>NW_024962334.1:5405530-6000894 GCF_019238085.1 Lagopus leucura | reverse complement strand
TTCCCTTCCCTTCCCTTCCCTTCCCTTCCCTTCCCTTCCCTTTCTATCTCTCTTTCCCTTTCTCTCTTTCTTTCTGAGTTAACATCAAACATTTCATTCTCTGCAGCTGTGTTTAGTAATACATAACAAGTCATCAGTAGCTGCAGTACTATTGTGTGGCTAGCTTTTCAGTTTAGATAGATAGTCAATCATTTTAAAAGAAATTTGCATTAATATTTTAGCCTGTATCCTAAAGCTGCATGAAATTCTCTGCAGGACCAGTGGATCTGTATTCAGCAATGCAGAGAGTTAAAAGAACTGTGTGGATGTGCTGGACATTTGTCAAGACAAGCTGAAAAGAAACAGTACTGTGAATCAAGGCTGTTTGGTTTGCATTCTTTCAGCTATCTCTTTTTAGCTAATTGGAGGCAGTTTTAAGAAGCTGTCATAAATGTTGCCTCTGCTTGGCAGTAAACACCGTAAGAAGGCTAAAAAATACAATTTTCCACTAAATAATAGTTAGAAGGGCAATTAAGACATTTCCATAGGTTGGAATATCACCTATGAAGACAGCTTGAATTGCATGAATTTGATAAAACTCCTGGCACATGGGGAAAAAAAAAAAACCAACCAACAAAAAACGGTGGAATGCTGCTGAGCTTGTTTCTCTTTTAGAAGGAGAAAAACCCAAGCTTTTTTTGCTGGAAATGTCTTCATGCTGTAGCTTCCTATTTTGCTTATGCTGCAGCCTAAAATTCTACTAATTCTAACCTTTAACTTGATTTAATCAAGTTATAACTTCAGCAGATCTACGATAATCTTTCAGCACGTTTTAAACAGAGGAGCAGTTTTGCAGATAGAGAAAAATCAGCCCCTTCCATATTTTTGCTGTAGTGCTGCACTCTTCAGCCCTTCCTCTGCCTTTTTGTGGCCTTGTGTTACGCTGTGTAGTTTGGGGATCTTGCTTTGTAGGGAAGGCAGCAGTGTGCCAACCAGGATCTCGTTTCCTCTATGCCATAATCCTGTGTTCAAATTCTTTCTTAAACTGTATTTACTGTTTCTTAATACTGTATTTTAATTGCTCGAGCCAGATAAAGCAATGTTGATTTTGAATGGGTCACTGACAAATTACAAGTAAATTAAAAACTGCTTTCTGCTCTTCTTAATACACTTCAGTTGGATACTGTGCATGCTGCTGGGCAAGACTTGAAAACGTTATACAACATAGCAGATTAATCTTACCACAACAAAACAAAATGCACTTTCTATTAGAAATAAAAGAATTTTAAATCCACATTATTTGCTGGCACTAGGACGACCTCTCCTCAGCAGTGAGAAGGATTCTTGCTGTTCAGAGACAACAAACTGCTTTTTCCGTCTTTTATTTTTAATTTCTTCTCAGAATCAGACTGAGAGGTTGATGTTTGCCTCCCAGTCCACCTGAGCCATGCTCTGCCCAGCAGAGGTGTGCCAGCCCAGTGCTGCCACCTCTGCCACTTCTTGTGTTGAGGGCCTCCGAGACTTGGCTGCAGCTCTCACAGCCAGACCAAGGCCATACTTGCATAGGAAGCCCAGAATTATGCCGTCTTGTGTGCATCTCCTACCACCCATCAACAGACATCCTCCTGATCTCTTGTTGGAGCCATCAGAGCAGGGATCTGAAGTCTCTTGGATGTTGATGCAGCCCAGAGCTCAGGTGGGAAGCTGTGCTCAGGAGCCAGGAGCACTGGCTCTGCAGGCCCCTGCTCACCTGCAGGCCATAACCTGAGCATGTTGCAGGCTGCAGGACAGGACACTCGAGAAAATGTCATCTGACCTCACCGAGTATCGGATGGTTTTATCTTGTGACCGCATACAGCACAATTCAGCTTCTTCTTTGCCCACCAGAGTGCACAGCTGCGGCAAAGCTTGTGGATACAGGGGATCACATAAGCTGCATCATCCCAACTACACCCACAGATGGGTCATGTCCAGTCTGATGCCACCTCTGCGGTGCCAGGTGGTGTGGTGGGCTGTGTAGAGATGAGGTCAGGAAGCTGCTCCTCTCACAGGCACTGAAGTGGGCAGAGAGGGTTGCAAAGAGAAAAAGGCTGCGGTCACTCACTGTTCCAGGGACAGGCAGCAGCAATGCCCTGGTCCATCAGCAACAAACTCTCCTGGCTCCTGGTCCCCATCAGCTGCCATGGGTTGATGTACCTGTACCACTCACCTCCACTGCTGTGAGTGCACCCCACGGAGCCCCAGCTCCCTGAGCCAGGCAGGGACAGGGAAAGGCTGGTGGATGCTGTGGGATGGGCACTAAGAACTGCTGTTGGCATTCCTACGGCATAACTCAACCAAGGCCTCATTCAGTGCTCCAAGTCTCACAGCTGTGCTCAATTGGAGTCCAGGAATGGATTCACACTGGACTCTGCTGGTGCCTGAATGTATAAAGCAAGGGTCAGTGAAATCACGGTCACTTGTCACTGACTTACAACCCCTTGGTCAGTGACCTCACAGCCCACTGATGCATGTATTTGGGCACTGGCCCGGGCCTCCATCACTCTCCATCATTCAATGATTTTCCTTTGAAATGATGATACATTCAGGAAAATAAAAACAGCAGGTTTACTATCTCCACGCTAATCCATCTTCTGTGAACTGTTTCTACTGTCTGAAACTTCTTTGAGAGACATTTTTTTCTGGTTCTGGTTTGGATGCAGTACAAATTGGTGACAATCTCTATATCAGGGGTGCTTTTTGCAGGCTGTTTGCTCACACTTTCCTCTGCAACTTACTCTACATGACCTGCTTCAGCAGGGGTTGGACTGGAGGATCTCCCTATGACTCTGTGATCTTCTTGATTTTCTACTGGATTTTTTTTTTTACTTTTACTCTTACTTCTTGGAAGAAGTAGAGCACAATGTATATTGTAACTTGTTTCTAGAAATAGATGACTTGAAAAAGTAGAAATACCATATATTTTAGCAGTGTATTTTAGAAATATAGTTGTTGAATTGTTGTATTACGTGATTAATTCTTGCTTGCAAAATTGCAATAGCCTTTAGATGTTGCAAATTGTATGGATGTAGTACTACAGACTAGAAAACATGCTGTAAGGCTATTCTGTTTTGATCGAGACCCTCTGCAAAAGAAACACAACAGTGAAAGCCAGGGCCTCCACACAAGGCCAAATTGTCTCACTCTGGAATTAGGCTGGGATGCAAAAGGCAGGCATCTAGATACTCCTCTCTATCCTCCTTATCTTCTGCACCCCAGCATATATCATTAAAAGATGGGTTGCCAAACTTATCTCTATCCAAGGACAAGCAGACGTCCAGAAATAATGGCCGAGTGCTGAGTGAGGAGATGTTATGATTTTGGAACTATAAATTACTTACAATAGGCATTTCCCTACTGAGCATGCTTCAATGAAGAAAGTTCACATAAAGGACAAGGGAGGAAGATAACTGATGAAATAGAAGACTGTTGGTTGGACTGTCATGATGCTAGAAGGATGCTAGATGGTAGAAGAGACCAAGGAATAGAAGATTGAAGACCTCATAAATCACTACCTGAGATAGGCATGCATATGTTAATTGTCTCACGTGTGATTGATGAATGTGTACTACCTGTGGAAATACAGTGGACTCTGAATCATGTGGTATTTGAAGCGATTATGGTGCAAATATCCCCAGTGCTTCTGGCGCTGCTAATAAAGAATACCTGATTTAGCGGTAACAAAAGTTTGCTGTTAAGTTTCTATGCATCAATTTCTTTGATTCAGCTCCTAAGAAGCAAATATTTGTCATTTAAAAAAAAAAAAAAGTAAGATTCCAATCGTCATTTTTCATTAATTCTTTGCCACTTGTGAGCCATGGCATCAAAACACACTGGTTAAATCTTCCTAAAACGTTCAAAACGAAATCTGGATTATTTGCTTTTAATTCACATCAGTAAAACCGAATTTGTCTACTTCTCATCCTCCCAGCACCCAAGGACAATCCAAAGCAGCCTATTTCTATGGCAATACATCACGTACGTCTCCATCAGGCTTTCCTGGTAATTATTTTTAGAGACTGATCTCCGACTGATCGGTGCCAGCACGGCCCGTAGGGCACCAGCAGCAGCGCCGGCCGCCAGCGGGAGCCACTGAGGGACGGACGAGGGAGCGCTACGACGGATGTGCGCTGCCAAGCAGGAGAAAGCTTCGACATGCGTGTGCTGCCTCCATGAGGAGGCAGGAGGTTTATAACGCTGTTTACTGGAGCCAACGCTCTTCCAATCGAAACGACTCTATGGGTCTGCGGCACTACGAACAAACCCCGCACGCATCACCAGCCTCATCACGGCTGCGCACAGCGCCCACAGCCGGCTGTCACGACACCTCCTCCACAGCGCCCCCGACACTTGGCGGCGCCCAATGGCAGCTAGAAGCCCCGCCTCCGTAGCGCCTCTCCGCCAATCGCCGCGCGGCTCCGCCGTGCCACCGCCTCTCGGCCCCTTCTCTCGCCGCGGGCGGGAAGGCGGCCGATTGATGGACACTTGTTTCGTCCGATCGCAGAGCTCCGCAGCGCCGTGTGGGTGGTGCGGGGCAGCGCCGTTGTTTGGCGCGAGAGAGCAGCGCGGCGCTCTCCGGCTCTGCGCCCGCTTGCCCCCCGCTGCCTCGCGGGCCGGGCTCCTGCCATGGCTCTGGTAGCTGGTGTCATCCGGCGGCTGGATGAGGCCGTGGTGAACCGCATCGCGGCCGGCGAGGTCATCCAGAGACCGGCAAACGCCATTAAGGAGATGATAGAGAACTGGTAAGCTCCTGCGGCCCGCTGAGGGGACGTACGGCGGCTGTGGGCACGGCTGTCGCGCTGCTGGCCGCTGTGGCGTGACGCCTGGCTGCCAGGGGAGCTGCAGCTACTGCTGGGGCTGCTGCCGGCCGTGCGGCTGTACCTGCGCCCAGCTGGGGGGCAGCAGGAGATAGGCTTGTGCTGAACGCCTGGAGGGACGGCTCGCCCCAGGACTCCCTGGACGGGGGTTGGTTCAGTTTACTGCTGTGTTGGATGTGAATCGTTTGCTCTGAGCGCCAGGTGAAAGGTCTGTCGAGGATACAAGTCGTGGAATTTCACAGTTTCACCTGCACATCCCTTGGTATGACAGCTACACGATTCTTGGACTCCTCCAGGGGTGGTGATTCCAACACCTTTCTGGGCAGCCTGTGCCACTGCGTTACCACTCCTGGAGAAGTGTTTCCTGATGTCTGACGTGATATATACATATTTATTCTCTAGAAT
Organism: Lagopus leucura; assembly: GCF_019238085.1. Taxonomy (NCBI): domain Eukaryota; kingdom Metazoa; phylum Chordata; class Aves; order Galliformes; family Phasianidae; genus Lagopus; species Lagopus leucura. Next base: position 5,995,654 of record NW_024962334.1, on the reverse strand, counting down.
TGCTGTTCTGTAACGTGCTTTATTGGTTTCTGCAGTTTGGATGCTAAATCTACAAGTATCCAGGTGGTAGTCAAAGAAGGTGGTCTGAAGCTCATCCAGGTCCAAGATAACGGCTGTGGTATCAGAGTGAGTAAAGTTTAAAGCAGGTGGCTGTGCACTGATATTTTACACATAACGCCTCTTAAAACTTAAGTCGGTTTGTAAATATTTATGCTCTTGAGTAGACATGGAAAAAACTGGAGGTGCTCGAGGCCAGGTTGGATGGAGCCCTGTGCAGCCTGCAGCCCTGCCTATAGCTACGGGTTGGAACTGGGTGGGCTTTAAGGTCCTGCCTGGCCTAAGCTGGTCTGTGATTTTTACAAAACAGAAAGCAGCTATTACAATTCTTTTATCTCTTTCACACAGAAGGAAGATCTGCACATCGTTTGTGAGAGGTTTACTACCAGTAAACTGCAGAAATTTGAAGACTTGGCTAGTATTTCAACGTATGGTTTTAGGGGTGAGGTAAGCTCTCCATCAAGGTTTTGAAATTGTTCACTGTTTGTAGTTATCCTTTTGCACTGCTGTTTGTGTAATTTCTCATTCTGAACACGCTTTACAGAAGGTTCTGTTTTCTGAGAGTCTGTCTTGTGAACATAATCAAGATATATTTCCATGTTTAAATGGATTCCTAGGGAGAGGTATATATTCTTGTTTTCTGGAGTAAGGAAACTTTTAATTTAGGCAAGGCCCTCTTGTGACATGTTGCTTCAGGAGGCTGCAGGTGAAAAACCATGAAAAACTTGACAGGATGTAAATCCTTGATGACAGACATTGGACTAAATATGATAATTAAAGGCAGAAGAAAGTCCTGGATAAAAGTCAGATTTTTGGGTTTCCATAAACCCACATTCATGAGAGCTCTACTGACCTGCTATTTTCTTGTGCTAGTTGCTTGCAAGTAGTGTATAAAAACCTTGTGATGTTCTTTAAAGTGTTTACACTTGTTTAGCTACCAATGATCTCTAGAGCAAAGTTTAAAAAGATGCTTTTTCTTTCTGTAGGCATTGGCTAGCATCAGTCATGTTGCCCATGTTACAGTAACAACTAAAACAGCTGATGCAAAGTGTGCATACAGGTACGATCGTTATTATCCAAGTAACTTATGCTGTCGGTGATAATGAACAGATTGTCTTTACAGTGCTTGGTGGTGGTGGGAATGGATACTGAAGGAATATTTTGTTTCTAGAATAGTTATAAACAAGGCCCAGAAACACATAACATATCAGAAAACATAGCTTGGGTAATTTTTGTTCCAGAATATAAAGGTAAACTTTACCTAGCAGTACCATTTAAAATTGGAGGGGATCTTAAAAGGCGTTGCACTTCAGCAGTTAATGTAGGGTAAACTTGTGTTTTTCACAATTTGGGATAAAATATATGTACTCAGTCAGCATTTCCTGCAAATTTCCAAAGTCTTTGAACATGGGAATTTGCTTCATGTTGCCTGAGCAAAAGAATTTTGAGTACTCTCCTCAAAACTCAAATATAAGTAAAAATATTTCTATTATTATTATTTTTGTTAAATTAAGTTTGTAGGGTCTGTGAAATGTCAAATAAGAAAAAAAAAAAGAGTGCCCTTTGAAATTCTAGTCTATATAATCTGCTGAAATAATGGCATGGATCGGAAATCATTTATGCCAAAATCCTTTTCTGGACAAAAAAGAAACACACCTTATATGTAAAGTCAGGAATGTCTTAACAGTGTAACTCAAGTATAAATTTTAGGGGAAGAACTATTATTAGTGCAGGTGTAAATATTAAAGAGACTAAAGGACAATAATCCTATTGTTGCAGGAAGTCTGAGTAGTGCGATTTCAAAACACATATCCTTTTATCTGGTACTTTTTCTCCGCTGTTATTCTCACTCTCCTGCTTCTCCTGTGTGTGCAAAGGTTATTGAGGACTACTTTCCTCTAGCACAAAGTGGGGAGTTGCAGTTAAGCTTCAGCTAACTAAGTTCTGTACTGGTAGAGTATGATGATGACAGGGTTTCTGTCCATTTAGTTTTTGTTTCCTCTCCCCCCTCTCCCACCTCTATTAACTGTTGGACAACTGTTTATTTTCTGCTTAGAGCTTCTTACAGTGATGGAAAAATCAAAGCTCCCCCAAAACCCTGTGCTGGAAACCAAGGGACACAAATCATGGTAGGTTGGTTGATTTGTTTTTGTGCATTCTCCTACTATTCCCAGGTCTTTATACCACCTATTGCTACGTGTTGCATTGCAAGGTATATGACAGCATCACTTAGAATATTTTTGAAATGGTTTTTTTTTGTGTGCCTTGATTGCAACAGCTGTTTCAGTATTTATTTGCATTTCATTAAAACAGTTTAGTTGGAGAATCCAGTGCTATCTGCAATGGAAGAAATGCAACTTTCAATGGAAAGCAGATGTTTATGGGGTCGTTGGTTTAAAAACAACAAAGAACTGATGTACTAAAATACTTAAACATTGCATTTTACTAGGTGAAACTAAGCAGGTAAGGAAACACTGAACATTGATCCTTTATAATGGGTCCTTCATGCTAGGCTGTGTAGGGATGGGGTCAGGAAAGCCAGGGCACAGCTTGATGCCAAAAAGAATAAGAAAGGCTTCTACAGGTATCTCAGCCAGAAAAGGAAGGTCAAAGAGGGTTTTACCCTCTCCTAGAGAGTGACACAGGCAGGCTGGTGACAACAGACAAGGGGAAAGCTGAGGTACTTCACAACTTTTTTGCGTTGGTCTTTCCTGCTAACTGCTTGCCAAGCAGGTTCACATGTTTGGTTTGGTAAGAGGGGATTGAAGAAGCAATGTTCCTTCCACTGTAAGCAAAGGTCAGGTTCACAACTGCCTGAGGAACCTGAACATCAACAAGTCCATGTGGGTCCCAATGAGATGCATCCCAGAGTCCTCAGGGAATTGGCTCATATAGTTGCCAAGCCACACTCTATGATACTTGAAAAGTTGTAGCAATCAGGTGAAGTCCCCAGTGACTGGAAAAAAAGGGTACAATCATACCCATTTTTAAGAAGGGTAAAAAGGATGACATCAGGAACTACTGACCTACGAGACTCACCTTTGTGCTAAGATCATGGAATAGATCCTTCTGGAAGCTATGTTAATGTACATGGAAGGCAAGGAGATGATATGGAAGAATCAGCATGGCTTTACCAACTGCAAATTCTGCTTGACCGACTAGTGGCCTTGTCTGATGGTGTCACTGCATCAATGGAAGCAAGGGAAGAGCCACTGATGTCATCTATCTGGACTTCAGTAAAGCCTTTTCCACAGTACCTCTCAGCATCCTTCTCTACAAATTGGAAAGATATGGATTTGATGGGTGAACAGTTTGATAGACAAAGAACTGGCTGCATAATCAAGTGCAGAGAGTGGTGGCCAATGGCTCAATGTCTGAATGGAGATCAGTGAAGAGTGATGTCCTCCAGATGTTGGTGTGGGGCCGATACACTTCAATATCATCATCAGTGACACTGACAGCGGGGCTGAGTGCAGCCAAGTTTGCGGAAGATGCCAAACTGTGGTGTAGTTGACATGCCAGAAGGAAGGGATGCCCTCCAGAGGGACCTAGACAGGCTTGAGCAGTGGGCCCAGATGAACCTCCTGAAGTGTGACAAATCCAAGGTCTTGCAGCTGGGTTGAGGGAACTCCCATTCAATAAAAGCTGAAGGATGAAAGGATTGACTGCAGCCCTGCTGAAAAAGACCTGGAGGTTCTGGTAGATGAGAAGCTGGACGTGAGGCAGCGGTGTGCCCTCACAGCCCAGGCAGCTAACTGTGTCCTGGGCCACATCAGAAGAAGTGTGGCCAGCAAGTTGAGGAAGGTGATCCTGCCTCTCTACTGGATGCTGGTGAGGCCTCACCTGGAGTACTGCATCCAGACATGGAGTCCTCAGTACAGGAGAGATGCAGACCTGTTGGAGTGCATCCAGGGAAGGGCCACAAAAGTGATCCACAGAATGGAACACCTCTCCTATAAGGACAGACAGAGAGCTGGGGCTGTTCAGCCTGGAGAATAGAAGGCTGTGAGGTCACCTGATAGCGGCCTTTCAGTATCTAAAGGGGAGCTACAGGACAGGAGGGAACGGACTCTTTAGCAGGGCCTGTGGTGATAGAACAAAGGGAAATGGTTTCAAGCTCAAAGATGGAAAATTTAGGTTAGATATAAGCAAAATATTTTACATTGAGGGTGGAGGGCACCAGAACAAGTTGCCCAGTGATGTGGATGATGCCCCATCCCTGAAGACTCTCAAGGCGAGGCTGGATCAGGCCCTAGACAATGTGATTTAGCTGTGATGTCCCTGTTCATTGCAGGGGAGTTGGAGTAGGTGGCCTTCAGAGGTCCCTTCCAACTCTAAGGATTCTATGATTCTATAAACTAAAATGTTGTCAGAAGATTTTGTTCTGTCTTTTCAGAAAGTAGTTTAATTCTATAGTGTTTTTTTTTTTTTAATGGTCTTTAATTGTGACCTTTGTCTCTTGTAGGTTGAAGACCTTTTTTACAATGTAAATACAAGGAGGAAAGCTTTAAAAAATCCGAGTGAAGAGTATGCAAAAATACTAGAAGTTGTTGGCAGGTAAACTGAAATAAGCAGCTCTAGCTCCTTTTGCCATGAAGAACATGGGTTTTTCAGAGAGATTGGTGTATGTGATATTGTGATGCTGTTGTTTTGTTTTTTACTTCTTTTTTTAGTGTACAATGTTAGATAACAGCCTGTGTTGATGGAGAAAATTTAGATGATGAAAAGCTATACTCAATTCAGGTGTATTATTACTAAGAATCCCAGCAAACAAATGGAGATAGACTTGAATAAGTGAACTACAAATAAATTTGACTTGAAGAGAATCCAAGTAAAAACTGAATAACTGAATGTGAAAAAGAAAAAGCTGAATGGCAATTTGACTTCTTAAAAAAATGTACATATCACTTTAGCTACCAGATACAACGTTTCCTTATTGGGTTCCTTTTCTGCATCTGATACGTGCAGAGGTTTGCAAGCAGGACCTATGCCATTTAACCACATAAAACTGCTTTGCACCCTCAGTAAAAACAAAAGATAACAAAGAATAGCAGGGCACTGTTAAGTTTTAGCGTTCTGCTACTTAGTCTTCACTGTGAAGAAACAGTTCAGCCAGGAAGTTAAGAGGCAGGTCTGAGTGTTATGTGGAGTGGGCTGATCTGAAGTCTTGCTGAGTTTGCCTTCCAACTCAGCCTTCTGTGATGCAGTGATGGCATCAGTGCACAAAGGAAGGGCAACAACTGATGTCATCTACGTGAACTTGGGGAAGGCCTTTGACATTAAGCCAAGGTTATGCAGCTGGTGTGTATCATAAGTTGGCCTTGGATAAAAGGCAGCTGAACTGTCTGGGTAGGGTAGAAGCCAGCCATTTCTCAGCCCTTTCTTCATACAGGTTGAGGGTGGATTCTCCTAAGAGAAAAGCTGAATGTTCTCAGTACTAAAACTACGTATTGAAACTGAACTAACGAGATCTATGTAAGTTGATTAGGTTTGTTGTTATTTTTTATGGTTGTTTTTTTAATTATTGTTTTAGTTTTTCTTGAGAAACAAACTAAGCTGTTTTTTTTTTTTTTTTTTTTTTCCTCTCCCACATGGTTACAGTTATAAACAGATCAAATTTTCTTAATATCTGTTAGGTCTGCAAAAAGCTTAGTTTGGCTCAAGTTGCATTGCTGTCTAGCAGAGAATGATTTTTGGCTGTTACTAGCTCCTTTTTCAGCATTCACAAACAGGAGCCCTACATTCCTTTTACTCCCACATACTGCAGTCTTACATTGCCTTTCTTCTTTTTTTTTTTTTTTCCAGGTATGCCATCCATAACTCAGGTATCAGCTTTTCAGTTAAAAAGGTATGTAAATAAAGTCCTTATAGTTTCACCATATACATATCTGGTCAAGGTTTTATATATATTTTTCTTTCACGCACACATAGGTATGAAAGCAACAGAATAGTTGCACTGCCTCTTTTGCAGAGGGAATGGCATATGGAGCTTTTCCTTGTACTGAAATGTTGAAGTGTACTTTGTTGCACTTGAGTAGAAATCACTTTAGCAAACAATAAAGAAAACAATGTATTTCTCAGGAGTTTGGTGTTTTCTCTGTGGTCAATGTTTCATTTGTTTTAGCTTTATTACAGAATCATGTAATGACTTGGGTTGGAAGGGATCTCAGAAGATCATCTAGTGCCAATCTCCCTGTTGTAGGCAGGGCTGCCAGCCATCAGATCAGGCTGCCCAGAGCTCCATCCAGCCTGGCCTTGAACACATCCAGGGATGGAGCATCCATAGCTTCTTTTCTTACCAGTACAGTCCCTGCTAAAGCCCCTTGCCTGCTTTCCTGTCAGCTCCCTTTAGGTACTGGAAGGCCATTCTGAGGTCTCGCCAGAGCTGGACAACTCCAGCCTGTTTTCATAAGAAAAATGACAGCCCTCTGAGCATCCACATGGCCTCCTCTGGATCTGCTCCAACAGGTTCATGTCCTGCTTGTGTTGGTGGCCCCTGAGCTGAATGCAGGTGAACTGCAGGTGGGGTCCTAACAGCAGAGCAGAAGGGAAGAATCGCCTCCCTCGCCCTGCTGGTCATGCTGCTTTTGAAGCAGCCCAGGATACAGCTGGTTTTCTGGATTGCAAGTGCACGTAGCACGTTGAGTTTCTTTCTCATCAACTGATGCCCCCAAGCCCTGCTTACAGCTGCTCTCAGTCCATTCTCTGCCCAGCCTGTATTTCTGCTTGAGATTGCCCTGTTGTAGGGGCAGGACTTTGCACGTAGCCTTGTTGAACTTCATAGTTTTGTGCAGGCCCGCACCTTGAGCCTGGCAAAGTCCCTCAGTACAGCATCACTTTCCTCCTGCATGTTGACTTCACCACATAGCTCAGTGCTGTTGGCGAACTTGGTAAAGGTGCACTCAGTCCCACTGTTCATGTTGCTGACAAAGATGTTAAGAAGTGCCAGTCCCAATATCAACCCCTGAAGGACATCACCTGTCACTGGTCTCTACCTGATCCCTGGGCTGTTGATCACAACTCCTTGAGTGCAACCATCCAACCAATTCCTTATCCACTGAATGGTCCATCCATCAGATCCTTGTCCGTCCAGTGTGGAGATGAGGATTTGTGGGATAGTGTCAAATGCATTGCATTTGAAGTCCAGGTAAATGATGTCAGTTGTTCTTCCCTTTTCCACCAGTGCTGCAACACTGTCAAAGAAGGTCTATATATTTTTTTCAGGCGCAATCTGCCCTCAGCAAAGCCATGCTGGCTGTCACCAATGACCTGTTTTCCATGTGTCTTAGCTTAGTTTCCAGAAGGATCTGCTCCATGATCTTGCCAACCACAGACTGGCCGGTAGTTCCCCAGGTTTTGCTATTTTTCTGTTTTTAGAAAAGGGTTATGTTTTTCCCTTTTCTGGTCACAGGGAACTTGACTGGACTGCCATCACTACTCCAATATGAGTAGAGGCTTAACAACTTTATCTACCGTTTCCCTCAGGACCTTTGGATGCATCTCATCAGGTCTCATGGACTCATGCACCTTCAGGTTCCTTAGATGGCTTCAGACCTAATTTACTACATGGGCAGTTTATTATTCTGCCAGTCCCTCCTTTGCTATCTATGACTTGGGCAGCATGGCTAGAGCACTTGAATGAGGAAAAAAATAAGTCTTTGAGTACCTCAGCCTCCTCCATATTCTGTGTAACCATGACTCCTTCTGGAGAGAGCCCACGTTTTCTTCCTCTTATCACCAGTGTACCTATAAAAACTTTTCTTAGTGCCCTCGATATCTCTGGTCAGATCTAATTGTTTTCCTAACCTAATCCTAACTTTCCTAGCCTGATACCTGTCTGCTTGGACAAATCCTCTGCATTCCTCACAGGTATGCTTCCATCTCTGTAGGCTCCTATGTCCAGGAGCTCCTTGTTCATCCATCTGTCCATCAGGGATCCTGGTGTTTTTGCTTCCTCTCTGTTGGGACGCATAGCTCCTGAGCCTGGAGGAAGTGATCTTTGCATATTAGCTGGCTTTCTTGGGCCCTTCTTCCTTCCAGGGCTTTATCCTATTGTACTCTACAGCACAGGTTCCCAAAGAGGCTCAGGTCTGCCAAAGCAAGCTTGCAGTACACCTTTCCCTATGTCCTAAGGATTCTGAAGTCTGCTATTTATGAGCTGCTTCAGCCTTTTTCGAATATCTGGTTACTAATAACTGTATGCAATAGAATTGTGTGAAGTACCTTCATTATATGATGTTCTTGACACTTATTTCTAGAACTGCCTATGTTCCTCAGTTTCAAAGATGAAGTGTTAGCCTGAGTAGCTCTGATGTGGTCTAGCAAATTCTGCAATGCCTCTTAACATTTACTGCTTTTCTAAACACAAATAAGTAAATGATATAAAACATCCAATGACATTTTATCATTTGTTAGAGATATTATTGCTAAGTTTCACGTGCTTATGAAACGTCAGACAGAACTGTGAGTTGACTCATAGTCCTTTCTGGTCTCTTCAGCAAGGTGATACTGTGTCAGATGTCAGAACTTTAGCAAATGCTACGACGGTGGACAACATCAGGTCCATCTTTGGAAATGCTGTTAGCAGGTACGTTGATGTCATGTTTCATTTGGATGTGAAGTATTCCAGTACAAATCCCTCTTTTTTCTCTTTTAAAGAACACAGGCTGTGCTAACTCTTCCTGTTTGTCCTTTAAAGTGAATTACAGAGAGTGATGGTTGCAGTAATTTAAAAAAAAAAAAGTCTTTTCTGTTTTGCAGGCTTTTTTAAAATTTATTTTAAACTGTATCAAATGAAAAAGGAAGTTGTAGTTACTCCTTCACTGGAAGGGAACAATCTGCTTGTAATTTTTGTGTGCTAAACCAAAAAGACCAAGCTGTATCTGTTTCCTCTATAAGTTTCTGTCCTTTTCTTACACCTTACCTCCTCATACCTCTGTTTTGCTATTTGATAAATTTCAGTCCTTAATTATTTTTTTTTTCTGAAGTGTTCCATATTAAAATTTTGACAAAAGCTACATTGGCTGGGGCTGGGCAAACCAGCCAGAAAAGCTGAAAACAAAACCACTCATCTGTTCTGCTGCTTAAGGTAAAACTCTATCTTCATAAAATGTTCAGCTGAGAAAAATTCACAGCACAGATCTGGGGAATGCATTTGAGATCTCCCTAAGTATCAGTTTGATTCAATTACTAAAACAACAAATTATGTCTAAGGAAGACATCTAATAGATGGAAACACCCTTAGGTGCAGTATTTATTTACCAGGTACTAGCTTTTCTCTACTTCCAATTCTTGTTCGATAATGCTTTTCCTTTGCACAACTCTGAAGGTGTAGAAAGAAAACAAGAAGAGAAAGGAAATACCAGCTGCATTTTCTTATTTGTGTGGTTAAATAATTTTATAGCTCAGCAAAGAATGTTTGAAATCTGAAATAATTTGAATGTTATCCTTAACCATGACATAACTACAGTATCGAACAGTATGTTGCTACATGTGAGGGCTGTTTGAAATTTGCATTAATGGAAGAATACATTTTGTGTGTATGTGTGTGTTTCTGTCAAACTGTCAATAGGGAACTCATAGAAGTGGGATGTGAAGATGTAAATCTGGCCTTTAAGATGAAAGGCTACATCACAAATGCCAACTACTCTGTGAAGAAATGTATATTTTTACTCTTCATAAACCGTAAGTTAAAAGACATAAAAAGCAACGTGTTGTGCAGTCATGCTGCTTACATAATAAGCAGTAGAGCACAGCTTTCTGATGAATTGCCTTCTGACTATGAACATTTTTCAAAGATGTCAAAGAGTTAATATTAACCTTACCTGTAGAGCTCAAGGTGCTTTTCAGTTTTTAACGTGGGTCATGCTTTGCAGCTAAAGTACTGGAGTGCAGCTCACACTACAGTAGCTGAAGCTTGTGGAAAAAATCAAGGTTAAGCATGCCTTTTGCACATGCAAAGCTTGAAGATATTGGTTTGAAGGATTAGTTAGGCACCATCTAATCTATTTCAGTGGCATTCTTTGATAATAGCATTTGGTTCTGTTTCAGATCGGCTGGTAGAGTCAACTGCTTTGCGGAAAGCCATAGAGACTGTGTATGCTGCTTATTTGCCAAAAAGTACTCATCCCTTCCTATACTTAAGGTAAAGTAATGGGAAGAAGTAGTCTGGCAATAATGCAGCACACTTGGAATCTTGGGACAATGACCAAGAATCACTGAGGCTATAGGAGAAGGCAACAGGGAAACTCAAGGAAAATACTTCAAAGGAATTAAGGAGTTCTCCTCCAACAAGGTGACAAGGCTGGCTGCCCTGCTGAAGTGCCTCAACACCAATGCATGCAGCTTGGGAAAAGCAGGAGGAGTTGGAAGTCACTTTAGTACTAGAACACTGTGATGTATTTGCTGTTACTGAAACCTGGTGGGATAATTCCTGCAACTGGAATGTGGCTGTTGGCAGCTATGAGCTGTTCAGAAGGGGCAGATGAGAAAGGAGGGCAAGAAGGATTACCCTCAACATCAAGAAAGGAGTAGAGTGAGAAGAACTGTCCCTGAAGAATGGCCATGAGCCAGTCAAAAGCCTATGGGTGAGAGTTAAGAGACTGAGGCAACAACGGGAGCCCTGTGGCTGGTGTTCACTACAGGCCGCCTGATCAAGAAGAGCCTGATGATGATGAAACCTTCTTCCTCCAGCTACAGGAGGCACCACGATCACAAGCTCTTGTCCTGCTGTGGGACTCAAGCACCCTGACATCTGCTGGAAAAGTAGCATGGCAAGCTGTAGCAGTTCAGGAGGCTTCTGGAGTGCATCAAGAATAACTTCTTAGGCCAAGTAGTAGAAAGCTCCACCAGGGGGATGCAGTACTGGACCTGTTGTTCACTAATACAAATGAACTGACTGGTGACCTCAGGATATAAAACATGTCTAAAAACATTTTAGTAGTCCAGTGGAGAGGTTGATTTAAGGTTATTTATGCAAGCTGACTTGGCTGAGATCAGAATAGAATTTTAATACACCAAACAAAACTGACTGTAGTGTAACTTGAAGTTTCAGGATCATTATGGTTTCTTTTCCTGGGGTGATTGGTGCCTGGTTTGATAAATTTTATACTGAACCAATTTGTAGCCTCTCTGCCATCCATGGGTAACTTTGTTAACTTCTTTTAAAATGTTTTCCAGCCTGGAAATAGCCCCTAAAAATGTAGATGTGAATGTGCACCCTACAAAACATGAGGTCCACTTCCTTCATGAAGACAGCATTCTAGAGCGTGTGCAACAACACATAGAGAGCAAGCTGTTGGGTTCTAATTCTTCAAGGATGTACTTTACTCAGGTGAGGATACATGTTTCAGGTAACCACAGCCCTGTACAAAGTACTTTAACAGCAGTGGATGTATTATTTGCTTTCTTCAAAAGCACAAGCTAGGCTGGTCACCAGTGTTATACTGGTAGCTTGAGATCTTTAATGTTTTGGGGATGAAATTGCCTTAATATGCCAATGATAATAATGTGGCAGTGAACTTACTGGATAAGAAAATATCTTGAACAAATACTTCACAAAGTTATTTAATCTTTTTCATTTTGCAGGTATATTACCCTCCAACCTTGGTCAGCTTTTGTTCTGCCCTTTTCACAAGAAACATGAGACTGAGGAGACTGTGTATCTGATGACACTGAATTTAACCCAACTGGAAAAATAGCAGGAAGAATGTCCTGATCTCTTTTTAAATAGAGGATAGTATAAGAACTTTAACTGTAATCTTTTTTTTTTAAAAAAAAAAGTTTTCTTTGTGCTTTTTTTCCTTAAAGACTTTGCATTTCAGACAAGGGAATGCTAACTGATGATTTCTGTAGTTGCCAAGATGATGACACTCATGTTATGTGAATAGCAAGTACAAGGCTGGTGGTTGTCTAAGCAGCTGAGATGGTTTCTGTGGGGTTTGGAAGTTACTTGCTTTCAAGAAGTAAGATGCTGTGAGAAACAGAAATGATCTTTGTGTTGTCTGTGTGCTCTTGCTTACGACCGATCTCTCTTCTTTCTCATATCACAATGAAGACATTGCTCCCAGGGGCCGAATGTTCTTCCAGTGAGGTGGTAAAATCAGCAGCAAGCTCTTCTACGGCTACAAAAGGAACCAGTGATAAAGTTTACGCGCACCAAATGGTCCGCACTGATTCCCGAGAGCAGAAGTTGGATGCTTTTCTTCAGCCAGTGAACAACCCCCTGAGTACAGGCCCCACCGAAGAGACAACAGGGGTTAACGTGAGAGCTCTGGAGGGCACATCAGGAGGCCAACAGGACCGTCCTGTTAGGCCACAGGATGCTGAAATGGAAGATGTGAGTGAGCTTCTGGAAACAGCCGATCTAATTGAAATGGCTGACGTTCAGCAGGATGCAGTGATGCCTGGAGGGCTGAGTAAGAGTGGACACTTGTCTCCTGAGAAAGCACTTCCTCGGTAAGTCTCATCTTTCCTGAGGTTCTACCTGTTTATTTCATGGCATCAGCCTGAATTCGAAGGTTTTTCTCATCTCTTTGGACTTCTGCTTTCAGAAGGATGTGTTGTTTTCTTCTCTAGAGCATCTCCTTACAGGATTTTAATGAGAAATCCAATTTCATATGGGAACTGTAAATTACATAATCCTGTTCCAGTTTTCACAAGTTTCTGTGCATGCTGCAAGGCAGGAAACAGTATAACTAATGATACTGACTTTCCCTCAGAGAGATCGTATCAGTCTGCCTCACTTCATTTCACCCTTTTGTGGTACGATGGAAAGATAGCAACTACATCACAGCATTTTGCAGCTGTTACCCTAGTAAAGATAAAAACCCTGTCGTGTTTTACAGCTCCCTTGGGGGCTGTTCTGAGAGGCCAGAGTCTTCTGAGGGAATCTGGTTAGTTTTTTCCCTACTATTACAGAGAAAGAAGAGTAGAAAAGGTAATTAGAAATAATTAAATAATCCTTTTTCTAGTGAATTATGCCTAGGAAGAAAAGTAAAACAGTATTTCTTTCTGGGAAACTGAGGAAACTTCCTGCTTTGCTTTCTTAACGTAGAGTGAATGTGAATTCAGCATCCCGTCTGTTTGAGTGTGCTTTGCTTAAGTGATAGAAAAGCAGAACATCTTTCCTCTTTGTTTCTGTATTGCAGAAAGAGACCACGGGAAGACACAGACATACAAATGGAAGAAGACACCAGGAAGGAAATGACTGCTGCCTGCACCCCTAAAAGAAGAATTATCAATTTGACCAGTGTGCTGACTCTTCAGGAGGAAATTAGCAGCCAGGCACATGAAAGTAAGCGAGTGTTTTGTTTCTCAGGTTTGTTTTACCAGATAAAGATGAGTGTTTGGACTGCTAAGGGGGAAAAAGCTAAAAAGGTGTCCCACATTCTTTAAAACGTGTTAAATAGGTTATAAATCTCAAACTGCATCATAACTAATGCCATAAAATCACAGCTTGAAAAACTGAGTTAATTATTATTTTTAAGCAAATCCAAGTTACGATATTGTCATTATAAGAAAATTGGCTTAGTTGCATGATTCCAAAATAGATTCATAAGGAGAACAAAATAATGGGACAAGCTTGATAATTGTGTTTTTTTCTATTTGGATCTGTCCTATGCATATAAGGGGAGTTTACAAGAGACTGGTGAAAGAGTTTGGAAAAAGATGAAAGGTTTGCAGTTCTTCCTAGGGTTGTTCCCTCTTCACTCCTTCAGTTGCTTTAAGAGTTGCATAATGACATTGAGTCACACAATGCTGTATTATTCAGCTAGTCTAAATGTCTTATCTGTGTTGAATTTTGTTGTTGAAATTACTGTGATTTTCCTGCTAGCAAGAAAACTGGTGAGCAAGAAACAGCAAGAAATTACTGGTGAGCAGCTCTACAGCCAACGTGGCAAAACTAGCAGACTTCTGAAATAAATAACTTGTTTAAAAAAAATTCAGAAGATCAGGATTTTTAGAAAGCACCTTCTGACACTACTTGTGCTCTACAAGTTTTGCAGTAGGATGGTAATTCTGAGCTGGCACTTTCATAGCTGACTGTCACAGTTTAACTACTGAAATCACATAGTTGTAGTCCTGTACCATGAAATTCTCCTTAAACTTTGTGGCAGACCTTGTGCAGCTGCTCGAGGTTGTCTTATCTCCACACATGTAAGAAATTCTTTTCCTGCAGTATTACAGTATTCTGGAAAAAGTAACAGTAGATTTGTTAGCGTAGTGCTTTGCGTTTTTTACGTGTGGTTTTGCTGTGACTGCAACGTTGTGCTTCTATAACCAAGTTTCTTCTGCAGGTTGTAGTGACGTTTGCAGAATGCCTAAAACGAACATGGAAACTGGACTTGTCATACTTATGTTTTCAAATGCAAGAGAAAGCCAGAAACTTAATAAGGGGGACAAGGGAGGGATTATAGACCTAAGCTACTGCATTTCCAGAATGCAGTCTGACAGCATTAGATTTTGTTGCAACTTTGTTCTGCATCTAGAAAGATGCTAGGAGCCCAGTGCAGGGCCACAAAGATGATAAAGGGCCTGGAGCATCTTGTGTATGAGGAAAGGCTGAGTAACATGGGGCTGCTCAGCCTGGGGAAAGGAAGACTGGGGGAGCTGGGGATGGGGATCTGATTAATGTTTATAAATACCCACAGGGAGGTGGGAGGCAAATGGATGAGGCAGGCTCTTCTCAGTAGTGACAGGACAAGGAGCAGTGGCCTAAAACTTGAACATAGGAAGTTCCACATAAACATGTGGAAGAACTTCTTTACCATAAGGGTGATGGAGCACTGCAACAGGCTGCCCAGAGACGTTGTCGAGTCTCCTTCTATGGAGACATTAAAGATGCATCTGGATGCCTACCTGTGCCACCTGTTGGAGGGAACTCCCTTTAGCAGTGGGTTGGGTTCAATGATCTCTTGAGGTCCCTTCCAACCCTTTCCCTTCTGTGTGATCTGCTGTGTTGGTTTTTGTGTGGTGTTGTTTTTTTTCTCCCCCTGCCTGTGTTCCCTTGCAAACCTCCTGTGGCTGAAGCAACTTGAGAAAGTCAAGTCAAAAGGAGAGACTTCTAAAAATTTGCATTTGCAGATTAGCTCATAACCTTTCTCATTTATGCTTTAACATGGAGTATATGCATATGCAAATAATTAAGATTTCAAAATGAATTGTAGCATTACAGGCCTACATTAGAAGCTGTAGCATAGCAGTGACCAAACAGTAACCAGACTCTAAAAGTCACAGATGACTCAGCTGAATACATTTACTTAGCACACAGGATATCATACTTTTTCTCTCATTGTTTTCCTTCTTTTCCTCTCTCCAATTGCAGGTCTTCAGGAGATGCTGCGCGATCACTCATTTGTTGGCTGTGTCAGCCCTCAGTGGGCTTTGGTGCAGCATCGGACAAAACTGTATCTTCTCAATACAACAAAACTCAGGTAACAAAGCTGTCGTTTCCAACATGGCCCATTTTTCCCCTCTTAATTAGGATACCTTGGAGATGCACAATTGTGTTCATACAACAAACGTTTGTGTTTTAATTTAGCCAAGAACTCTTCTACCAGATACTTATTTATGACTTTGCAAACTTTGGCGTTCTAAGGCTCTCTGTAAGTATACTTTACACTGTGTTCTATATGAGATTATTTACAGGAACCCTGTCCTTTCAAATAACCTGCATGTTTATAGGTTCTTCTTTGTCCACTGTGGGAGGGATGTGCCGTTTCCATTACAGTAATACAGAGTGGCAAAGCTGCAGTAATTTTGTAGCTGCAGCTGCAGGTTGCGATCCTGGCTGCTGGTTGTGCTTCTGACTGTTCACCAGGCTTTGCTCATACATCAGTAGAAATAATTGTAACGTACCTCCTGTGCTTAGCAGAAATACTGTTGTATTTGATAGCACTTATCCCGTGAATATCACAACACTTTGCAGGATTGTGGACTTCATGGAGTTTTTTTCACAAATTCACACTTTGTAGACTGGTTGATGGGCTGATGTGCTCTGCAGGATAGAAGCTGTATATTTAACTCTCATGTAAGGAAGAATCTGTCTTTTTTTTTTTTTTAAGGGTGGGAGCAGTTTGGGCTGATGGTTAACGATATTTCTGCTGCTTTGACTTCTAGGAACCAGCTCCTTTATATGAGCTTGCTATGCTTGCTTTAGAGGACCCAGAGAGTGGCTGGACAGAAGAAGATGGCCCAAAAGAAGGCCTTGCTGAGTACATAGTTGAGTTTCTGAAAAAGAAGACTGAAATGTTAAAAGACTATTTCTCTCTTGAAATTGATGAGGTGACTCTTCACACTAAATAGTGCTTTGTTTTGACAGCTGGTAATAGCAATAGTTTGCTTGCAGTGCTTACTCTCAGCAAGAGCTAGCTCTGGTAAGACTTGGGTGCCCCTTTCATTAAAAATGCTCAGGACTTATGCTGCTTTTAAAGGAGGGCTACACATTTAATTATATTAATTATCAAATAAAATGCTTGAGTCATTGCTTCAGTAACTAGCCTGCAGCTTTCCTGTCCAGCAAGGTGTGCAACCTCACTGTAGCCGAGGCTGAGCTACAAGATCTCCCTCACTTTTAATATTTGTGTGTGGCCTATTGCATCTTTTATTCTGTACAAAACTGAACAGCTTTAGCAGATGTGTCATGTAACCTTGACTTCTCACCTCGTATTCTCAGTGGAAATACGATCAGCATAGTCAGTGGGTAGAGGAGGGAGCTCAGTTGAGGTCTTCCAGAGGTGAAAGCTCCAAACTGAGGCATTATAAGTTAAATGCCACCACCAATCCTTTTCCTGCAATGGCTACCTGGAATTGGGCTTCAAAAACTTGCAACTTCAGATATCCCCTAACGCTCAGCAAGTTTAGCAAGGAACAGTCTTAAAATAGGTAACAGTTGTAGTGCATCCACTGCAAGAAAAACCATATGTTTTACTGAAGCAGTAGCATTGCCTCTGCAGGAAGGAAACCTTACTGGATTACCACTCCTGATAGACAACTACATTCCCCTGCTGGAGGGACTGCCGATGTTTGTCCTTCGTTTGGCCACTGAGGTATGTTTTTGGAAGTTATTTGCTATCAAATGTCTTTTTTAACTTAGGAAATTATGAAGTGAGTCAAGTGAATTAATGGTAAGCTGCAAAGGAGGGCCTGAAATAGATTAAATGCACTGTTACGTACTCCAGGCAATAGTTACTGATTAATCAGACTTTGCCTCTACATTTATAACTACTAACTGAGTATGTTTTGATTTGAATTGCCTCCATTTTTACTCATTTCTGTTCAGTGCCTTCACGTTACCAGCACAAAGATGGCCAGAGCATTATTCTGTACTGTAAGGAACGTGCTGTAGCAGTGGGGTTGGGCTCTATGATACCTAGAGTTCCCTTACTGTGCTTTCCTGATTTTTATTTTTTATTTTTTTCCCCCATATTAGGAATTATTACCAAGTCTCTGGCCACTTATCCCAATTTTATTAAATTACTTCTTTCTTCTAACAGGTAAACTGGGATGAAGAAAAGGAGTGCTTTGAAAGCCTAAGTAAAGAACTATCTATGTTCTACTCCATTAGAAAACAATATATAATAGATGAAACCAACCCGACAAGCTCTCAGGTACCGTAATATGTTACTACTTATGTAACAAGCATTAACAAGACAAACTGTTCTTTTTCTCCTCCAAACTACAGACTTCTGATTGCAGTAACACTTCATGTATACACTTGGCCTCAGTTTGGAAAGTGTTTTTTTAACCTGTTGAGCTACAGTAAGCTTCTAGAGGTGGATGCATATAACCTAAAATGTAGTTTGCTTGTGTATCTGTTTAATCATTCAATTAAGCTAGCCAGTTCAAGGGACATGACTCATGGATTTTTCAGAGCTTAAAATTAACTTTGCAGTACAGAACGAACTTTACTAGCAGAATTTTAGTCTCAGTAGTCTGACAAAGTTGAAGTGCTCTCTGTTAGTGAAATAACTTCAATTTGTTTATCCTTTCTGTTCCACATTTCAGAATGAGGATTCTGACTCTGGTTCACCACCATGGAAATGGACAGTGGAGCATGTTGTTTACAAGGCCTTCAGGACTCATCTTTTACCTCCTAAACACTTCACAGATGATGGCAACATTTTGCAGCTTGCTAACCTGCCTGACTTGTATAAAGTTTTTGAGAGATGCTAAGAAATTATTTGTATAGATTTGTGCATATGTAAAAAACTTGTTACATTCTGTTATATTCAGATAAAGTATTGGAGGCGGTGGGAAGGGAAGAGAGGATTGAATGACAGCAAATAGATGCTATATTTTTTCTTCAGTTTATCAGAGAACAAAAAGAATTGACTGTGTTCCTAAAATAAAATATAAGATTTCATTTATGGGCTGTGCATCAAGTTTGCTGGAGAAGAGAAGCTAGCTTGAGCTGAAGCTAACTGAAGTGCAGGTGCTTTAACACGGCTTTGAGCCCCAAAGGGAAGATTATCAACTTCCTTTTGTTTTGATGATGCAGGTACTGTCAAAAAAACCAACAGTCTTCATGAACATCAACTTAAAGCACGTGCAGTATCTTTTTAGTACAGGACTAGCTGATGTGGTATTTCAGAGCTCTTCAAATAAGGGGGCTCACTTGCCTTTATCAAGGAGTCTGGAAGTGGAAACAGGAATTTGGTGCAAGGTAACAAGTTTGCAAACATTAAATCTGCTTCAAAGAAGAGCTCCAGTTGATGAACTGTGTGCAGGCTCAAGAATGAGAGAAGACCATTAGTGCTGCTCAGGCAGAAAAAAACCTTGTTTTGAGATCTTCCCAACTCTGAACAGTGCAAGGACATCACTGGTCCTTGACCAGCTTCAGCTGTGTGCTTTAAAAAAAACAAACAGCAGTGCTAAGGCTCTGGAGTAGAAAGGTCCTACAACCTCCTTGCTGTAATAAATGCACCCAAAGTGCACTGTGCTTCCACTTGGTATACTGCCATTGCTATAGCTTGCCTGTCTTGTGATTTCACAGAATGGCCCGGGTTGGAAGGGACCCCAAGGTCAGGAGACATAGTAGGGATGGGTGGATGGTTCAACTACATGATCTTTTCCAACCTTAATTCAACCTGTGATTCTATGAAATACACTGGCTTAGGAAATGCTTGCAAATTCTTACCTTGAGTTTGCTATATCATTATTCATGTTTGGTATAAAATACATTTCTCTCCCCCCTCAAGGATTTTCTGACACTACTTCATCTGTCTTGTTTTTCTTTACAGCTGTTTTTAACCCATCCTCCTTTTCTAGTTTTTCCCCCAAACATTAAACTGCAAGAGGAAACTGGCACTGAGAATAAGGTTATATTTCTTGTAGTTCAAGAAGAATTTCATACTGCAGATAGACTGAGAGAGGCGTTAAAGAAAAAAGGTAGTGTGCTTTGATGAAGGTTATAAGTAATAAAGGAATTGCCCACCTCCTGGCCTAGATAAATTTTTCTCGTTAAATTTAGTCTTTGATCAGAAATACCCCACCATTATAAAGCCACAGCTTCTCAATTTTTGTTCTTCTAGTGATTTATTCTTACCTGCATCCTCCAAAACAGATCTTGAATATTCTGAAGGGTAAAAAGATACGTTAGGATCTACTCAGTAGTGACACTGGAGAACTTCAGCAACAGCACACTGAACCCAAAGCACCTTTTCACTGCCTTCCGTGTATACTGGTCTTCCACATGAAGGAAGATGGGATGCCTCATCTTTAGCCACACACACTTGCAGAACTGCTATTGGAGCAAAAAGGCAGGTTATGTTTTTAGTTGCCATCAAGCTTTAACGATAAAACAAAATAAAATAGGTGTGAAGGTACTTTCAAATAACCTTAAATGTAGCTCTTGCAGACTTTAATAGTAACACTTCTTTCTCCTTTTCCTTTGTAATGCCCCAAAATGTTCTTTGTGTGTGTTCCACTCTCCCCAGCAGATCCCTGTCTTTTTTTGTGCTGTGGAGCCCAGAACTGGACACAGTACTCCAGCTGAGGCCTGACCAGGGTAGAGCAGAGGGGGAAGATCACCTCCCTTGAACTGCTGGCCATGGTCCTTTTAATGCACCCCAGGATCCCATTTGCCCTCTTGGCCACCAGGGCACACTGCTGGCTCACGACCAACCTGTCCTCCACCAGGACTCCCAGGTCCTTCTCCACAGAGCTCCTTCCCAGCAGGTCATCCCCCAGTCTGTACTGATACATGAGCACCCAGACCACCTGCAACACCTCATAACTTAAGCTGCGAACAGAACAAAAACCTTTGCAACCAAACGGCCCTAAAGGGCAGCTCACAATTCACATATTTGGTGACAGGGAGTTTGAAAGCTGTAGTGGCTCACAAGCCCATTTTCAGCTTACTGGATCCCTGTTCTTCAATCTCAAAAAACCACACATTTTAAAGTTTTGTGGATTCCTTTAGCATTGGCCTTTTAGTGGAAAAAGATCTGTAAATTGAAACAATACTGGTGCAAGGAAAAACTTAAGAGTTAGACAACATTCTGTGTTCTACCCTACGCTTCTGTTTCACAGAACAGAAATACTGCACAGCAGTGGAGTAAACACGTGAAGAATACGGGGGTACTTACCATGTGCTGTGCAGGTTGCTAGTATTAAAACAGCTTTGTAAGGAAACTGACAGCACTTACATTCTCCTTTAGGTAGGAATTAAGTGTCACCTAAGCTTTTTTTGATGAAGCATTGGTTAATACTTAAGCTCTGTAGGTGAAAAATAAACATAAACCACATCTTATACCTATATCCAGCAACTGATTAAAGCTTCTCTTTACTACAGCAATATTACCACAGCTTGTAAATGCTCACTTTCTCCACTTTGCTCCTTGAACCTGAATAAAATCCAACACCAGCACAGAAATGGGAACGAAATTACTTCGAAAACCTTTTTGCATCCTCCTGATATCACACAACAGTGAAATCAATGGTGTTCTGCTGGCACTGACACTGCATCTCTACAGGTACTTAACCAGACTAAGACATTCTGCACAAAATCAATGTAAACCAGAATCCTCATAACCCTACCAGAAACAAAGGAGTGCTACACGCTGATTTTTCATCTGATAAAGCAACAAAGTATCACAGTGCATTAACCACGTTTTAACATTTTTATTTTAGAAAGTGAACATATCCATTAAAAAAAGAAAATGCACGGAGTTAAAAAAAAACCCAAACATAAAACTAATGACAAAACTGCAAAAACAAGATAATTTTACCTAGTGAGTCCCAACCATTAAATAGACTTCACCACAGAGAAGTTTTACTTCATTATATTACCAGTCTCTTGATTAGGTACACAAAGACAACACTTTCCAGTAATTACCTAGTCATTAGAAGATCAACTTCAGGAATCACTGAATAATACATCATGGGCAAATATTTTCATGCCACCCAGGAGGCAATCTAATGTACATATGTCACAAGGTACATCTTTGTGAGGTATTACAGTACACGGGAACCATTCCCTTCGCTTTCTAAGGAATAAATTCTCCAGTCAGCAGCTCCACCAGCAACTCAATCACAGACTGTTGCCAGAGTTTCCAAATCCCCACCAACTTCCCTCAGAAATTTTCCTTCTGTAACAGATTACACAAGTTCAGATGAAAATGAGTCAAAACAATAGATACAGAAAACAGGAAGGCTCAGAAGAAAAAGTCACCCACTATTTCAGACAGGCAACAGACACTCTCAAGTTACAAGCTTCAACTGCTCCAGAACATTTAATACCTTCTCTAGCTCAAGCTTTGCCATTTGTGCTAAAATGAAAGCATGTGGTGAGATAACTCTGGAAGTAACTAAGTAATTTCTAAAATATGGATCTATTGAACCAAAGTACACCTCAAAAAATCTTAAAACACAGCTTGCATAATGCAACCCACTTGTACTAAACAGACTGTAAAGGGGAAATGCTGAAACAGTTTTGTCCATACAATCTTTCAGAGTCATGTCCTAGACTCAAACTGGAAGAAAATCTCTTCCTAGTACTTCTGCATCCCCATCTCCAGAGACATTTCCCTCCTCCTTTTCCACTTTTGGTCCATCACTTTTCTTCCAAGAAGCCAGAGAAGAAATGGTAGAGGAGCTTCATCCCAAGTTTGCAGCCTTTTACAGTGAGCACTGGAAGAGGTGCCTCAGACTCCTGCGCTTGGGTTAACCAGAACTCAAGGGCAGAGGGGCCTAACAACTCTCAAGAATATGAGAGGATTCCTTGCTTGAGCTTTGTCTAGACTGCAAGATGAACTCCTAAGAATCAGTTCAACCATTCAAATAATTTGAGAAGGAGCTAACAAGAAATAAGTATTTAAGATTATTCTGTTGATATGCAGAGGAACTTACCTGCTTTTCTATATTTGCTATACAACTGGTTTTTCACTGTCTTGTTTTTCTTCAGAGTCTTCATCAGATCCTGAACAAGAAGAGAGGAATGTCATCAATTCAGTTGAGAAAATAAGTACTGGTGATAACTCATCTTGCCAAGGAATAAATGTTGGCTCCACTTTTACTTCCTTTTATGCTATATTCTACTGCTTCTACCCATAGACTACTTCTACCCATAAACCTCAAGATAGACTTCACATCTTTAACTAAAATTCTTTTTCAGTGTTAATCATTAGTCATTATTTTTAAGCCCCATTACTCCCAGAGGTCATGCTACCACATCAAATTCTAACTTTCCACGTGGATAAGACTGCAAATTTACATGCAATCACAGAAATTTTCTTGACAGTATGCTGGTATAGCACAGCATTACACTCAGAATTGTTTTAATGCTTTGTCATCCCTAGATGGAGCTCTAAGTCACCGATTACACTAAGACACTCAGCAACCACAAAGGCAGCCACTAAACGAGAAGAGTCACCAACATTAATTTTTCTACAGCGCAAGATGGGCAAAAGCATCTGCAGCTGTATGTGGATATTATTATTTTAAATACACTGCACAGTAAAGCAGAGCTTTACAAAATAGATTTCTATTTTAGGGTAAGAAGACTGACATGGGATCTTGGGTTCACAGTAGAGAGTACTAATTTCCTTGAAACATCTACAAACCCATTCCTCGGTATTGCAGTATTCCCATTTATTGCTGGCTTACTCACCTCACAGCTCAACTGGAACAAAGTGCTCAGTACACAGACTCAAGGTATAATTAATGCTTGCTCTCAGTTCAACACACTCAGCACTTCACACAGGAAGCTTTTTATTATGAGAAAGGAGCCTTCAACTGAAACTTCAGTTGGTCTTTTGAGCAGTTTCAAGTTCACTGCCTAACCTAAAATACTGCAAAGCTTCAAGTTCAGGCTGGATAAAATAATGTAATGCTGAATAAACACAAGTGCTAGCAGGGAGAGAGGGCAGAAAAACAGCAGCCACCTCCATTCAGTTGCTGCCCCATTTTCTTTGAGACTATCTTTTTTCTAACACCTCTGGGACAAGTCAGAAGACTCACCAACTATCTGCACTGCAATTCATCTGGTAGGTCTTGAATAAAATGAATTGCTGAATAAAATAATCTTTTATTTCAGGATTATGAAATACAGTCTCTATTCATCCTCCACTCCCATACACTACGAAGAAAAAGAAATATGCAGAAGTTTAATGCCATTAAGAAAAATCTTCACAAATGCTACCATAATTACCTGCTACAGATTCAGGAGGAGAATAGAACTGGCCATCAGACAGGACTCCTGGGTGAAGGAGAGCTGCTCGTTCGGAAGCATCCTGTGCTATCAAAAATCCTAACAGGAAAAAAAATAAATCCAGACATCACCTCACAGCTTAAGATTAAATCTTGGTCTTAAATACCAAGATCAAGCACCTTCAAGACTGAGGTACTGTATTAACATTACAAAACTGCTGATTTAATGTGCAGTTTCTGTAATTACAGGCAGCTAGGGCAACAAAATCCAGCAAAAGAGAATACTGTACACAAGTTAAGGAATCCTTCATTCCACTCCATGAGAAGGCACGTTAGGATGCCATATGTGAACTTAGCAGCATCCACCATCTAACTAAAACTTTGACACATGTATTTTTAATGCTCAGTGAACTGCCACGCACGATCAAATTAATCAAAGCTCCTCTTCAGTGCCTGACAAATACTGGTCTGGCCCTTGCAACTTTTAACTTTGTGTGCCTAAATAAAAATCCCACTTCATTGAAGGCATACGTTCCCTTCTAGAAAAATTACGCCACGTATTAAATTTTTTAAACAACTCAATGTTTTTTAGAAGCTGAAAGATACATTCTTCTGACAGTATGGGAGCAAACACTGCCAGCTTCAGTGACTGAGGGAGACACAGTAGAAACTTACTGTTTTCTTCTTCAGCTTCTTGTGGTAACACTTTGAAGTCCAAGAACCAGGTTTCAATCCATGCAAGTATAAATGATATGATGGGCAGCACGTAGCCAAAAGCACCCTGTGAGAACAGCTAGAAGAAAAAAACATTTACAACACTATAGAAATTTACCTGAAGAATCCTGCTTTAAAAGCAAGCAACCAACCAATCCCAACAAAGTAAAGCAAACGTGATTAGAATATATATACCTGTGAAATAATTACTTTTGCTAGTAAAAAGGCACTGGTCACTGCTGTTGTAAACTAAAAGAAAGAATAAGAACAGTTAATTGTATTTACTTTCTCATTTCTGCCATTATCTGACAGCTTCAATTTGAAATATTTATCAACAGAAGCATCACAGATTAATAAATCTTATCAGGTGTTATTAAAATAACCTTGTTATCTTAGCCTTTTTAATACAAACAGCTCCAAATGTTCATTTTCATACAGCTGATAGGCAGTTTAGATGATAACACTGTATAAATTGTGATCTTACTCCACAAGGAAGATGCAGTATTCTCACTAACTCACTTAGATTAAAAAAAAAAAAAGAATCAGACAGTAAATCAAACTAATTGGGAAAAAGCAAACAATTGCTCAAAAAGCTTTTCACTACCATCCAAATCAAAGTTTTCATTTCAAATAACAAAATATCTTTGCACGAGGAAACTTGAATTAATAGTTTAATTCCCATCTTCCTATTATGAAAATTAAATCATTTGATATTCCTTGGCATGGTTTAAAAATAGGAGGTGACAAAAAAGTACCTAAAAAAAAAACCCAAAAAAGCCTGAAACCAAAACAGAAGAACAGTGCACAAGTGTTACTCACTTCAACTGGCTTCTAACTCTACGTGTTTAGGTCCAGCAACTCCTTAAATAACAGCAGGACCAAACTACCATCTGGTAAGCACAAGTGGGATTTTAAGACCAACAGCTTCTTCAAAACGTTCAGTGAAGCTCTATGGATCTATTGCTTACCACCACGATTATATATATATATATATATATATATAATTGACTGCAGTTGTCAAGAACCTCCTTTCTAAGAAGGGATGCATAACCAATACTCTGTGTTGGAGCAAGGAGCAGTACATGTGCTGATGCTCATGGCTGGTACATAACATTCTAGCAACTAAAAATGTGGGAATTAACACATAGCTGATTCTTGGCACAACAAATGCCAATTATTTTTGAAATAACATTCAATATTCCCAGTGCAAATATATTTCAAGCATTAATTAGTAAGTCAGATGGTACAAGTGGTTACAACTACCCATTCATATCGGATTCAAAGTTAGTTTCCAACTTCTATTAACATGACACCTAACAAGGATCACATACACTATGCTATTAAATTCTTGTCTTCAGACTTTAAATCTTCCTAAGCATTTGACCTGAATTTCCATATATACCATCAAGATGATTCTTAACATACAGACATTAAGAGGCATCTAAAAATTTGCCTGTTGGATCCATTCTAGTTGAAACTCCATTATGCTTGGCTGCTACTCACAGCTATTGCCCACCAATGGCGCAGTCTGCACATTGCATATGCAAGTATTAACACCTTAAATCGAAAGACTGCCAGTAGCTACAGAGAAAGGAAAAAAATATTTGTTGGTTAATTCAGAACAAAGAAGAACCACAAGATTCTCAGCTCGCTAAAAATACGAACTGCTAACAGAACAAAACAGGACAATCAGCTCTGCTATTAAGAAACAAATCTGAAGGTGGGTTTGCTTTTTCAAACAATATCATTTTCCATTTTTAAAGCACAGAGATGATTGTATCGTTCACATGGCTACAAGACTCAATTTTACAAGTGTGAGCAACTGCACAAATACAAATTGGAAATATCAGCTACGCAGAATATGTTTATGATCATTTTACCCAACTGGAATCGAAGCAGATAAATCTAGATGTAGTTTATCCAGCAAATATCTTGAGCATCGCTATCTACCTTGCTCATCCTACTAGCATGCTACTGCTGTGCAACAGTATCATTAAAAACTGAAAAGACTTCAAAAATGCAATGGGATGATGTTTACTTCCTTAATATTGACTGAATTTGCTTCAGCAATCAATTATTCTTTATGAAGATGCCTGCAGAACCAAGCTACTCCAAATATTCTGCAGGAAAGATGGATGAGTTATGGGATTTCTAGGCTAGAAAATGAAATCAATAGCAGACAGATGAGATTACTGAAACAGGGAACCAAATTATCAGTTTGCCTGCATATTCTCTGATACTAGATTCTTCTAATTTGCTTTAAAAGATGCCTTGGGAATTTTAAAGATGTGAAGAAAAAAAAAAAACGCACTCAAAAATGAAAACGGATCTGAGATAGATGTGTTTCAATATTGCATATTGCAAATATGTTTCAGAATGTACAGCAGAAACAGAAGAAATTCTGTATAAGCCCACAACTCATTTTGCAGAATTCAATTAAGTTCTTTACAGAGAGAGCAGTGAGGTGGTGCTGGAACAGCTGCCCAGAGAGGCTGTGGATGCTCCGTCCCTGGAGGTGTTCAAGGCCAAGTTGGATGGGGCCCTGGGCAGCCTGGGCTGCTATGAAATGGGGAGGTCGGTGGCCCTGCATGTGGCGGGGGTTGGAGATTCATGATCCTTGAGGTCTCTTCCAACCCTGGCCATTCTGTGATTCTGTGATGATCTAGTCCCTTCCCAGGGAAAAAAAGTCAATCATCTGGCATTAAAAGTATTTAATCCTTGGTTCAACGACAGGGCAATTTCCAGAGAGTCGACATTTACATAGAACTATTTTTCCCCCTTCTTTCTGAAATGAGGTACATCACAGAAACCTGCCAGCAAAATAACGATGAGAAAAAAGGAGTAATATAGTTTGCTATCTTCTGACATCTTTGTTTCCAGTATCTCACTCCATCTGACTCGGCAAACGGCCCAGTGCAGAAACCAGAACAAATTTCTGCATTGCAACTTCAGAGCTACAGCCTCTCTGAAAAGACAGAAAAGTTTCCTGAGGCAGAAGAGCTCCTGTGCACTTCAGATGCTTATATACAGGACAGGAGAAACGCACTTAACGTTATCTGCTTATAGTACAACGTTAAAAAACCCTGTTTGAGTTAAAATACAGAAATCTGAACAAACCTGACCCACACAGGCCAACCTGTTAACAAGTTTCTCTCACTGCAAAAGATTTACTTCTGTGGAAGGGCAACAATGTCAATTTAAAGAAAACAATGTTACAGAAGAGGAGCACCGGCCTTCACCTCTTAATAAAGTCTCTGTGTTAGATCAGTCTCATTCCTGACTTTTTCCACCTCTTCCTTCTCTAAAAACAGAAGATGCAATTTAAGTCTGCCAAAGCATCTCAATTGAAAAACTTGAGCACTTGCTGCTTAAGGACTGGGCAACTCCTAGACAAGTGATATTTGGCACAAACTCTTCTGGTTTAAATCAGCAAGAAGAGACCAGCCCTATCACAGGACTCGAACCAGGAAACATTTGAGGGAAGAGGAAACTGAAAAACTGTACTTTTGCTTCTCCCTCCGACCTCCCCCATCCCTTTTTTTTTTAAGAATACTTACAAATATATCAAAATATGAAGAAGAATAGTCATAATGTAGAACTTCTTTCTTTAAGGTAGTCTCAATGCCTCCCTTTACCTACAAAGAAACAACACGCATAGCTTTAGAACAGAAATTACTTCAGCCAAAAACACAGATGCAAAACATTAACTTAGCAATTCCTGATAAACATACCCAAGGATCATTAAACCAATCAGAGGAGATGAGGATGCTACACAATTTATCACTGTTAAGAACCTGTGCTATATAAGCTACATTTCAGACTGGCCTAAAATAAAAGCAAACAAGTTGCTGGAGGTAGAAGAAATTAAGTGCAAGTTCTCCTACACAAATTCATTAAGCATTTTGTGTTTCAGAAGAATATAAACAGCTGATCAGAAAGCCACCCAGAAATTAGCTCTCATCATGTGGCTACATGATAGCAGACAGGTGATACTAAAAATCCCGTCTGATTCTTCAGCACTTGAATTCAATCAAATTCATATAATTCATATACTTGTACTCTGTACATATTTTCCTTAGCAATATATGTGCTACTTGTTTCCAGAAAAATGAGCAAAACCGAGAAATCAAAAGCACAGAAGCTGTGATCATTAGTTATTTGTAGAATGGCCTAAGACAGGTTTCATTCCTTCAGTTGTTTGAGGAGATTCAAAACTGCATTGTCCCTAGCCAGGTATCTTTCAGATGGAAGTGCTCATGATCTTTCTGTTCAAAATGGGCTACTTGTCTTAGCAAGGAGTGAAGAACCTTTACGTCCAAATTCCATTCCAAAGGCTATTTGATTTTAATACTGAAGTAGATAAGTGAGCACTGTGTAACAGTTATGTAAAGCACTGGAAAACAACAGCAGAAAGCTCTGAGTTTGATTACCATCATGCTTTCAAAGCACCACAGCATCCCACAACTCATGTTCACCATCCCAAAGCAGTACAGTGTAGATACTTTCAGGTTCTTTCCTCAACTACACTACTGAATATTTTAAAACTTTCTTTTTCCTCTAATTTCTTCCTGCTGTTCTTCACACCAACCCCAAGTTTGTTTATTCTTTCTTCTCTTCTTCCTCCCCCTCTGTAGAAAGCTGCCAACTGCCTAAATACAGCTGTCCATTGCTTGCTGATCTACACGACCATTTATTGACAGCATAAATAAGGAAGGTTCTAGTGAGAGAGAAATTGTATGTATGTTGCTCATAAACCTTTGGAAAATATTTGGGTGGAAACGGAAGGGAAGATGCACAGAAATTAATATACAGAACACTGCTGTACTGCACTTAAGGTCAATTTAAATAAAAGTTGGCTGGTCTTTCCTCTCCTCTCTTCGACGTGACATCTCAGCCCTCTCTTACAGGATAAAGAAACTGAAGAATGCAAACACAACACATCAGCATCAGCTGCTGAGTTCTGGGACAGTTCAGCAGCTTGTTCCGCATACAGGAGCACCATGTGAACACAAGGATGAACAGAGAACCACGACAGAATTGATTCAGAGTTTGCTCAAACTACCAATGAAGCAACTCTCTGAAGTGTTTAAAAATAAGTTATGCTGAGTGACAATAGGAAAGTCGTATTTACAGTGATTCTGGCAGTAATTCTGAAGGTCCAGTATGGAATCACAGAATGGTTTGTATTGGAAGGGACCTTTGAGATCAAAGACAACTGCTAACTGCTGGGATCTAGAGATGTGCAATGCTACAGCATTCCAAAAGACCACCATGAGTTCGTAGCATTCCCTACATTCTTAAATATTCTGAGGGCAATAATATGAAAAACTGTACTCTGAATACTCAACAAGAATTACAAAAGCATATTCTACTCCTCCTAGTCAAACCAGCTTTAAAGAAACTAGCTTACAGTGAGCAAAAGGAAAGCATCAGGATGCAACATGTGGGTTCTTTTGAGCCAGGCTAACTTTACGCACCGGATAGAATCGCCTTTCCACATAGCAAGATAAAAAAGTTACAGTCACAACATTATCAATTGGGCAGTTTGCTTTCTCAAATCAAATCAGGAAATATACTTTTCATTATAGCAAGCTGTTCAAGCAGTCAGCTCACAAAATTTCATCACGTCCAATCAATAATCAACATCATTTATCTTGTAATGGATGATGACCAAAAAAAAAATGTTTACTCAAGGTCTTTGTTACCAAAAAAAGGGGTACTTCCCATTTTTCATTTGTGCCTTTTCCTAAATACACACTTTACAAGCTTCAAATCCAGTTCAAAAAAATGGATGCTACTATCAAACAATAACAAAACTTCTGTCTTATTTACTTCTGGGAATTTCACAAGAACCACCTTGGTTTCCAAATTACAAATGCTGGAGCTAAAAGGCAGCAACTGTGGAAGCTTACATTGTTTGATTGTGTCCTGCCATAAACAATGTGTATTACTACATTTGTCTCAGATATATTGCTGTAAAATAAAGATTTTGGCCGTTGTAAGTATTTTCCAGGGACAAAACCCTTCAGTCACTGACTCTGAGCTACTAAGCAAGATAAAAAACACTTGAATCCTAATAAAATTAACAGTTGCCAAACTGTCACAACTACCCACAGTGATACTTCTTTACTTGCTCCCTGAAAAGTTCACTGGACTTTCAATGTTTTTCAGCACAATTCATAGGCTATAGGAACATCAAAAGGTTTAATTACATGAATATAAACCACATATCCACTAAGTAAATGCAGCTAAGCAGACAAAAAGCTCATAAAAGCTTAAAAGAATGAAACTACTTTCAACAGACACGAGTAGCATACAATTGGGATAGAAAATGTATTAACCACTCCTGAAGTGAATAAATACCTGAATAAAGACCAAGCGTACCGAAAAGATAACTCACATTTAATTCTATTATCCACAGCAAAGTTATAAATAAGAGATCAAATGTAACAAACAAACAGAAAGTCCTTCTGACGTCCGATATTCCCTTCTTCTCTCTGACATCATAGGACTCAATCCTTGCCATCAGGTGTGTTGGGTTGATGGAGTGGACATCTCGCAAGGACGGGCAGGATTCCACACTGCTACTGTGAGCATTTTCTGCATCATTTGGCACCCGATTCATCCTGGGTTGGCTTAGAGTAGTCTTTTTCCAGTTTCACCATCACTAGAATGCTGATCCATATAGGAACAACTTCTAAATAAAAAAGAAATCTACGTTAGTCAGCAAAGCCCTCAAATTCCACTATGCAATTTCACCTCACTGTGTCAAGTTTCTCTCTAGATAAAGATTCAGCACATGATCACCCTCATGGCAAAGGAATGTTTTCCAGTTCCCAATCTGACCCACACCTGGTGCAGCTCTGTGCTGTTCCTGCCCTGCCACTGGTGCACAGGAGCAGAGCCAGCATTTCTCTCTGCCTCCCCTTCTCAGGGAACTGCAAAGTCTTCTTCAGGCTGGGCAGCCTGAGTGCCCTCACCTCTCCTCACAGGATGTGCTACCAGCACATCCAGAGCTGGCACTACCAAAAGATTAGAAGTCCATTAAAATCAAGAGGGCTACAGTACACATTCTATAAAGCAAATAAGCCACTAGTGAGTCTACAGATAACCTCAGCTGCTATCACATCTTACGTTGCCAGACAGAAAGACAACTATGCAACTTAGTGGCAAAAGGTAAGGATGTCTCTACTGACCTCACCGCTTTTTAAATGAGATTATCATGTCCACTTCTTACAAAACTCAAACTGATGGCTATACTACAGGAGAAACTTCTTCCAGAAAAAGCTCCTAGAAGGAGTTAAGGTCACAGAAGTTTCAAGAAATGTTAATTTTATGCAAAATACTCAGAAGAATAAGCTAGAAGTGCTGCAATACAAATCACATCAGTGGAGTTTCTGTAACACTGCGGGAGCAACTTCTTGAAATTCAAGAACAAAGCTCTGTCTCTTCCTGCGTGGGCTGACGTTCAGTACACCACAAAATGGAAACAAACCCTTCCCACTCTTCCATCCAAAGCAGCAACAGCATTCCAGCTTCCACTATGTAAGAAAACAGGCAGAGAGAGCACAGAAGGAAAAACAAACAGGCATCTGTAACACAGCTCTGGACAAACAGGAGGATATGGGGACATGTGGGAAAAAGAAAGGTGGGGAAGGGAATAGTCAGTGCACACACATCGCAGCTGAGGGAAGGCGGACAAGCCAGTGTTAGCCCACATTTAGGTCAAGTCACACAAACATTCTCCAGGCAGCTTTTCTTGGGCTGCTGCAAGAGAACAGCAGCTGGCCTGCTCCCTGACAGAGGAGCCCTGCTTCTGACTGTGGGAAGGAGCTGGCTGAGGCAAAGCAAGCCAGCACCGATCACCAGGTCACTCAGGCACACGGCTACAAGCTGAACCCAGCACAGGAACCAAGCACATGCACAGACTGCCATCTTGCTCCAGCCTGGGAAGGGCTTCTGAAATCCAGCCAGAGTTCTTCTGGCTCTCAATCACACATCATAGGAACAGAAAAGCTGGCAGGTCTTTTGCTGGCCATAATCTTTTAAAGAGATGTGAGCAAAGCACCCTCGGCCTGAGAAACCACAAAGTGGGAATAGGAGATGGAGTTTCCAGTTCCATTAGGTGGAAAAAGAGTAAAGGCAGAAATTGTACTGCATTCTCTCTTGTTTCAAGAAGCTTCCAAGTAAGTTTAGCACAAGCATCTTCACTGCAGCCCAGCTCCCTCCCCTGTTAGCCCAGCTTTTGGTGCCAGGACTGCTGTAGAGCCTTTTCTCAGGAAGCATCAGCCTGAGCTCTGTAACCTCTTGCTCTCTCTCATTCAAGGCATACACTGATTAGAAATTATGAACACTGCTGAGCAAGTGGAGAAACTTGGAAGTTAAACTCATACCACATTTCTGCCTTTTTCTTCTTTAAAATATACTGCTACAAGGGAAGTACTGAAAACACCTGGAAGTCATACATTAAGAACATGAACATGGGATTATTTCACACTGCTGTAGTGTATCACAGAATGGCCAGGGTTGGAAGGGACCTCAAGGATCATGAATCTCCAACCCCCTGCCACATGCAGGGACACCAACCTCCCCATTTAATACCAGACCAGGCTGCCCAGTGCCCCATCCAACCTGGCCTTGAACACCTCCAGGGATGGGGCATCCACAGCCTCTCAGGGCAGCTGTTCCAGCACCTCACCACTCTCATAGTGAGGAAACTGATGAACACCTTCAGTAAATAACTAGCCCTTCTATACCTCTGTTCCAAATACCAGGCATTGATCTCTCTGCAAGTCATGTTTATCAGCTAGTTTGGTAATACCCATGTGTTATCTAAAGCAGCTGCCTACGACAGTGAAGCCATTTAGCCATTTGCTACGCAAGGAACCATTTCAGCACAGAACACAGGAAAGCTGAGAGGAAAGAAGGTCAGCTCATAACATCCTCCAGGAAACTCTGTGCCTACTGCCCAAGGATCCTGAGTCACAAGTAAAGCTCTGAAGAAAGCTCCGCCATGGATTTCCTCCATAACAGCAGGCTCACGGCTCTATCTCACGGTGAGCTTACCAGAAGGTCAAAGCGTTTGAGAGGGAAATATTTTGCCTTGAGATAAGAATTCACATTAGGAAGTTTGTGACATACTTTCTCCTCTTTTGACTCAAGCCTGATGAAGAGCTAAGAGCACATTGAGAACTATCCCATGAATTTCAGGTTGTATTTAAAGTCATTGCCATTACTGCAAACAGCACACACTGCACACGCATTAGTTTTACATCCATCCTTGAGATGCATGATTGGGATGGTGCTTTTCTACCATTCTATTATTCTAATTCTTCCATTCTACTGCACTTGCCTTAATTTATTTATATGCTTGCTATAAATTCATTTATCACACATGATTACCAGCACAAATCTTTTTCTTTGCAAGTTAAAAACTGAAACAGGTAACAGAACTTAACTGAGATACCAGAAATGATTTGGGGAGGAAAAAAATAAAAAGCTTACTTGAAAGGCTACCAAGATCCAACAGATCATAAGTGAAAGTGAAAGTGAAAGCATCATGAGAAGGCAATTTTAGGATAAGAAAACACTAGAAACAATAGCCTAAAAATATCAGAAGTCCACTCAATAAAAGAGAAGCAAAAAATAACCATGTGGATGCTGAAGACAAACAAACAAAACCAAAGAAACAGTGGCCGACATTCGGAAAGGAGACCTAAGATGCATCCTTTCCATTGATGTGTGACATTATAGTCAGCATTCAGGAGAAGTTAGATTATCTGAAGGCCCAAAGAGAAAATCATCACTGACAAAATTAAAAGCAACTGGTCCAAATCAATATTAAGTGGATTGTGTCTGAGGATCAGCAAGACCAAGCTCACGGCTGCACAGCGAACCATTCATCTGCTGCAGCTCCTCTGCTCTCCAGTTTGATGCTCATGAAATTCCTGCAAACTATAAAGCACTGCAGGATAAGGCAAACCAGCTCCACAACAGCTACTTCCATGTTGTCCTACTCCTACATCTACATACAGTTATGGATATACTTCATCTCACAATCCATGCTCTATACTGAGATCCTAACCAGTTTCTGAAGGAAAAAAAAAAAGTGTTTACATATTGTTGCATTCCACAAGCACTACACACTTTAACCAATGTAAAACTGAAAAATTCAGCTGGTGGATGCCCACAAAATTCCTAACCCTAAGTACAAGATACTGTGTGTAGCTTTTTGGCAATAGCCTGGATGCTCAAGGAAGCAACACAGCAGGAATTATGAGCTACAAATAAGTCCTCAGTTGGAGGGGAGGGACAAAGCATTTCAGCACACAGGAAAACTCTGTTACCTTTGTCTGAGCATTCAGATCTAGAGTAGCTCTGCTTGTGAAGTACAAGCTCTTACCTACCCAAGTCAAAAGATCTTTTCTTATTCAACGTACAGAATGGATACAATATACTTGAGTACAGCTTGCACAGCATACAAATGATTCTTGCACTTACACATCTGATTTCACACTGGTGAACCTTGAAAATAACTTATAAGGAGGATTTTGAAAGACGCGTAACCAAGCAGACAGCTGGATGTTAGACTAAACACTAAGCAAGAAAAGTGACTACAGGCATCCTGTTCAGAAAGGAAATTGAAACACAAAGTGTTGTTTAGCTAGCAGATTCATATTTTGTTTTACCAACTTCCTATTTTCTTTCATATGGGGTTCAATTTTTGTTTTCTATGAGATGATACCGCAGTTTAATTCTAATGCTATTTACTTAAGAACTGTACTTGAAAACTAACTTCTGATTAAAGACAACTCAAACGTTAGTTGTTTTGGTTGAAAGATGTTTCCCCAGTTTTCTTATACTCTGATGGTGATCCAACGCAAGTAATAGGGCAGCTGCACTCATCTCACATGCACACTGAACAAGGTGTTTCTCAGAGCACTGGACAAAGCTGCTGAAGAGTGCAGGACAGAGTTAACAAGCTACAAGGAGAAATGGGAATTAAAAAAAATCAGTCTAATTTTTGGGTCAGTAGGACATCTGAGGGAACAAAGACATCTTCCCCTGTCCCAGGAGTGAGTTTAACACATTCAGAAAGTCAAAGCAAAATGCTCCAACCTTGGACTGATTTCTCCCTGCCCAGCAAAATGCTGCCATCCCTCCCTATCATTTCACTTCTAGCTCTACAAGAGCTGAGAAAATGGCAGAGCAAAGAGCAGGTAAATTTGGTATTGGCAGTGCCTTGCTTTTAGTCCCATTGCCACTTCCACCCGCGTGCTTCCTAACAGCACATCCCAAATGTATGATGTGTGTGAGTGGCTTTGTACCCCCACACAGGCACATTCAAACTAGACTTGGGAACTGGCTTGTGAAAGAACAGCTCCTCAGATTTAAACCAAAACGACTTTGAAAATACACCCCATGAGGAATTCATGAGACACTTGGAAACGTACCTGTCTGGAGTTCAGCTTTTGTTTAACCAAAGCATGCTCTCGAACACACAACCCTATTCTGTTTAGAGAAAAATACTACAAAATGACAAATAAGAAGGATGCTTTACAACACGTTCCCAATTCAAGACTCAGATCTCGTTTCCACTCAGGATATTTAACCTGGCACATGCATTTCATCGTTGCTAGCATTCATAACACCTGGAGGTGTTCAAGAGACACACAGATGTGGTACTTTGGGACATGGCTTAATGGGTGATAGGAGAATGGCTGGGCTAGATAACTGTAGAGATCCTTTCCACCCTTAACAATTCTATGATTAAGTACTTAGAACACATAAAGAGCAAGCACTTCAGATACACAATTAAGTATTTCATTTGAAACCAGTACATCCCAGCTGATAACATTCACTGACTCAATTAAATAATTAGCAAAGCTAAGTGTTGGCTTTGATTTTTTAGAAGATGTCATCTTTTCTTTTTTTTCATTTGGATTATATGGACTCATTTTCCCAATGACCTGAGCTATGTCATGATGTTGAGGTTAAGACCTGTCAGCTCCCCACTGCTACATTAATGAATGTATACAGTGCTTCTGTATGTTTTATCTGCACATATACATGCCTGTAACCTACAACAGCTGTCCGCAGTAGGAAACTCACACACAGCACTGATTTCTTCAGAAAGTAGAGGGAGGTACAGAGGAAAACTGGCCTAAAAGGAAAATAGTACAAGGACAGAGAAAAGACAGTTAACCTCCAAATCCAGTCTTAGCTCTTCTCAACCTTTTCCTTCTCTCTGAAGGTGACTCTGTAGCCCACCCTGCATCAGTTCGCACTGAGAAGTCTTCTTCTAGGTATCAATAGAGTATGTGCTTTATCAAGTCAGCATTCCTCAAAATAAAAAACACAGCCCTTTAGAGAGACCAAACATTTGATGCTCACTGAAATATCAAGCTCAATACTGGGTTATTGCACAGGACACTTGTGAATGTTTGTTTGTTTTCTCTAACTGAACAACAAACTCACGCCCCTGGGCTGCTACCCATGTACTACAGGCACAAGACGAGCTCCTCCTGCACTAGCACAGAACTCTGGGACTCTTCCTGAAATACATCAGGCATTTTACACGCTACTGAGAAACGCTCAGGATTCCATCACCTCCACAGTAATTACTGAACAAAGTGGTGTGAAAGTTTCCTCCTTGAAAACTTAAAACTTCAGAGCTTCTGAGAATTAGTGTTTTTAAAAGCTGTTATCCATTTTAAAATACAATATGCTCAAATACAAGCTTGTATTTTTGAAAAATCTGCCATTCATGTTAAAATACAAGAGAAACTTTTCTAAGATCTTTCATTTGCAACTCCTATTCGATAGCTCTTGTGATTCTTCTTTATGCTTTGAAGCATATTCAATCTGTTACTTCAATTTCAATCCCTAAAATGCTTCAGTGACACTGTTAAGAAATAATTACCTGGTTCAAGCAGCAAACACTAGCAACGATGTGTATCTGAACCTTCAGCATGGAATCTTTCCATATAATTCACCTCGTTCTGTCTCTGCCAGGTAGACATTAACTCCTGATATGTGCAGAGATGCTGTTTGAGGGCTCCAGTTGGTGACTGAGTAGCTGACCTTAAGTGTCAAACATGACGACTATGAGCTACACATACCAGTTACTTACTGAGATTACATTTTTAAACCTTTATTTCTGTTATTATTCCAGCTGAATTTAACACAGCAAAACAGAAAAGCAGTACTAAGAAGCTGTCTTTCAATACGATTGCCAAGAGTTTCAAAATAAAAACAATTTTTTTAGCTGACAGTAAAATCAGAGTATATTCAAGAAGCAATGCACCTACGACTCTTTAAAGTGACTCAGCTCTTGTTGGAAGCTGCTGGCTGATGATGTGAAATCCCAGCCTGCTGCTGCCACAAGAGCCATTTACCATCACCACCTCGCCAACCTCTTCTGCAAAAGCACTGGTCACGTTTTGCTCGCTCACTTCACCCTCTGAAAGAAATCCTTTAATTCTGCCTACTAGAAATAACGCCTCACCCTACAGAACACCTCCATAATGAAGCTGCACCAGGCCTACTTACAACTCACCCAAAATCTGCTAAAAAGGATTCGAATCCTCCGCAACTAGACGTGTTCCGACAACGCTGGATTGGCTAACTCCGAGACACCAGGACTTCCATTAGTGACTAAGGCACAACGCAGCCCTCCACCCCACCGCAGAAGCCGAGGCGCCGAAGGCACAGCACACAGCTGACAGCTGCCGGCTTCCCGCGCAGCACAGCCCCATCACCGCACGGCCCCGTTCCCTCGGGCAGGGAAGGCCCCAAGGGCGGCGGCGAGCGCTGCCCACCCTCCTTCTCTCCCTCCCTCACGTAGGCGCGGGCCGCCCCCGCCCAGCGGCGGCTTCCCGCCTGGCCGACGGCTCCCCCCGCTCCAAACTCTGGGAGTTTGGCCCCTCGCTGCCGGACGGCGGCACATCCTACCCGGGCGAGTCGCTCCGACCGGAGGAGATTCGGCCGCGGCCAAGCAGTGCCGCAGGCCCCGGGGACCGGGGGGCGGAGCCGGCAGCAGCAGGGCGTGACTGACCCCCGTGGCTCCGCCCCGCCGGCCGCCTTCCTGAGCGCAAGATGGAGGCGGGAGGCGCGGGAGGTGCTGGAAGTCTGACCTGGGTGCCTTCCGTGTCGTTGGCTCCGGGCTCGGGTTGCGGTGCTGACTTCAGCTCCATCTTACAGCTCGTTATTCTATTTTTGAAGTTACAGTGCTGCAGATCATCCTTTAGGAACTCAAAATTACCTGTGTTCCGTTACCAGTTCTTCATCGCACATGTTACGAATGGTGCCAGTTTGCTTTATACTGATTTCTTGTTGTGTACCCTTGAGGTAGAGAACTTGGATCGTTGTAACTTCACTTTTTTTGTGGGCATGAATTCCTCGATCTTGTTTACTTGCAGCATTGCTTTTTTTGCCTCCTGACTCGTAGAAGAATTTTTCCTCATCAATATCAATTTTATTTTGTCTTTCCACTCCTCCACCTGAGCTTTTACTCCATAGTGAAGGTTGTTGTCTGGTTCTATTGGAAATAACACCTCAAGACAAATCCAAAGCAGACCTCATCAGGATTCCATGCCCACCTGGTGACAGTGGCTAATGGCCATCCTGTAATAGCTAATCCTCTTGGTTCCACATTACAAGCACTACGTTTATGGTAGGAGTTTTGTGCTAATTCCTCATTGCATGAAGAGCCATGTATCTCTGAAGTCCTTAGGCAACCAGGTCTCAACATAAAATGACACAGGAAGGTGTCAAAAACTGTGGTGCAACACTAGTTCACCTGCATTGCTATTAGAAGACGTAATGTATTTCAAGAAAAAACAGCCTATTAACTTGCTTCAGCATGTGCATTTCAGCGATAGCTTTATTTAAAGAGGAATACGTCTAAATGCTAATGAACCAATCAAAACAAGAGGCAAAGCAGATTATCTGTCACTGGCCTAAATTCTACTTAAGCTTCTACATCATGTTATAGCAGAGTTTTTATATTTACACAGATTAGGACAAGACAATCCAGACGTAATTGGAATCATTGGGAGGATGTGCCAGAAACTCAATCATCTGGGCAGTTAATAAATGTATTCTTCCCTTTGGGGAAACATGTTCTTTGTCCTTATGGAGACCCAAAGCTTCTCAAATGCACATATATGTTGTAAGGTTTGTCTGCAGTTACATACAGAGCAGAAAATCTGCTCTGAAGTATATGTATATACAGCTGTCCATATCTCTCAAGAGAAGGAAAGACAGACATTCAGCATGGTACTCACCCTGCTCACCCAGGCTGGCTCTGCATAGTACCGTGCATCTTCAGGGAGTTCCATGCACTGCTGCAGCAACCAGAAGTCCAGGCCAGCCTGGAGCTGGAGCAGAACCCAAAACAAGAACCCTAAGCATTTGTTATAAACAACTTTACAGAGGATGATAGCTAAGGTGAATCTCTTCACCTTTGTCCAAAAGAGCTGGAACTTGCAACAAAATGTCCTGTTCACTGCTGTTGGTGGTTGATGAAAAGGGAGAGGAATCAACTCAACTGTGAGAAAAATCTTGGAAGATCTTTTTGTTACTAATCATTTTTAATCAAAGTCTGTAAACATGCAGTCAATTTCTGCCCTTTCATGGAAACACAGAGCCATAGAATATGTCAAGTTGGAAAGGATCCAAGAGGATCACCAAGTCCATCTCTATACAGGACCACCCAAAAATCAGGATATATGACTAAGATCGTTGTCCAGCCTGCCCCACCTAGAGAACCATAGGGATACCAAGAAGGTGAGAAGGGAGCTATTCAGGGACCACACAGGCAAGGGGAGGCAAGGCCCACAGGAGGAGTGATCTCTTTTAAATACAGTTTTCTTTGCTTCTGGACTCAAATTCAAATACTTGTGGCTCTGTGCAGGACCAGCAACAAGTGCTGGTTGGTGACACTTGATCTGGCTGCTCCAGTCTGCCAGGCCATGGGTGTCACACAGCAATGTCACTGTGATGTTTGAGCATTTCCCAGAGGAACCTCCCAACAGTTCTGTTGAGTTTTGCTTGCCAACTGGCAGGGCAAAGACTGACTCACCACAGAAATCTTCTATGTGAAGATTTCCATCAAACCGAGACCAAAAAATAAAATAAAAATTGAGCTACCCGAATCAGAAACGTCTTCTGTTTCTCAGCCAGAGAAGGTGATTGAGTCCTCAGGTTCCCTTTCTCCTGATCCTTTGGGATAGGATAAAGGAACAATTTGGGATGCTGCTGCAGCATGGATAAAGGAAGAAGAAAATTCACAAACCTTTTCTGATGAAGAGAAAGCCAAATGCTTACCTCACATTTCTTCTGAGGAGAGCAAAGCCAGCATCTCCTCAGCCCCCACCTTTCCATAGAAAGTCTGGCAACTGGTTGAAAATGATCATTTTAAGACGCTTTAGTGGGGTTACGGTGGAAACTTTGTTGTTTAAAAGATGAAGAAATGTTTAAGCCCCAAGTACTGGGAAGGAAAGGACCTGGAAAAGAGTTTTGGACTGAAAATGTGAAAAAACTTCATTCACCAACTTAATCTGCATGGATTCACCAGAATACACTGTGACTACAAAAGATATCCGTGAGTTCCTGAATTTCTGACAGAGGAGGAAGCATTTGCTGCTCATAGGAAGGTTGCTCAACACAGAAACCAACTCTCACAGTATTCTGGTGGGAAGGATGGAGGTTCCAAGAAAACAAGCCTTGGTGGTAGAGGAGGATGACAGTAAATGTTCTAATCTTCATTGCTTTCTCTGGCTATTTCTGGGTATTTTAGAAGTAGCACTGCTAAGTAGCAGAAATATGGATAAAATAGATTTGGGTTATATCCAGAACCCACAGAAAGAAAAGATAAATGAATCAGGATATGATGCCTGTTTATTTCAATACATTTGCAACACATCTTGTTTTAGTCAGCCTAAGCTGGAGGATTGATCTGGCCAATAGACTTTTTTAATGGTCATGTTTGTCCTCAGCAATTACAGGTCTTCCATGCGGTATCTCGCTATCTTTCAGTCCTGAACTGACAGCAACTCTTTCCTCTCCTTTGCTTTTTCCAGTTACTTGTACAACTTCATGCAGCAGGTGATTGCCCAGCCTTCACGTTTGCCAAGATCTCTCTGCAAGGCCTTTCTACCCTTGAGGGAGTCTAGTTCCTTTGGGACCCATTACTGCCACTCAGCGCCGTGCCTTCACTGCCCTCCTAAGGAGATGTAGTTCCAGAAGGGTGCCCAGGCAAGTATTTATACTTAAGAATTGTCATTATTTTTCATGTAAACGTAAAGAGAATGGCTTCTGAATCTCAGTAGCAGCCTGTGTTAGAATTACTTGTCTCCAAAGTGTTTTGATGCAATTTGTTTCTTACGTTGTAAAAGCAAAAGCAGCAGCCCTCTGCCACTGCACACTGAAATGAATGCATATTTAAACAAGCTGTGATTGACATTTGGCTGAACAGATTAACAGCATAATGTATAAAAACACATGAAAAGGCGCTGTTAATTAGGCCATGTGTCTGTTATCAAGCTACAAGACATCTTGAAAGTGTAGCCAGGGTGAATAAGCACAGCCCAGCTTTCAGCACGCTAAGGCCTGTTGCAGGCTGTGTGTAACCACTAATGTCATGAGTAAATACTCCTGCACACACCTGACCAATTGTTTTAAGGGAAAAAATGGGTATAAAAGAAATAAAAGGGATAACCATAATCAGCTGAGACTCAGGCCCCATATACGCATGTGTGCACAGAACCAACCAGCAATCTCTTTAATGGGTAAAAGGAGATCTCTGACTCCTTCTAGGTGGCCTATTGCCTCTCTTCTGCTGGTGTTGTCAAAATGCTTTCTTACACAATTTTGTTGGGGAGAAAACAGTATTTGTTCTGCTTTTCCTGCTCTTTGGAGGGGATCCTAATGAGTGAAGAGCTGTTTCAGTTTCTTCTGCTTAAAGACTTCTCAAATAATTTAAGTAAATCTAAGAAAGCTTTTTTGGGGGGAAGTGTTTACTGAGCTTTGCTAAAAATCCTTGGTAATTAAAGTGTTTAGCACAATATACCAAGGTCATGTTTTCAGATCTGCTGAAATCCTGAGAACCAAAATATCTTCTTGTGCGTCCTGCACATCACCTGAGTGAGATAAGTGACAGCTCAATTTTTGAAGCTTATAATCAACTTCTACTCCTGGGTAAGAAAGTGAGAGATTTATGGACTTACATTCAGTAACCACTCTGGTAAATTCAGAAAGATTAAATTGCATGGAAATTGGCTTTGAGAGTCCCTTTTATGAACAGATAAAACCAATCAGTCTCATGATTACAATGCTGACTGCAGAAAGCACACATTACAGTGCAGATTTGGAGAAAATGAGCTGAGTGAAGCCTGTTGATAACAAGCTAGTTCTTCCAGGCTGTTTGGTGGTATTTTCTTAGCCCTCTGTAGATCTGAGTATAGGGAGGGACAGACAACATTACGCCATGTAAGGAAAAACTATGCAGTTTCTTAATAGTGCTTCACTAACAAAAGCATTCCTCTCTGTCCTAGTGCTGAAGTTTGCATGTACACAGAGAATGAAGTGCCTGCTTCTCCCTCCAGAGGCACAAAGCAGGTTGCACCTGGCTCTCAGTCAACATTCCACTGAAATTGTCACCTTGGATTGTGTTCCCACACACTTATTACAGGGCATTAAGGAAGGAGTGTCTGCAGTCTTCTGGAGCAACTAAGCGGAAAGAGAAGCACAAGGACAAGACTCATTGTTTACATCCTAAACCCTTCCTCTTTTAGTGTCCCTCTGCTTCTACTTAAGTTTCCATTTTCAGTCTTCAGGTCTGTTCCTTAGCAAAAAGTGCACAGTAATAATAATAATAGGTTTTTCAACGTAGTAAATAGACAACGATCAGAACAGGATGACATGTATGTGTTTTTCTTAACACTTTTAGTCCCAGTTTTATATTCTCTCTCCCTGTGGAAAGACAATTGGGGTTTTCTTCTCTGAGGGCTGAAGGGATTTATAGTCCATATTCAGAAGATGGTTGATAGATAGTAGCTAAAATCTAATTAAAGTCACTGGATGTAAATTTCTTTCTAAAGATCTCTTAAATGCAAGTGGGATTCCTCAGCCTTAGGAGGCAGCAAGAAGGGCACTAAATAGTGGCAAATAGAATCACCTTAATGGTACCCTTTAGGAAGAGGATCCCCCAGTGGTTGGAAGGGAGCAAGAAGGCTTTGCCAGGGGCTGGACATGGCACAGAGTCCAGGCCCATGCTGGAACTGCGGGTGCTCATCACAGTGCAGTGATTTGGGCCAGCCAACAGGTGTAAAGGTTTCACAGGGAGGGCAGGGTATTGCCAGGATCTTGGTTAATTGTTCTTACTCAGGGTAATGTTCTAACATGAAGGAAGGGCACTGCAATGGTTGTCTCTAATGTGCCTCATTATATCAAGCAGATGAATGTTGGATGGATCACTCTCTGATGTTAGGCCTTTAGGTGTTCTTGCTATGGAAAACAGCCAAAATGTGTTTGTGTAACAGAATGCCCACAATGATTCTGTAATTCAAAATGGTTTCTAAAGAGAGACACAAAGATGTACCAAGTCACTACACCCCCAAATCTCATTTGAAATCAATGGAGTAGATCTGCTTAAATGCATTTGAGGATGTGGTGGTATTCCTGTTCTTGACTGGTTCTCAAATCTCAAGCTGCAAACCCACATCCAAAGATCCCTGGCTAGCCCTGAGGAATGCCTATGTTGGTCTGGCTGGTAAGCTCCTAATGTCTCCTTCTCCCTTAAGAAAAATGAAGTAGGTTGACTTGGGGCAATTAGATAGCAATCTAACTCTATTAT
Organism: Lagopus leucura; assembly: GCF_019238085.1. Taxonomy (NCBI): domain Eukaryota; kingdom Metazoa; phylum Chordata; class Aves; order Galliformes; family Phasianidae; genus Lagopus; species Lagopus leucura. Next base: position 5,951,376 of record NW_024962334.1, on the reverse strand, counting down.
CTGTCTGGGAGGCGACCAAGTATTTCTGCAGTAGGGCAGGAAGAAAATAATCTATTGATCAAGAAGTTACAAAGACTCTAGAGTTAATCTTCTCACAGAACAGACCTATTACACTTTGATGTTATGCCTTCTTCGATGATATGGCTCAGCTTAAGTGAATGAACAACCCAGCGCAGGAGCTTTAAGCTCACCCTGCGGCAAGAAAAGTGACTTAAGTGGAACCAAGAGCCAAAGTCCAGCATTTGTCAGGCATTGAGATAAAGCCCGTTCTTTTCTAAATCCGGATTTGAGATGATGCAATGGTCCTCGTGCAGGTGGTGATTGCTGCTTAATATGCAGTGCAGCAGCTGTGCAGCGCTGTTCAGCACATTTCAGAGCGCTGCTCCATTAAAAGACTGACAGACCTCTTTGCAGGCTCCTCTTGATATGAAATTACATACATGCCTTCTGCCCATCTTTGTTGCCTCAAATGTTGAAAGTCCCTTCATTTCGAACACGTTTATGAACCAAACTTTGCAGCCCTGTGCTTTGAAGAGAACCTCTCTTTCCCGCTACCTGATGTTAAGAGGTATCAGACCCAACACCAAGTGGTTTGCTAGAAATATTCTTATTTGAACTCTTGCCCATCAGTAAAATAAAACAAATCCCATCTTAAAGATAAGAGCTTATTCACCTGGGAGGAAGAAAAAAATGCTTGTGTTTTAGTTTCGGACAAAAGACCACTTTGAATTTCTCTTGGCTTTAGGAAAGTGCTTTGAGCAAGCAGAGTGCTATGGGGCAGTTTCACAGGCGATGTGTCATTTTTGGCCACTCTCACTCGTGTGCTCTCTCTCTGTAAACTCTGTGTCTTTTTCCCTTCTGCCACCTTGCATATTATTATTTTCTGCTAATTTACCCCCATTGATTCCTCTCTGTTTCCACCTACAGAAGGCTGGTTTCTGTACATTATTGCCTTTTTCATTCCTATTGAGTTCCTCTGCCCTACTAAAAGTTCTTCACCCACAGTTAGGGTTCACTGGATGCTTTTAGCAAGAGGGCAAATAAGCAGTTTCAAGTATTTAATGAACTTTTTACAATTTATGTCCTATAGAAACTGACAATAAGCAGAAATAAACTTCAAAATTCTTCATTTGTGCTAGCTGTATATGAAAACTATATACAATCCATGTACACATCATTACTTACCCCAATATTAGCTATGCTTTTATGCATGAAATGCAATATATGTTCTACTCCAAATTTGCTTCTTGTCTTTTATCTGCTTTTACATATTTCTGGGCTTAACTGTCCATTGATTCCACCTAAACAAGTTCCTTTATGCACAGAAATAAATCTAGTGAAATGAATCTTGTGATTGTGCACATAAACCAAAAAAGCTTTTGGTAGTTTTGTAAAGTTTAAAAAGGGAGACGTCAAGTTTCACATTCTTGTGACTAGTCTTACTGAAACAGAAATGTTTGCATGAAAAATGAGAACTAACAATGAGAAAAACTAAAAACTAAAAGAAAAAAGTCTCAGTCTGAGGTTTCTAGTATGACTCTTCGGTAGATTTTATTCCACTAAAAGAGGAAATATGTTCTGATTACTGTACGGAAACTGCCCTGTCAGCAAGACGGGGTGTTTCACCAAACTGGACACCAACCCCAAGAATTATTTATAATGCTAACCCTGCAAAGCCCAACTCAGCTGACCAACAGAGCTAAGTGCAGTTGCAGCCTTCCCTAACCAGACTTACAGATATGGTGCTATCAGCTATCATCGCCTCTGTGGACAGTCAGTGCATCTCAGGTTTTAATCTTACGTTGTTAACGATGGAGTGTTAATAGTGTAATACTAACAAGATAGTGACCGTTCCCAGGACAGTTTACATACGTGCACTGAAGTATTTTGGCCCCAAAGTGTAGTCAGTAGCATTTTCTGAATGTAAGTACACAGAACTCTGCTAAGGAAATAAAGTATATTTATAGTGCTGTAGGTTCTTGTAAGGCTGAAAATTCTGATGTTGCTTCAGCAAGTGTTTCGACCAAAGCTATTTAAACCATTTGAAAGCAGTGCCGAAACCATCTAGTCCTTGTTTCCTCCCTCTTCCTCCTCCTCTGTTTCACTTTCATAGAATCGGAATTACAAAGGTTGGAAATGACCTCTAAGATCACTAGTCCAACTGCCAACCCATCCCAACCATGCCCACTATCCACGGCCCTCAGTGCCACATCCACATGTCTCTTGAACAGCTGGTGACTGCACCACCTCCCTGTGCAGCCTGTTCCAGTCCTTAACACTTTGTCAGAGACGTTTTTTCCAGATATTAAACCTGAACATTCCCTGGCACATCTTGAGACCTTACCTCTCGTCCTATCATTAGTTAGGCAGAAGCAGACGACCCCCAGAGGGAGTTGTGGAGTGTGATAAGGTCTCCTCTGAACCTCCTCCAGACTGAACAAACCCAGTTCCCTCAGCATCTCCTCATCAGACTTGGGCTCCAGACCCCTCACAGCTTTGTTGCCCTACTTTGGATATGGTTTAAGGGCGTTCAGATGAAAACAACACTAATGTCATCTATCTGAACGACAGATATTTTTCTGAACTAAACATTTGTGGGGGACTGTGGGCAAGCGGAAAAGAAGACGCTAAAAATCATGCAAAGCAAAGAGGAGACAAGCAGAGCTACGGAAGTGGAAGGAAAGCTGGGAAATCCCAATGACTGTATCTCGTACCGAATCCAAGCGCCTGCTTTTTTTTTCCTCCGGCCTCCTACGAAGAACCTCAGAGCCGGTACGAGGCGGCTGGGCGGAGCTCCGGGATGCCCGGCGAGGAGCGCGGCCGTGGGGCGTGCAGCTGACCCCCCCTCCTGGGCAGCCCGCACGCTGCACCGAAACACGCCGGCTGCTCCATCGCCCTCTGGTGAAGACCCTTTCTCTAACCCCTAACCTGACCCTCCCCTGGCATAACCTTGAAAATGAAACACTTGTAGAGCTCAGGAAAATTATAATAGAAGGAAATTCACATGCAGTTAATGGAGGAGGATTATTTGGCTCAAAGCTGGCACCTGCTGCTGTACAAAAGCATTTACAACGCGAGCCTTTTCCACAATGGGCACTGACTGCCAAAACCAAGATCTCTGCAAACCTGTGAGGTAGTGCGACTGTGCTTCACCGGATCCTGTGGGCACGCTGCCAGGGAAGGGGTGCAGAGGGTCATTCATCTTGTGCGTTTTACACTGAAGGACAGAATAGTGAGTGAGGCATCAGATGAAGGGCTGCGTAGCTGAATTCATCTTGCACCAGGAGAAATACTTAACTGGAATGTTACATAAAACCTGCATAGATAATAGACCATGCTTTACCAAGTTCTGTGGCAGACAGAGGCAGGGTCAGAAGAGGAGATCAAGGACACTGCTGCAAAGTGGGGCTAAACAAATTAATGATCAGCTGGTTCATATAGAAATAGTAAGGAAAATAGAGAAGGATGTACCCCTTAACTTCTTCAACCTCCTAATTGCAAATGCTGGAGAAATAAGGGGGAGAATTGACCTTAGGCATTGCTCTTCCTGCCAAGTATCTCCTATCATTGCTATTGGAGACCACCACAGACTGCATGAGCCATGGCCCTGACCCAGCTGGGTGTAATTTATATTCTTATTGTCTTATATTCTTAACAGCTGAGTGTGTGCAGAGAACTCAGGCACTAATGTCCTTCAAGTTAACGATAAAGTGCAAATCCTGATTGGCTGTTTATCTGCTCTCTCCAGAGTTAAAGACTTGTTGTCTTTCCCCACTTTTTGTTCAGCTCTTGTGAACTTCCTATCTTCTTAGTCTCTTGTATGCAGGGTAAAAGGAAGCCATAATGTAGTATGACTGTTTCTAAGGCTGTTATGGTAGTAGTTATCAGCACTATGCAGTTCTTCTGGTTGAACTACCAGTATTCTATCCTAAGTTTTAAGCTACAATGCATAAAACATTATGCAGTATGCATCTACTTCAATAGAAATTAAAGCAAAGGGGAGGCCTAGAATCAGATTTTGCATATGGCTTCTAACCTGGGGTATTTTCAGAGCTACAGGAGCAAGGTAAGCATCTGTTTATGCCAGTGACATTTAAGATACTTTATCAGAAAGATGTACTTAAAGGTATATTTTACTCAAATCAGGTAGCCTCCAAAGGTGGTCTTAACTAATTTGCAGCCTGCTTACTACTTCTAATCCTTATGCTTCCATTATATTATGCAGTGGTTCTCATTTCCTGACCTCCCTCCACCCATCTTCAAACCTCTGGGTTATTGAGCAAGAGGAGTTCTGTTCTCCAGACACAGCACAGGAAGAGCTTTTGGAAATTACCCAGCTTGTTGGGCTGGTGTTCCTGGGTGGCAGAGTCAGAAGCAAGTTAAGGAAGAAGACTTCCCAGAGATGTGGCTCAGTAACACCTGAGGTGACTAATTTCAGCACAAGTCAAGCTCCATGCCATTGTGATGAGGAAAGTGGTGGTGCAACAACTGAGCTTATCTATGACCAGAGAGGTGCAGAAACATAGGTATACCTCTGTCTGTAAATGCTCTCATAAACATCTGTATGCATGTGGTCCCATTCAGAAGGCAGTAAGGTGCTCCCCTGCTTGCAGTCAGAAGCATGAGTCTGTGTCCCAGGCACCAGATTACAGCCGTCAAAGGGAAGATCTTGCTGTCCAAGGCCAAATGTCTTTATCAGATAGATGTTTGTTCTGAAAGAGCATCTGTGAAGAAGGACAGTAGTTTATTTGCTTGCTTTCTTCCCAGACTTTGGGATCCTAGCCTGGATTTATTTTTTTTATTTTAATGTGTTGTACAAGTAATGGGAGTTCTGCTCTGGTTAAAGCTAAGGTTTGCCTTTAGAAAGAGGTCTGAAATGAGGCACATAGCAACAAACACTAAAACAGAGGTATGTATCAAGGCCAAAGTGAGCTTACTTAATGTCCTTGTGACCTAAGCCATAAGTCTAACCAGAACTTTTTCCTTCCAGTTCTTGAAGACAGAAGTTATAATATATCTAGGTCTAATTAGAGGATTATTTTAACTTCTTAAACCTGTGCTGAAGAATGAACTCTTTCCCTTGCCTTTCAAGTTATGTGAGAATTATCTGAAAGTTGACAAGTACAGCTCACTGGGTGTGACCACAGCAATGCTGCTGCTTTTTGAAGGAGCATCAGACTGTATCAGGGGTTAAGACAACTCACTTGGAAGAGAATAGTAACTATGAAAGTGCAGGTAAGGTACGAAGTAGAGAAAACTGGATGAGACTCCAAGGACTGCTACTACTGCAAAAAGCAAAGTTCTGAAACAACACCTCGAGATCAGTTAGTTGATGAATACTTCACTGCCTTTTGACCTGTGTGTAGATTTCCCAGAGATTATTGTTGGGATCACTTTGATATTAAAAATGAAATCCTTACAGCATCATGGCAACATTTATTATCTGTGCCTACTATCGCCAGATTAACAGATGCATCTGGGTGACTGCTTAAGGATGATGAGATGCCAGAGGACTAAGAATATAGAAGAAAATCAGTGGAGAATAAATGATGATAAGAATACATAGAATTCTCCAAGAAAAATTTCTATGTATAGATATCTTAACAAAGAGAAATTAATCTTAGCATGTTTTATCAGACAGGTGCCATACAAAATGACAATCCTTTAGAGGAGATGACCAAGTTGGAGAAGTGTCTTCTATTCATGTATCTGTGGTAACCACTATAAAAGCAGACTAAGCTAAGCCAGCCATCTGTTGATATGACAGTGTTTTTATGGGCTGTTCTGCTTACAACCTTTAAAAAAAAAAAAAGCATTAAGGCCTTGAAAATATTTGTTTTTACTGAACGAAATCCTGTGTACTGGGCAGCAGCATGGAGTTACGGTAAGCCTGAACTTTTCACATCTCATTCACGAGTGGTGGGATGGGATAGAAAGCTGATGTTTCAATTGTGGCTTGGTTCTACTCTATTGTATTTTTATTGTAATTATGCTGGTTTGAGAGTGAAATTACTGATGAAGTGGTGCATGATTCCCATGTCAACATAAAACCTCTACAAACAGAGATTTGGTCTCTAAAATACACACATCACAACATTGTATCCTATCATTTACATCAGACAAGACATATCCAGTGTTTTGGTTGGCCATCAGCTAGAAGGAAAAGCCAAGTTTCCAATAGCTTCACTTTCCAAACACTAAATGAGACTTCAAAAGCTGTAGAAATGCAGTACAAGACTATGAAGTCCTATACATAAAGTATAAAATCTTTCTAGAAGTAACAACTGTGGGTGCAATTATTGTTATACAAACTTCGACATAGTTTCTGGAAATTACTTGGAATTTCTTACCAAGACTTGAAAAATCTTTTCCATCTGTTCTTTCTCTTGCTTTTTCCAGGGTGTGTTTGTAGATATAAATCCACAATATATTGTGGCCACTATATATAGAGATAACATTTGAAATATACATCCCCCTATTAAGCTATGTTTAAAGTAGTTGGAACATTGATTCACCTAAAGAGGCATCCAAAGTAATATAGGATTGAGAGTGAAGACTGATAATCTTGGCTAAGTAACAGTCTGAGGGAAGGAAAATCCACTTGGTCGTTAACCTTAAAATAGTGAACATTGTCTTCCTATTCAATGCAGATCTCAAGCCTGGGAAAGAGCTGAGATTTTTTTTCACACGGATGCTTCAGCAAAACAGAATCCAATCCACAGAAATACCCTTCCTCAGAGAACTGATCATCTATCCCGCAAAAATTAGGAGGCTGCACATCCTGTGGGAAGAACAGGATAGTTATTACAGGTTAGTTAATCTCTAGCGAACGTGCTGACACTATGTAAAACACTCCTGCTGCAGCAAGTTTTCAGCTGTGGACCAGTTAAGGACATGTTTCCTCATGCTGATGTGGTTATCTGAGAGATTAGAGACATCAGATCATTCCTTCAGCTGCTTTTCTGGAAAGAAGTGCTTATAATACTAATATGTAAGTGAAGCAGTCATGCAAATGCCTGTATATTTAGGCCAAAGACTGAGGACACCTTTCCAAGGCAAAGGAAGCATTTACCACATTGCTTTTTAAGTTACAGCTTCTCAAAATACGTGTTGATCCACAGTGTTCAGCAAAGCCTAGCTTCTTTGAGATTTGGCAAAGCTTTTGTCTACAGTTAAATAAGACTACAGTTTTCTTCAGATTTGCTATAGTTATGAGCCATCCCTAGTCCAGGGAGCCTTGGGAATAATTCATAGTATACGAATGACAAGCAGAATAAGTATCATGAGAAAGCATCAATAGAATGTTTTCAGTAAAGTGGGTTATTTGGTGATAAAAGTAATAAAGATATGGTGTGTGTCTGTCAAAGGTCCACACTGTCAGATGAAAATGTTTCAGCCAGAGGCAAAACCTGGTGGGCATCAGAGATGATACAGAACCCCCAGATCGATTAAAACAACGTGGAGAGTGATGTGGAAAAAGAAGTGAACAAGCCAAATGTGCCACCTTGATGGGGGCTAATAAACTAAAGCACTTGTGCTTTCAGAAGAGCTTTCCATGGGTGCCCACAAAAAAGGTCTAAACAAGAGGACGCCCCTCACATTGGCCTGTGAGAGGACAGCCTATTGAGCTTAAGATACATACTAAAGAACATCAAAACATTTCGTTCAGGAGAATGTAATGCACAAATATATGTAAGCATGTGATAAGGTCAGTGACTATAAACATGGGAAATGTTACAGTGACAGCAGGGTTTTTCCTTTAGGTTTCTAAATAAGGGGTTTGGAGTTCTGTATGTGGACTATATGCCTGCTACTTTCATGAAGTCTAATTAACCAGCCACTTGTAAGCTTTAACCCTTTCTACGTGAGCTATGCTTCAGCCCATCATTTGCTGTGGGAGAAACCGAAACATCACAGTGTGGGCAAAAGATCTTGTTACAGTGATTATACATAAAATGTATTTGTCTTCCAGTGGTCAAAGTGGAACTTGAAACTTGATACTGCTTGTGGTTGAAAAATATTACTGAGAGGAAGTTTAGTCACAAAGGAAGGCTATGTGTTCACTGGGTTGGCACAAAGTGTATATACAATGGAGTGTCCATTATAACCCATCCCTTAGCATGTTAAAAGTACTGAAGCATTAAATGCATTTATATTTCTTAGCTTCATAAAATGTAAAACATTTAGATGCTACTAGGAATTACTTAGCCATTTTCCTGAGTGATTTTTCCTAATGATTTTTTTTCTCTACAAAAAATATGTTCCATTACTGAAATACTGTAAGGGTTTCATAAAAAAGGGTTATTAAACATTACATACTTGTGCTACAAGTTCTGCTCTGGATGTAGTGCCTCCTATGTTATGATATTGGCCCATGACATTAGAGGTAGATTTTGGTAGTATGGCAGTATAAGTTGAGCCTTCCTCCAATATTGCATTCTGTTGCTGTGTGACAGATAGCAGCAGAGGGGCAGCTGGACAAAACTGTGTCTGATATGGAAGTGAGTATGAAATGAAGACATGTCATTAAATTCCTCCATGTGGAAATAATTACACCCATTGACATTCATCAATACTAGTTGTACTTTTATGGAGACCAGACAGTGGATGTGAGCACAGTGAGGTGGGAAGTAGAATGTTTCAGTGGTGGTGACAGTGACATGAAAGGCAAGCCACATTCTGGACAGCCATGCACGACCCTCACATCACAAAATGAAGAGCATCTTGATCAGCTCATCTGTGTGACTCCATGGATTATGACCAGGGAATTGCGTACAGAGCTGCATATTGGCTTCAATGCACTGGAAATGATGGTGGCAATGCAGGAATACCACAAAATTTGCATTGGGTGGCTCCCATGAATACATGAGCGTGATACATGAGCTCCCATGCTCATACAAGAGCAGAAAGAACACTGTATACATGTTTGTCAGAACATGTTAAATCAGTAGGAGGCTGAAGGTAAGAGTTTTCTTGATTGCACCATTACTGGTGAAGAAACATGGTGTCACCACAATGAGCTGGAGTCAGAGGGTGATCTGTGGAGGGGCAATGTGTGAATTCCCCATAGTGGAAGTTGTTCAAGATGCAGCCCTCAGTGGGTAAAGTGATGCACGCTGCCTTTTGGGACAGGGAAGGGATGATCCCTCTGGATATCCTGGAACCCAGACAAACTATCAGCTCTGACTGCTACATCATGATGCTGACTCTGCTGAAGGCTTCCAGAGTCAGGACAGAGGAGAAGAGAGACAGCCTTTCTCTTGCAACGTGATAACACCAGGCCCCATGACAATTTGAAGATTGTAGAGCACATCCCCAATCTTAGCTGCACTGTCCTACCATACCGATTGAATAATCCAGATATGGGGCCTTTTGACTTCCCTCTGTTCAATCCAATGAAAGACAGACTGCATGGGCAGCATTTTCCTAGCAATGGTGCTGTCAGAGCAGCTGTGAAATAGTGTGTCACCTCTGCTGGTGCAGCTTTTACTAGTATGACATGCAGGCTCTTGTTCATCTCTGGCAAAAGCACATAGCTAATAGTGCAGAGCATGTTGAAAAAGAGCTTTTTGTAACAGAGAGTTTGCTCTATCTATCAAACAGTGTTATTTTGCTCTTTGTATCTGTTGTAGTTTCCATGGAAATAAATAGGAGGCATTACCTTCAGAGCAACCTACGTAGAATCATTCTGATATCGCGGGAAACCTTGTACAAAAGAGTATTTCTATATAATGAAATGCAGAAATAATAATGGTCTTCAGTGAGTTTATAGACATGAAGTTGTATAACTGACTGCTAAAATATCTGCTAAGTTTGTTTGACAAATAGCAGCAGCCCAGGGAGCTGCTCCCTCATGTAGACATAAATCAGTTCAGTAGACACCTGTAGGGGGCTTTTCTGAAATAACTCACTGGGGAGAGGAGCATGTTGAAGGATGGGGTGGGAAGACAGGCAGCAGCAGAATCATCATTAAATTTTAATCAGGTGGTGGGTAAAAGCTGTAAAATTGCTGATCTTTAGAGATAATTTCTACCCCAGTCCATGGAATAATTTGTTCTAATTAAAATAGGCAGCTTCACTTCCCTTGGAGTCAGCAATATGAATACTAAAGCCAGAATATTGTACTGGATTTTAGCATAAATTGAAAGGAAATTTACTTCACTGAAGTAAAATTTTGTAGAAAAGCACAGCTAAAATGTAAATCCCCCAAAAATAAAGACATTGAATAATTGATTATTGTTAACTTCAAAAATCTATATTATGTATCTTCACATTGTGTGCTCAGGAGACTGGCAACTGAGCTTTGTGATTTTTAACTATCATTTGCTAAGGAAGCTATTTGCTCAGATTCCATGAAATTAAGTTTCAAAGCCAACAGCCTAACAAAAGAGGCTTGCTAAGAGGGAATTTAATAGTGAGTTCAAGAGCTTGCTTGTGCAGTCCTCTAATCAGTGGCATGATGTAGAGTGTTTGTCATGCAGTGAATTTGCCATCTTTTCTTTGCTGCCAGAAGGCACTTCCTTTATTCATCTTATAGCAGCTAAAACCCCATAATTTGGAAAAATAAGTACTGTCACTGCAAAGCACCATCGATGCCAATGTTGAGATTCAGATTTGAGGCACGCCACTTTGAACGGAATAGATAACCAAGGAGAAAGAACAGCAAAATTAGGTGGATTCATAGCCTCTAACCACCAGAAATGAAAAGACCAAACAGCACAATGCAGTGGATGGTGATGGACTTAATTGTGAACTTCAATCTGGGCTTCTTTCTGGTGATCATGGAACAGCCCACATCAAATTATAAGTGTAGAAATTAAAAAGAAAAAGTGTTTCCCTTCTTGTCCAGGTGCACTGTCTGAGCCTGTGAAGAGGGAGCCTGCACTGAGAGAGGTCACTGAAAATGATGGCATGTGTCATGCCGTACTGCCGTGAGGACCACAGGGCTGGGCTCTGGGGAGGGCAGTGCTCCTTTCCACAGATCCGCCTTGGCTGCATCACAATGTGCAAGGCTGCATTCATGGCAGACGGCATGGAAACACAGAAAGCAACGTGGGAAGCACACACAAACTGTTCCAATGCTGCCACAGCAGCACCAACAGCAGTGCTTGGCAGCATGTGCTCTCAGCCAAGAAGCACTTAGTGCAGCTGTCCTTCAGCTGGGTCCTCCCCTGTCTGTCGCTGCACCCCGTGAAGCCCCATTCTGGAGGAGACACAGCTGAAAAATGCTCTTTTTAATTCTACATAGATATTTCTTTAAAGAGGGTGCAGTGACATGCAGGATCCACACAGAGTCCTTGCCACATAAAAAATGAAAGCTTTCTAAGAAGAGTCTTTCTTTTACTTTCTTATAAAGTCCTCCGGTAGCCTATGGTTGGGGTGGCCATTCCCTAGGCATGTCATGCTTAGTGGATTTGTTTATGGTTCTCCCTGCATGGTTATGTGTGTCCAAGCCTCCCCACCGTTCAGAACTCAGTGGTTTTTAACTCAAATAACCTGAAATCTGGCAGCAAGGGACGTGAATCAGATCTGCATTGTGCCAACCACGAGTCCCTTTGCATCACATCTCTGAAGGCTTCTGCAGAAGTCAGCAGGGGCTGAGATGGAGGTGGCAGCAGGGCTGAGGGGATGCTTATGCCAGCGCTTCTGGAAATTATCTGTTGGTGCTCAATGAATAGAGTTTGCAGGAAGCTTTGTAATCCTCCTCCAGTACCTCAGAGCTAGTCTCCTGTTGTTACATTTTGGTCATGCTATCCACATGCAGGATCCCAAGATACAGATATACACATATTTATATGCGTTTGCACATCTATCTGCAGACACACATAGACGCACATATGAACAAAACAAAGCATACTTGGGATATACTAAGTATTATCGTTCTGCACTTCTTTTCTTGGACAATATTTCTAAATAGAAGTCTGAAGGAAAGCCCACTTTGTGATAAAAGCAGAGCAAAGGGGAAAGCAAGGCGAATCTTGAGCAGCTGTCTGGGCTAGAGGAATTATTCCCATGAAACCAAGAACTAGTTGAAAAGGTTGTAGAAGGCCCAGTTTACTTTCCTTGGTGAAGACAGTGTGGAGAAAGGGAGATCAAAGCATCTATTACCTCACTCTGCTAAATATGTAGTCATAGAAAACGGCCACACAGATCATGTCATTGGGAACAAAGAGCAAAACATCTCCTTTTGCATAGCAGAATGAAAAGTAAAATTCCTAGCCTTTAATTTAAATCTTTGTTTTATGGGTTTTGGTCATAAACGCAGACACCCTAATGGTTACTATGATTCTCCTTTTGGGAGCAGGGGGAGCATGTATTTTGAGAATTTCAAGGCTAATCTTAGAAATGCTTCTTGTCTCATTGACCAGTGAGGCTGCCATTTAGTTGTGTTTGTTGTTTTCATAGAAGCTAAAAATAATTTAATTGCTTTGTGTTAGCAAGAAATGCTTGGTTTTTCTTCTGTGCTGCCATGTGGCATAGTCTGGGATGTGGGTTTTTAATAGCCCAAGTCGTTTGTGCTGTGTCCCCACAGTATCATCAGCACCACATGCTCCAGTGTGCCCTGATGTTTGTACAAGGAAATAAAACCTCCAGGCACTGCAGCCTTTCTTTTAATAACTCTTCCACCTGTTGGATCCAAGTCAAAGCTAGACTATGCTGGTTTCTAGTGCTACATAACGCGCACTAAGCTTAAAAACAGCAGGGTTTGCTCATGGGTGCTTTTGATGCTTGCAGTATACTTTTGAGCTTTTATTTTTAATTCATATTTCAATACTCATCACACTGAAACTCAGAAGTACCACCTTTAGCTATTTTTAAAAGAAAAAAGACACTTTGGTAGAGGAGAAGACTTTCATTGTCTGAATTTAAACAGGTTTATGGACGAAAGGAACTTTGTAACCCGGCCACTGAGTTATTGCTCACTGAAAGTCACAAGAAAGAAATCAAATGAGTTGATGGCTCACACTGCCCTCTAAATTTCTTGTAGCTGAAATTGTATGTTTGATGGTGCAGGTCTCTGATCAGCAAAACTGAGAAAGAAAGGCAGGGATGTGAAGGAAAGAGAACTCATCCTGCAGACATATATTACCTGGCATTTTTATTCTAGTTAGTACGAATCATCATATGACACTACGTCAAAGTTTGGAGATAAGGCAGTATGTAAGTAGTCTTACTTTTCAATCTTACTTTTCAGTTTGTACAATTCTGGCCTCCAATTTTTTGAAGGGGCAGATTTCAGCCCAGGAGGGGAACAGGGCAAGGTGGCAAAGCCACTTGTGTTACTCAGCTTACTATCGTGATGGTCTCTGGTGGCAGTACACTGTGTGAAAATACTTCTTCAAAAAGAAATGCAGCTAATGATTAATTACAAAGCAAATCCTTTCAGTTATTATGGATAAATTGGACTTAAAGAGTTTCTGAGCAGGGAACATTTATGCAGATGAATCTGTAGTCTTCTCCCCTCTCACAATGCACCCTCTTCCCCTCCAGCTCACAGTAAAATTCCTCTTGCAGAAAAGGATTTGTTACCATCTGGGACTCTTCAGAAAGTCTTTGCCTTTCTTTTCAAGAGTTGTGTTTGCTAATGCTCTTGGGTGTCCATCACACTCCAGATGAACACACAGCAAGGCTTTTGTTATGGTTGGTCCAACCATGTGAAATTTGTTTGCGTCAATGTTAAATTCCTTTCAGATTTTTCAATCTGAGAGAGTCGGAGTGGTGTCTTTCCAAGGGGCATTTTAAATCCTATTCCACTGCATCTATTTTTTTTTAACATGCATTTAATTTACTTAATTGACTTTCATGAGTTTCCTCTCAAAAATGTCTATATCTCCCAATCCTTAAATGAAAATGGCAATTATATCAAATGATTGTCAGAAAACATAATTCAATCTCTATCTTGCCGGAATGACAGAAAGAGTAATCCAATGTCTATCTCCTGTGAATACAGTAAGGCATAGACTGATGTGAGGATGCTCAAGGACTCAGAGAAGATTTTGTCTTCTTTTTTGTCCATCACCACTATCTGTTCCCATTGAGGAGACAGAATTACGGAGTTCTGCTTCCAACTTTATGGCCACACCAACTCTGCTAAGAAATAATGGATGTTTAGCAAACCGTCCCACTGAGCTCCCATTGTTTTCACTGCAAAGCGGTCATTTGTTGTGCTCCATTCCAGTACATTAAAAGCTCATCTAATTACATTCTTAATCAAATCACATACCTCTTTTAGATTGATCATTTACCAGCATCTATGCTGAGAGTTCTCCTTACTCATCCAAGTTCTCCTCCAGGGTTTTTTGGTATGCGTGCAGTGACAGGCAGCAGGCAGAGAACTGGTGAGTTACAGAACAGCAAGAAGAATCAGTCTGCTAGGTTAAGATGTGAGCTGTGGATCTGACCAGGGACTGAATTTATGAGTGATTGTTAGCATGTGTCTATGAACTGGGGTGTAAAAGACACCATAGCCAGCTTGTTAATGCCACTTAACAATCAAAACTATTTTAATTACATGGTAGTATTTGTCTTTACAGCCATAGGAAATCTGTGATAAAGCACCAACTGAAAAGCCAGCATAAAAACACTATCGGTATATCCAAATGGGTGTCAGATTTTGACAGGAGCATGAAGTAGTTTTTCAAACCTGTTTTTTTTTTTTGTTGTTGTTGTTTTTTTTTTTTAATATTTAATTTACTTTGATGTCCTAAAGAACAGGAGGACCAAAAAACAAAACTGATAAATTTGAGAGCAGCCCCTAGAGTATAATCCATATCACTCTGCCCCAAGTAGAAATGGATAGACACTGTCTGAGCAGGGACAAACAGACCCTGAGGGTGCAACCTGGGTGACTCCTTGTGAGCTCCTCAAGACCTGAAGAGTGTCAGTGTCAGCAGGGGAAGAGGGCAGCAATCACACGTCCTGTAGGTAGCCCCAGAAGCAAGAGTTCACCCGCTCAGTCCATCAAAGAAGGGTGGTACAAAGGCATGACATGGTCTCTGAGCTGTCCTAAAACCTTGACTCACCCTTCAGAAATCAGACCACTTCTGAGGTTTAGGTAACAAGATGAGGGTTTCCACAGTATTCCTTACATTCTTCATCACCTTCCAGCTAAGTTCACAGCTACATCATGTTTTCTAAGAAGAGGGGAAGATGACAGAGTAAAGATATTGCTAGATACCCCAAGTTTTTCTACAGATAGTTTTGTGGATACCATCTTTCACCACTTGCCTATAGATCAATCCTTTTCATTAAATCAAATACAGCTTTGGCTGTATTTGTAAATGGTTTCTCAAAATCCTCAACTTGATACAAGAAGATGCTTCTGAAGACCTTGAGAAGGTGTGAAGTAGTGGCAGGTGATCAGTACTTGCTGTGCTCCCTCAAGAAACCAGTGTTTCTTGTGAGTGGACTGCTTACCTTCACAGCAGGCTAGATTCCTTCCTGTAATGGGACACATCTATAGGAGAAGTCTCCCTTCAGCTCTCTGAGCTGGAAGTTGATGTCTTTACAAAGTTCATCGCAGTGTTTTGTTTTGTTACTTGGATGTTGAAGCTCTGGGCGTGAGGACTGTGACCAACAGCCCAAGGGATTCCCCGGGCTGCAGCCACACAGCAACCATTTGTTTTCTTTTGACAGCCTGCGGGGTCCCTGAAGGCAGCTCAAATCCACCAGTTGACTACAAGCTACAAACCACAATTTCTATTCACTGTTTTAGAGCGTGTACCTGACAGGAATATAAGCACTGGATGCCTTAGCTGTGCTTTCCCAGTTGTTTCCTTGTATTTCATGCTGCTTCATTTTTTTAAAAGGAATTTTCCCCAGGGAATTTTGGCATCCCCAGAGCTGATGGAAGCAGGTTCAATCACAAACTTCTTCTCTGAGGACACATGAAGGGAGTGGTGCTGAGAAGAGGTGTTTCCTATTCTTTTCAAGAAACTTAAACAATTAGGGGTCTGCAGAAAGTACTTTGTCCCATCCCAGTACTGTCAAGAAAGTTTGTGTGAATCAGGTTAGCAAACTGTAGAAACATTTCTCTCTGAAGCTGTGTGTGAGGTGGCTGTTTTTGTGCCTCTGAGGCACTTCCTGAAAAGCACAGATGGATGGCATTGATAGATAAATTTGAGCTGGATGCAGACAATGTCTCTACATTGTTTAGTGAAAAATAGCATACCCCATCAGCCTCCGTAGTCATCCCAGGATGTTCCAGCAGAGCAAGTCTGAGAAGAGTTCTAGTGGAAGTCCATTACCATGTGACTGCTAAAAAGTTCCTCCTTTCTGCAGAACAAGAAGGATAAGTCTTGAATACTTGAATACTAAGAGAGTCAGAAAACTCTTACGGAGACACATTCTTGCAGGGTGAGCGGATGCATGCTGCAAATGAAGGACACCCCCCTAAGTTTTGGATAGATTCAAACCTTGATGAAGAGATCAAAAAAATAACAGAACTCCATACACACCACATATGAAGGTGGTTTGTAAAGCCAAACATTTACGAATGTGGCCAGACACCATGGATCCTGCCACATCTGATGTCTGACCTCTTAATTTCTGTAAAAGGCTGAGAGGTTTCCATAGGCTGCCTGGTAGACAGTCATCTAAATTCAGCAGTCCAAGACCTGGGTCAGCAGCTGTTTGCTGGCTCTACGAAAGGCTCTACTTAACCTACATGACCAGCCTGGAAGGGTAGTTATTATTGCACTGTGGTGACTTGAAAGATATCTTTCCATTTTGCTTTCAGTAGTGTGCGTTGTCTTTTACCCTAAAACTCTTACCAAATGGCTAAAGGGATCTAAAGACATCTGAATATCTCAAATGAATTCTGAGTGTCCCACATTCAATCTGTTGCATATTATAGTTAAGTCCTACCAAGGTAAATAGAACATATACTCTACAAAGAGACAGAGAGGCAAAATGTGAAATTGCCCTTACTGAGTGATTAAGTACATCAATTTCAGCAGTAAAGGAAAAGTCAGTCGCTTATTGCTCCAGAACTTGTCATAAACAGGTAGGTCTGAAAGCCATTTTCTAGCAGTGCACAGCTACAAACACAATATTATTTCTAGAAACCACCCATGGCCTCAGTGCTGAAAGATGCAGAGGGGCCTCTGAATGAGGAACGTCGAGTTGTTGTGTTCCAGACTGCGGTTTCCTTACACCTTTCCATTTTGGCATCATTTTGAAAAAGCACTCTCCATTTTTAATATTTAAATGTGAGCTGATGCACCAAGCATATTCTTGGGAAATGGCATAGCAGCAATTCCAATAGGCATAGCTGAAAGAGGGGAACGGAACATGGCTGTATATCTCATGACAAATGGGGCCATAAGTTACATGAGCCAAGAAGTCCATTTTCCAGCTGCTTAGAGAGTAAGTCTTACTCCTTGCTTTGAACTATAAAGGTGCTGGTTAAAATTAGATGATTCACGTTGATTCAGAGATGATTTTTTGAAAAGAAAAAAAAAAAAAAAAGCCTCTCTGACCAAATTCTTCAGTGGGCAGGGAAGCCTTCTTTGTTAAAAACAAAAGAAAAAAAACCAAAACAAAACAGAAAAAAAAACCCAACACATTCACATGCGCTTAAAAGTTACTGTTTTTCCCCTGGAAAATGTGGTTTCTCTAATTGAGGGTTGTAAAAAAGAAAAAAAACCTTTTCAAGCATCCCACTCGATTAGTCATTGCAGGGTGGGTCAGTCTTATCATGTGATGTCCAGTAATGATGATGCAATAAAACACATGCTGTCCAAATTTTGTGCCACCAGTCAGCAGCAAAACTATTCAAATCAATCCACGGTCCTTTTCTAGAAATTCCAACACATGCCATCTTCTCCAGCTTCTGTGTTTAATAGTTTCCATCTTTTGCAAAAAAACTGAATACACAGTAATTTCTTCTTCACAAGCACATGACAAGAATGAGCTCCAGACCACTGGCAACCCAATTGAGCTGAAATCCAGCTTGCTTATAGAGGGCCACTCCACCTTGCTGAAAAAAAGAGGTGAGAAAAAAAAGAACTCCAGATGTTGATTGCAGTCTGGCAATCTTTACTGTCTGACAACAGCTATGGTCCATAAAATCCCCTACTGAGGCAATATCAACCCACTTAGACAAGATACTGTATTAACCCTGGAAGTTTTTACCCAAGGAAAGAATGAACATCACAAAGTGTTATTAATTTTGATTTCTTTTAGTGTATTTCTCATCTGGACTGTTAAAGTTAAAAGCTGATTTATTTAAATGTATTTCTGATAAGGAACTCTCTGTGATAGAGAGTATGTCTTCAAGTGAATAGTTCATATCAGGTTTGAGGGAAAACTTAATAAAAATGTTACAACCCTAGGTTTTGTTGCCATAATTGCGATTATGTGAGCATCCCATGAAAAATTACCAGAATGCAATCAGAATGACCAGCATCAAGTACACACTTCCTATAAATCAGATTGCGTAAGTGATAAGATCTGATTTTTGTGTTGAGTCTGGTTTTACTCAAAATAGTGGCAGTATTTCTACTAAAACAGGAAGCCTTGAAGTTATTTGCAATGAATCTTCATCTGCTGCTGCTGCTGCTGCCAACAATAAATCTACAGCAACACTATCATCTTATTTGCCTTTAAGAAACACCTTCTTGAGATACATGTCTCGCGAAGCTAGGGATGACTTTTCTGTCTTCTAAGTACAACTCTATAATATCTTTCTTCTAAAGCAGTTTTGGATATATAAGTAAACTGTAATGGGATTTTCCATATTGGGAAAATACGTTCCATTTGCAATTGCGCTTCAAAATCTGCAGACGTGCTTTTTGTAGCTAAGTAAATGGTCCCAAAGATATACTTTTTGTGTGTGTGGAATCAATGCCTGAAGAATGATAAGTGGGGTTTTCAAAATACAACCTCAGTCGTTGATAAAAGACAGGACACAACAGCAGTGGCCATGCAGCTACAGAGATAACAGCTGCAAGGTCAACAAGTGCATCCCTGAGCAAATCTCTAGAAAGGCATGTCACTATTAACACCACTAGTTTGATTGGCTGCCATCACATATGTACGTTAGAGAAAACAGCTGAGCTGCACAAGTGACTGTGGCAGAGCTGAATGCTCCCAGAACTTAGCGTCTGTGCTTGAGGAGCAGTATTTTGTTGCTGTGAGCAGTGATGGTGACTGTGTAAGGCTGAGATGTCAGCAGCTTGCTGGAAGACAGCTTTTACCCTCCATTATATGATGAAGCAAGTGTATGATTTGTGGAACTGGGTCAGGAATACAAGATATTTTAATGGTCTCCAAGCTCCAGCCCAGGGGCAGGGACTGGGAGTTAGACTGGACGAGGCCTGAAGAAAAATCCAGTAGGGCCTGAGAGGGATTAAATCTTTGGAGATTGGGGCAATATAGTGTTGCTAAGTGACACAGGGAAACAGACTTCTGGTGGGGTTTCATTGTAGTAGCTGAGGAAGCATGGTTTACAATAGACTAACAGTGAGGCTTGTTTAAGGACTGAGGGCTTGTGAAGGAAAGCACTGAAACCATTGCCTTTCACAGAATGTCACCTCTCCAAACTGGTCAAGCTTTGCCAGAACCCAATATCTAAAAAGGCCTCAGCAACGTTTGCAGTGAACTGGCTGTGTTGCCTTTTGTACCCTTGGCCTGCTGCTGTCCTTTCTCGAACACCACAATGTAGAGCAGCTGATGTGTGACAGCTGTGTCTGGCCTGGGCTCAGCCCTGAGGATCTTTGAGAGGCTTAATCAGACTCAGACAAGGCAAAGGCAACCAATACTGTATTTTTTCTTTTGACCAATACCTCAAAACAGAGAATGTCCTTTAGTCCCTACAAACACATGTTCCCACATCCTCTCAAAAGAGGCTTCTCATCTGCTTAGTGATGCGTGATGCTCAGCATGGCAAGTCAGAGCAACTGCGCAGAAAGCAGGAGAGCAGAAAACAAGAAGGTGCTTACCTGAGCTAGGAATGGCAGGTGCAAATGGTTTTTGGAAGAGGAGAAGCAGGATCCAAGATCTGTCAAACGAAATCTGAAAGAGAGTGGAACAACTGAGGTAACTTCTTGCAGTCAGAAAGGAACATGCAGTCTGTATGCATTCATGCAAATGTGCGAGGGTTAAAAACTCCATAATATTACAATCTATAACATTTACTGGAGCCATCAAAAATATGATGTTTAATTTGGGAAGAGAATGTGTATTCCGAATCACTTTAATTTTTTCTTTAGATATTAAATAAAAAAGATTGTCTAACCTCATTAGATATTTTACCTCGTGAGCTTACCCAGGTGAATGTATGAAAACAATACAGAACAAGAGATTAAACATTCTGCTTTGAAAAAAACATTAGCATGAGATTTTTGGAACAAAGTGGTGAAGAATTAAAATGCTCTATGTTGTAGTGGTGTCCTTTTACTAGCATACTGTGTACGTAAGCAAAACCTAGTATGCATGCAGCCTGCCAGGTTTAGTTTTCTGATTACAAGACTAAATGCAAAGAAGGAATAATTCTTGAGTCATTTCTTTTGCCACTGTGTCAAAATGATTAAATTCTCAGGTTCAGAACACACCATATTAGTGTATGGAGTCCACACTGGCAATGCTAGCTTTATGTATTTCTCTGTGACATTCAGTAATTTCTTAACTTTCCTGTCGGCAACATTATAAACTCAAAAAACTTTTTGGAGAAATCCTGGAATCTAGAAACATTCTATAGGGTAATTTGGCAGAAAACAGTAGTGCAGCATGAAATTGCTTTTCCAGGCTTAAAAATAGCCAGCGTTAACAAGACTCTAATCTTGAATAGATCTGTCACTAGTGCAATGTAGTCATAAAATGGAATACTAAACACTTGCATTCTGATGTTTCCATTTCTTAATATTTAAAAGTGCTTGCCAAACATAAGGAAACTTAAATTCCAGAGATGCTCTGATACCGTGTCAATGACGAGTCAATCATTTTTCAATAGATGATGTCCAGGAACAATTCCTGCCAAAATCCCAGCGGGAGGTTCAGAAGGCATATTTTGTATAAGTAAAGGCCAATTCATCTTATATAGCACTTCAGATTGATTCAGTTTTCCAGTGCCTGACATGTGCTTTGAAGTAGCCACGGCTGTCTCATCTTGCTTTCTGTATTTCTAGTGTTGGATTACTGACCTTCATTCATCTCCAGTTCTAAGTTGCAGGGCTTGCTAGTGGTTGAGCTCGGCAATTTATTATGTTGATCATGCATCTCTTTCCTCTGTGTACTGAAAATCAGCAAGGACTCCTGAAGTCCATTGGGCAGGAAGGGATCTTTGGAAGTACCTGGTTCATCCTCTTGCTCAAAGGGTCACGGCTGAGTTCAGCCACATTGCATGTCTCACGAGACTTTGTCTGGGTGGGTTTTAAAGTCCTCCAAGGTACTGACTTCTTCTTGGTAACCTCCCCCTAAAGGTTTGCACTGAGGTACCATGCCAGGTGACCCTACCAGCTTGCTTTGCTTGAAGAGCCAATCTAGACAGTGCCATACAAACATTTGGGCCACATCTGAAACATTCAGAACCTTTCCTTACCTTTGGGTCATGCCTTCCCCATGTCTTATACCATTGTAACTTTTCATTCTCCAGGGGAAAGTTGTCTTGTGGAGGGTAAGAGGAGATCTACAGACTCTCCCTTTTGACCTAAGGAGTTATGTTTAAAGATAGGAAGGGCATTGGAGGGTGCAAGCACACCATGGTCACAATAGTAGCATATGCTATGTGAACTGGAGGGAGAATAAGATTTCAGAGAGACAAAAGTAAACAGAATTTCTATCATTCATTTGCTAAAAATGACTTGTACTTGTGTTTTTCAATCTTTGAGCTGTGGACTTGGACAAGTAACGTAGGAAACCTTTTTTTCCCAGAATTTTAACCAAGCTGGATGAATTTCTGGGAGACTGCTTAAGTGGCTGACACTGATGGGAAAGATAATCAGTTGTAGGGTGAATGCTTTTCTACACTGACTCAGACATTGCTCAGTTAATGTTATGTCCAGTACTTGCAAGATCTCAACACAACTCTTGTGGCTTTTACCCATTGGTTTGCTTCTTTTGATATCAATTCCTGGTAGACCCAAAGTGGAAAAAGGAGAAGAGAGGCATGCATAGCCAGTAGCAAGTGATATGGTCCCTCACAGCCAAACCAGTGGTCTACAATAAAATAAAGGAAAGAAATATAAACTACCATGAATAAATTTAATCTGAAAAGTAGAAGTTGTCTAACTATTAGGAAAGGGAGATCTTGCAACATTCTTTTCACAGGAGCAGCAGGAGGTAAAATAATGTGATTGTTTTAAGATGGAGCAACCCTGGGCTTGTGAAAGAGAAATGTTGTAATAAAAGAATAACTGTGGCAGCATGGTTCTTGCCCCAGTGATCAAAGAAATGATCCTTGATCTGTTGAAAAGGTGTGTTTAAGAAATTCACACAGGGAAAAACAAATGCTTTTTTCTGTATTCTGAAGGTGTGCTTTATACTAAATTCCTGTAATACAAATGAGTGTGTAATGAGTGTCTACTCATATCGTCAACTGCAGAGTACTTCGTCAAGGAGTGCAGGCTCTGTTTTTTTAATTCAGCTTGTGGTTAATAAAGCCCTGGGAACATTTTCCTTGCCCAATTAAATATCAGTTTTAACAAAATGATTGAAGAGAAGTGTCATGTTTCTGGGTTATTTGTGTTTTACAAAGAAAATCTTTCACAACAGATGTGTTTCTGTTATCCCCTATTGGGTGAAAAAGTCTTAGGCTTTGGGATTTTTAAGCTGCTTATATCGCAACAGCTAGCAGCATCTAAGACATGTCTAGTGGTTTCATTTGGGGTTATACAGCACACAAATGTAAATGTTAAAAATGGCACTGCTAAACACCTTTCCCACTGCTGGCGCTGACCACTTCAAGATACAGTGCAACAACTTCCCCGTATTTTGGTGTGAGTGTTCAACAAAACCTCCTTTACATCTTGCTGACCTCCCACTGAGAGGTGGTCTTCAGCAGCCACTGAACTAAAGACCTGTTAAACATCACTGAACTGAAGTTATGCTGCTTACTGCCAGGATATGCCATTGGGAATCCAGTGTACTTCTAATCTAAAATACCAGTACAGATTGTCCTTCTATAGCTGACTAACTGGATACTGTTTACCATGGCTGCTAATTATCTTTCTCAGCTCTTAGTTGTCTGCCAAATCAACTTGCTTCTCTCACAGACCTTGCGGACAAAGCAAAAGTAATAGGTGCCATATATCTTAACCATGTTTCATATAACAGTAATTAATAAGTTAGGGACACATAGTCAAGATGAAATGTATATTCTACAAAGTTACTGGAAAACCGTATCACGTGTGAAGTCAGAAGGATGCACTGAGTAGGGCTTTTCATAATCTGAGTTGGCTACTATACAACATTTTCATTAATGACATAATGATAGAATGAAATGTTGTATTAAATTTGCAAATTACACCAAGTTGGGAAGGAAAACGAGATTAGTATTCAAAGAAATCTTGCCAAATTAGAGTTATATTTCTGAAACAAAATGAAACAAAATACTATTCAACGGGGACAAGCGTGTGGTATGCAGACACTGAGGAGTAATAACTGGCTGGGTAGCACATCAGTAGGAAAGAAACTACAAGCTTAACCTGAGTCAACAGTGTTGTAGAGCTACAAGAAAAGCAGAAACTGGTCTGCATAAACAAGAGGATGACCTTTAAGACACATGGATGGAAAAACCCAACCATTGTGCTATAACACAACCTCAGCTGAAGTTTTGTCTAACTAGAAAACAGCTGTCAAAGAGCAGTTGAGTCTGCTTGTGTTTCTCCTAAAAAAAGGGATGACTAAGCACCATCACTGCAAGTTTCTAAGTCATGAAATCCAATGGCAAAAGGAATAATCATTTTTCTATATCCATATGGCAAGACAAACAACTGTGGGCTAAACATCATCAAAGACACTCCTTGGAGCATGGGGAACAAAGCCTGGGGCAGATGATGAGAGGAGACAGTGAGGGTTTCAACTTTGGAGGAGACTGGTTAAGCACTGATGGGGAATGACACAAATGGAGCTGACCCCCCTCTGGTGTGGCAGAAGCAGACTAGATGGCCTCCTGGAGTACCATTCAACCCTGCGAGCTGGAATTCACCGAACTGCTAAAACAACACTGGGAAATGGATGAGTTCAAAACTTTTAAAAATGAGCCCATACCACTTCAAAGACATTACTGCTTCACAACCCTTTTTCATGCCTGCCTGGAAAACACTGGGCAGTTGTCCTGTGGGGAGATGAGGCTGTACGAGACCACTTGAAAGCATTGCCAGAAAGCAAAGTTTAATGCTTACAGTTCAGTGACAGCAGGAAAAAGTTTTTGTGTCAGTTTCTGGTTTTGTCTCTTCTCTTCATTGCAAACATTTATCCCACATCTTATTTTTCAGCATTTGACGTTAATACATGGAGAGATCCACTAATGAGAAGATATGGTGCAGTTTTTTTTCCTTTTAATGTCTCAGCACATGGAGAATAAGATAGGTATGTCAAAAAAGCCCAGAAGTACCCACATATCAGATCATTAGATAACTTCAGAGGCTGCCATCAAGCATGACTGTCACATAGAATCTGTTTTCAGTGTGGTTAAGATCCTTTTGGGTTCCACAAAAGCTTCTCCTGCTTAGGTGACCATAGGATCCACAGGATCAGTTGTGCTATCTCATTTTTTCATCAGACTATGGAAAAAATGAGATAGCACAACTGATCCTGTGGATCCTATGGTCACCTAATTCAGATATTCAGGGATCCATAGCTAGAATCAGCCCAGCAGAGCTTCAAAAGCTGGAGCTGGTGTTCCCAAAGGCTTTGTTAGGCTGGGCTCTCTCCTGGTGTAAAAGGACTGAGAGGTTATTGCTGAAGTTGTCAAAATAGTGAAGATATAACAGGTTTATAGAGCTGCATAAGCAGGATTTTACGTAAGATTTCTGGGCTGAAAAGGCATGCAAACCCCTGGAATGCTTTCATTGCAACCAGATGGTACACAAGACGGGGGAAACATCGAATGGGAAATGGTTAAGAAAAGGAGGTCAAATATCAACCACTGAGGTGGTAACATCTGGATGTTTAGTAAGCCTATGTAAGAAGAAACTAAGAGGTCTTAGAGGGAGTGCTTCGTTTTCAAGTTAAAGAAGTGCATAGATGATGGAAAAACTCATTCACTTCTTGCAATAACAAAATCAAGCAAGATTTTGTTGTCTGAGTAGCAGTTCTTTTGATGATCAGCACCTTCTATATTTGAATGTTGAAATTTTCCATCTGTTTGATGATTAAAAGGTTGAGGCTGTTGAGTCTGTAGGCTCAATAACAGACTGTGTCTCTTAGACATTACTGTGATGTTCTTTTCTTTTTCTCCTGCTTCTTTTTAGAGCAGCAAAAGCAGAAAACATGTGAGGTGTCAGAGCTTAATGCACTGACAGGTGATAATTGAAAAAATAATTTATTTCAGAGATTTCTGATTTTCGAAAGTACGAGGTGATGTGAATAATTCTGATTCTCCTTAGCCCCATCTTATATTGCTGTTGATAGTAGTAATGTCTTGACTTCCTTCACTCAGTACTTGGAACTTGAAACCATTTTCGCCAGTTACACAGCAATTACTACCGATTTTGTTCTCTTAACTTCAAGGTATGCTTCAAACGATTTCATCAGTGTGAAGTTCAACCATGATTAATTCGAGTGTCAGACCAACAAGAAAATGGAAACATGATGATTAGAAGTGCGTAGTCTTCCAGGCACATCTGGCACTTCTCTATTTTATGTAACCTTTTGGACTCGGCAGTACAATTTCTCTGGGGATCTCTCTCTGTATGGAAGATAGTTTGGTTTTATTTTTGGTTTTGTTCTTTTTTTTTTTTAGTTTGAAATAATAAAAACCTTTGTAAAGAATATTATCTTCGTTTTACAAAAGGAATGCTAAACTGGTGATCACTTCTAACATTTCTAATATCTGTAATGGTAATTTGGAAAGAGGAGCTACAGTAAGCCAGTTCTCTGAAGTCCCAAGCAGTATTCTGTTTCCAACTTCCTATTGAGCTCAATAGTAAATTAACAGTCTAAATAATTGTTCTTCATTTTTGGGGGGAGGTAAATTCCCCGCACTATTAAACAGTCACACTCTAAGTAACAGAAAGATTACTGAAAACGTGCTTTTATATTAACATATAAAACCATCTGCAAATTGCTTGCTGCTAATTATTTGGATAGCGGTAACGCTATCAGAAAATGAATTCCTTAGTCACAATCTCTTAAAATAACACCCTTCTCCCACCAAAAGTAAGTGGACTGTTCAGAGAAAGAAATATATCTGAGGAACAATTTTAATGCTTCTCTTGTATATGCTACATTTATCAATAGCTAACTGAAAGTTTCTGTCCTCCAGACAGAAATGAGTAAAAAGAGACAGAATGATATAAAGAGGTAAATTTATCTAAGTAACCGGGGAGAGAAGGTTCAAGGGATGAAACATTTTGTTGTCTTGAAGTCAGTTTGAAGCAGTTTTTGAAACCTTTTATGCTTTAATAACATGGCTGGGGGAGCGAGGAGTTTTCACCTAGAATAAAACTGGAAGAATGATTCACCACATGTCTGCAGCTGTTCCTTGATCCCAGTTAAGTTTGACACCACTAACACCTATGAGTCAGCACAGGCTCCTTGGGGCAGGCTTTGCCTGCCCTGTTTTGATCTTGTTATGGTAGGATCTTAACCGAAGGCTGGAAATTGTCTTCCAGCATTGCCTGTCTCAGTGTTTCCTACCCACTATCAAATACCACCAATTTCCACTAAGAGCAAGGATCTATTACTATATCTCATGATTTCCACAATACGGTTGTAATACTCAGTCTATACTTTGCCTTGACACTCTTTATCATCTCTCTTTATCCAAGATAATGGATGTTCCCATAAGGACAGTGACATGAGGTTGAAGATGAACATCTGGACTGGTCAACATAGCCTAAAAGCAGGCAACTAGAATAAACAGCATAAACTGCAGCCAAGACACTGGAAGGATATTTGTGCCATGCTTGAGAATCCCTCACTCTTGTATTTTAATATGTTCTGTATTTAGGTTTAGAAAATAATTCCACTTCTTAATAGAGATGATGGAATTTTGGGATTTGTCAAAGTGGAAAACAAAGGAACTCTTTCAATATATGAAGCCATATTTTTCACATCTTGCAATTTGCCTTTCACTGTTTTGCTGAGTTCCAAGATTGCTCAGACCCTGTGAGCTGGTTCAACTTTCTATCTTGACTTGGCCTACAGCACCCTAAGCAACTGTTACAACATTTAAGTTTTTGGCTTATGAGTAGGTTTCTTTCTTCTGGAGCCATTTTCAAAAAAAATGTGACGAGCAAATGGAAATGGGAATACTGGGAGCATATTTGATAGATGTGCTCACTATGTTTATCCAGAATTAGAATATTTTACAGTATTCCTTGTGATTCCTTTTAGTCCTATACCTAAACCGAGTTGACAGGACTTTTTCTTAGTAGTTATTTTATTATGTTTAGTATCAGAGGGGTCTGGAGTAGGACAAAGCTTCCGAATGACTGTTTCACTAAGCAATCTTCTATATGCTACAGTAGGATATAAGGCTGGATATTCTGCAAAGAGAAATCATTAGTGAGAGCATTTTTCTACAGTTTGAAGAATCAGCCACCATTGCCCATCAAAAATATTCTAAGTACACAGCATGCAGGCTGCTTCTTGAAAGATAGACATTACCAAACAATATTAACAAATAATTCAGCAAGTGTGGAAACAAGATTTCCTGACAGTCACAGCAAGTGAGCAACAGGTCTGGAATGGAAGACAGATTTTTATATGAAAGCAAGTGTGAATGTCTTTCCAGATTTCACTTCAAAGTATTAATCACAAGAAATGTTGGACAACATTAGTGGATAGTGTAGATAAGAAAAATGAAATATTTTCAGGTAAATCCCCATGTCTTTGCAATTTTCAGTGTAACAAATTGAAAACTAAACTAAGACCAGTTTTTGGTATACATGCTCAGAGCTCAGTATGGATAAGGCATTTGGAAGACATTCAATGGATGGTCAAACAACTCTGCCAAGCTCTTCAGAGAGAAGATTACTTGCTAAAATTTTTACTTCCCTAAAGGTGATGAGTAGTTTTCCATGTCACTCAGCCTAAGTAAGCAATCTCCGCAGTGATATTACCTAGACAGACAATGATTAAGGGGTTAATTAACATCCATGTCAATCAAATACCGTCATCATTGCTGTTTCTGGTGCAGAGTAATGTTTTTATTCCTAACCTATTTGCTTCAGACTAAATTACTGAGATATATTCATGCATGCTTACCTCTGCCACTTTTTCTGAAGTGGAAGGCAATACGGGATTCAGGTTGCAGTCATTTATGGAAAGCTTGGTCTTTCCAAGGAACATCATACCCACATGTCTGAAATTAAAATAGTAATCTGATAAATGCTGAATAGAGTTTCCTCATATTGGATTTTGTTCATAAAGTTGTTAATGGGATTGGAACTTATTTATTTTGGTCTCTATCTCTTCTTGTGCCATGCGGTTTATGGTCATGGTCAGAGTCAAATTCCTATTCACTGATAGATGATATTGTTTTCTTTTGGAGAAAGGGAGATATCAACTGACATTTGGCTTTCTTGCTTTTCTGAATGTATACAGCAATTCTGTTGCAGTTGACTTCTTGCACTAATTTTTTACTCTCTCTTTATTTGATTTATTAGTGACTGGCCAAAAACAGAGTTTCTGGAATGGATTATTTATTTTTAAAATACATGTCAAGAAGCAGCAGCAGAAAATAAAACATGTTTATGAAATACTTATATGGAAACTTTGTATTGGTCTTTATTGCTTTTAGTTGCCTACAGAATTTATGACCTCAAAGGCTGACACTGAACGCATCTTGCCTGATATTACACTGTCCTTAAACTTCTATTCAAAAAGGAGGGAAAAGTGCACTGGTTCCAATAATCATGCTCTCTTTCATATTCAACAACTCAAAGATTTGTTTTAAAATGACAATTATATTTTTGTTTTAAAAATGTGCAGAGGAATCATTTCCATTTAGTTTGCTCGCCATTTGTACCCTTTGCTCAGTATCCCTCACAATCCCTCAGAAATCAAACTCTGAAAGCTCCTTACTGAAATATGATCTCAGGAGAAAAACTAGAGAAAAACTAGAGTAAAAATTCAGAAAAAAAATCATTCCTGAACTGCTGTCTGGGATTTTCAGCTTTCTTCAAACCTGTCTGGCTATCTATCCGTTCCTCTAGACCTTCCAGATTGGGTACAAAAACATTTCTACTGGTTTTACACTGAGATTCATCTTTGAATCACAACCTGTAACTTGGGATCTCTTACCAGTAGTGTTGCCTTTGGGTCATTTCATATCAACTGAGGAGTAGCATAGGCTGAAAGCTGTAGCTGTTCATTTCCTTCTTATAAGGAGCAGAAGCTTAGTGCAATAAACATTTCCAGACTGCTACTATTCTTAATGTATTTTGACAGCTTCCATGATTAAAGAGAAGACCAATGGCCCAGCTGTACTTAAGATCCTAGTTTGCATTTGAGTCTCACTTTAGATTGTACACTTCTACATGAGAGAAACTCTTTCTGATTACATTTGTGTTTAATTTCTCAGTCAAGACCAAACTCTTTTCACCAGTGTACAAATACTTCCCTGCAGGCTAGCCTTTCTCCTTGGAAATACTAAAAACACATCCCACTTGTGCTTTGGATTTCTTAAATGTGGAATTTGAAGTTCCATTTTCTGTTAATCAAGGCTGGATGATTAGGATAACTCAAAGGGGATCACGAGGCTTTCATAATCTCAGAAGAGTGGGAGAGAAGAGAGACAACAGTTTGCAGTAGCATTACCTTAGAGCACACTGAGATGTTACTTTGGGATAAGATCTTATAACCTTTAAGGCAGCTCTGCCAGTGCTGTATTTACTGTTCTCTAAGGTTGCACTTTGTTGTAATTTATTTGCAGGAAGTTTTGGGAGTCTCCACATTAAAATGTTGGTTTTGTTACAACAACAAGCCTCGTGTGACTGTTAGATCTGTAGGAAAAATGTTCAACAAACTTGATTGTTTTGAAAGGATATGTAAAAATAAAATATTATTGAAGGACTATTTAGGGGGAGGAATTTAGAAATATTTCTGCCAAGAATGACTTTTGCAAGTTGATGGCAAGGTCAGTATTGGAAGCTTTTATTCTGTAACTCCCTTAACAAGATCTTTTCAGTACATACAACGATACCCTATAATTAGCCATTCACTCTGGTGTTCCTGAATTTGGTTGTAAGACTCCATAAAGGAGGGAAAAAAATTGCCAAAAAAACGGTATGAGAGAGCTAGAGATGAAATATTTACTCCATCAGAGGTTCTGGTGTTTTAAAAATAAATGGCCTTTTAAATGACACACAAGAATTTCCCTCCAGATTGTTCTTGTGAAATGCAGTGGCTTTGTCTCTGTCGTGGTTTGAGTTGGAAGCTCTTTGTTTTAGTTCTCATCCAGTTATTACTTCAGTTGCAACTTAATGGCAGCCTAGATTCCTTCTGTGGAAACGGGAATAAGTGCTCTATCTTCAGTGTAAAGAAAAAAAACCCAACCACAATCAGGTTTTAAGAAAAGACATTCGGCTATAGTTCATATTAGCAGTCAGCTGACCTGTAACTATTCTTTCCTCCAGAGTGGGCCAGCAAAAGGACTGTGTTTTTTCAGTCAGTAAGTCTCCTTTGATATCTGCTGATAGGTACAGTCTTTCAAAGCAACTCCAGAGGGCTAAGAGAACACGAACTGCTGCGCTAGCCCTTTGTGGCCAGTAGATGACAGGAAGAGTGATACTTGCAAGGTGTAATTAGAAAGTGCAAGAAGTTAGGTTGTTTAGTATTTCCCTTTTCTTTCAAAATGGTGTGTTAATTATTTCCCTACTGGAAAGGCCATACTGTTTACATATCTGCAAGGAACAGCAGAATTCTTCCCATCCTGTATGGACATTCTCCACACAGGCCTTTTGAAAGGATGCTAACTACACACATATTTTATTGCAAATCCATACATAACTATGTGCAGCACAGTACAAAGTTGCATGAAGTTTGTTGTTCTTGTATGGAGAGGCTTCAATCCTCATCCGAAAACTTCATTATTTATTTTAAATACAAGAAGGGTTCAGAGGAAACCCAAGTGTGAGATTGAAGGCGCTGATGAGAAGCTCTTAGTTTCTTGCCTTCTGGTGATGGCTGAGCTGTGCTGGACTGCAAGATTAGGGCTAGATATGCATTATACAATATGGCAATTCACATCTGGAAACTTCTTAGGTTGTTGGAGGAAGTGAAAAATAAATTTGAGGAGAATTCTTGGCTTCCCTAATTACAAACCCAGGTACTGTACTTAGTTCAGAGGTGGGTGAACACTCCACTTCAGCTAAACCAAAATACTTTCATATTAAATTATTGGTTATGAATTCAGAATGGGAATTTACATCAGCCACTGAAGTTATGCTTGGAGAAAACGTTGAGTTTAAACCTAAAATTTGCCTGATTTTTCCAAGTCTCTTCTCTCTCCATTCTTGGGAATTATATCTCTCTGGATCTCTTTTCTTTCTTTCTTCAGCTATCCATCAATTTTGATATTCTGAGTAATAAGCTAATAGCAACTCCTACAACTTGGATTTCAAACAGTGCTCTCAGTTGAGGAAAATGCACAGAAACACTGAGAAGTCGAGCAGTTCATGCTTCTGTATCAACTCAATAGTATTTTTTCTTTAACTGCTATTGTCATTGAAGAAATAATTCGTTTTCTCCAGACTAAGCCACAAACCATTCTGTCTTACTGGATCAGAAATTGGAGTATTGCTACAGAAAATTGAAATTTCAGTTCTAGAGAATGTTGCTCAGCGAAAAGAAGTCAAGTGAATTGAAGTTATTTTCTTCTGCAATCTGAAGAGGGTCAACTGATGACCTCATTTTGTGATGGAACTAATCTTGTCATCTTCCTACCACCCATTTACACACACTTGAGGGAACCAGTGAAAGGAACTGAGGTGCAGGATTCAACAGGTCAAACTTCATAAACCTTTTTACTGTGAGTCAAAGAAAGGGTGGCAGAGAGCAACATTCTGGCACTCAAATACCTTTGGAGTTAGGAAGAAGAATGTGTTCCCCAGGATTTTGAGCACTGGGAACTCTTGTTACATACTAGAAGCAGAAGGAGCGTGAACATTCGGGGCACCTAGTACCACAGATCCAAGAACTGGTGATATCGTGGCTGAGCTGAGCACAGAGAGGGAAGATAATTGCTGTCCTCCATTTCCAAGGTCTGGCTTCAGAGTGGAGAGGTCTAGTTTTCTCCCTTCCCAGGGAAGGGCCAGGAAGTAATGGCTGAGAATTGTAGCAGGGAAAGTTCCATCCTTGGAGATGCATTCTTTAGGGATGCTCAAGACACAACTGGGCATGGTCCTGAGCAATGTGACCTCTCTTTGAAGTTAGTCTTTTGCTGGGAAAGGATGGACTTGAGAGAACCAGTGGTTCCTTTCAGCTTTAAATATCGTATGGGTCAAGGTCTTGCTTGGAGAAAACCATAAACATATGGCAAAAGAAGAGAAATAGCTCCAAAATGGTTCCAAAAAAAAAAAAAAAAAAAAAAAAAAAAAAAAAAAAAAGATTAGAAAGAAATCTTCTTCAGATCCTCAGGTTATATACATTTTCCATAGTATTCTCTCATGACTATATTTTGCAACACACAGCAAGAAAGCAGTTATTGTCTGAAAAGATTTAGTTTGAATTCTTAAGTCAGTGGCAAGCTTTGCAGTACTCAGTGTTAAGAAGCTGAAAGCTGTTGCTGTCTTAGCAGAATAGCTTGAGAAGGTAAGTTCTCTTCCAATTGCTAATGATATTGTGGGTTTCATTTTCATTTAAGAGAAAGCTCTTGCTAGAAGACATTCACTGAATCTGTAATGATGATATTGTAATAAGTTTAAATGAGTGTAATTTTCTGAAATCCTCAAAAATGTTCTATCATATTTTATCCTTGCAAACTTCTTCCAAAGTAACTCCTTACTTCCTTTGCACATTCTATCTCTGGGAAAAAAAAAGTAGTTGTAGGGAAGCAGGAGGAATAAAGCCATTCATAAGTGAAGTAAAGTGATGAACTTCTTAAAGATTAATGTATTTTGAAAAGAAGACAGGTATATCCCTTCCTAAATGCTGTATAAACAAAAATTCCACTGCTTTTAGATCTCATGCTAATATACATCTTTATAAATGCCATTTGAGTCCTCTGCTAGCTACTCAAATATGCATTATCAGCTTTCTAAATTTGAAGTCCCACCTAGAAAAGAAGATCACACTCAATAAAATGATGGTATAAATGTAGAATAAAAGGCCTGGCTTTATGAAGGAGTCCATGACTTTTTATACTGCTTAGTTTTAAAATTCCTCAATAACTGTGGTTAAAACGTTTTAAGTGCTAAATTGCAAGTTAGCTTCCCAAACTAATTCAAGAGGATGGTAGAGTCAATTGCAAACCAAAGTTTGCATCTTTTCCTTGAGAGACTGGTCCAAAGCCAGCTGAAGCTAACTGGAGTCTTTCCAGAGAATTTGCTTTGAGCTTTGGAAGAGAAATAATATGTAAATGCTTACGGCTTTTTAATCTCCTTTTGATCCCAAGCAGGATAAGCAAAGAAAGTGGAAGCCGATGAGCGGATACAAACATCTGACTGTTGGGTCTGAGAAGCAGAAGTGACACATGCTAAATATTCTATTTCACTGCTATGGCAAATGGTCCACACTGTCTGCAGACAAGTATTGACAGCCCTCTTTCTTACTGGAGGTTCAGCTGCAGATCATACAAATGGATTGGATCCTCCTCCAGGAGAGCAAAATCCTTCCTCAGATCTGTCCCAAGGCTTCTAGAAGACCCTCACCCCTCTAATTAATATGCCTGCAGGAGATACCTGCAATGCGTCTGGGCTTTAGCTTTTTACTGGTAGCTCTAGGTGTCTGCATACTAAATTCAACCTTTTTGCTTGGCATGATACTGGCATCACAGGTCAATCAGCCAGTTTTGCAATCCTTTTCTCTTTTCATTAAAGCAGTGCCATAACAGACAGGAAAGGAGGAGGAGGCCAAGCAGCTATGGAAAGTTAAAGCAGGATAAAAGCTCTGGAGAAGCTTTCTCATTCATCCTGCCACTGCTGGAAATGAGGAGGAGAGGCAAAGCAGGGTGTGTGGCTGGCAGGAGGCACCACCCTCACCCACAGCCCAGACACTGCAGGCCTCACCCCTTGCTCAGCCCATTGCAGTTGTACAGCATTTTGCATCTGCAAAGAGCAGGGTCATGCCAGTATAGCTGACAAGGGCTGAACTAGATGAAGAATCTCCTGCCCAAACTGCTATGCATGCTAACCACTATGGTCCCACAATCAATAACGTTTTAAAAATGCATTACATTTTTCAATGCCTTTTTCGGGGTTAGAGGCTACCAGATCCCTAGGATTTCAGGAAAAAAAAATAATAATGAAACAACAGAAAAATCGCTCTGAAATGTTGGACATCTGCATTCTATAACAGCAAAAATGCAACTTAAAAACTGCTCTCCTGTCTGCCCTAGCTCCAATTAATAATGCACAGATCTGTAGCAATGGGAGTTTCCCAACAGATTTCTGGGGATTCATTTAGATCAAGTTCAGTGGCAGTCTTGGCAGTAGATGATCTGACATATTTCAATAATTGGTGAAATTGTCTGCTGTGAAATGATTAGCTACGCATCGAAACACACCGCTTCATCTTGCTTCATTCATTGGAAACACTTGCAGAACCCAAACCCGAGCCCTCCCTGCTGTCTGATGTTGAGCTAACTGCTGATTGCCTTGCATGACAAACTTCTCCCCTCTTGCCTAATGCAAAACTGCTGACTTGGCTCCTTTTCCCCCTCTTCATTCTTCAGTTTTAACTAAAAGCAAGTCTTTCAGGGTCCCCAGCGTGTGCCATTACTGAGATGTCAATATAGTACCACCCAGTTTGTATGCACAATCTCTGATGCTGAATGTGACTCCTAGGACATTCTGAATTTTTATTGTTTTGTTACAGTAATTAACTTTTTTTTTGAACCTCAGCTGTAATGCAATGAACATTTAGGGTAAATTTTCTTCCTCAATCCCCAGACCTCCTTATTCCTAACAAGTTCAGACCATTAGAGACTTATGCTGGTGGCAGACCTGGACAACAGCTGGGAGTGCAAAACACTGTATACAATGAAAAAGATGTGAAAAAAGTGAAAATACAAATGATGTTTCAAAAATCGGCTCTTTTGTTGTTGTTATTGTTTTAGCTGCTGGAGAGGTAGGGGTGTTAGAACTAAATATAGTCCAGCTTTGCCAAAGATAAGAGGCTAAGATGTAGGACTGACATAGAATCATAGAATTGTGCAGTTTGGAAAAAGCTTCAGGATTATCACATCCAACAGTCTGATATGGAAAAGTGGAGCCATCCCTTTCCTGGGGCTGGAAAGCTGGCCATAGCCAAGCTGCTCTTTGGGCAAACACCTCTCCTGGATTTCCTGCCCTGGGGTAAAATATCAGATCTAGATAAAAATATTTTTCTGCAGAAAAATATCAATTCTAATAAGAAGAGTTCTGCTAAGATTTTTAGGCTGGAAATTTCATGCAACAAACTTTGACAAATCTGATTTTAATGCTTTTTCAAGTGCATGTAAACTTATTAGAACTTTGATGTAATTCACTAGTCAAACACGTAGTGTTCAATAAGCAGCTCTCATCTAATACAACAGTCCTTATACAGTGCTGACTCACTCTTTGCACAAATTGATTTTAAAAACCTTCAGAAGCATTCAAACATGCCCTGTATTTCCCCATCAGAAACTTCAGAACAGACTGAAATGGGCATTTAGTATTGCTGCAACATGACAAATGTCCTCATCTGGGCACATTCCAGACTTCTCTGTGCAGAGGCTGGTCCTTGACAGTGCTTCCTTGCTTAAGTATCAGCTACCTGTCAGTCACAGACTTTGGAGCTGACTTTCCAGGAAGACAAAAGCATTCTCCACACCAGAGAAAATCTACAATAATCAACACTGGGCGCATGGACAGAGGAATGCTGTCTGGGCAAAATACAAAAGGCAGCAATAAAACATCCTGCTGCTGTGAAACTTTCCCATCCAGCCTCATGGAAGCCAGCCTAAAGCCAGAGAAGCCAGTCTGTGAAAGAGGTGGAAAAAATCACAAAGTGAGAAGATCTATGAGAGGAATTTGGGTTCGCCCTCTGGAGCAGTGTGATAGATGTTAGCCCTGCACATGGCTGGGGGAAAATGTCCTTAAGATTCCATAGTGTTTCTGAGAAAATGATGCAGAGCTTGCATGGTGCAAGCAGGGGCCATAAGCTGCCACACTTCCTCCCTTCTATTGTCTCTGTAGCCCACAGGGCTGCACCATAACCTGGTACAAGGGAAGCAGCATGTCTGTGGGGACTGATCTCTCAAAACAAAATTTAATCATAACATCTTCTAGGAGGAACTACACAGCTCCACATGGTCGCCTCCTTGTCCTCACTATAGGAAGTTTGGACCTCTTGTAGCATCTTCCTGGCCCCAAGGGCATAGCAAAGCTCACCTTACCAGGCAAGTCCAGAAATTGTAAACTCCCTTTGGGGCACTTTGTCTGCAGTAGCTTGCAGGCGTGCCTGATTGTGAGTTGCAAACAAGTATATATCAGTAAGCTCACATACTTTAATATTAGGTGGCTTAAGCTGCACTCTTTTCATCTGGGAGCATTTTTTCTTAATGTTTGAATGGCTAGGGCTGGCAAAACAGCCTTAATGGATGATATTTGGCACTTCGTGTGTTTTCCATGTAAAGTGAGCCAATAAGCCCAAGGAGGCTGAGGCTGGCCAAATCCTTCTCCTTGTTGTTCAGACTTGATGTGTGCCAAGGAAGCTCCACGAGTGGCTTCACACAAAGGTGAGAAGGCGGCAGGGGGGAAAGGAAACCTTGGCTGCCCATTTCACCTCTCCTCAAATGGCTCCCATCATCCAGGAGAAAAACTACACAGGAAACCTCTCCCTGTGTCCGCAGCCTGGCAAATGGGAAACCTATCTACTCCAGAGCAATATGTGATGGTCCTTTATTTGGATGCATTTTCTCTCCCACTCCCTCACCGCTGGTGATGAAAACCCCCAAATTTGTCCCTGAGGAAGAGTACCTGAGTGTATGGAAAAGGACAACTGTCTGCTGTGGAAAGGGCAGCAGATTGGGCTGTGGTTACTGACCTTGTCTGCGGCTCAGGGCTCCACTGATGGAGGAGCCTCCATCCAGCCCTCAGCGATGCTCCTGCCTTCCAGAGGTGGCTGGCAGATGTGGCTGATGTCTTTGGCTGCCCTGTGTGTTCCTCGTTCAGGCCCTGAAGAAAAAAAAAAAAAAAAAAAAAAAAGAATTAGACTTACATTTAAAAAAAAAAACAAAACAGTTTGGAAAATATGTTGCTTAAAATCAACCTCCATTTAAAAAAATTAGTTCAAGATGTTGTCACTTCCCGAGCCAGGAGACTTTGGGAGTACAATGCAGGAAGCCCGCTCAGCCCTGGCTGTCCCTTCAGACAGGGACAAGTTATTGTGGCGTGGGTGAGATAAAAAAGGCCTTGAGCACCCAGACAAAATTTTCCTTTGGCTGTTTGTTGTGTATGCGTAACCCTGTCTGTGCTTTGTGCTGGCCAGGGGATGGAAAAGAGGTTTGTGGTCCTTTTTTTGCCACATCTCTGTGAGCTCACCTGTTTTGGACAAAATATAAGCAGTGCTATACATCCAGTAGCATATATGCCATGGTAAAACCTCTTTCTGCCATGTCACCAGTAGAAACTGATGGAAGAGAGCAGCTACAGACCCCTTCACTGCCTTGGCGTGCCCTCAGCTCGGGGCTGGGCGAGCTCAAAGCCAGCCCCTGCTATAACAGCAGCAAGTGTAGCCCTGTTGCAGCAGTGGCAAAGCAGTGCTGCAAAAGAGGTGAGCATGGCACTATGTTAGAGGCTCCAGTTGTTTGAAAGCATGGCAAAAGATAGCCAGGAAAGTCAGTGGAGAAAGGCAGCAACATGGTGCAAAGAACAGATCAAACTGTAGGGACATTAGGTAGAGATGCTAGCAGGATGCTGATGACAAGTAATGCAAGGGAACAGTGAACATGAGAGAGAGGAGTAAATAAAACTCTTAAGTAAGCAAGAATACTGCACTGTGTATGTGTTAAATTGAGCATGATATGCACATGCTAAGAGCACTGAGGCACAAGGACGCCTATTTGTTATTTGTTATTACAAAATATATCTTCCAGCACAACAATGCAATCACATTCATGATTTATTTTAGAAGGGAGAGAAGAAAGGAGGAATAGCTTTTTTTTTTCTTCTTTCTTTCTTACCATTTCAAGACTAGATCCAAGTCTCTCTAAAGTCAACGGGCATCTTTCCAGTGCTTTCATTGGGTTTCAGCACACATCCTGATTACAGTAGAACAAACTGGTATTATTATACAGGCAGAGAAATTGTCTGTCACCTTTAATTAGCAGCATGTTTCAGTGCTAGAGAGAGACATAAGTCATATCTGGGAATTGATTTATTGCTTAATAACACTCTGTCAACACTGGGAGGTATGTGGTTTTGGAAGGCTCCCTAGAACTGAACATCCCAATGAGAGGGGAAATGTAACCTGGCATTGGCAGAACATAAGGTGCTGCTTCAAAACAGCCCTTCTTTTCCCTTCTGCTTCTTTCTTCTCTTTTTCCTCATTTCCTTAGCCTGTCCAACCCTCCCTTTCATCAAAAGTTTATTATTGCAGTGAGCCAATACTCTGTGTGTACAACACATGCTCCAAGGTGAATTCTTTGAGAACAAAAAATTTGATCTTTCTCCCTTTTTTAGCATTGCTAAATGCTACAAGACTCTTCTCAGTGTCTTTGTAAGTTAAAATATATGGTTTTGCAGTACAAAGTAAAGGCTTTTATGACACAGGCAAAGAAATGCAAGTTCCATTCTCAAAACATTTTTTAGCAGATATACCACCTGTTCATTAACTTAAGAACCCTCAAAATTTAATACAAAATTACTCTTGTCTAAATTTCTAAGTAAAACATACAGAATTATTTATTCTTTATTCAATCTGTATACATTTCTGCAGAATAAGAAAAGCGTAGTTTGAAAAGTCTAAAGAGTATTCTAAAAAATCTTTTTACATATAGAATAGTATAGCATTAAAGATGGATCTTACAAGATTCACCAGGCATTGCATTTCCTACTTTTAGTGTTCTCAGCCAATATATTTTCTGGAACTGAATATCAGAATCAGAGAATCACAGAATCACAGGGGTTGGAAGAGTCCTCTGGAGATCATCTAGTCCAATCACCTGCTAAAGCAGGTTCCCTACAGTAGTTTGCCTAGGAAAGCATCCAGGTTGTTTTTGAGTATCTCCAAAAATGTCTCCATGAGCAGTCTGGGCAGCCTGTTTCAGTGCTTTGTAACCCTTAAAGTAAAGAATTTCTTCCTCTTGCTCAGATGGTATTTCCTTTATTCCCATTTATGCCCACTGCCCCTTGTTCTGTCTCTGGGCACTGTTAAAAATAGCCTGGCCCATCCTCTTGACATTCAGCGATTAGGTATTTATAAGCATTGATAAGATCTCCCCTTGGTCATCTCTTCTCCAGGCTGAGCAGTTCCACATCTCTCAGCCCTTCCCTATGAAGGTGCTCCAGGCCCCCCATCATCTCTCTCCAGTTGCTCCCTGTCCTTCTTGAACTGAGGAGCCCAAAATGGGACACAGCACACTAGAGAAGTTCTGTTTCAAGTTAATTTGTTCAGAAGTGAACATTTAAGGAACTTCAGTCTTTGAAATTGTCTTATTAAGTGATTATACACGAATTTAAAAAACTAAATTTTGAGAGCTGGGTAACATCTCTTTGGCTTCACTTAATATCTAAAAAAAAAAAAAGTTGGCTGTATGCTAACCTTAAAATATGTATCTATCACACACTATACACAGTTAACTTTTAATTTTGCAAAGTGATTTGAATATATGGGTTTTGGTAGAAAAGGAAACACTTAAACATCACTTCTCTGACTGAAGCAAAAAACCATTCTCAATCGAAGGAGTATTTGCTTCATATTTAAGTGAATAAAATGCCTGGCTACAGAGTAAGCAGTTTTAATTTCATTTCTGGTAATCATGATAATAATATCCCAAAAAATCAGTTATATGATAAAGACTGATGAAAATAAAAGATCTAGGAAATGAATCACCACACAGTGTAAGATGTGTTTCACTATCCCATGGGAAAATTATAACAAGTCTTGTTAAAATATGCAGTATGAGGCAATAATACTTGCACTCCTACAAAAAAAAAAGGCCTAAATCTGGGAATTTGGGGCATCCAGTGCTCTTTGAGAGTAAATGGAAAACAGAAGGAAGACTCATGATCCACAGCAGATTTCAACAAATCTACTTGTGTTGCAGCTAGATGAAGGAATTCATTTTTAGTAAATTAAGGTTATAAAGAGGCATTTATTTATTTATTTTCAATACAGAGATACGAAACAAGT
Source organism: Lagopus leucura (assembly GCF_019238085.1). Lineage (NCBI taxonomy): Eukaryota > Metazoa > Chordata > Aves > Galliformes > Phasianidae > Lagopus > Lagopus leucura. Next base: position 5,910,729 of record NW_024962334.1, on the reverse strand, counting down.
CAAGAAGTTTTCAACCCAAATGCCTACTTGTTTGCATAGGTTTTCTCTAAGAGAAATAAATTTATAATTTTGTGCTTTAGATACGTCTTCAAATTATATATTTTTTTTCCTGATTAAAACCAAAAAGAGTTTCTAATCAATTATGCACTTCTTTACCTGTGTCTGCTTTGCCCTCTCTTTCATAGGCACATCTGTGTAGAGCATCTCTCTCCAAAATAGAAAAAAATTCCATTCAACATTTCTTCCTAAATTGAAAACAGAAGCAAACAAGGTCATAAAAGAAGAGGTTAAGCGTAATTTCCAGCACTACAAATTCATTTAAGACATAAATAGCAAAGTGCTGTGGTTTCTTAATGCTTACTATGGATGTAAAACTGGTAGTAATGAGTCTAAAATGCTGTGAAGTTGAAGGTTAATGATTAGGGTTAGGAATTGGAATTTAGGTGTTAGAAATGGGGGTATAACACAGGCAAGAACTGAGCTAGCTCTGAAGAAATAAGGGTTGGGAGTAAGACTTGCTGAGTTTATGCCAGAGAAATGTTCCTTTGAACAAGTCATTCCACGAAATCTATTGCATGTATGCCAGCAGTCAGCAGCTTTTACAAAGGCACAGCAACACAGTGGGAAATCTTCCTGCTTGCCCCATGCAGTCTGGTGCCAATAACTGAGCATGAGCAAATACACCACGTTTCAGATCCCCAGTTCAGACGGAGAGGTGTCATGCCCAGGTGCCACAAAATAAAATGAGACAAAAGGCGTTTACATGGGGACTTGGAGCTTACTTTGAAGCTACCTGGAGGAGGGCCTCAGGTTAGCCCTTGGCCTAGAATTTGGAAGTGTCCATTCGCAGTCCTTTGCTTGTGGTTAGGGTTTGGGGTTTTTTTGTTTGTTTGTTTGTTTTTTAGTTCATTCACATTAAACAGTGTATCATGGCTTTCTGGTGTCAGAACAGGCTTTTCTCAGTGGGTTTTCTCAATAAACCTATTCTGGTTCAGACCTTCTCCTGACACCCTTAAAAATATCCCTGTGGCCTGTAATGAGGTTCTCTTCAGATAATTCCTCTGATTCAAAGAGATTAGTCAGGTTATTAGCAATGTATCCCACAAGCTACCTCAAGGAGGGGTGCACACCTACAATACATGCACTGCACCATGGAAGGCCAAGCACTGACTCTTCCGTTTGTGGTAGAGACTATTTTTGGGGTGCTCCAGATGCACAGAGGTGAGAAGTCAGGTTTGAGCACCTAATGGGACACTTTGGTTCTGTGAGTGAAGTTGATGGGTACCAGAAAAGTTGCTGAGCACGAGTAAAGAAAATCAGGTTTGTGCAGAGGGTCAGCTCACACAGCTCCCAGGCCTTGACCTTGTGAGAAACTCAGGATGGCAGAAGGCAGAAGCTTGCTTCCACTTTCTTTTTCACTAGCTTTACTCACAGTGAGTGCCACCTCTGCATGTGCTTGTTAGGGGATGCTGAGTTCCTGCAGCCTCCTGCCAAGAGTTCATTAATTACAAGAACAGCAGTGCTGCCTGCGCGCTGTGCCAGCGTGAGGCCTGCGGACCTTTGATGGCGTGTGTTTATGCAACTGCAGGCAGCTCTGGCGTCTGCTGTGCCTCACAGGGCGACAAGGCAATGACAGTCAATTCGGGGGCACGCTCGTCTACCACTCCTGTGAAAATGTCCTGCTTTCATCACGCCATGGAGGAGCCAATGTCAGCGCTCAGCATCATGAGCTCACCAATGTCACGTTCCACGTCTCCCAGGGAGGCTGTGTGGGCAGAGCAGCAAAGTTTAGGGGACTGGCATTTTGTCTCAGAAGGAACTGACCACTGTTTAGGTCAGTGAAATATTGAGGTAAAACATTGCAGACTACAAAGCAGGGGAACTATCTAATCTGGCCACCGGAGCTCTCCTGTGTCTCTAGCCCAGAGGAGTAGGCTGCCTGGATCTCACAGAGAACGAAAGGTAGACAAGAGTCAGCTGCTCCCTCTCTGCCCATTGACGTGGTTACCCTGGGTGCTGGGGACTGGCACTGGTTTGCGCCATGCAAGGACCAGGTGTGCAGTTTTTTGGGCTTCATGATGGCTCTGAGTCATTCACCTTCCAACTGAAAAATAACCTCATTTTAAGGCAGTTTAAACATGTAAAATTAGGGCTTAGTTTCTTGCTAGCACTGAACTCAGCCAAGGCAGCTATCTGTAATTTTAGAATGTCTCGAGAAGATTTATAGATCTCATGAAAACACTCTTTTCCATCTCCCTGGTGATTTTGCCTTCCACTTGCTTTTTAACTTCAGTCCATCTTTAGATCCAATGGAAACAACACCAAAGCTAAACACAGAATGAGAATGAGCTCACAGCACCTGCAAAGACTTCTTGTCTGGAGATGCCGTGTTTAACTTAGGAAGAACCCTACCAGTGCAGTGGGAGTTCAAATGAAAAGCTTTCTGTAATAAATGTATTTTAGGGGTGTATACGGTGATACAAAGCACCACATTCGCTGATATTCTTGCCAGGATGCATTACAAAAGAACATGAAAATAAAAATGAGTTTCACGAACAGATGACAAACTTTTTTTAGATGTAAGACTCAAACAGAGCTTTGTGTTAAAAGGAAAATGGAATAATAAGATTGGCTAAACTTTATATAGTGATTATAACAGTGTAGGAAGCTTCTAAACATGGTGTGAAAACCACTGTGTATAAAAGCAGTAATCTTATCAACAGTTCTTATGTAAATGACCACAGTAATAATGATCAGTGTTTTCACATTTCGCAGTCATATGTGCTATCCTTACATATATTGTACATAAACAAAATATGCATGCATTACCTACATATTTGCATAATATACTGCTAAGGTTGAGGGGTGAGGTGGTCACAACTGTCCTCTGCAAAAAGTTCAATAATAGGAACTTTTTTTGGTAAATAGGACTTCATTTTTTCTGAATCTGTTTCTGAATTCCATTTTCTACAGAGCTATTCAGCACACAGCACAGCCTTAAAAGTACCCAGAAAAAGTTCTTCCACTTCTCCTTGAACAGCCTTAGCAGCTGTGCATTTCTCTTTACTGTGGATGGGAATATGAGCGTCACACTTTTAACAGGTATCTTGTAATTAAAGTTTATTGCTTCAATTGCCGAGTGGCAGAAAGGAGGTGACACAACCTGTTGACTTCACAAGTACTTTATAGGCACTCATTTGCTAGTATGAAAATATTAGCTGCTTACTCAGATGGATACTGTAGCAGCTGCAATATAGTTTAACCCGCACAACAATACACCCAGCAGACGTTAATGGGAATTAACACAACGTGCATGCGTTGCCAGGAGCAGGCTGATGCAATCCTCAGTTCAGCTGGAAAAAACTATCACGGGAAGTCTGGCAAAGTAAAGTCACAGTGCTACAGAAAGTGGCAAATCCCCTATATTTTGTGGAGAGCAGGGTGCTACTGAGACAGCACATGCATGTCTGGCTCATTCGTGTGCCTCTTGTGACAAGGAATTAACAAGGAACAGCACAGTTAGTATCCAGAACAGTTGCTCCGAACTCATCTCTCCAGGCAAGTGTTCCCATTCAGTTTCTTCCAGTATCTTGAATCATGGGCTGTTTATGTTTCTGGTGAATGTCCTTCACCCAAGCACTGCAGAGAATGTACATGCTGACCTGTAAACATTATTCCTTCATAGGAAATACTTTGTTTTGACCCCAGTTCCTTACTGAAACCCACCATACAGAATAACCCAAACAATGGGACTGCCTGAAGCCAAAAGAAGGTATATCAGCTGAACCCAATCTCTTTCAAGTCAGAGACAAACTATGTGGGTCAGCCCACAAGCAATACATTAATTCTGAAAATATGTAACTGATATTGGGAAGGAAGAAAAAGGCAACAACTATAACATATTAGTTTTTGCCAGAAAGAGGAAAGCAAATTACTGACCAATGCACAAAGAATGACCTCTCTTAAAATCTTTAAGATTGTGATTTTCTTTTTTTTTTTTTTTTTTGGGGGGGGGGGGGGGGGGAGTAAGGAAGTTTTCTCACATGTTTTTATTTTGGCATTAAAGAAAACATTCATAGCTTGTGATCATTTTCTCTCATGTTTCTAAATTGTTTTCTTCTTATTTTAGCCTTTGAGAAAAAAGGACTTGACCCACGTCATATATCCCCTAGGATGTGAAAATTCAAGGTCTGTGGCAGCATGAATATAGGTCAAGTGGTCACAGTTTCCCAAAGAATAAGAAGAATGAGGACCAGCACTGATAAAATGCAAAAGAAGAACAAGATCCTGTGCTGTATTTTCAAAAGTATCATACATATCAATGATAATATCTCCTGCCTGAAAAAAAACTTTCTCTGGTGTGCTGACTGGCCAACTCTGCACAACAACAGCTCGCATGCATGCATTATCCCATGGCAAAGCACCTTAAAGGACAGCCATACTGGGAGAGAAATCCATCAAGTATGGCAAAAGCAAGTTTAATGTCAAGAAACACAATGGCCACTTTTTCACCTTCTTCTTAGGTAAGAAAGCTGCATATGAAACAAAACTTGAATTGTCTTCCTGTACCTACAATAATTTTGTTTCTGCTAGAAAGCTACTGACTGTTGGGAATTTGTACCAGGGATGAACAAGAATCTCCCTGCTCCAGAGAAATGTGGATTAAATAAAGACTCCTCTTTTAATTACTAGTGTAGAAGAGGTCCGATCCCTTTCTTTCTTGATCTCCTTTTGAAAGAATAGTTTAACAGCAGTATATTTCAGATTATTTGTGGCATGAAAAGAGTAACAAATGAACACTAGATGTGGCTTAGTTATTAATTCCTACATGGAGTGATTCAGTTGACATGCTTCACCATCCATAAACATGTCCTCTGTAATTCTGCCTTGGAGGAAAGCTAAGTCAGCTCCCAAATACAAACTTACTGCTGTTTCTTTTTCCACAGGTTGTGGCCATGGCAGTGCTGTAGACAATAGATCACCCCATTAGTCATCCTTTCTCCTTGCCAGAGCAAGAAGGACTAGGGACTCTAGCAGTGCACCACTAAATCATGAGCACCACATCCAGAAGGTTTTTAAATGCACTCAGGGATGGTGACTCTACCACCTCTACAGGGAGCCTGTAAGGAAGTTTTTCCTGATATCCAACCTGAACTTCCCCTGGCACAACTTGAGGCCTCGTCCTGTCACCAGTCACCAGTGAGAATAGACCAGCCCCACTCTCACTGCAATCACATTTTAGGTATTTGAGGAGATACTTGTGCCTCTGGGACCTTTTGCCTACTCTGATGTTTCCAAACTATAACCAAAAGTCATGGTGTTTCACGTTATGCATAGTTTAATCATGTAGGAATACCTCTTTTGTCAGAGATAGAAAGTATGGGAACCACGCAAATATACCATGAAATGCATGGTATATGTTTTTGTTTTGTTTTGTTTTGTTTTGTTTTTTGTTTCATGGATGCCATGAAATTCACAATATGGTACGGACAAATATACCTTGAATACTGGTTTTCTGCAATCTACGCTGAAAATAAATGACCAAGAACATCACTGTTTCATATAGAATCATAGAATCATGGAATGGCCTGGATTGAAAAGGAGCACAATGCTCATCCAGTTCCAACCCCCTGCTATGTGCAGGTCGCCAACCAGCAGCCCAGGCTGCCCAGAGCCACATCCAGCCTGGCCTTGAATGCCTGCAGGGATGGGGCATCCACAGCCTCCTTGGGCAACCTGTTCCAGTGCCTCACCAGCCTCTGGGTGAAAATCATATACTTAAAAATGTCATGAATGAAGGGTGGAGTCTGAGGTGGGCCAGTGCTTTCTCCAATCAATAGCCTGTTGGAGACCAGTTCTATGTAGCTGTGATTGGTAGATCCAGACCTACATTGGTTGTGTAAGCAATGGATAGACTGAGTGGGTAAATGGTGAATATGAAGCTGGTATTAACAATCTAGGCACTATAAAAATGGATGTCCTCTTTACAGGAGGCTGGCATTGACTGACCTTCCATTTTGGAAGAAAAAACTGCCTCTATTTGCATCCCCATCCACCTGTAAGGCGGCTTCAAAGGACTGAAGATTTTGCTCTTCATACATCCACCAGAAACAATCTGGTAATTTTGGTGTAGTGAAATTGCTAAAAGGAGTATTCATGTACAAAGGAACTTTCTTTTTTTTTCTTTTTTTTTTTTTTTTTTTTCCAATTATGAAAAGAGTACAAAAAGCAATTTTTAGTATGCACTTGGTAACTAATCAGTTTGTAAAATTTGTTCAGTCAGTGCTGAAAGCTGCCAGACTATTTCTATCTCAGAATTTTGACGTGAAGAATGAGTCTAAGCATGGATCTCATAGGTCAGCAGGAAGCATGAGGCTAGAGATTAATTCCACTGAGTGCCTCCTATTCAGAGAGCTTTTAGGGAAAAGATGGTCTTCAAGTAGCAAGGATTTCAGATGATACAGAATTTGTAAGTTAAACCTCTGTTTTGAGTCATATTTGAAAATAAACCAGGACTCAATGCACTTTAAGACTATGCTTTCCTCTTTGCAAAAGGCTCCAGAAGGCAAATGAATGTTGGAACAAGACATCCTGAAGTAATTAGCTACAGCAGTACTAATTGAATTCCTGTACTGTGCTGTATCTAGCAACATTCCAGACTGGAAGTAACAAATTCCTACATAATTGCAAGGATTGCCACATCAAAAAAGAAAGGTCATGTCTTTTTAGCCAATCCACATTGGAAATGTTTTGGAAATGCAGGTGTTATTTGGCTTTATTCTTTTTTTTAACAATCCCTTCACCTTCCTCTCTCTCTCTCTCTCTCTCTTTCTCTTTCTCTTTCTCTCTCTCTCTCTCTCTCTCTCTCTCTCTCTTCCTTCCTTCCTTCCTTCCTTCCTTCCTTCCTTCCTGCCTTCCTTCCTGCCTTCCTGCCTGCCTTCCTGCCTGCCTTCCTGCCTTCCTGCCTGCCTTCCCTTCCTTATTTTGGTTTTATGTCTCATCCCAAATATTTTTCTTTGAAATCCTATTGCACAACAGGGAGCTTCAATGTGATGGCCTTTAGCATGAAGTGAGTGTTGCTTGCAGCACTAGAGTACAACACTTCTGTACACACCCTTAGGCTCAGGTGGCCCAAAGTTCATTGTAGCACTTGAAGCACCTGATCAAACACACACCACATATGTCTTTCTCTTCTAAAGCCCTTTGACAGCCATGTTTCAAGCAGCTGCTGTAGAAATAAAGAAGGAAGTTGTGTTTGGCCACCCTTGCCTGGTGTTTTTGGCTGGCCTGGACACAACTTGCCGCGGAGACATTATCCAACATTTCCTCCTGCTCTTAAAAAAGATCCTCCAGAGAGGGCAATTTCATTAGTGAGCAACACATTTGACATCATACATACACAATATTTGCACCGACCTTTGAAGTGCAACAGTGCTTTGTTTCCTGTGGCTTAGTTTTGTGATTGCCTGTTTCGCAATTGCAGCTCCAGTGCCTTGTATGATGGGAAAGGCAGCAGGTGCATGAGAACTTGTCCTGCCTTGTTTCATTCTGGACTTCTCCCTCTGATTATTTCTCATAATGTTTCCCAAAGGGGCCATGAGCCATCTGTCCTTTTCATCCACATCTGTAAGAGTGAAACTGTTGGAAAAAATAATCCTAAGGGCAACACCATTTTGGCAGCATGAGCAAGCACAAGGTGGAAATTAAATGGAAGGGAGTTAAGCGCTTTTAATGTCCAAATTCAGCAGCTCAGTTAAGAAACTTTTCTTGGAAAGAAAAGAACAGGGTCATACGGGATGATTGTTCATTTCCACTGGCTAGATATGATTCCACACTCAGTCTACCCACTTCAGCTACTTCAAGTACATCCTTGAAGTGAGCCCAAAAGGTCAAAATCATGTTGGTGTGGATCCCACACAAAGCCTCCATCCTTCTTTGGGGCACCCAAAAACCTTGTATTGGTTGCCACAGGGGCATTATGCACTGACTAAAGAAATGAGCATGTTAGCAAACCCCATGGGTTCTCTGCCAGGCTGCCTGTGTCTTTCAGGAATTTTCATTGCCTAACGAGAAATGCTGATGTTTTTTAACTGTTACATTTAGAACTGGTTTCCTTTGTCACTTCTACAAGCCCATAAAACAGACTAAGACAAGACAGGCAAAGACTGTTCTCTGTCTTTTTTCCGTCACCCTCATCTTTTCTTTATTGCTGCTTTTCTCCCAGTCTCACTAAGACAGAAGATGTTCCTTACATGGTCCTGAATGGAATTTTCATTCTAGGCTGTCTCTGCAGGCAGAAAATAGGGAAAAACATCAGTTTTGGTAAGATTTGTCCCATGACAGGGACACTGTTGCTTATTGGCTGTTCTTTGTTCAAGCAAGCCCATTTGACAAAAACAAATAAACAATTCCCCCCCCCAAAACAAAACAAAACAAAACAAAACTAGCACAGCTGCTCTGCTGGCATAAAACATTATTTGTTTTGATAATTTGCCCAATGCTGAGTTTACAGACAAGTAAACAAACTTCATCACTTTGAGAGCACAAGATATGCAGCAAGAAGTAGTATCTTTCATTAGGTTGGTTGGTGTGGTTGGAAAAACAAGCAAACACTCGACAAGAGCCTATCTTCAAACCCACAGCAGAAGCAGCATCTTCCAAAGCTGAATGCCAGTTGGGTCTATTTATTCAGAGTTCAGTTCAGGTATTTTTATTAAAGGTTTGTGAAAGTATTCTTAATGTCAAGTGTTACTGATACAAATTCATGATTTACTCATCTGAGAAAGTCCACCTGTATCCCAGAGAACTGATCAGCAAAGAAACATCCGTTTTATCCAGTGGGATTAAAATTCAGCTGGATAAAAATTATTTTGTCAGTTAGAAATATAACATTGTCCCTGATCTGCTTTGTTAATGGCATCTGGTGGCATGTAGCTATGAAAGTCTAGGATGCGTAGTAACAACACAAATCTAAAAAATATTCCAAAATTTGAACCTCATTTCATTTAGGTATTGCTTCTTATGTGTTAAATGCAAAGCTGAGCAGCATCTGAAGGTAGAAAGTAAAACTAAAAAGCCCTACAAAGGTCTTGTGGCAGGCACAGCATTATCATCTTGTGTGTAGAGCCGTGTATGCTTCACTTTGAGATCTTCTAGGAAATTACTGAATATTTCTAGCTTATTCTGTTCAAAATTAAGGGGTTTTTCCATCAAAATTTTCTTCAACTGTCATCCATCCAAACAGTCTCAAAAGCACCTGATTTCCTCTAAATTCTCCATTTGCCATTTGGAAAGTAGTTCTGAAGCTGAAAAACTTAGACTTCTTTATAGATACTGTTTTTATTTTACTATAAGTCTTTGGATCTTTTTGCATACTATTTCTTCAACTCATAAGTCACTTTTGTTGCCAGTAACTGTTTTACAACACTTTTATAGAAAGACATTTGGAAGAAAGTTTTTGTTTTTCTGTCCCTCTCTGAAGCAACTGCTTAAGAGGGAGCTACAGTCACATGTACCACATGTACAGGTTTCTGCTCACATAGCAAAAGATACTGCTTTCATAAAGCAGATGCAGTGCATAACAAAACTCCTACACTTCCCTTGAAGAACTGTGGGGTCTTTGTAGAATTTAAACATCTACAGCTTGTCCAGAGCCCCAGCCTCAGATGGTGAATGGCATTGTAGTGCTTGGTAGTAATTTGGAATGTAATCAACAGACTCTCTGCTGTCATCCATCATGACTTCTGGTATTTTCATCACCTGTGGTCTTACTAGTGCAATCTGCTACCAGCACCAAGAATATCTATAGCTACACAAGTCTGGGCTAATACGCACTGAGTAGAGGATATTGCAGTGATAAGCAAGGGCTGCTAGCTGGCACTAGGAGGGTAATAAAAAAGACAAACACAAACTAGGCACCCTGTGGTAAATTGCCTCATTAGGTTAGCAGAAGCATTTCTCAAATAAAGATAATAACCAGCCAGAACAACCACAGTGATAATTAGTGTTGAAACAGAAGAGAGGCAGGGCTTCACACACACCTTTGCATACCCACAGGGAAGTGGAGAAGACCTACCAGCCCAGTGAGCAGAAGGGGTAATGACCCTGTGAGACCACTGCTTGTCCTGGGAAGTGTGGGGGCAAAGAGGGGACACCGGGTAGAAGGTTGAGGAGCACTGCCCAGTGAGAGGCAGAGGTCATAAGAGTGTGTTTGCTTTCTCCAGTGAAAATGATCGAGTCTCTGGGCTGGTCTGAAAGATATTTTTAGTGCTCTGGGTGAAACACAACCCTCCTTTCAGCGTGACACTGATGCTGGCCACTCAGCTATGCTGTTTCAGGAACATCAGAGCTATTAATCAGAGGTGGGCAAGCTTGTGAGAAAGTCCAAGGTGCAGGGTGAGTCCCACAGGGCTGTGTGGGCCCTGGCGTGCCAGGCCTAAAGCTAGCACAGTCAGGAAGACAGAAAGCAGGCCTAGAGCTGAGTATTTTGCAGGGTGGGAAGAGGGTTAAGACTGAAGATAGTTCCCCTGGAGAGAGGTGGTGAAAAGAGTAACTACCTTGCCCTCTGAGATGCTTGGAGGCAGCACCTGGGAGGCCGATACATTCCTGCTGCTCCATGGGCTCGCTCATGCCTGAAGAATGCACACCGCTGGGCCGCCTGTCCTCACCTCGAATGAAACAGAATTGTAGCACAAATGAATTGTGCTTTAGTTCATTTACCACGCAGCTTTGGGCTCTCTGCTGAAAGAGCTACATCAAACTTCATGAATTTTTGCTGAAGGGCATGTTAAATCAGTGTGCACTGATCACGTTTGGAATGTACCCCGGCGGTTTCATAGCAACATCATTTCCTACATCTCATCTGCTATTTTCTTGGGGTGATAACTTTCAGAAGAAACTGCAGGTCACTAAGAATGTCGGATGAGGGTAGATGAACGAATGCCAAAATGTCTACTTCATTTCAGGAGGGACAATAAAATACAGAGGCTCAGTTACAGGCCCGGATGTTCTCCCTGGTGGCTCACAGGTACTGCTGCCTGGATCGCAACCTTTCTTCCTCCTCTTTAAAAACAGTAAATGCTCAGATGTGTCAAAAAAGCCTTAACAATTCAGTTAGTTTGAGTATCTAATTGCAGACGTAGAGATTAAATCTGTAAGTGTCCAGGCCCGTGCTGTACACATGGTCTCCTGGAATGGTGGTAACTGAACCACTGAACTGGTTAACTGAACCTTGGTATCTTCACACTCAGGGGCCTCCATCTTCTTGACTGGTGTCTGGGGGCTTCTTCTGAAATCTGTATGTCCCATAGGTAGGTAGCAGGCAACTAGCTGAAGATTCCATTACAGTTCTCTGCCATGTGAGCTTGCTTAAGCGCTGCTTTGTGACACATTCGATGCAGGAGCAGTGCTGAGGCCTCTCATCTGTCTGGGTTTTGGGGTGCTGGCAACTGCCGATGAGCTAAGGCAGCTTTCACCACTGGTCACTCAGTGTTGTTCAGAGCGCCTTGTCTACATTCTGTTATGGCTCACTTTGGCTATGGATTCTCAAAAGAGCCTGTTGGCATGCGCTGGTAAATGGCAGCATTTTCACAGAGTGCAGCGTGGCTTAAGGCAGCAAAATCTGGCCGTTATACTAGAGTTAAGCTAACTGTTAAAATAGGAGCTGCACCAAATGCCCAGATCTCCTCCTCAAACTCAAACGAAACCTGTTTTGAGGTTCAGGAATGTTTGGTTAACTTTAAATAAAGCAATGTTGTGTTTCTACACATCCTGCTTTCAGCTAAGCTTCCAAGCAGAAATACAAAAATATGGCAGGCAGCTCTATATTTGCACTATTTCTGGCCCAGCTGAAACCAGGAAGCACTGGAAATCTCACAAAAACAGCTTTGCCTGACAGGCTATCCAGCTCTGAGGTTCTCATACTGTTGCTGAGTATAATGTATCTCATGTAATCTCACATTATTATCTCTTTCAGCATTTATTTCCCACCAGGATAATTTTGATAAATAAATTGCCCAGACTACTGGACACATGCAAGCCTCATTTTTACTTTACTGTGGCAGGAGAGCATACGCCCACTTTAACATCATTTTATGTTCATTCCTACTGAGTCATTGGTATAGTCACACAAAGACAAAATGTCTCTTGTGGTACATGATAACAAACTGCAACAAATGATAACAAACCAGGTCCTAGGACATAGTGCTTCATATTTGGCTAATTTAAAATAAGTAATCCCCAAACCTGTTATTTGGCATTTCTTTGACTGCTCTCTTCATTGAATTTGCAAAGTATAAGGACAAAGACAACCACGTTGTTTTACGTGGACATGCTTAGCCATACAAAATCACCCTGGATGCCACTGCAAGATTTTTAAAGCATATCTGTGTAACAGACTTCAATTCATGTTTAAAGGAACATTTAATGGTATTGCTAGAAAATATATCACCATCAGCAAAACGTAATAAAAGCAATGATTACTCAGCTATCTGCTCCACCACAACAAAGTAATTCCAAACAATACAGTACCACTGCTTCATGTTTGCAAGCCAGATTTATTGTATTTTCCAGACTCCAGCAAGAAACACACATTAAGAAATACATATTAATCACTGCCCTAATGAAAACAATATGCAGTTAGCATTTAGATTGTCACATACAAAAGATAAGTACAGACTAAATTAATCCCAAATTCAAGGAACCCCACACCTTTTTTTTTTTTCTTTCAGTTAAATGGTCATATCTGAGAGAAAAATGTTAATTAATAACCTAAATTTTAGAGTATATGCTTTTGTTAGGCATAGGGCTAAATAAAATTCCATTCTGACCACAGCTGTGAAAGGAAAATAACCACTGAACCACTTGCTTATGTACTAAAAGCTATGAGCATACAAAGCAATACAAGCTTGGCCAGCATCTCTCTTCCAGATAGTGGAAGCCTTTGGTTTTGGTCATGCTATGATACTACTGGCCAGTAAATTATGTATCCTATTTATGTAAGACTTCCTATCACTGTCAAATTTGATCATTTCTGTTCACTAAAAGGTACCCTGGAAAAGCAAACTATCTGTGGCTGGGGAGGAGTCCAACAGCCACTAAGGAAGCGACAGAACTTGATAGCTTTGCCAAAACCACACCAAACCTCCCAGTATCACTGTTTTCAGCCAGACGAATAAACTGCTACCTGATATCTGTAAGAGGACAGTTACAGAGTTTTAAATACGTTTGCAAATAATAAATAAAATGTAGAAGTATAAGCTAACTTCATTTGGTAAAAGCTCAAAACCCTATCACCATTCCACAGCCATGAGGACCTGACGGTACATGCAGATTTAGTTTGAATATTTTTTTAGAAGCAAAATATGTGCATTACTTGCCCTTTTTTGGTTATTTATTTCCCTTACTGAAACTTTTTATTCTGCCCATGATAAAAAGATGTCAAGATGACAAGGTTTGAAATGCTAACTAAACAACAAATATGGCAGGCATCAATGGAGTAGGTGCAAAAGAAAGCAAGATTGTCATTTTGCTTAGATCTCAGTGCCTTCCAACCAGCCCGTATGCAAGGCATCTCAAACCTCTTTCTCCCTTGATTCCTCCTCCCATCTTCCCATATCTGTCACACAACTTGGTCTTTCACAATATCTGGAATGCCAGGCACTATCTGAATAGTGATTTAGCCTTTACTAATTATATATCAAGAGTAGGTTTCTATCCCACATCTACCTGGAAGTATATTGGTGTTTCCATACTCTTTGAGCAAAGAAAGACTTTTGAAGATAGTTACAAAACATTAAAGCCTTTTAGAGTGCAGTACCTCTCAATCTCTTTGCATAGGTTAAAATTAGTATTGCCTTGAAATGAGAGTGCTAAAGTAAAATATGGCAAGAAAAAATGTCTCATTGCACCCTATTAGAATATTTCATGCAAAGTGTAGCAATGCAAGAAAACTTTGGCTTACTTTTTTGAGGTGTCCCTCTCTCTCCTTACTTTCAGGCCCTTCTCCCAAGAAACATAAAAGATTTTGCATGTTGGCTAGCACTACATGAATAGAACTACTTCTGTTTCTTTGCAGAAAGGAGAAAAAAATCAGCTCAAACATTAGACTCCTGCCTTCTGAAGGGCAGTAAGAAAAAAAAACAAAAGCAAAGCAAAACAAAACCAAATGAATGAATTTCCATACTTTCGATGCACACTGTCTGACACGGAATATTTTTTGGTCGGGGATGAGATCTTGTGCAGGACATTTCCACTCAAGTCTCCAGAAGTAACAACAACAAGATCTAGCTTTTCCTACATTATATTACCATTGTTGCAGTCTGCTTATGCTTTGTTTTCTTGAAAAAATAAATAATGAAACCTTTGCAAAAAGGAAAATCAGCCACAGTTTAAATAAATAGTGTTTATAAATATTATCTTAGTGGTAACTATATAGTACTTCAACTGCATCACTGAACAGATTAATGTGATGAAAGAGATCTTTTGTGTTACATACTTTACTCAGTTAAATGTTTATGTTCTCTTTCAAGAGAAAACTTACAATTCCCAAAAGAGCAACAATAAGCTTGAAAAATCAGGTTAGACGTCAGCAGTCGACTATTAATAACTATTCTCCTGGCTAATATTTGTTTGCCCGGGGCAGCCAGTGTCCATAATCAGCATTCATCTTTCATCTTCCTTGGCTGGGCTGTCTGGCAGGTGCTGGGTGGGGTGAACACCGAAGGGTCGGCAATACCCAGCTTTAGATCAAAAAACCGAGTGGAGGTTGTCACACTGTAGTTCTTCGTATAGGTTTCCTGTACTGGGTAACAGTCCTTGACTGTGTAAACGCCAACCCAAGATTCCACTGAAACAAAGCAGAAATTTGACTACTTTAGATGACAAGCATGAAGGAATGTGTTATACTGACACTGGAGGGGCCGTCCCTCAGGCTAAACCTATAGGCTGGGACTACCCATATTTCTTTGTGGGGCCCTATCTTTCTGAAAGCCTTAATGAAGAACTGAGAAGTTGTTTAGCAGAAGATCTGGTGAAATTTTGTAAGATCAAACATCACTTGCAGTGGAAAATGTTGACTTTTTGTTATCCTGCAGGCCAACATTAGCTCTAGGTTCCTATGCAGTCTGCTTACCATGGCAGCATTCCCTATTAGAAGATACAAGACAACACCAAGAAGTGCCACAAACTGGTACTGATTTAGAAACCATGGTGATCTTAATCCTGAACATCTTAGTGTCAAGCACGTTTTGAACTGTGATACAATCTTGGCACTGGTGTGTTGCCTTTCAAGTGCACCTCTTCTGAAAGAATGTCACTACTAATTAGTTCCAAATTTGGTTGTTTTGCAAAAATCTGTTTTCTTCTCATCTTTCATGCTACTTTCATGTCAGCATTTATTCTCCTCACCAGTGAAGCACTGTAATGCTCAGGGAGTTGTCTTCTCAGGAGGTGAATGCCTTCAACTTGGGTAGTGTAGGGACATGCCACCTTATACTCTGGTCTTAACAAGTTGAAAGGTGTGATTACTGAAAACTTGTCCATTTCACATCGTTGGACCTCGACACAATCTCAGACAGTAGAGTTCCCACAGCTGTATGAATGAGACATCCAGTTTCTTCCTGTGCATGTTCCTGCACTCACCTACACAACTAATTGTTTGTCGTCTGCCGTGATGGAGACTTTACACCAGAAATGACATTTCTACTGGGTCACTCATTACTGCTGGACTATACTTAATGCTGATCTCTTCCATGTCTGTCATTTTTTTTAACTTCTGTTTAATTCCACAAAATGCTTATCTCAAGAGTCATTCTGCCACTCTCTCCTACCCTTGTCCTCTGTTATCACCACTACTATTTCTGCCATTAGTACAATCAAAGCAGTTTCTGTTGAACACCATTCACTTTTAAAACCTCAATTTTAAACGTATTTGATTAAAGCATCCCTTCTGTGATCTCTCTTTATTCCTTCCATCATACACCACTTTATCCAATTACTTCATGTGCTTCAGATCTCTTTATAGCAGAAAGTCATGAGGTTACAACATGCTTCCTCTGACTACCATCTGTATAAAATTTTTTCCAGTCTCAAGGAAGCTTATTTTCTCTCACTCAGCAGCAATCAAACACTTATTTTCTGTTCCTTCAGTATTGTTTCATATGCTGTACCACAACAGCATTATTGGAAACAGAAAAGCTCCGAGATGAAATGCACGTACAGTAACTAAAAAAAAAAAGGGTGGCAAACCAAGCAGTATTTGAACACACCTCTCCAGGACATCGTAATGTACCAAGAATGTCTTAATCTGAGTGGTTTGCTTTTTAGTATCCAGAAACAGAGGATTCTTTTCCTCAGCAAGTCTTTTATCAGCATTTTGAACGAATAAATAAAGCAACATATAATGCTACCAAGGTATTCTGCATCGCCACTGAAACCTTCACACCTTTAACAGCATTGTACTTTCTGGAATCCATCAAGTATTATCTGAAAGGTGAATGCGTAGACAAACTTAAGGCTATTTTTTCAGAATGATTATATACAGAAAAGCACTGGAAATTTAAAATACTACAGGATAAAAATCGCACATCATTAACTGAAGGTATCAGGATATTAAGTTCCATGAAAGTTCACAAAATACTGGATCTGAAAAACAAAATTCTTGGAGTGAATGATAAATTGTGACTTCTAGAATACCAGAAGATACATCGACCTAGTTACAGAGGTCTAATGATCTTACCCTTCATTTTATTTCTACTTTTATTCAAAAAAATATATATTTTCCCCTGGCTAAATGCTCAGATTCCCAATCAGCTCATATATTTGGTGGCTATAACCTTAAGTACGGCAGTAGGTGAATAATGCCATAAATTTCATGGGGTTTTAAAATTATTTTTATAGTTGTCTGGGTCATCACTAAACCACAGACAAAACTGAAGCCAGTGTGCTGAAAAACTGCTTTGCATCCAAAATCTAACATACTGCACCTTGGAAAATTCAGCCTACTTTCTTTATGATGCAGGTGTTCACCTGCCAAATGCAGAACTAAGCCTTTGGAGCAGATGTTCCTTAGTAGTGCTGTGGATAACAAAACTTTGGTGTGTGCTAACAATGTCCATCACTGCACAGCCGTGTATTCTATGTGTGTAGGACAACTGCTTTGTTTCTGTTATATCTTTAAGAAAAGACACACTAGCTTGTGCTCCCAATTATGAAGTCTGCTCCAAAAGTTTTCCCTTCCATTTTATTATGTTGGCCCATAACGTCAGAAGCAGATGCTGGTGGCATGGCAATAGAGATTGAAAAACTTCTCACCAATATTCCGTTACATTTTGTTGCCCTGTGTAAATGAATTCCTCCATGTGGAAAAAAAATGGCACCCATTGACATTCGCTGGCACTTGTTGATCACTTATGAAGAGCACACAATGGATGTCAGCACAGTGAGGTGGTGGTGCATGTCAGCAGTGACAACAGTGACAGGGGGTCACCTCCACCGGGGCAGATTTTTACACGCATGGCATGCAGGCTCTCATTCAGTGTTAGTTAAAATGCATAGCTAATGGTGGCGACTACACTGAAAAACAAGTGTTTTGTAGCTGAGAGTTTGCTTTATCAAACAGTACTGTTGTGCTCTTTGTATCTACTGCAGTTGTCATGGAAATAAATAGGAGGCATTACTTTCTGAGTGACCTACATATATTACTGTTATTCTATAGATCAATTTTGCGTCCAGGCTGCAGGATTCAGGCAAAAAATGATGGTGTTCTATGCCAAAATCTGAATGATGCAGAATAAAATACAAATAAATCCCTCAGGCATATTTGATCCTGCTGAGATACAAAATATTTTCTTAATAAAATGCACTGATAATAAAACAATACGCTGTACAGGGGAGATATTTATTGTGCCTTCCTGCAAACTTTATGGAAACGTGGAAGGCTGAGGTGAAACATGAACAATTTTATTTTTCCCCAGGTAGCAGATGATCATTATTAAGATTAAACAAAAGCATGCACGTACATTTCCTGGCTGGTTTTCTGTCAGACCATTCCTGTACCATAATTTGATCTCCAGGTCCCCCGATGTAGTACTGATCTTCAAATGTTGAATTGGCAGGGATATCGTATGGATCCCACGGCTCAGTCAGAGCAATCTTCGAGCAGAGCTTTGTAACTTGCTCAATCTGAAACATCACTGCATCTTTATACAGCAGTATATACTCAAAGAATCTGAAACAAACAAAAACAACGATTAATGTTGATAGCCTTCTATACTAAACAAGGAGCACTGTCAATTAACTACACTTGCCCTTGATTTCTCAGTCTAAGACCATTTTCACTTGCTTTTGACTCTGCCAAACTTTGAAAAAGGCTAACCAGTTCGGCTGAAGCTTCCCATGCTGAAAGTTTGTCTCTGCTGACTCTTTCCAAAATAAATAAATCAGGCTCAACTGGCTCAGCCATTTCTGAGAACAACAGAACAACTTTTCTGAGAACAACCAAAAGAAAAACATGTTATTATTACTAGTTTTGTTTTGTTTTTTAATAACTTTCATTAAAAAGCTCTAGTGCCTCCATGTTTTGGAGAAAAAAACTTGAGAGTTGGCAGGGGAGAAGTTTTTACAACAAGTTGCCCGTACTGGCTAAGTTATAAGCCTTTTGCAAAACCTTTGTTGTTTGCATAAACTGAATAGATTCAAATCTCCATGAATGTAGCAGAGCCCTTTCTCTGAGCTGATTAGACATGGTATTTGCCACTGTCCAAGATGCTCCCCCATGGAAAATCCATGTAGTGTAGTGAGACATGCTGGTGAAGCAAGAATAGATGGTCCCAAATGCAGGTCTGAGGAGCTTTCCCTCCTACTAGCAAAATTTATCTTAGCAATTTACCAGATCCAAGGAAGTAGTGACAGCAGAAAGCAGAAGACCAAAAAGAAATTAAAAAAAGAGGCAGACATAAGAAAAGGTGTGGAGATCAGTGAGATGGAGAGGCCAGAAGGTTAGATCAATAAAATGGATAGTTAATAAGGATTTAGAACTGATCTTCTGTACTTAGACTAAGAGCTGACAAAGCTCTGCTTTCAGGGTAGATAACAAACCTCTTCATGGACATTTTCATGTAGTCCATACTTACAGATGTTGCTTCCACCACAAATGCTATGACTCTACCTATGAGAAGGAGGTGATAACATCCCGACAGAGTTGAAATTATTGCAAGTATCAACTGATATTGAACATACAGCCAAAAATTCCAGGGGCCTAACTTCTCTGGTATGCTTAGCATTATCAATCACATGACACGTTGTTCAAAGCACAATTTAGAGCAATTTAGAGCTCTGCACCTTTGGCAAAGGAATGTTGGGATCCAAACTCTAAACTGCCCAGAACTGTGAATTCATAATTAGGAGCATCCCGTGAATTTCTCAGCTCAAGTATTTGGCTACAGTATGCTGTCATTTGGTGACTCTAAAGAGAGGGACAGCATTAACTGCCTGGCACAGCTTCACCTTGCTCATCTGTAATAGTGTCTTCTTCCATTTGCAATTCCTTGTCCCCATCTTTTTAGATGGATTTAAAGTTTACATAACACAGAGTTGACATCAAAACAATAAAAATGTTAATTGCTGTACCATATAACCATTTAAGATAAGAGTTACTTCACCCACTCCTGACACAAAATCACTCGAAGGCTGCAATATGGAAAGTGCATAAGAGAATCACAGAATCATAGAATGGTTTAGTTTGGAAAGGACCTTCAAGATCATGTTGTTGCAACCCCCCTGCTATAGGCAGGGACACCTTCCACTACACCAGGTTGCTCAAAGCCCAATTCCAGCCTGGCCTTGAATGCTTCCAGGGAAGGGGCATCTATAACCTCACTGGGCAACCTGCTCCAGTGTCTCACCATCCTAAGAGTAAAGAATTTCTTTCTAATATGTTGTCTAAATCTACACTCTTCCAGTTCAAAGCCATTCCCTCTTGTCTTGTCACTACATGCCCTTATAAAAAGTCCCTCCCCAGCTTTCCTGTAGGTAATGAAATGTTCCTTCAGGTAATGAAAGGCCACTATAAGGTCTTCCTGGAGCCTTCTCTTGTCCAGGCTGAAGAGCCCCAGCTCTCTCAGCCTGTCTGTGTAGGGGAGGTGCTCCAGCCTCTGATCATCTTCAACAATGCTGAAAAGCATCTTAGCAACATTCTGAAGCATCGTTTCTTATGATACATGCAGGATCACTTATGCAGCTGTGTGTGGAAACATGGGCAAGCTAAATGGCATTAGCCAATCTGAAAGCAATGAAGAAAATAAGCGAACCAAGTTGACATGAGATAAGCTGGGGCATACAGCTTATGCCCAACTCTGCACATGAAAAGCAGCTTATTCAGCTTTCTGTGAGGAAGTAAGTCAGCGGGCACGTTAACAAGATTCACACAGAGGCTGATTGTTTATTAGCTTCCCTGTGGTAAACCATTCTTCTGCCTAAATCTTAATAAAATATTCCTGTTTTTGTGATAACCATGACAGAAAGCTCATACGAGCCTAAGCTCATCTGCCATCATCTTAGTCAAAGTTGCAGATACGTGATGATCTACTGATGAATCACTTAGTTCCTCATATATATATCCAAGCCTGTTTTCAAGTAACCACATCTGTAACTTTTGCCTCATACTCAGACCAGAGAACAGTCACAAGAAAACATACATACAAGAAAACAACATACACTTACAGTTGTTTGTAATCAGGCTCTAATGTCTCAAGCACTGTTCAGCTGGCTGCCCAGCCACTCTCAAGAAAGCAGAATAAGGCTGATGAGACTAACAGTACCTGAGATACCCGAGTGATAATATAGTTGTTTCGTGAAACAACAAAAATGTATACATTAATTAAGTGGTATAAACTATTGGGAATAAAATGTATATGCTTTCATTTCTTTTTTTTTTCCTTTAAGTCCTCAATTAAAACTTATTTCCCACAGCAATTTTATGTGCATTTTTAACAATACTTTTTCATTATTTCTGTTTCTCTATTGTTTCTTTTGTAAGTAGTTTCATGGAAGTATCTTATGTTCTATATATTAAAACCCAAGAGTTGACATCCTTGCGTGAGGGACACGTGCCACCACCTTTACTCAAACGAAACAGGAGTTCAAACCTCAGTCTAACAAATGCATACATTGAATTTCTAGCACATAAATAGCCACTGTGACTTCAGTAAGATCATCTAAATGATTGCAGAAGCTCAAAATCCAGAGAAGTCTGCTTTCTTGACTTTGCCCTCCACATGCAGATGGCAACGTGTGCATTTCGAAACAACAACAATGAAAACAAGAACTTGAAAAATGCAAACAAATGCAGCTCATCACCAAACATCTCTGTAGCATACATTCTGCAGAGCAAGAGGCTCCACCACCCACATTTCTGCTTCCTGGAGAGGCAGAGGGAACAACTATGGCACAAATACCAAAGATATGATTTGACGCACTACTGGCATGAATAGCGGAGCACGGACAAGATGAGAACCACAGAGTGTGGCTTTTCTCATGTGAATAAGGATAAGCAGGTGAACTTATCTGTACTGTCACTAATCAACTTAGATGTACCTCACACCTAAATTTTAAATAGAATTGCCCCATGTGTGTGTCCTGAAAATAGTGAGCACAGAAACACAAGTTTGCACAGGATCTAAGTTTAACTGCACATGAAAAGTGAAGGGTTAAGCTGTTGTTTTATAGAGGGAACCATTCACCAGCCAAAGTTAATAGTAAAATGTGTGTGGATATAAAAATTACAATCTAGCATATTTTAAAACAAAATATTTAAAAATCATTTCCTCTTTTTTTCTGTGACAGCCAAGTCCTAAGTGTACTGCCTCTATTTGCTTTAGGTGCCTGAGATTTCACTGGCTGCTTGAAGGAAAATAACCTGAACTCCTGAAAATAAGGCTTGGCAAAGAAACAGAGGAGGAAATTATTTTTAATTAGGTTTTTTTTTTTTTTTCCCCCTAAAGAAGTAACATATTTGTAGCCTGTGCCCACTCCTTATTTTATTTTTGTAACAATTTCATTCCTTAAACTTTAATTTCAAGAAAGCCATAACCCCCTCACATGGCGCAATCCGGCAGATTTGCAGAAGTTACTTGGATAAGTTACTTTATTTGTCCAACTGAGACTATTTCCTTTCTTTCCTGTCCTATTCTGTACCACTCTGTCCCACGCCTCACACTCTTTGCACACTATGCGCCTAATGGGACTCTCGCTGTTCTTAGCACTCTCTTTGTCTGGGCTTGAAAATGGATAAATTCCAAGACATTAAGACATACACGTTTCTTGCTCCTATACATTAAATAATTTCTTAACATTGGACCACATCTTATGCAAACAATCCCACTGACTTTGCTAAAAGTAGGTTGGATACACGCTGTGCTCAGTATCCTGCTCTCCTGACTTGAGGAAAGTCCTTTTCTAGGGAACAGACCAATGAACTTATCTAATAACTTGTATCTTGAATGGATCATCGAACTGCACGTTATGAATGCAATCCAACACAACAAATTCACTTTTTAATTGAATACTTAAATACTTACTACTAGTAAGAAAAAAGTCACGAGACTCAAAACCGTGCTGCTTCGCTTCGTGTGCTGCCACAAAGGTGCTGTGGCAGCTGATGTGACTGTGGCTACATCAGGCAGCATTCAGTCCAACACATCCTCACCACTCCCATCATCACTTCTCCACCTGCATAGCTGTCTCCCAGTTGCCAAGCCTAGAAAGAAGGAGCAGCCAAGCGGCCTTTGTATGAGCTAGAGGAACAGAAGTGCTGGCAGCAGCAAGGCCAAAGCCTATGGGATGCACGGAACACTTCAGACAGGGTTACTTGCTAAAGAGAAACAAAAGAGAGGTTTGAGGTTGAGATGGGGTGAAAGAAATTCCTTGTGCTTAAAATTTGGCTGATATCACTTTGCTCTGCGGCTTTGGACAAGTAACTTAACAGTATGGGAGCCCTGAGAATCCGTCCTTGTTATTTGTTTTTTGATTGCCATAACGCCAAGGAGTCACTAATCAGAGATCAAGAACCACTTGTGCTAGGCTTTGTATTAACAAAGAACAAAAACACAACTCCTGCCCCCAAAACAACAGAACAATGGCTCTCATAAATCAGACTTTCCTTTCTTGCAAAGACATGTGGTCTCATGTGTCCAGGATTTTAACCTGCTGACTCAGTTCTCCCAGCTGCAGCCATTGTATCCCAAGAACTTCCACTCACATTAGTCAGAACTTTAGAGTACTCAGTAATTATTATAAAGCAATTGGAAAAAATGAAAGCAAAATGTTATGTATTATTTCTATTGGAACTATTGTATTGCTCAGCAGGGAACAGCATTTGATATTTAAGGTATCAAGTCGAGCTTTCTGCAATTACTTCAAAGCTAACTTTGCCTTATTGTTTGAGATTAACCGAAAGCTTGGAACATCTGTCTGCCATTGTAGTATTATTGCATTCTTTGCCAGCTCTATTTGTAAAAGGGCATTATTAAACACTGTGAAAGAAGTCAGAAACATTTCTAACTGGAGGAAATTCTACTAAAACCACTCTAAACAAATCCTTTCTTCTTCTGTACACACACTGGTACCTTTGTAATTTTAGAGTTATCTCATACTCTTTTGATAACATAGCCCATAAAATGATCCTATCAATACCAGACTTGTTATTGAGGAAAGATGCAGTAAGTGAATGGAGACACCCACTAGAAAGATGACTACAAAAACTCATCTTCTCTCCTTCTCAGATTAAGAACATTTTCAAGGGAGCAAAGCTGCTAAGCAGACATTCAGACAGTTGATAAACACTCTTCAGGTCAAGAACATTCATCTGCTTCTGGAAAGCTCTGGATATCTCATTTCAAAACTGAGAAGCATTCGTTTCTCAGTATATTTCTGGGAACTCCTTTCCTCTTTCCCATGAAGTTTCGGTAATTTCAGACTTGTGTTTTTCTTTTGGTGTATCAGACCTCAAGAACAACAGTAATTTACCATATTTGATCTCACATGTTTGGCAGTGATGCTGGACTATGGTATATTGTACAAATATAGTATTGTGCAAATACATGTGACAGCAAATGTAATCTGATACTGTGTAGAAGCAGTATTTTTTAGGCTGACTTAAATCGTTCACAGATTGTAAAAGCCCTTTTTTAATTTTCCAGATGACCAAGCCCTCTGTATCAGGTGTCTAACTAGCATGGTATGTGAGGAACTCTGACAACATTACCAGTTTCTGAAACAGAGAGAATCAGGCAGGTTAAACCCTATTAATTTTGAAGTTCATTTAGTGGGAAAGTCGTAAAAATAGGAAACAGAAGCTGGAAAGTCAGAGCTTCATTAACTGAAAGATTGCATATTTCATTGACTTTAATTAAAAAACTCAGTAAAAATGATGCAATATCTTATTCTTTTAATTGTTTTTGGTTTTTTTTCCCCATAAATTAGATTAGCTACTTGGCAAATAGTAAGGGAGATTAAGTTATTCAGCAAAAAGTGTTCTTCCCCTGGCTGTCTCTTTTTGGCTATTTGACGTTCTGTAATAAACAACCTGGTCCATCGAGTGGCAGCCTCGAGTACCACGCATTCCAACCTAAGTCAAAATCCAGGAAAACAATGAAGTATTGCGTTTAAGGGAGCTGTGTTTTGCTAAAATATGCTAAAATATGCACCGTCCTTAATGGAAAGGACTTCTACATTTCCATAAGTAATGGTATCTTTGTAAACTGGAGCCCCTCAGTAAACAGCATAGCTCAAAACACTAGGATTGAAAGATGCAGTCAGAATACCATAATGCTTTTCAATGAATCAGTGGAATCACCTCCTAGGGAATACTGTATATCCTAGCAGAGCTGTATAATAACAAAATATAGTTGAGGTCAAAGATTATTTTCTTGTTCTGGGTTTGTAAAGAGGCTAGTGAAGACTTGCTGCACTGAGCAAGTCAATGATAATAAAGTTTACTTGGAAGTCACAGCAGAGCTTAGAGAAGAACCAAAAAGAACGAGCAAGGCCAGGACTCTCATCTCAATAAGTATTAAAGACCTCAGAAAGCACAGAATGGCAAGGAGGGAAATGACAGGTACATTACTGTTTATTTATTTATTATGCTTTTCATTCCCGTTGCATTATACACAGAAGGGAAGTAAATAATTCAATTGAAGGAACAGATGCTAAGAACTGAGACATAAAATGTGCTTTTGAACATGCAACTATATTAAGGCACTCCCTGAGCTTGGAAAAACATAAAATACAAAAAAAAGTAAGCAGAATTTTAACATGTGGAGATAGCCAGAAAAATCATGCTTACAATAATTCAGAGTAATTCCCAAAAGAAAAAGGATACGGAAAAGACATACCTGTGTTCCTGTTTTGAATTTTACCTGTAATTGTGAGATTTATCTGGAGTTATTACACTTTCTTCTGAATCAGGCTTAGAGATGACAGCATATTAATCTGGATTTTAGCTCTGCCCCTATATGATAGTATCTATTCTACACATAAGAAAGACACAACAGAATAAGGTCCAGAATCACAAATAAATAAACTTAAACAATTTCCCCCTTAAAGACATTTATTTTTGAATAAAGGAATAATGAAAAATAAACATCATCTTTGCAGCTGGAATGGGCATGTATATGTATATGTATCTTAACTTCCACAAACAAACACAAAAGGATCTTCAGATATTATGAACAGGGAACACATGAAATCCAAGAGAGCTATGCTACTCCGCACTTAGATTGTAAATTCCATCACCCACATACTTGGCCAGTTAGCTGCTCTTCAGTATGAACTCCTGCATAAAAATAATAAAGAAGTTTGAAGAACAGATTGCCCTTTTCAACAGATAGTGAGTAGGTCTCTCTGCTGATAGAGCAAACTCTTACTTCATGGTGGAACATTCCCTGGAAAAACTTGTGAGGATGTTCACTTGTACCAGATTACTTCCCCAGGATGTAATGATTTCCATCTTCCATCTGCAATGATTTCCTTAAAAGGGATGATTCAGGCCTTTCAGATATCTGTCCAATGTAAAAAAAAATAAAAATAAAAACACTAGATCTATTTTCAAGGGATTTTGGAAGTCAGGCCAGCTAGGGTAATCAGACAACACAGTTTGAAAGTTAAGTACACTTTAGCTTTCTAACATCTTTATCCAAAGATCTGAGTATAGTTTATTTTTAAATAAGAATTAGTGGAAGATGGAGATTCACTTCACTGAAAATAAATGCAACCTGAAGTTCTGGCACTGCACTTCATTCTCCCTCCCCACCTCCAACGTAAAAATAACTTCTTTGTTTCATCCATAATTCTTTGTGCAGGTCTTTTTCCTTCAACAGCTCTAAATAAAAAATAATACAGTTTGCTGAGCACATAAATTAGTGACTGGATTCGAATACAAAGAGTTGTGTGCCTGAAAAGCCCAGGTGAAGTTAACTGATGTGTGGAAAACAAAAGAATCATGGCAAAGAAAGAAATGCCTGCATGAGAGAAAACACAGAATTAGAGACAACTATTAATTGCTCCATGGCTATAATGCAAATGACATTTTGAACACGTATCTGACGACCTGTGGTACAATAAATGGCAATGATTTAGAAAGGTTAGTTTATAGTGCTGAGTCAATCAGAAGTACCTTCACTTCAGACACTGAAGGACAACATGCCTTAACAGATTTAAGGCTGGGGAATGACACGCAGATGTAAGCAGGAAGACAGCAGAGTACAGCCCTGATTATAAGGAACATATTGTGATTAGAAAGTTAAAAGCAGAGGATTGAAACTCTCGACTATTTGTTGAGTAGTGTCTTACATTTACCCATTCTTCTGCCCACATCTCCATAAGCACATAATGACTTCAGTTCTTTCCCATTATATAATGAAGAAACTTCCAATCCACAAAATGCTTTATTGTGGGAAAGGAAAATAGCTAAAAGCTTTCAGTGTCAATAATGAGAAGCCATTTAAAATGGAAATAACTCCCTCCTCCAAAACAGATCCATCCTAGGCCTGGTTTCAGTCATTACTGGCTTTTTTCATGAAAACTGTACTTCACCAATGAAACAGAAAGAGTCTCAAGTAGATTAAAGAAGATCAGATTTATCCAGATCATCTTGATCAGCTGGGATGTACACAAAAAATTATGATCAGCATCACCATGTGCAAGCTGTTAAAAAGGACGAGGACTAGACAAATTCACAAAGATAAAAAGTGGAATAACTGCTTGGTCAGTAGCTTTGAACAAGAGCATCTGTGAGTCCTGTAGATGACAGACTAAAGATAAATCAGTATACAGACCTGCTGCCAAAAAGTAAATCTCATTCTTAGACCTATTAACAGCAGCATCAGATGCAAGACATGGGAGGACATTTATTAGCCCTGATGAGGTCAGAGTGGTAATGCTCCTTGTTTTGGATGCCATGTAAGGGAACAGATAAACAGACTGGATAGAGTCCAGAGAACAGCAGGAACAATGTGATGTTTCAAGAAGATGACCTGTGAAAAAACTGGGCTTGTTTAGTCTGTAAAACCAAGATTACAGTATGACATGGTAAGCTTGCTCAGTACATAATATGAAGTTTAGAGAGTTGAGATATTCTGTATGCGCAGGTGTTGCAAAGAATAGGTTTCTGTGTCTACCTAAGTTGCACATTTTATGAGAAGTGTTAAGAAAAGCAGGGGTCACAGACATTGTGAATAAGGCTTTCCTTCTCCACCAAGGAGGAACAGGTTTTATGGCAACTCAGAGACCTTCTCAGCCTTATACGTAGCTGATCTTAGAACACCGATGGCTGCTTCCTTCTTCTGGTAACAGGCGAGTTTCATCACTAAGTTCTGATATTGTCAGTTGTATGACTGACTTAGGTGAAAATTTTCTGAGTCTTCCCAAAAGCAGTGGTAGTGATTGCCCATCCTCTCTGCTGGGTTTCTGCAGAGGATAGAGCTTCCACTCTTATTTCACAGTGAGCCTGGGGATAGAATGCCAGAATGGTTTGATTTGGAAAGGACCTTTAAAGATCATCTAAATGAACCCCCCTGCAATGGTAGGGATACCTCCCAGTAGATTAGGTTCCCCTGGGCCTCTTTCAGCCTGGCCTTGAACACTCCCAAGGACGGGGCATCCACAGTTTCTCTGGGCAAACTGATGATCCCCATCACAAAGAAGATGCACAGGCAGTGGAAGTAGAGACAGGTATGATACGGATTTGATGGGCGGACTTTTGATGGACAAAGAACTGGCTGCAGCACTGAACCCAGAGAGTGGTGGGCAATGACTCAATGTCTGGACTGAGATCAGTGATGAGTGGAGTGCACTTCAGCAAGTTTGCGGATGACACAAAGCTGTGGAATGCAGGCAACAAGCCCAAGGGACAGGATGCCATCCAGAGGGACCGAGACAGGCTTGAGCAGCAGACCCAGGAGAACCTCATGAGGTTCAACAAATCCAAGTAAAGGTCTTGCACCTGGTTCACAGCAATCCCCACTACCTATACAAGCTGGGAGAAGAAAGGATAGAACACAGTCCTGTCAAAAAGGACCTGGCGGCACTGGTGGATGGCAAGCTGGACATGAGTCAGCAATGTGCCCGTGCAGACAAAAAACCAACCATATCCATATGAAAAGAAGCATGGCCAGCAGGTCGAGGAATCCTGCCTCTCTACTCTGCGCTGATGAGGCCTCACTTGGAGTATGGCATCCAGATGTGGAGTCTTCAGCACAAGAGAGTCGTAGACCTGTTGGAGACCAGAGGAGGTCCACAAAAGTGATCTGAGGAATGGAACACCTCCCCTACAAGAACAGGCTAAGATAGCTGACGTGGTTCAGCCTGGAGAAGAGAAGGCTCTGAGGTAATTTGATAGTGGCATTTCAGTACCTAAACAGGGGCTATAAGAAAGGAGACAAACTCTTTAGCTGGTTATGTGGTGATAGGACAAGGTGAAATGGTTTCAAACTTAAGAAGGGTAGATTTAGGTTAGATATAAGGAAAAAGTATTTTATAGTGAGGGTGGTGAGGCATGGAACAGTTTGCCCAGAGATGTGGTGGAAGCCCCATCCCTGGAGACATCCAAAGCCAGGCTGCAGCAGCCTCTCAGCAATCTAATCTTACTGTGAATGTCCCTGTTCATCACAGTGGAGTTGGACTAGATGATCTTTAAAGGTCCCTTCCAACTGTAAGGACTGTATGATTCTATGATCTCTCCATCTCATTGTTTCCAGTGACTGGATGAGTCAAAAGACCTGCACAAACAGTCTAAAATCAGGTCTGAGGAGACAAGATTCAAGTGGTGCATGCTTAGAATTCAGAAGGAATAATGAAAAGTCCAAACTACTTGTTAAAACTCATCATCACAGAACTGTCGGTTTACTTATTTATTACCATTATTGATTTATTTTATCGTTCTCTATTGAGTTATTGTGCTTCTCATTATTACAGCTGCAATTTCTCTACCTTACATGAGGAGCTTCCAGCAGTTATCACATGTTTTACTTGTAGGGAGACCGTAAGCAATATCCATGATGCACTGCAAGAAACAAAAAAGGAACTGGTGGCCACAAAGCACTCAGAGGTAGACACATGGAACAGCTTGATTTGATTTGTTTTATCCTATCAATCTAAAGCTTCCTCTGAACAATATCTTAAGGAAGTGGTACTTTGGGACAACAGAAGGGAAATTACAGGAGTGAGAATCAGTGGTGGGTTCATCTGAAAAAAACACAACAGAACAACATGATGATCTACCTTTAAACATAATGCTGAAAATGACAACCTACCAACGTGCTCTACGCAGACAGGGCTCAGGATGTTCTAAAATCAACTGGATTGCAAATATAGAAATATTTAATAGATGAACATGCATTCCAAAACCGTTCTCTTCAAACTGTTGAGTACTTGCTTGAGGGTACCATCAGCATACTGACAGAATTTGCAGATTATCAGTCAGTTCATCGTAGAAACAACAATTCCAGAAGACAAAGCAATCAGCTAAAGTAAGAGCAGCTAAGAATACATCCTTATTTTTAAGAAAGTCTATAGCCATTTTAATTGTATTAAAAACCTGCCATATTTATTTTTCATTCAGGGGCAGTTCTAAGAACCAATAGCAAGAAGGACAAGACCTGTAAATAATATCGGTATAAATATACAGCGCTGGCACTGCTGAAAGTTTTCCATGACTCAGGGAAAGGTCACTAGACATATTGAACATGTTTAGACTACTCATGCTGAGTAAAACATGACAGAAATAGGTTTACCATTTAGTATCTGACACGAATACACACTGAAGTCTTTAGCAAACAGGTACATCTGCCTCATTTTGGGGTGTTTTCCCAACACACAGCCCAGTGTCATGCGTATTATATTATACTGGCATGGAGCCACAGTTTCCTTTGAGCTATATAAAAACAAGCTTCCTTTACCATTACTACAGCTTTAATAAATACTATTATAAAATAACTCCTGTTTTAAAAATACAAATAACTGTTCTCCATATGGTGTTAACACTGTTGATGGACCTGGGGAGAGACAGACCTCCTTCAGCAGCAACCAGAGAAGCAGAAGATGAGGATGCAAAAGGCTTTCTATGCCAACAAAGCCCAGTGTTGGTATTGTCTGCCCTCAGCCTTCTAAACTGCAGGCATATCACAAGGCAGAATGAATGTGGTGGTATCCAGTCTGCTAAGATTAGCTGCAACAAGCTTCATTTCTACATATTAGCTCAGGCTAATAATGACTTACACAAAATTTTGGCTATGTATTTGATACTTGTTCAGATATTACACACAATTCTCAGCAAACATCACACGTATACTGTTCTCCTGCTTTCTTAAGATTTTAAATGACATTTGCTAAAATGCAAAAGCTATCTATGGATTTTCACAGTCCAAACCACACTCAAATCTTCTGGAGGATAAATCACCAAGAGCAGACTGCTTATAACTGCAGCTATAAATTGCAACCAGCACATCATTCATTAGGCCAATGAGGAATGAGAATTTTGGAAATCTGAAGAATACTTCCATGGTAAAAGAAATAACCCAGAAGACACTGAACATGCTGAACAATGTAGTTACTACTGCTACAGCACATAAGCATCTCAGTTACAATGCCTACCCTGCAGAGACATAGGTGCTTTTCTAAGTGACTTTTTCCACTCTTTCAGAAGAAGGACATTCAGCAAACCAAGCTGTGTTTCAGACAAATGTTAGGATTCCAAACAGCAATAAATGTTGAGATCCTCCCAGCTGACCCACTACGAATACATTCTCTAAGGCTCAGCTGAGCAGACACGGCACCAACACCTGGTGGTTGCCTCCATTAGCAGCTTGTGCCTTCCTTCCACTGTGTGTCACTTGGACCTTGCTTGACTATACAGTGGGTACCCTGAATGTGATGAATTACATCCAATTCTGTCTCCACCTCTGTGTAATTGTTTCCTACCCCAAAAACTAGATTACTTTACAGAAAGGACTTACACACTTAAAATACCTTGTGTAAGAGGTATATTTGCGAAAACCTCTACTCTTAAAAGTTCTGTAGCAAACCAGAACTGTGAGAAAATCCAAAGAATACACAGAAATCTATAGAGAATCACAATCTAGATGCTTACACTTGGGTTTGGAGACAGGTGGCCCAGGAGAGCAAGTTAATAAAATGGCAAATCCTTCCTTTTCTGCTATGCTGAGGTAGTTTGATGTTGCATTTTCACTCTTCAAGAAAAATAAACTTAAGGCTGACTCCTCTCTCCTGCCCTTGCCCCTTTTTGTTGTCTCCTACAATCTTTTCCTCTGTAAAAAGTAGAGTAGCCACCACACCTCCACACTTTATCAAGCACCTTACCCAATCTTCACTCTTTCCTGAGAAAGGCAAGGTAACAAACTGGTCTCACTTTGCAGATTCTTCTGTGTTTATGTGTACAGGTATTTGACATGATAAATAGAGGCTTCCTAGTCCCCTGATGCCACCACTGACAAGAATAAAGATATGAGATTCTTGTACAGAAGATGCAGGCCAAGAAATCTGGATCTCATAAAGCGGTGATACATTAATTTGAGAACTAATTGTAGTAAGAATTCCTCATCCTGTATGGAACTCCCTTTTCCAAATAATAAACATCCTCTGAGAATTACCATAACTGCATAGCATGAATAAACTTTCCAGTGCTGGCTGCCTAACAGTATGGTAGAATCATAAGTTTCCTGGCAAAAAAAAAGAAGTATCTGAATATGATAAAACCACAGTTGCAAATGGTTGTAGGAGATACTGAAAGAATAAAAAATGAGACCTTACTTTGCTGCACTCATTGCATCAACTCTGCGAACCATACAACTGTTTAGAAGTCTTTAGCACTGCCAACAAAGCTCTGAAAACTACTGGATAACCTAGCCATTCCCTCTCAGAAACATTCCTTTCTGAAACAACAAGGTATCCATGCAGACTACTTAAAGAGAACAGGCTGCCCACAGAAGCTGTGGATGCCCAGCCCTGGCTGTATTCAAGACCAGGTTGGATGAGGCCCTGGGCAACGTGGTGTAGGGGGAGACAGGGAGTTGGAACTGGATGAGTTTTAAGGTCCATTTCAACCCAAACCATTCTGTAATTGTACAATCCTGTGAAACTCCCAGCTCTCCAGGCACTATAACAATATAAACCTAGCACCAACCTTCCTGGGCAGGGTTTCACCAAAACTCCTGCCAAAAAATAGCAAATGCAAATGCAAGTGAGCCACATGTTTAGGAACGCTCTCACCTGCTGAGCCACCTGATTTTCAGATGAAGTAGCAACCTTACCCTGAACTCCCATAAAGAAATGACAGGACGACAACAAACTGCTTGTTAAGCATGGCAGTACCAGATCTAACAGATATGGGCAACATCAGATGAAACCCTGCTCTAAGGGTCTCACAGCATTTCTGCTCTATAACTGGTCCCAGTCACAGAATAAGAACAGAGCAGGACAAAAGCAGAGGTTTTTCTCCTTTATCCCACTGCTAAATAGTACCATTCTGCAGTACTGGTTTGAGGGAACTTTCCTTTTTTTACCTCATTAAAGCCTTAAGGAAAATTAATCCTTAAAAAAAAAAAAAAAAAAAAATCAATTAGAAAACAGTTTGTTTGCAATAGGCAACTGAGGGGATTTGTTACAGATACCATACAACTTTCACTTCTTTAATGTTAACTTTATGGAAGATGTTGACAGTGTGTTTTGAACATGTACTCAAAAACATGAAATAATCCTTGGCAGTAGCTGTAAAGATGCAGATTCCCAGAAGCATTTTAGTACACAAGAAGTCAACCAACAAGCAAAGCCATTTCTGGATGCATCACTTCTGAACTATTCAAGTGACCTAAAGGTCACTTCTGCAGAGCTTTATCACAGTGGATTTTGTTGCTGTTCGTTTTTTAATGGGGTAAAGAAACAAGGTTCATCATAAGTAGCCTCAATATGTGACACTGCAGTGCATGTTGCAATTCTGGTCTTGTGCCTCCTTTTGCCTTCAGTCACAATGTCACAGTGTCCTCCGGATACATAATACATGTAGAAAATAAAATATCCAGTAAGCATGCAATGTTACCTTCCAGCTCAGAAGGACAATGAAGTTTAATGGACTTAAGGACTATTTCACATTAAAACACAGTTTCAACTGCAGTGAAGCTAGATGAAAATTGTTGCACTGGGTTAGAAGTTCCAAAGATCCAAAAGCAGGCAGCAATCAAGGTGATTACCACTCCTCCATAGTTCTAAAACGTTGGTGTTCTTATGTATCCTGTAGCCTTTAGATGGCTCTTTGGGGACATAAGGGTTGGGCCAAACATTTCTATTAAGTTTTGAAACACATTTTTATTTAAAGACATATCCAGAAAGCTCTGGATATTTAGACTGGTTTGGTATCTGAGTATATCCACAGCATCTAATAATCCACATTGTCTTAATTGCTAAAGTCTCCAAGTTTTTTTGACAGACAAATTATTATCAAAAGATTACTAAATTCTGAGTTGTTCCATATGCAAGAGAAGCATGCTATACACATCTAGTGTGCATCCACACACCTTTATGGTGACTTTTGCATTACTTTTCCAGTACAGTAGTGTCAGAAAACGGTCACAGCAGCATGGAACTATTGAGCTGGGAGTCCCTCTGGGCTGGATTTGGCTCACAAAATACACTCTAGACCATGCTAGAACGTGAGGGTAAATTTCATTTCATGAAAGGGATAAAATAGGCTTTCATGGAATGAACAGCTATGTAGATCCTGAGGCATGTGAAATCTTAATAGTCAGTGATTGAAAAATTGTAATGACTACAGTATGAGTACTGTACAAAAAGAAAGTGCCTGCCAAATTCATGTTCTGATGCCAGAAATTCAGAAAGTCATGAGAATTAGAAAACAAAATCTAAAATAGCAGAAATATGCCCATTGCTAAGCTACAGAAGCAAGTCTTATTGACCACATGAACACAGCTAATAAAATTATCAGAGTAAAAACAAGAATTGCAAAAATTACCATTACCTTGTTTACTTTCTGTGGCACAAGGGATGCGTCTTTTAATAATTGAGAGAGACACAAAGCCAGATATGTGCACATAACCTTCAAAAAGTGATTAAATTGATTCTCAAATAAATGTTTGTCAAGGATCTACATTTACAAAAACATGAAAACACGTTCAGATGGAAAGAACTGATTCTTTCTTAGCACCACATGTCACAACTTATTTTTCTGGACAAGGACAGTTGTGGTGCTGTTGGAAACCCCTAATTTGCTCCTGCGTATGAAAGTATAACAGGTACCAACTCTGGCAGGCAATACGCTGCTGTGCACAAGGATTGTCTCACATGTTGAGCCTTCTGTTCTTTCATGCATGGGAAAGAACTCCTGGCAGAAAACCCTGTCCTTGACCTGTGGCTCTCAGATATCAGAAAGCAACCACACTACTGGGAAAACAGCCGTGGGAGGACAAAGTTTCCTATGGAACCTAAACTCTGCTCTCAACATACATTCATCTCCCTCAGGACCTTAAAAATGTGGCAGTAAACAAAAACAACTGAAATACACAGGTCTGCTTGGCAGTGGCGAGGAGAGGTTTCACTGCCCAGTGTTATGCTCAGGTTATGCAATGTTGTGCAGCATAATGCTCCTCATTCTAGGAGAGCCAGAATGTTGCACAATGTGGCTCTGTTCCATGAGGACTTCACACCTCCCCAGCACGCCAGGCACTATACCATACCTTAAAGACACCCCGAAGAAAAATTATTTCCCCTTCAAGTAAAGAAGAGCAACAGGTAAAAGTACCTTGAGAGAGAGAACTTGGCAAGCTGCAGGCATGTGATTCCTTGCAAATCAAGCTGAAGGTCATCTGAAGAAGGCTGTGGAGTTGAGCAGCATGAGGGTGAGAGGCTAGAGAGAAGATTCTCTCCTCAGATCCTTACATTGATTTGATGCTGAAGAACCTGGCTTGAGAAGAGAACCCTGTCCTTAATGTAAGAATAAAAAAACTATCGGGCCCCAAGCATTAATTATAGTTAGAGCTCAGAATTTCTAACCTGTTTTCTATCGTGTTCGTCACTGTATTGCCAACAGTCCCTAACACTGAATCAGCTCCTAAACGTACACATCGATTCACACACCCCTTATTCCTGATCTTTCCTACAACTGGGAAGCGTGACACATTTTTCTTTGCTCACACTCCTTTAAATTTAACCTTCCTGCATATCACACGAGAGAGAAGTGTGTTCAACACTTTTCCTGGATGACTGAGTATTGTTCACAATGCCGCTGTGCTTTCTGTGATTGAATTGTCATATCCTGTGAAACTGAATGATCAGCCCACAGCAGAGTGGAGAGGATGGGAAGATATCAATCCTACTTTGCAATTTCCCAGCAGCTCATGACCCGGACTACAAATAACAGCATAAATTGCTACCATTCCTCTGACCTGTCTGTGAAAACACGCTCCAGATGAAAAACCTGCCCTACGCAGTTACTAAATGGACTAAACTGTCGATATGTGAAACAAATCAGTTCAATAGCTGGAGCCAGAGATTCTCACAGATTCTCATCACGTGAACAAATCAATAGCAATGCTAAACAATCACAACTACAGCACGAGTATTAAGTTTGTTAGCAAACAAATGGATTGCAAAATAAAATGTGGGGAAGATTAAAAAAAAAAAAAAGGGAGAAAGCATTTTGTACTTTATTAAAACATCCTGCCTCCCCCCCAAACACTTCCTCTCCTCTAACTGGCAATCACCTACCAAAATTTATCCTTGGAAGCTCTGGCAGAGGGAGTGGACCGGATTCAGAGGCACAGGTTTTATCACCACATCTTCCCATTGCACTCAGATGACACAACACTGAAAGCTGTCCACCACAGTTTTACCATTGCTGTCATCAACAGGACTAGAGATTGAACGATGGTTTCACTGTTGGCAGCGGGGATCAACCTCAGGAACTGAGGCTGAGTTTGATTTGGAAACGGACAAATTTGTTTCTTCTACACATCTCCCATCCCACACATGTTACAAATGTGTGTCTAATGTAAAGCTCCAGGATGTGATCCTTGTGCCAAAGGAAGTTCTCATTGACTTCACTAAGCTTGCAGCTCTGTGTTACAAAAGCAAGCAAGAAGTCACGGAAAGATCTTTCGCCCATTAACCCAAACTCCTCAGCTTTTCAGCGTCTCTTAGATTGTAACACATGCAGCTGTCACAGTCAAAACCCTTCTCTTTTTTTAAGGAAATACATTTCCGCTGTACACGGAAGATAAACTATGAGTCCAAAATATTCAGTGTGTTGTAGGGTCCTACAGCTCCCTCTAAATTCTTCTCTAAATTCACAGAAGCAGCAGCAGCTCCAACCACCTGCTCCTGGGATCGTGCACCAGCCACTTCATACCAGACCAAACTCCTGCACACAGTCTTTAACTTTTTGGTCCTTCTACACTCAGGAGACCCAGACCCTTAATTTGAACGAATTGCAATCTGCTCCTCTGTTTCAAGTTGCAGAAATATGTATATATAATATCGTCAATATAAATCCATATATAATTGATTTAGGTTAAAGCTTTTTCTGTCATGTCTAACACTACAAAAGCAGCCATGTCCTGGACACTGCAAACACACATTATGATATGATGAGAGGAAGGATGCATCCCCTCCCCTAACTTTAAAGAGTTCAGATGAATAATAAGGATGTAGGCCAACATCTGCTAGTATCAACAGCAGTGCTGTGCCAGTGGCCATCATTTAACAGTGGTTTTTAGAAAAATAAAAGCTCACGATGATAAATTGTTCTTTTAAGAACATCCAGTCAACTCTATTTGTTACTGATAGGTGGCAACAGCCCCACTGAATGTTTGGCATCGCATGGTTTCTAAACACACTGACCAGAACCCTGGCGAATTACCAGTTTGAGATCACCGGACATTGCCTATCTGCATTTTCTTTCCAGTTTTAAAGGGTTCTGGATCCTGGATTTCAGTTTATTTTTTGCAGCTGGTGTCGGTGATGTGTTTTGGTAGTATATGAAACAGCTCCACAGTACAGAGGACAAACAGGGGTTTTGAGAACACTACACTGCACCAAATGTACCATCTCAAGCAGTGGAATTGCTTTATTCAAACTCGCTTTCCCTTGTTTTTTTCTTTTCTTCTCATACAACTCTGACAAAGATGTTACAGTCCAAGGAAATTATCAAAAGCAAAAAACAGCAGACAGCAAAACCACTGCTAAGGCAACAGCCCCCGGCTTCTTCTGATACAGTCCGCTTGTTTGTTAGCACTGCAGCTCAACATCTGAAGACATTCAACCTTCGCCTCCAAATGGCTCTTTCATCTCTTCCCACTCAGCACAACTGCAACAATGAATAGTGGGGCTGACAGCACTGGGAACTTAGAAAACAAAACGGTTTTTGCCTCTCATCAACAGAAGTAGCCATGATCCTTTATCCAGATTTGCACCCATCACCAGCAGTGGGCACCTGAAAGAATTTGGATTCTATGGGACAAAAGGAAACTTGGGTTCGAATATCCTCCCTTAGCTCTTATTCTCAAAAGCGACTTACATACACAGCAGCTTAGGAAGCATTTTAGATCCCAAGAATGCACGTTAGATATAGAGAAACTGCTGAAATCTCAGTTCTTTGTTCCACTGCAAATTAAGGGTCTCTTAATTTTGCACACTCTACATAATCTTAAAAAATGGGGTTTGGGTTCCCAAGTCCCTTGGCCAACTTTGAAAGTTTTACCCATGACCGTATGTCATTCCCCTAAACGTTAAGCTGCAGAAACCACTCCCAAAACCAAGTCTGGGAAACAAATCTGCAGTTGCTCGGCATAGGTCAATGCTTAGCCTGTTGAGTCACCATAATGACCACAGAACGGATGGATTATATGATTTTAATAGGTCACACACCACCGGTTTTTCCTTTACAATCACATATCCTAAAGCAACTCGGAGTGAGTTTGAGATAAGTCAGACACACGTACTCACATGCTGTTTACTTTGAGAAGTTATCATCTTTTCTCCAGAAAGACGCTCTTGCATTTCACCTGATTACATGGTGCTTCTCTCCAGTCAAGGACAGGATTGGCACATGCATGCTAACAGCCTGCAGGAACAAAGGATGCATTTCTCTACACACAGCCCTATCACTCTGTTGCTTCTGCAGCCAAGTGAGTCAATTCTGTTCAAAACTGTGCTTGCCTTCTGCAATAACCTTAAAAACTGAAGAAATGCCACCATGCATCTCTGTTTTTAAACAAACATACCTCTGGTCTGTTTTTTGTTTTGTTTCTTTTTTTTTTCCTACTCTGCAGTTGTGTTATTAAGACAATAAAGCATTGCAGTCTCAATTACAGAAGTATCCCAATTTGCTGGGCAGTGTACAATAAATGCACACGGTCCACAGAACAGAAGAGAGAAATGAATTTCCTTCCTACGAGTGATTTGCTGATAACATGGAAAAATTTTCATCCCCTCCACATTTTTTATATGCCAAACTGTTCCTCCTCTGAAAATCACTCTGCAAAAAGCAGTATGGAAGCTAAAGGTGAAACACTGTGAATACAGCATGTAACAGCTCGGCCCTCAAACAATACTGATGTGTTTTCTGGCTCTGTCCCCACCTCATGCCTTCCTCCATCCTAGCTGAGCACCAATCCTCGTGTGTGGCTTCAGCAGTGCCAAGATGTAAATTTCCTGCTCTGCTTCTCCAAAAAGATGAAGTATGAAGCACAATGTGTGCCATTCTGGAAGAACGGAACTAGCCACAGGGCTGTCAGCAGGCTTTGAGGTTGAGAACTTGGTAGTGGCAGGACTTAGTGCAGTGAGAGCACATTCAAATCTGAACCCATAGTAAGACCTCAGCTTGCAACAAAGCGAATGCCTGACACCCAACAGCAAAGCTGTGCTGAGATCACCGCCTGCTCTGTGAAGTGTTCAGTGATCATGGTCTACAGAGGGCTGGACAGGAGCAAGGTGCAATTCACACACAGAGGGGAAGTAACTCCACGCAGGAGACAGTAAAGAATTAAAAATCACTCTGTGTTTAACAGGTGCTGTGTCACAGCTCCACCTGAGGGCTTCAGGGAACCATTCCAAGTGCTCTCATGTCACAACACCGAAAAGTTCAGTTGGCATGACCTCTTCAAAGTGGCAATTTCTACTCAATAAAAATCTCCTTGTGTCTTCTTATTTCCTAATATCAGCTGGCTGCTCAACAGCACCCAAAACGACTGTCCTCCTTGCCCGTCTCAAATTTCATCCTAAAGGGGGAAGATACAGTGGGACAAGGTACATTGGGGAAAATGGAAGGTGCACAGTGAGATGCAGAGTGTAGCTTAGGCTGGATCTGTAAAAGAAGTGAAATAGAAAGTTTAGTAACGAATCCAGCTGGATTTTTTTCCTCCAAAAATCTCAGTCTCAGATCATAATCAGCAGTTAATTAAGCTCCAAGGAACAGCACAAGCAGTCAACAGCACTACCCATGGGAACACCAATTAGCTAGCTGAAACAACCACAAGGTGGCCATTCAGGCAACCTGTGACCAGAGGAGAGAGGACAGCCTCTATCAACCCAGCAATTGGACGTTGGGTACTCATGAGGCAACTGGTGGGTAAAGAAGTGATGTTAATGAAGCACTGATGGGCTATTTACCTTACGGTTACTTTTCAGGAACATGGGGTGGAAGTAGGTATGAAAATGCCACAAAGCAAATGACATGAATTTGAAATGTACATCTACATGGAAAATTGAAGCTTTTAGGTTTTCTGGTGGTTAGGAGCCTGCAAACCACTTGACACAGGCAGATCTGTGTGCGCCTCATCAACCTCGGTGACTCCAACAGAGCTGTGTTTGATTGTGGCCACATTTCTAAGACTCAGAAAACACTGCATAGAAATTTGGTCTCTGGCCAATCTTGATCATTGTATCTTTTAGAAGCAAATGCATCTGTGAGAATTCATACTGAAATTTCACCAGGGACAAAGAAAGCACTATTTTTCTTGATGCTTTTGTAGTCACTGCCTCAGTATAATTCTTTTCTTGCCAGCATCAAAGCAGAGTAGGAGAGAAGTTTTTCCTCCAAACCAAGATAAATCCTCTCGCCTCTAACTTCTGAAGGCTTCGACTTATGACTCACAGTGTCCAACATGAGCTGAAGCTGTCAGCCCCAGATCTGACCCAACGCACACTAAAATCAATGGGAGTCTTCCTGCTGACTCGGATGGAAGCAGGGTCACACCCTGCGCTGACGTGAGCCACGCTCCTAACAAAACCACCTTCTGCTTTTGGATGCCAGAAGGCACGGCGGGTCTCAGTACAGTGGGGATGCCTGAGGTCAGGGATTGTCTGCAATGATAAACCAGTGCAGGCAAAACCAACAGAGCGAGCTGCCAGCACACCTGTCTG
Organism: Lagopus leucura; assembly: GCF_019238085.1. NCBI lineage: Eukaryota > Metazoa > Chordata > Aves > Galliformes > Phasianidae > Lagopus > Lagopus leucura. The sequence goes on along the minus strand of NW_024962334.1, from coordinate 5,869,791 downwards.
CACCGCACCCTGCACTAGCACTATCAGCCCAGACAAAACAGAGTCCAGAGCAAATATTTGTCAAAAGCCTAATGAGAGCTGACCTTGGCAGAGGCCAAAATCTGGCCCCGAGTGGAAAATGTAAAATAATTAGTTCATCTTAAAATGAAGTCTTCAAATAAAATAAACGCAGGCCTGAAGAAATGAGCTCAGTGCAGCTCAGAAGCTAGAGAACACTCGCATCAGGCTTTGCAGAGAAGCTTTATGCTTGTTGAATGCGCAGGTCAACCCAGGACTTCCGAAAGAAGGGGTGCAGGAATATGGACAGTGTCAGATCGCATTGTACATCAGCAGAACACCAATAAACTGTATCCTGCCTTTAACACTCTTCATACAGTTCCTATTTAAAACAGTAAGAAAGGGAAAAAAACCCAAAACTATGGGGAAAGGTGAATTTTATGAGACTCGTGTAAAACTGTTTTGAGGCTGACAGCCTCAAGGAGTGAGAAGAAGGAATGTGGGGGAGCATTTCTGAGAAATGAAAACACTGAACGTGTCGTGTTGGTAAGGGATTGAATCTAGGCAGGAAGAAGCCAGGAGCAAAACTGAATATTGATCTTTCAATAGCAGAAAACTTTCAGGTTGGATGATACAGCAATTTTGGGTTGCTCCGCACCTTGGCTTACTCCCAAGCTGATGCAGTTATCTGAACAATTTTGGGTGGGAGAGGCAGAGTGGCAGCCCTGTGGGCTCGTACGTCTCAGCACGGTGACAGAAGGACCGGCACTCAGGGCCCGATCACAGTTTCCATGGCTCCAGGCTGAGGAGATGCAGGCCCTCCTGCAGGCTGCTTCTTCCTGCACTGACTTGCCACCCAACCGAGAGACCAAGGTTAACAACAGGGAGCTTAACGACAAGGTTAACAACAGGGAGCTTAACGACAAGGTTAACAACAGGGAGGTCCTGCGGGGCCAGGCAGCCCGTGCAGTGTGTGTGAGCAGTGAGCACGGGTACCGGCTGCGTGCTCACCCCTGAGCTGTGCTCGCGTTTGGAGCAACGGGGAATCGCAAAGAGAACGTGATTCAAGCTTGCTAGCAACTTACCCGAATTACATTATTCCAGCAGCGTCTCTCCTAGCCCTAAGGGTGATTTTTTACATTACACCGTGCATATTAGGGCTGGGGGCGCGCAGTATCCCTAAGCACTGCGGTCAGCACGTCCATCCCTGCACACACGGAGCGCGGATGCCTGCTGCAGCCCCTTCCCTCCCTCACCCGTGACAAGACGCCTCCCGCAGCCCCGCCTCCCGCGCGCCTCTTGGGGACCCCGGCCCCGGGGGGCAGGAGGAGGACCCCGGCCCCTTCCCCGCCACCTACTTCTTGCAGGGGATGAGCGCCTTCCTCTCCTCCAAGATGCGGAGGCGCTGGTTGAGGCCGTCGTAAGAGACGGCGGCCCGCGTGTTTCGGCCCGTGCCGTGCTCGTATCGCACGCTGCGCCCTTCCCACTGCCCCGGCGCCCGGCACGGCTCGGCCCCCGCCCCGCCGCGCACCGGGATGCCGCCCAGCAGCAGCAGCAGCAGCAGCCCGCCCGCCGCCGGCGCCATGCTCCGCGCCGCACTGCGCGCCCGCCACGGCGACCGGGGGGAGCCGAGGGAAGGAGGGGCGGGGGCGGCCCGCCCCCAACCCGGCCCGCATCGCCTGCGCCGGCTGCGCGCTGCGTGCGCCGCGCGTGCCCCGCACGCACACGCGCTCAAAATGTCGCCTGGGGATCCCGGCAGCACCGGCGGGCACCCTGTCCCCCCTCACTTATACACGCACATACACACACACACACACACACACACACAAAATGTCGTCCGCTCGCAGCTGAGAGGCGATCGGGGGCACGCTCCCAGTGCCACCAGCAGGGGTTACACAGGCACGAGGCGGCTGCTGCGTGAAGGGAACGGAGTATTTCCCCACGGACGCTGTCACAAAGCTCCCGCTGCTCTCCCCTGCCGCAGGACGCTCCGCGTGCTCCTCCTATCCCGGTGGAGGCTGCCGGGGCTCCGCACCAAAACTTTCCGCTGGGGGACGGCAGGAGGGGAGCGCGTGGCTCGGCCCGCAGGGGACGGGCGCGTGTGCGTTTGTTTGGGATCGTCCCCTTACACACAAACACACACACACACACACTTCCACGTCCAGGAACGCGTTACACAGGCCATAGAGGGGCGCGGTGATGTCGGCGGGGATTACGGCGGTGGAGGTGATGTCACGGTGCACACGCACGCACACACACACACGCACACCCCCTCCGGCGCGGCGGGGCTGCCCGGGGAGCGGATCGGCCCCACGTCACGCGTACCGCCGGTATAAATGCCGTCCCGCGATTTCCATGGCTGTCGGCGCCGCTCCCGACACCGAGTGCGGCCGGACCCAGGGGCGGCGGCGGCGGCGGCGGCGGAGGAGGCGGCTGAGGCGGAGGAGGAGGAGGAGGAGGAGGAGGGGGAGGAGGAGGAGGAGGATGCTGCGCGCCTTGGTGGCCGTGTCCCTTTGGCTGCGGGTGAGCCCGCGGGCGCAGGGCGCGCCGTGCGAGGCGGTGCGCATCCCCATGTGCCGCCCCATGCCCTGGAACATCACCCGTATGCCCAACCACCTCCACCACAGCACGCAGGAGAACGCCGTGCTGGCCATCGAGCAGTACGAGGAGCTAGTGGGCACCGGCTGCAGCCCGGTCCTCTCCTTCTTCCTCTGCGCCATGTACGCGCCCATCTGCACGCTGGAGTTCCTCTACGACCCCATCAAGCCCTGCCGCTCCGTCTGCCAGCGCGCCCGCGACGGCTGCGAGCCCATCATGCGTCGCTACAATCACAGCTGGCCCGACAGCCTGGCCTGCGACGACCTCCCCGTCTACGACCGCGGCGTCTGCATCTCCCCCGAGGCCATCGTCACCGACCTGCCCGAGGGTGGGTGAGCGCCCGGCCAGGGGCGGCGGGGCGGCGGGGGCGGCCCCTGACCTCGCGGCACCCCCCGGCCCCGACACCCCCCCGACAGCCCCTCTGTTTGCAGATGGGAAGTGGACGGACTTCACGCAGGGCGTGCTGGTGCCGGACAGACCCCCGCAGCCCGAGTGCAGGAGCCGCGGCCAGGGTGAGCCTGGGGGGCCTCCCCACCTCCCTTTCCCGCCCCGCACCCCGTAACCGCTCCCCTTCTCTCCCCCCGAAGAGCGATGCAGGTGCAAAAAGACGAAGCCTACGCTGTCGACCTACCTGGCCAAGAACTACAGCTACAGTAAGTGCTGCAGGCTTTGCCCCGCTCTACTTCCCACCCCTGTGCTTGCCCCCTCTCCAGGCCCCATCTCCAAACCACGGGTTTTGAGGCTTCTCCATCCAACACTTTTCATGGGCAGCAATGACCAACACACAGATGTTGGTCACTGTTTCCCACTTTTCTGGGGAAGAGTGGGATTTCGGTAGTGTATGATAGCACCAACAGGTCTCCCTGCAGGAACAGCTCTTGCTGCTGCAAAGGGCACTCCACTGAGTATGGATGAGTGTGGCCAGCTCCCGTGCTTGTCCAGCAGCTGGAATTAACAGATTTATTACCTAAATAGAGCTTTTAAATGTAAACAAAGCCACAGCGAGGTAAAACTTTTTTATTACTCGTGTATATGCTTTTACTTGCTAGCCAGAGCTTCATCTTGTGGGGAATTGTCACAGGTTAACTGAATTCAGTGACAATTTGCAGCAGCCAGACAAGGAGTTGGCTGGTAGTTGTTGGTTGCATGACATTGTGGCTGTACAAGTAAGTATTCACTGCACCCCCTGCCCTCCTATCCCATCCATGGGCTTTCTGCTGCTGGGAATCCAGAGAAACAGTAATTAGTATTGTTTACATACCAGCTTAAACATCTTTAATGTCAATAGAAAAGTCCCTGTTAATAGTGAATTGAATATGCGGTACCAGGCTTAGCAATTTATGGGCTTTTTCTCTGGGAAAAGCTGTTTCTTTGAGGGAAGTACTGAATTATCTTACAATAGAGATGTTATATGTAGTTGATTCCTGTTTGCCTGATAGCAAATGAAAGCAAGTTTGTAGTTATTGGCTTCTTTGTTAGCATGGGGAAAAAAAAATCCTAGTCAGTTTGGTGAGAGTAATCAAATTGAGCAGGGGGGTTGAAAATAGATGATCTTTGAGGTCCTTTTCAACCCAGGCCATTCTGTGTTTCCATGATTCTGTGATCTAAGTTAAAAAGGATATTGCAGACTTTCTTGTCAGGGCATTTTGGTTGATTTATATGATATCTTCTTTGTATGTAATTCCTTAGCCCGTCTTGATACACCATAAGGATGTGTTCAGGTGGAACAAGGAATTTTCACACTGCTCTGAAGTGTGTGTAAACAAAGTGATATAAAATGATTGTTCTGACACGAAATGTGGGCATCAGCCACCCAAATTCTGACTGCAGGGTCTTCTCATTGCAGGGGCTTCAGTGGGAGTGGTACATGAATAAAAACTGCGAGCTGGATTCCAAAATTTAGGAAAGATTGAAGGATTTCATTCGATTGAATTTGTAAAATCAAGGTTTTGTTGTTGAGAGGTAGATTTGTATCCAGCCTCCTTGAAAACAGATAGGCATGTTCACATGGAAGAGGGATTGAGGAAGGAGAGAAGGGAGAGCAAGTTGCAAATAAAAACCACATTTTCCTGAAATGCTTTAAAGTAATACTCACAACAAATTGTATTTCTAGCTGGTCAGAACGTTTCTTAGTTGTTAAAACAGTGAGCACCGTAGCTGATTATAGGCCCATGGCTGTTTTGGTAGGTGTAATTTTAAAATGTTTTCAGAAATCATTCTATACATCATATGTCTTTTGTGCTATCAATATGAAGCCGACGTCTGCATTCAGTACAGAAAATTCCACCTTTTTTCTTTTTTTTTTTAATAAATATTATAGGTGAACATTTTCAAAACAGTCCCCGTTGCGTGGGAGCTGCAATTTGTTTTTGAACAGACTTGAAAGTGAATTGTGGATCTCTAAAGCTGAAACTCTCTTTCTTCTTCACAAAAGAATGGTGGGACCATTTGAAAATAAGACATTTTCACTATTTTGACATTTCCTAGGGACAAAGTCCCTCATTTTGTTCCATTTCAGCCATCTGGTGCTCAGCACAGGGCAGTGGCAGATACTCCCGGGCTGCTCAGACTCAAAGACAGTCAGGTATCAACCTCAGAGCCATCTGCAGAACTTCTCCTTAGCCTTGTGGATGTGTGGACTTCTTCAGTGAAAGTGTGGATGCTTGTGCATTCAGAATCAGAAGAACCTCTTTCAGAGTTTATTTTATATGAGAATGTTACTGCTGGTACGTAATCTGAATGCAAAAGAAGAAAAAAGTTATTAATACAGCATGGAAATCCCAACCCTCTTCACTTCTTTTAAGTCTTCCTTTCTTCTATTTAAGAGAAGATGTGAGTTATTGGATCTGACCCAATGGCTTTGCTATTGATAAGGCTGCATACCATCTGTGAGGTTAAATTATCTGTTGCGTAATTGGGAGCAGCAACATGTGGATGTAGAACAGTCCAAATGTATGTGAGGAGTTGCTCTCAGCTGACTCAAAAGAGCTGCCTGTGCTTGTGATTCCCAGCTAGGTCGCCTGGCCTGATCTGGCAGAGCTTTAAGCACATGTTTCATTTCACAGTTGTCAACAGTCCTGCTGAAAACCAAAATCGGGATCAGTCCTCTGTTATTCCAAGCCACTGTATGTGCCCACACATGAAGAAAGAGCTCTAGTTTCACAGCCAAAACAACAGCTTTCAGTTTAATGTGTTTTATTTAATTTTAGGTGGTGTTTAAATTTCTGAGGCTGTTTGTTGTTCTTACGCCACTGCTTTTCTACTTGCAGTCATTCACGCGAAAGTAAAAAGTGTGGAGAGGGGGAACTGCAACGAGATAACGACTGTGGTTGAAGTAAAAGACATCCTGAAGTCCTCGATGCCAATTACTCAGTCCCAAGTGCCTCTCCTGACCAATTCATCCTGCCAGTGCCCACCTCTGCAGCCAAAGCAGGACGTCCTTATCATGTGCTACGAGTGGCGCTCCAGGTGGGCACCTGCGACGTGGTTGAGTGTAATGAGAGAGAAGGAGGGCAACACAGCTCCCTTTCTGGTCACTTGGCAAATCTATTGTCAATACTGCACCTCCGTGGCGCAATTACCTTCGCCGTTATCTTTTTCTACTTAGTGAATCTCGCCTGTAACCCACAAACTGTGGTTTTGTTGGGTGTTGGTGGCGAATTGCTAGGAACAGTGCAGGCAACTCCAGCAGGTACATTCTGCCGGCCCACTGGTGGTCCGTGCTGGTAGGATGGTGGGGTGGCTCAGATGAAAGCAGAGTTCTGTCTCGAGGGAGGGGATGGGAGTCCACAGGACACAGAGCCAGCCCTTCTTCCCTGGCCTGTCTAGGCTTCGGACTGATGCCATCAGTGAGATGTTTCTTGTCCCACAGCTGTGCTGGGACCAGCCAAAGCTGCAGCCACTGGAGCTGTGCCTCCCGGATGGCAGATGAAAAGTAAATAAGCTCGGAGCAGCTTGCCAGTTCTGCTGTATGATTAAAAGTCAAAACAAAACTGACTTTACCAGACCTTTTCTCTGGCAGTCAGCCTAGCCCCAGGCATGGAAGGAAATCCAGCATGCTGATCTGGAGGAGAGGAAGCAGTGGACCGCAGCGTGCTTTTCTTTTTGGGTTTTTGAGGCAATGTCCCATCCATTAGCGCCTCGAAGCCATGGTAGCAATGATACCAGTAGGACAGCTTGTGGTGTGATTGGTACGTGTGCCTCCACGCTGTGGGTCGGAGGTAAGATTGTTTGTGAAGTGTACAAGCTGGTTTTGTTTATGGCTGCTGACAGAACATACAGAACGTGATGCTGTAAGGATCATAAAACATCTACGTGCAGAACTTAATGGACCATATCCACATTTTCAACCTTTTTTTTGTGTTAATATTTTAAGAGGGTTTTACAGGTGTTTCTAACACTTGTTTAAATTGCCATCTGGTACTTTATTATTACAGCTGTTTTCGGGGGAGCTAAGGGGCCCACAAGTTTTTTTATTATTGTATTTTATTATTACAAGTATTTAATTATTACAAACATTTTATTGTTACACAGCACCTTGCCACTCCCGATCTGGAAGTATTTCACAAAGATTAATTCAGAACCCTCTAGTTGTGTCAGCTTTGTTTATGGAGAGGTGCTCTGTGCCACATAGAAATAGCATGACTGAGATAGCTAACAGGTTGCTCTGAGCTGCAGAGCTTTGCTGGAGTGAATCCTCAGCAGGTTCTTAAAGAAAGGAGATTTCGGGAGTGGAAGGTCCTCATCATCTTCTCCTTTACTATGGAGAAAACACAACGATTGCTAAATATTTTGTAATGGCTTTTATTTCATATAGATTTGCAAAAGCAGCATAAGCTACTTTATGTGTTTCCTGTTGAACTCAACAGTATGTAAATGGAGAGGTTTGAGTTACAGCAACTTCTTGAATGCCAGAGACAAAATGGGTGGAAGCTGCAGCCTTCCTGAAGTCAATGGCAAAACACCGGTTGCCCTTAAGTAGGATCAGGATTTCACTCCTATCTTGGTTTGAACAGCAGCTGCTGTTCTGATGTTCTGCTTGTTCTGATGTCTTCACCAACACTGATGTCTACAGAGAGTCTTCTAGCAGCAGGGAAATAATACTGGAACACATTAAGTGCCAAGACTTTAAAAACAAAAAAAAGAGAGAGAGAAAAAGAAAATATTGAGAATAGTTATTAGTAGAGAAAATACAGAAACTCCAGCATCCCTTCTTTAATAAAATAGTTTCAACCTTGGTATTCATAAGGTATGCTTCAGAATAAACTCTCTTAGAAGGCATAGACCATTTAATAACTACACTTTTGTTGAATTCATTTTATAATATCTAGACTCAGTATTTTCATACAGGAGGTGGCCAGAATTAATTGGTAGACAAATACCAACACCCATACTTGTTCCAAATTGACTTTAAAACTCTCATTAAGTAATTACAGGTAACACATTAATAATGTAATCATAACATATCAGTAGATAGCAGTGGAGACAACTTTAAGTGGTCAGGTGGTGTTACCTGTGTTTGTCAGAAAAGCTGTATTAACTTGAGCATGTAAACCTAGCTTTGTTTTCATCAAAGAAGTCAAATACATTCATAGAAATACATTAAAGTGCTCATTTATGCACACACACACATTGGACATAAGCAGAAATCTATGTGATAAAGGCATTTAAACAACTCATCACTTTTTGTTAACAGCAATCAAGGCAGGACAATTTTTCCCCTGGAGACAGTGGCAGGTGTGGACAAAAAGCTCAAAATGTTTTCTCAGTACTACTTATATATACTGCAGCTTTGGCTCTGAAATGCATCTCTGCCCATCTTCCTGTATGCAGAAACTGTCAATACCTGCTTGTTCATTGCAGTGTGAGTCAGTGTTAAACCATCTGGAATGATTTCTCAGGAATCAAAACCAAAACTGCTTGTTTCTTGATTTTCAGGCTGATGCTTCTTGATGGATGTCTAGTTGAAAAATGGAAGGATCAACTAAACAAAAGATTTAAGGTAAATACAACCGAAGAAAAGAATGCTAATACTCTCATTGAAAAGCTAAACACCATTGTGGATTTTTCAGCATTTAATAACTTGTACTTTACGCATGCAGAACACCTCTGAGTATTATTGTTTTCACTTCAGTGCTTTAATACCTCCAAAAATCAGACTGCTTATATAACTTATATAGTTATATAGAAACGTAAGTGAAAATCTGAAAACTGCAGTCTAGAATTTTCAAGTCTCTAAAGTCTTCTATTTTATCTGCCAAGTGTCCCTGAGCAGGATGTTGTGTGATCTTTGTGTTACAACACAATTACAACACGTTACAACAATGACTCTGAGCATTGCCTTAATATAGCTGCTTAGTGAAGTAGCTGTCTGGTGATCAGCAGGTGAATATAGAGTCCATACTGGGTAAGAAGGGTAGTTAAAATCCACTGCATCTGATGAAAGGGCTTTGATGCATTGGAGAGTGCAATCCTGAGACACAGACTACTCAGCAGCGACATCCAGGTAAAGACCTACTGCAGGTACTGTGCTTCTCCTGCTGCTTTCAAGGAACACTGGAGGAAAAAGTCTAATCATTGTTATCTCCCCCTGCTTGTAAACTGTTTATAATAGAGACAGTGTCTGACTTCTTCCTCGCACTTGTGGAGATGAAAGAGATTTCTGTAATTCAGGAAAGATTTCAGAGCATTAAAGACATACAGGTATATGTACCTTAATTAAAGAGAGGAGGAAAAAGATTGCATATATTCATTTGTATAAACTTTCAGACTGTAAAAAATAAATATATTGCAATGCAGATTAAACCAGGCAGGATTTGAGAGATTACTGATATGTGACTTGGATTCTTGAAATCCCACAGCTGTAAACTTAATGACCAGTTGCTGGTACATGTGTTTTAGTGGGCTTCTCGCCCTGTTTTGTAATTTCTGATTGTAGCTTGAAACCTGCTTGGACATTCATTTTCAGACAGTCAAAATAGATGCACGGCTGCAAAGCAGACTTCATCTCAAAGCATATGTCCTTCCTTCTGATATTGGTAGCTTCCTAAATTAAATCCTCCCTTAAACGTGTTTGAGTGATACACACTTAAATGCCTGCTGATAGTTTTTGTTTGACAGAGATGTCTATGATGACTCTGCCTACATGAATGTAGTCAGTATGGAGCTAGGTGTTGCAGTGGATTTGTTTGAAGTCCATCATCGTCTCTGAAGGCTTACATCCAACATTTATCTTGAGTTGCTGATTAAAATGAATATTTTGTGTTGTCTCTGAACCACAAAAGACATCTGTTAACATAACCACCACATGGCTTGGTCTCTTTTCTAGCCAGGCTGAGAGTCTGAGTAGCAACAAGGTGAGTGCAGGGAGATCAAACAGGAAAGCTGCAGAGCATTGCTTTTGCTCAGATCACTGGGCAAAGCCCCTTCTTTGGGAGTTTCAGACAACAAAGTGCATTAGTAGAAAAAAAGGTGAGGACTTTCTCCAGCTTCTACTGTCTACCTCTCCTTTCTTAAAGCGCGTTTCTGTTCCTAGAGGTAAAAGAGTTCTGCAGTGTTGCAGATCTCCATATTTTGGACCACCTAACCACTGAACAGCACTTTAAAAACCCTTGATTTGTGGAAAGGAATGAGAAGCACACTCACAGGCAGCACACAGGAGAGATGTGCAGTTGTCATTTTCATCAGCTGACACTGTGAAATCCTTCCACCCAAGAACACGTGGCAGGTTTCCACTACAGCCAGCTGTTACATACTGAGCTTGACAGCCCTGCAGGACAGAGCACAGAGCTGTGAGATCCATGGTTCTGGATAGATGTAATTATTTTTGGTAATGTCTTTCCCTCTTTTTCTGCCTTTCCACAGAGATGGGAACAGAGACTGCAAGAGCAAAAGCAGCGAACAGCCCGCAGTAAGAATCAGAATGCAGGACGCAGCGGTCGGAGCGGGGCCTCGAAGCCATCAAACAAGAACACCAACACGCTGGTCAGCGGCCCCAAAAAGGCCACTAAAACGAGAAATGGCCAGAAAGAAACGAACGCTAAGAAAGTATGAGTGTGACATTTCTGGCAAGAGAGGAAAGATTTTTCTTACATGATGAGGGTCGCAGTCTGGCTTGAGTGGCATGTTTTATTAATCCAGAACTCATTGACTTAGAAACTCCATTTCTACATAGACGTTTTTGCTGCACTTTACTTGTAAAGGTTTGCTTTTCCTTTCAAGCCACTGCAAGCCACAGAGTGTAGGTTTGCACTAATACGTGGTAGGCATAGACAGTCTGACTGAGCTTTGTCTTAGGGCTCTCATTTGCAATTCTAGGTAGAGCTGTCTTGGCTGCTAGAGGTTTTAACTCTGTGTCCCTGTTACCCTGCCAGAGGTTGGGAGGGCTGCACAAGGCATCTCTTCTCTGCTCAGAAAGTGCACTTTGCAGCGAGGTGTGTTAGTTGGCAGCTTACTCCGTGAGTGAATGTGGTGAGCTGAGAAGCATGGCAGCTGAGGAGCAGCAGGGAGATGTAACTTCTGGCAGAGAGCTGCAGTAATTGCGACAGCTGCTATAGCTGAATCTATCTGCTGTTGGGAGTCACAGCTCTTACTCAGAGCAGTCAAAAGCATAGTTTACCAATAAGCATCTGGGTATGCATTATGTGATTATTTACTTTTATGAGTGCCAGAAATATGCTTACAGTGTTAGTTTTTGACTTTGTGTAGCAAAAATGCCTTGAAAGCAAACTAATTTTTTTTTTATTATTTTTACTGTACTTCAGGCTGCCTTCTGTTGTTATAATTTCAAATATATTTAAACATCTAATTGAAAAAAATCAGTATTTTTTAAAAGGACGGATTAAAGTGAAGCAGATCTGCAGAATTCTTAAAAATAATGTATGTTTGCTGTAATATATCTTTGTTACAAAAACTGGAAGAGAAGCATTGCTCTAAACATACCTGACAGCTACTGAACAGTATTGAAAAAGAGGGCTTCGTGTGGCTCCATGTTCACGTGGATCATTTTTATCATTTGATACCAAATAAATAAATAGACTAATAAATAAGAAAGATGATTTGTCCCTGTTCATCAACTTCTGTTTTCAGTTGGTTAGGTTCAGTTCTGCTGACTGGAAAGTAACATTGGCCTTGCAAGCTGCTGTGGACAAAGCAGTTGCTAATATTTATGTACTAAGTTTTACTGACCTGTTTAGCTGCGTGAGCTATGAAAAAAAGCAAAGGTGATACAAATCCAACTGACATAACACCAAGATGGCATTTATGCTGTTCCTGCCCAGGCTTTACCTGGGTATGGCAGTATGGCAGTCTGACTTCTGTTAGCAAATAAGGAGGTCACCTTCACTGACGTTGTGGGAGCTCATGATTGATATCCTGAACTTCAGGAATTCCTACAGCAAAACTGAGGACTAGATTTAGTGTTTCTGATATCTGTAAAACAAAACTGATATTCCTAAAATAGAGAGGGTCTACATCAGGAAAAATAACTATCTGTGTCGGTGAACATAAAGAGTTTAAAGCACTCATGTCAGTATACTGATCTATTTCCCTACCTGAACTCCAATGCAATTTGCATAGATTAAGTTTAAGACGAAATATGCTGGAGTGATTGTGGTAGTAGCATTAACACATTTAGCAATGTGCTAACACAAGGCAGAGGTGTAAATTCTAATTAGAGAATGCTTAAAACAAAGGAACAGAAATGGAACAGAAAGAAATTTTTAAATGGCCTATAAGGTAGTTCAGGGGACAAAAATCTACACAACTTCAGTGGTCGTTGGTTGAGTTTTGAACTGTTGGCTAAAATAAGCAAAGGTCATCATATGAATGTAGGTCATTCCTACTAATTCTGAGCAGATGTAAGAATTTATCTCTGTGGAACATCTGCAGAATAAGATGCAAAATTTAATCCAGGTGCCAGAAATGCTGAGCGCGTACTGGATTCATTGGCTATAATGAGAACTGTGTGCATTTAACATGTCAGAAAGAACAGACCACAAACTTTGGTTCCTGAATACAGACTATAGGTAACACTTTAACCCTGTGGGATGAAATGGAACATAATAAATTGCCATGAAATGAGAAAAAATTTTTCTGCAGTTTGACAGTGATGACTTAAGTAAGCACAGTCTAAAAGAGAAATATGATTGGAAAGTTTCTACATTTTTCTATTGTGTAGCAGGAGTTTGATTTCCTATTGATGTCGACTTGAAGTACTCCAAGAAATATGTATAAGGGTAACTAATGAAAATTGATCACAGTCCTACCAATGTGAGCCTGAAAAAACAAATACAGAAGCCATGAGATTTCACTATAACATGGTGAATGCAGCCAGGGGTGATGTTTACTGAATGAACCCTTTGGAACAGCTAGGTAAACTCCATACCAACTTTACATACTATTTTTCAATTGTTAAAACTTTTTCTGTATCAGGGAAATGAAATGCTAAAATTATTTTCTAAAGAGAGCTTTGTGTTTCATTGTGGAATAAACTGTGATGCACCAAGCCCAGTATTTCTAAATCCCTTGACATTTTCATATATGCTTTATGCTGAATAAACTAACTTTCATCCTGATTTGGTAAAGATACTGAAGAAGGAAAGGTAGTACAACAGAAAGCGGAGGATATCATCATACAAAGGACAGATGTGCAAGCAGGGGAAATGGATTAATAAGGTTTTCCCAAATGCATTCTTTCTGGGTTTTGTTTGTTTGTTTGTTTGGTTTTTGATGAAGCCATGAATCAGCTCAGTTCAGTACTAATATAACTCAACCCATTTTGAAAATCCCTTACACTCCTTAACTTCCTGCAACACGAAATGCCAGCTGAATGCAGACTCAGATCACCCCCGTCTTCCAGCCTGCTGCCCTTACCTTTACAAAGACGTGAGACAGATATCAGAGCAGCAGGGGCTGTTCAAGCAGGCAAGGGGATCTTCCTGCAGACCCACATGGCCAACTCACCTCTTCTCTCTGCCGTGTGGCAAGAAGTCAGACTCAGCTCTCCTAGTGCACATCTGGTGTCACGTTAGGGCACCCCAGCACTGGAGTCACAAAACCTAGATTCAGCAGAGTGGACAAGTAGACTATTGATGGATGAAAGCAATTATTGTACCTATTCACAGCTGAAATATTAGCAAGCAAAAAAATTATAGTGTCAAGTGCTTTTTCTCAGTATTACAGCTGCCTTCCTAGTGAGGGTCTTGGGTTTTTTTTTTCTCATATAAAATAGAAATGGCTTGGGACATTGAACAGATGTTTCTAGTGAGTGTCTTGCTACCTCCCACACATATGTAGCCGATTTAGTAAGAACTACCATTGAATATTTTAACTGAATGTTCTAACCTCAATTCCAAAAGGAACGAAACCTGAAAAAATATTTGTTCTAATTGCAAATAATTGGCTTCAATTTAGAGGGGCACTGTAAATGCAAATCAGAATTCTTAGGAACCACATTAAAAAAAAAAAAAAAAGACAAACAAAACAAGAATAAAAAGAAAGCTAAACATAACCTCCCTCCAACAGAACTTGAATGACCCGGTCACTTTAATTCAATTCAGCGCTGTAATTTTATTACTTTTGTCCAGTCACTGCATATAACTGAGAAATACTTCCTGAACAAACAAAAGGAAGGTTTTCTAGTCCAAAATACTCAAACAGCTCTTAAATTATGTTCTTTGCCGTTGTAACCTAGATTTCAAATGAATGGAACCTGAAAAAATATTTATTGCAATTATGCACAATTGACCCACATTTTTTGGTTGTGCTTAATAGCCGGATGTAAAAGCACATCTGAAAATGCTTCCTCAACCACATTTTTCTAGTAAACCACATCAGCTCCAATTGGTTTTGTTGACAAATACAAATACATCAATATGAGTCAACAGTTGTTTTTCCATCGCTAGTAGAAAGAAGTAGCTTTCAAGAACCTGCGGATGAGTGTTTCATTTCTATAATGGTTCGTTACTTCTAATTAAATATAATCAAGACTCTGTGGAAACACTACATTTAATTTCACTTGCTGACATTATATTTCCTGTAACATCTCTGAAATTGGGCACCAGCCTTATTACAGGCTGAAACGGGATTTTGAGCTTGCTTGTTGGATATGCAGGAAATTGAGGGCATTCCAAATAACCTATTAATGTCAGACCTGCTCCTGTTGTTACTGACAGCAGACTTCTGGATCAAACTGTAGAGTAAGAAGCACAAAGGAAAGCATCTGGACAGGAGGACACTCTTTTTCTCTAGAATCCTGAAATCAAAACATAAATGTATCTTACATACAAAATGCCATACATGACCGATAGAAAGTTCACAGATATATGAGAGTGATGAAGAGATGCCCCAGATAGGCCAACATGTGGGTATTTTGCTTCCTTCTAGTTACAGTATGATGAAAACTTTCATTTTTAGATACTTAGATGACATCTGTATTTATTCTCTGAGCAAACTAATCAGAAAGCTAATATTTGCTCCCATGGAATTGTGGCTAAAGCAAACAGATACTTGCAAGACCTGACCTGCCAGCGTACCTCCTTCACCAGTCACAGCAAAGGAAAAGCAGTAATACACAACCACAAGCTTATTGACTCCATCTTCACAGCAAATAAAGCTTTCTTCCCAGTTTCCTTATTTTATTATGTAGAAATGCAGTACAAGTACTAGAATAAGGCATACTAAGTCTTCTTAAACAGTATTGTGAGGTGTAGATCATGCTTGTTTATCATTCTAAAGTGAAACAGATCTTCAGTATATACTTAGCTTCAAATTATGATTTCATTGAAGCTCCCAAGCAAGGAAATATGTGGTCTGTTATGTAAGTAAACATGCCCTGTGGTTCCAGTTATCTCCTGCTGAGATAAATATCTGAAAGATAATCATGTTATCTTTTGTTATTGCTGGAAGAATTTTGTCATATTTCTGCAACACCTAATTCTACAGAGAGCCACAAGACATTTACTAAATAAAGGGTTGTGGCAGTCACATTCTAGTCATATCACATTTTGGCCATGACAACCCCAGGCAACACTACAGGCTTAGGGCACAATGGCTGGAAGACTGTAGAGAAAATGGATCTGGAGGTGTTGGCTGATGCACAATTGAACACAGGCCAGCAGTGTGCCCAGGTGGCCAACAAGGTCAATGGCATCCTGGCTTGTATCAGAAAGAGTAGCCAGAAGGACATGGAGGTGATCACCCCTCTGTATTCATCTCTGGTGAGGCTGCACCTTGAGTACTGTGCTCAGTTTTGGGCCTCTCATGAGGGGCATATGTACATATGTAGTAGGAATATGAGTAGGAGTACCATATGAGTACAATGCCTGAATGTCGAGATAAACTTTTAGAGACAAAATAATCTGCTAAAATATTGGCAGTTGTCATGCTTCTGAATGTATGACATTCTGATGTAGAAGTCTGTATCTCTGAGACACAGCCTTCATGAATCTGAATCTCCACCAGCTAATTTCTACTGTTTTCAAACATATCTTCTAAATTACTCCTTTCCAAAGCTGCTGAAAGACCTTACAATCACAAACATACTTAAGAGAAACAAACAAACATCAATAAATTAAATGTTCTCATATTCAATTTGAGTTTGAAATCTTATGCAATCTATGCCTAATATTCAATAGGCTACATTGAAATATTATGCAAAGATTGCACAATATTTCAGTGTAATCTATTGACTCATTTTAACCAGGCACAAAACCAGGATCATGACTGACACACGTTAATATATGAGCCCAAATAAATACAGTCCTTCAGTGGCTAGCAGTTGAAATGAACAGAAAATAATATATATTATATTGCTTGAGAGTGATGTAATGGAGGATGAAAAGTGATGGTTAAACAAGCAAAGTGATGGTTAAACTTATATACAATAATATCAAAGTGAGCCATGCAGAACTAGCGTAGCCCTATAACTGACAGAAATTTCTAAGACTAGCATGATAGATAATCCACAAATTCAAAACATTTGTAGGATATCTATAAAATATTTACTTCTATCAGAAGTTTTGTGAACTTCTAGAAAGACACAAAGACAGTTTGCTGTTTCAGCATTTCTGGTCCTGTAAAATATAATCCCATCTAAGCTTCCAGTGTTACACTTGCCCTGGTGGTAGACAGCCACTCAACTATAGCAAAGATCTTGGGAAATAAAATGAACTGACATGTCTGAAATCATAATATTCAGGCCTTTTCTGGGACTGCTTCTTGGCTTAAAGTGTAACATACCAGTACCCAAAAGATCCAGAGCACTGGAATAATGCGAGGAAGAACAGTCTTAATTGGTTTTTGAAGTAAAAAAACAAGCCAAAGAACATATGGCAGTTCTGAGGAATGCTTCTCAGAAGTCAGCTCACTGAGGTGAGATATAAATTCTGCACTAATCAAAACTTCCTACCGGCTCACCTCAAGTAGAGTTTATTGCAATAAAGAAGCTGTAGGTGAAAATGGGCCACCAGGAGAACGCTCAGTCCAACTCCTGCTAGAGGAATGCCTATAATAACAAATTAAGAAATGCCCCATCACAACAGAAATATTTTTCAGGAAGTTCTTTAGAACAGCTAGCTACATTAAATGCTGTAGGAGCAGAAGGAAAAGTGTGAGAAGACTTCATTCTTTCTGGACTTTGCATTTATAATCAATGCAATAAAGTAAACCATTAGTTGAATACCATTCCTTAATATCTCAAACTTCAGCAGACTTGAACAGAAAAAGAGAGAAAGCATCAGCTACTGAAGGATATTGATGTTCTTCAGAAAAGCCAACCAAATTAGACTGAGACAGGATCAAACTCATCAGTTCGTCAAGAATGTGTATTTCAAGATTAGCTGTACATAAGGGCTGACTTTATACTTTGCTTCATCTGATCTATTTGAGTAAGTGGGCTGGAAAGAACCATCTAGCTTATTATCCTATCTGTGACAGAAACCATTAGAAGATGATAAGAAGATGATAAGGAGAAGGATACAATAATACAATCGTTTTCAGGGCCCTGAGCGAGTCTATAGGCCCCGATAGCCCTAAGCAGTCTCTCTTGGGGTTCGCAGCCATGCTGTCTGCTGCAGATGAGACCTGGGCTTAATCCCAGCCTGAGCTATGTTGTACTACTTGTCTCTGGCTCTCTTTCCAGGTGCTCCTGACAGGACACTCGAGTGGCTGTTGGGCTGGGTTCACAATCTGCCTTGCCTGGACTGCTAGCAGACCTTGTTCTGCCAGGATGAGGTGTGGTTAATCCACCAGGGAGGGCACAGCCTGTGCTACCGTCATCTTTGGTTTGAGGCCCACTCCTGCCTGTGGAGTTTTCCCACACTTGCTAATGCCTTCTGTCAGTGCAACTGCAACCCGAGACCTTTCAGCATTTCTCCTTTATAGACCGCACTAGCTAAAGGGTTTCCAACCTTTTGGTTTGCCTGGGCTGCATAAAGTAAAGAAGAATTGACTTGGACTGCATAAAAAATCCCCACTGTCCATTTTATGTTATACTCTGTTTAGATTGTAAAGAATTATATCAAGGAGTCTGGTGGGGCTCGTGCTATAAGTGCAGGCTAGAGTGGGAAAACGATTTATGGGGGTTATTTGGGGGAAATTTTAAGGAATTAGGGGTAAGCTGTGGGGACGTTGGAGGAATAACAACTCAACAAGCCCGTATAATGGGAAATAGGCAAGGAAAAGAAGTACCTAAGAGGACACCACTAGGGTGTATTTTGGCACACTGGGGGGACATTGCCAGAAGACCTGGGGGTAGTCTGAGTAAAAAGGCTTTGATAAAATATTGCAGTCAATGGTGGTTGCTGTACAAACTGTAGGATGGGAAAAAATGGCCCCTGAATGGGACTCTGAATTATAACATAATCTTACAATGAATGTTGTTCCAGGGTGGCAATGAGGACATAAATGTCATTTTCCAAAACAGGACCCTCACTGGGATGTGAATGAGAGCGCAGAAAGGGACTGGCTAGTAGCATACAGGGAATGGGTTGTAAAAGGAATGGAAAGGGCTATCCCTATGGCAATCAGCTGGTCTGCTTGTATGCTCTAAGCCAAGGACTGAAGGAAACTCCTTCGGAGTTTCTGGATAAATTAAGAGATGCCATAGAAAGTCCACTTCCCTAGACCTGGGATCAGAGATGGGTATTCAACAACTGATATAATTATTCATAGGACAATCAATAGAAAACATATGACGAAAGCTACAGAAAATGAAGGGTCTGGATGCACGGAATTCAGAAAGTTTACTAGAGGAAGCATGGAGGGTGTTCAGTACTTGGCAGGAGGAGAACCGCTTGAGAAGGGCCAGTGCGCCATCTGCAGGAAAAAGGGGCATTGAAAGAGGGAATGTTCACAGAAGGATCAAAAAAATGGGTGGCATGGGTTAGGATCCAAGCCTCGGTGGAAAGGGATTGACGGGGATCTCGGGAATCTGCCCTAGAGAATCCACTGGTTAAAATTAAGCTAGGGAATGAACAACAGAATGTAGAATTTTTGGTGGATACGGGAGATACTTATTCTGTTTTAAAGGAATTTTTGATGCCATTAAGTGAAAACTTTGTAATGGTAAAAGGGCCCACGGGTCAACCAGAAAAGGCATATTTTTCTAAACCACTGAAGTTTAAGTTGGGAAAACAGAGGAAAATACATAGATTTTTTGTATTAAGTGCTGCTGCCTTTGGCTGTGCCAGCTCAGGGACTGCGGTTGAGGGCAGTTGGGTGCCCATGGCGACAGGATTCTGAGTGCCACTTGCTGGCCCAAACATGGCGGCTGGCAGTTATTTAAAGCAGTGGAGTTGCTGTGTTTGTATCGGCTGTCCTTTGCCATCTCTCAGCTCTGGCCCCGGAGCGTGAGAAGGTGGCATCTCTTCTGCCCTGATGCCAAAGGAGAGGGGTGTGGAGGAGAGGGCCTGGCGTCCTCTGGGCGGCCGCCCTGGGACTGCAGGGGGTGCGTTGGAGGGCCTGTGAGCTCCTTGGGGCCTGGTGCTGGGGTTTTGCACCTGGGGGATGGAAGGCTGTAGGCTCTGTTGATATTTTCACTGTGGGACTTCACAATTTAACTGTTTTCTTTAAGATTGCTGCTCATATTCAATCATTAGAAATGCTTTGAAAAATAAACTTTGGCAGACACAAGGCACATGTGTGTATGTCTGAGGCTGTTCCTTACAGCATTTTCAGACTTGAAGATTTCTGTCATCCTCATAGCTAATGAGTTTCCTGCATTATTTGTATGGGAACTTCTGAATCACGGCCTGAGCCACTGATTGCTCACCTGAGGCGAGCACTGAGTCAGCCATGGGAGCACAGGTGAAGGCGATTCAGCTGTGTGATGAAGGCTGGAGCCTGGCTGCACCTCTCCTAGACCCATTGAAGCGCTGGCTGCCAGGGGAAATGTTCTCTCCTTTGGAGTTTTGCAGTGAGTTCAGGATGCAGGTAAGCATTCTATCTATTAGAACAGATAGAACAAGCTCTCTGGTTTAATTCATAATTATAACATCTCTATATTCATTGATTATATGCTACTGAATGTGATGTTGTGCCTTACTCAACTTATCCTCATGGGAGAGGCAGTGGAGGGGACAGCAAAAGTAGTGGTACTGAGAGCCTGTTTAGGTTGAACACATTGCCAACCAGAACCCCCAAATCCCTTTCCACAGCTCTGCTCTCCAGCCCCTAATCCATCCATATCAATCCATAGAGCCAGGGCTGTTCCATCCCAGGAAGTCAACACTCCTCCCAGTTTAGCATCATACGAGCACGCTGTTATTTAATATCTTTTTTTAATGTTTTCTTTTAAAAATAACGCTTTGTTGTGCCACTGCTGTCCTGATAAATTGTTGGCAGTAGGTCCATGTAAAGCAGGAGGCTGGGCTAGATGATGTACAGAGATCCATTCCAACCATCTTAACCACTGTTCTGTGTCCGTCATTCGTGTTTCTGGTCAAATTCAAGGCAGAGAACTCTTCAGTGCTACAAATGTAAAGCTTTGCAAAGCCAGTTAAGTTTGGTTGAAATATTTACAGCAGGTGTATCACTAGCAGTGTTTTAAGGACCTTCCTTGACACTGTTTTTAAGATAATTGTACACAAAACACATTAGATTCTTGGGCTATTTGAAAAACATGCATTTGTTAAGTGATGAAAACAAATATGTATATATATCAAGCATACATGAGTAAATCACTACTAACATCAATTTTCTAGCACTTACTACTTGTTACATAGATATTCCTTGTTGCACAGAAATGGGTTTATAACAAAAAACGTATGGAATATGGAGGAAAACAGGTGTGTGTACATCTACAGTTAAATATAGGTGTCTAGGCAGACAAATGTGTCTAGTGACTTGACTACAAATTTCAAAAAATCAAATACTAATTGCTCAATCTATATCAATCTCGCCGAAAACATACTCAATGCTTTCCAGTGCATGTTCTCTATTAGATGATCCATGAACAGCATTCGACAAAATATTTTGTGCAAACTGGGCTCGAATTGATTCAGGATAGCTCTCTTTTGCCACTTCTGGGTCTGTTGGACCCATTAGTTTCCTCCACTCTTGGACAGCATTTTCCTTTGTTAAGACCATTACCACAGACGGGCCCCTGTAAAATGGACGTAAGGAAGTTCTTGCACTGTTGTGAGATGCAGATTTAGCTTTAACTTTAGAGATACTGTGAAGGCTTATGGTAAACATGCTGTCTGAATAATGTTAATCTGTTTAAATTTCAAAATGCATTTCTGCAGTGTTTTGTTAAAGGCAGCATAAACCTACTGATACCTGTGTTTGAAAACCACAAAGATGATGACAATCAGCTTTTTGGATTTGGACTTCTTGTCTTTAAAAGACTCTCACTCAAAAATTTCTGAAGCAGGACAATAAGCACTTATATCAAAAGTTACACAAAGATACTATGATAAAAATATTTTACTTGCATGAAATGAGTTACTTGAGAAACACATCCAAAATAATAATTACTGTCCATAATTTTGGAAAGAATTGTGAACTTTCATTTTAAATGAAGGACACTTCATGCTACAAAGTAATTATAAAACACTGAAAAACTGATTGAACTTGCTAGAGAAAGTAACAGAGTATAAAAACATCAGCCCACATAGGGAATTGTTTTGTTGGGTCTATCCATTCAAAGACGTGATGCATAGTTTACATAACTCAGTACTGTATAGCTAGTTACTTACTCAGTCATGCATGCCACTAGCTCTTCAAAAAAGGGTTTTCCTTCATGATCCTTGTAAAACTGTGTAGCCATTTCACGAGTTAAAGCTTCTTCTTTAATTTTTGATATAGTAAACCCAGCATCTTTAACCTTTTGCATAATTTCATCTACAAGAATAAGAAGTAAATTCACTCTTGTTTAAAATAGCTAGTTCAAATGAAAAAAAAAAATTGATGCGAAAACCTCTTTAAATGTTTCAGAAAATATTGCTAGTAGCATTTATTGCTATTTCTGACACTTGACAGAATGTGGAATGTAGTTGTAATGCTATAGCACACACCAGCTGGCCTGATAAAATAAATATAGGTTGTTCCAGGAAGAGAAGAAAGACCAACGAAGCCAATTATGAGTTAACAATTAGAAAGACTACTGAACTTACTAGGAAAGAAGAATGCTAACAAGAGGCTTTGGAACAGAGGTTTAAAAAAAAAAAAAAAAAAAAAAAAAAAGTAGGAGTGAAAACCTTAGGCAAGATTACAAATGTATGGTGTTCTTTTCACTTTGACCTTTCCTCCTCATTCTCTGTGTTTGAGGGCAAGGACAGAACAAAGACAGCAATCGATAGAATTGCAACCCTGAACTTCCTGAGAGCCAACTTTGACTTCTTCAAGAACCTACTTGGAGGTATCCTATGTGTTGGAGCATTGGAAGATAGGAGGCCTCAAAAAGTTGGTTGACATTAAGCAGCACTTATTCCAAGTTCAGGATCAGTGAGTGCATCGCTAAGAGTAAGAAATCAGGCAAAGGTGGCAGGAGACATGCATGGATGAACAAGAAGCTCATGAAAAAACTCAAATGGAAAATGAAAGTCTATGAAATGTAGACAAGGGGTCTTGCATCTTGGGAGGGATATAGAAATGTTGTCAGGGCTTGCAAAGAGATGACAGGGAAGGCTAAGGCCCACTTGGAATTAAATCTGATGAAGGAGGTCAAGGACAAGGAGAAAGGATTCTTTCCTTATGTCAGTAGTACAAGGAAGACTAGGGAAAATGTGGTCCACAGCTGAATGAGTTGAGTGCCCTGGTAATGGAGTAGACTGGGAAGGTGAAGTAACTGAATGCCTTCTTTTCTTCCATCTTTGGTGCTGAGGCTGCCTTGCAGGAATCTCAGACCCTGGAGGTAAGAGAGAAAGTCTGTTTAAAGGAAGATTTCCCCTTGGTTGAGGAGATTCTGTGCAGAGATTGTTCACGTAAACTAATTGCACACAGTGGGTCTTGATGGCAGGCACCCACCATGAGTACTGAGGGAGTTGACAGAAGTGGCTGCCAAACCCCTCTCTATCATCTTTGAAAAGTCATGGAGTATGGGAGAGCTGCGTGAGTGTTGGAAGAAAGCCAGTGTCAATCCAGTCTATAAAACTGGCAAGAAGTGGAACTACAGGCCAGTAGTCCCTGGGAAGGTGATGCAACAGCTTATTCTGGATGTCATCTGAAGTAACAGGAAGAGAATAAGGTATTCTGGAGTAATCAATGTGTATTCTCACCTAGGGGAGATCATGCTTGCCCAATCTGGTAGCTTTCTCTGGGATCATGAGTGGCTGGGTAGATGAGGGGATGGCAGCAGTACATACCTTGACTTCAGCAAGACTTTTGACCGTCTCCCATAACATGCTCATGGGTAAGCTTTGGGGGTGTGGGATAGACTAGAGAACAGTGAGATGGACTGAGAACTGGCTGACTGGCAGAGCTCAGAGGGTTGTGGTCATTGGTGCAGAGTTTAGCAGGAGGCCTGTAGCTAACAGTGTTCCTCAGGAGCTGGTATGGGGTCCAGTCTTGTTCAACATCTACATCTGGATGTAGGGATAGAAGTTTGCTGTTGACATGTAGCTCGGATGAGTGGCTGACACACCATAAGACTTTGCTGCCATTCAGTGAGATCTAGACAGTCTGGAATCTTGGGCAGAGAGGAACCTGATGAGATTCAACAACAGCAAGTGTAGAGTCCTATACCTGGGGAGGAATAGCTACATGCATCAGTACAGGCTAGGGGCTGACCTGCTGAAAAGGAGAAAGGAGATCTGCAGAGAAGGACCTGGGTATTCTAGTGGACAGCAGGTTGGCCATGAATCATCTGGGTGGTGATAAACTTGAACACACAAAGTTCCATATGAAGCCAAGGAAGAAATTTTTTTCTTTGGAGGTTACAGAGAACTGGAACAGGCTGCCCAGAGAGGTTGTGGATTATCCTTCTCGAGATATTCAAAACCTGCCTGGATGCTTTTCTGTGAAACCTACCTGCTTTATCAGGGTGTTGGACTAGACAATCTCCAGAGGTCCCTTCCAACCCCTGTGATTCTTTGGTACTATGATACTATGATTGTACAGGAATGAATCGAACTTAATAGTGGCTCATTTTGAGTCAGTAGAGAAAACTGTCTGAAATCAGTAGTGTGACTTAGGAAAGCCTCTCTACTTAAAAGAACACTGGACAACTAGTTTGGCAGTGTGCCAGGCTTTTAAACTGTTTAACTTAGCTAAGGATATTCTCTTGCTTCAATTCACTAGTACTCCTGTGAAGAAAGAGCTGTAGATTACTTGAGAAAGGAAATGTCACATTTGAGACCTCGATATGAATTATGCAAGCCCTGTAAAAGCACTTATCTGCATGGTAAAAGCATTCTCATAGAATAAATATAATGCACCTGGCATGGTTCACTGCAGTGTACATTGCTAATATTTTGTAGAAATAACATCTGGAGACATAGCCTATGCTTTCTAGATCACTTACCTTTGTGATTTTTAGCAGCAGCAGGTTTGATTAATGCCAAAGTGTGCTCCTGAGGGAAGAAGAACTCTAATTCCTTCTGAGCATCAGTAAGTGAAGAACTACCATGCAGCTGATTAATATCTAAGTTGTCGACTGCATACTTTGCACGTAAACTAAGAGTCATTAAAAGAGTGAAGATATTAAAGGGAATAGTTATTTTGAGCTTTAACTGTGACTAACCTTAACCTACTGTATTGAAATCGATCTGGCAAATTAAATGCTCTGTGATATCTCTGGAGCTGTAAGAAAGAGCAGTCACATTTTTAATTAACCACATGAAATACGATCGCTTTCCTTTCTGTCATCTCATTATATTTCCAAAGTAATACCAGTTTTTGTTTAAGGAAACAATGCTTCTGGCAATAACAAGTAAGATGATGTCACAGCAGCTTATTAGAACAATACTGCAAGCAGGTGAGAAAATAAGGTGTTAATTCATAAAACATGTGAAAGAAACTCTGTCACAAATAACATAATCCACCAGTGAAATTTTTCCTTAATCTAAGAAAACAGGCATTTGGTTTAAAAAAAAAACAATGATGCTATTTCAAACAAAACCAAGCAGAATTCAATACTAGAAGTGCTGTTACTATAATACCTTTTATCCGAGAAAACTTTAACAAGCTGCAGAAATATACATCAGCTTCCAGATGATGGCACTATAGTTACACCAGTTGGAATGTGATATTCATTGAGATGAAGAATATAAAGGTAAATTAGAGGCTGAGGGTGACAGTTTACTATTTTAGGTACTACCTGTTTGGATTTTTCTTCTTTGCCTCTTCAATAGTCTTTGGGCCTAATAAATCTCTCCAGTGTGCTATAGCATTTTGTCGTGTTAGAGCAAGTACAAGTGTTGGACCACTGTAACAGAAAATCAGCATCAAAAACATCAAATATTAAACTCTCTGCAACTGGCAAAAAGAATTTGATCACATGCAGATGAGGCCAGGCAAACAAAGCCTACTACTGAAGGATTTTCAAACCAGTATCTTTTTAAATAGCTACAGCCTGATAAAACCTCATGGAGCTTGAAAGAATTTAAATTTCAAAGTTACTGGTACCAAAATGGCAGGAATGTTGCAGAATTGGGCTGTATCTTTATTATTAGATGCAAAAATACGGATCAGCTCCTAAGATTTTGTATGCATCCCAGCCGTGTTACAACTTCATTGGAAGACAATATCCAAATATGATTGTTTTTTTTTCCACTCTGAAAAGTCCAACACACAACCTGAACAAAGTTTACTCCTATAGACAATCTAAGTGCTGCTCTCCAGAGCATAGCTCAACTGTTTTCCTTCAAATCAACCAAACTAACCAACATCCTGCAGTTGTGAAGTCGTGGTAATTTTTAAAAATCTGATTTTTCTACTTGGTAATTATCTCATTGTCTGCATTTGTCTGATTCTGTTTTGAATTTTACTAAACTCTCAGATGTGATGGCCGTGAACTATTCAATTCAGTTATTTGTTGTGAAAGTTTCAGTCTCGTTTATAAATCCACAGTCTCATTTTTCATTGACCTTACCTGGTCATTTGTTCTAGCAGTGCTGGGAAATAGTCTTCGTTTTCATGTTCTTTATAAAATTCTCGTGCTTGTTCTTCAGATAGGGTTATTTCCTTCTGCATCGCTACCTCAAAGCCATCATCTTTTATGCTTTGCATAATGGAATCTGTTTAAATTATTGAAATAATGCTAAATCACTGTCCACCCAACAATTCATACTCTTGCGAAGAAACGACGTGGACTTCCAATAATAAATTGAATTAGAAAAATAGCAAGCTAGTTTAAAGCAACTGCTGGATGTTTTTGGCAGCTGCCTGGATGCTCATAAAACTGATCCTCGCTCTCTTAAGGTTTTCTCTCACTTCAGAAATCTCAGTAGGGATTCCTGACTGAGAAATTTGATATGCACTGCATAAATGAAGGAAAATACGGAGAATTTGTGTAGACAGATATTAATTTAACCAAATCTTACGAGAACATGCTTACAAATATCAGGCACAAGTCAAAAGTATAAGTCTCTATATACAGGACTGTATATAGATATATACCTGTGTATAATTCTCTATATACAGGTAAAATGATTCTTCTTAGCAAAATTTTCTTGATAGTAATCAAGAAAATAAATGCACGGAAAGATCAAAATTCTAGTGTTACAAATCTTTGTGTGTATGTCAATTCCAGAACAGAAATTCTTGAATTTGAATAAGAAAGCTAACTATGATCTAGCAAGAGATATAAATATACGTAAGAAGAAACTTGTTTGGATGGAGCTTTGTACTAATGGGGTAGATTTTGTGATCCAATCTATAGACACCTTGTCTGTATAAATGTATTTGTGTGCAGCAGTGTCTTATGCAACATAGCACATCCTGAATCATATCTCTTTCACACTTGCCATTGGTCTGCTCTGGACCATGCAGTCAGGGACAGTATCAGCTACTACGTTATGGTGGGAAGTATGTTATGTTACAGTATACTTTGAAAATCCCAGCTTCTTTGAGATGTTTTCCGTAAGCTTTATAAAGATAGCCTTAAAATATCAAATAAAGGAACAAAATGGTTTTGACATTTATATTCTAAATATATCAAACACGAGCCATGTAATTTTTCCTGATAAAGATTACTGACAACTTAATGCTGAGCAGAGAAGATGATCTACCTCCTTTCCATTAGTAGAGTTAGAATTCTTGAAGTTCAAAGTATGAGACTTTATTTGCCCTAGATGGAAAATGTAGTTACTAAAACTTACCCCGTCTTTCTCTTAGGACACAAGGTCTAATTAAGGCCAACGTCTTCTCAAATTTTTGTTCTGTGCTCTTTCTATCAAAATTTGGGAAAAAGAAGGCGAGTTGCCTGCTAGCATCTTCTAAGCTGTCTGGCACATCACATATATTTGATATAGTCTCATTTTCTTCAGTTCTTTGCAGCCTAGAAAGACATAGTTGTGCCATCTTTTAGTCAATTACAAGTTGTTTTTTGACATTATTATTATTTTGACATTTTTTTACGTACTTGACATTAGAGCAAAACAGACATTCCAAGATGTCATGAATGTGAACAGCCAATCCTTGCTATCTACTGAAGTATCTCAGTTGAAAACAAACCAACAACAAAAACCACCAACCTGCAACCTCTCTCACTTGTTTGCAGGCTTTTACACAGTGATCCCAGGGCATACAGCATACTTCAATCACTGTCTTTGTGAACTAGTGTGAAGTGGAATTGCATGGACTACAGCAGCTTTGAAGTACAGCACTGTTCCTCTTAGACAACTTGTGCAAGTCTAGTTCTGAATTAGCAAGAAGTCAGCGCCCTTTGCCTGTTGTCTTTCTCTGGGAAGCATGGAGTTACTATGTTCCTCAAGAAGCATATCAGATATCAGTGTACACATGTACATATCAATCAGATATGTAATGATGGTCTTTGTTTATTATGTTTTTGGAATACTGTAACTTAATCACACATTGCAATTAACAATGTTATTTACCTATCTGTTTCTTCAGCCTCAGCCTCACCAGGCATGCCTTCACTTGTTTCATGCAGTTCTTTCCAGAGAGGAATAGCATCTGTTCCTTTTTTTTTAGTGATTATCAGAATATGGCACGGTCCACTCATCATGAATTGAACAAAATCATCAAAATCAGGCTAAAAAATATAATTTTTGTTTCACCATGAATTTCACAAACTCTGACTTTGTCATCAGAAATGAAGTCATACTTTTTAAGTAGCACTCCTGTTCTTAAAAGGCATTAGTATTGGTTATTCAAAACCCTGTCAAACTGTTTGAAAGACTTTTTATCAGTCATTTGAGGAAATAAAACTATAAAATGTCTAAAATGCAATTAATTGAGGTAAATGAAGTAAGAAAAGTAAATTAAGCAAGCACTATATATTACTCCAGTTTGAAGTGCAAATGATGAGAGAAGAAAATGACCTAGAAATTAATCCAACCTGATCAGATGCTGTGTTTGCAGTAGCACTTACCACATGCTGCAATACAATTCCATGCAGAATTTTTGAAACCAAAACTCAACTAACTCATAGGAAATATAGAACAAAATATTTGCAAGAAATCTGTGTGCTTTTCCATCATTGTCTTTGCCAGATTCTTTCCACTCTTCCAGCTTTAGTCTTCAATCATGTGAAAGACATTCTAATCAGAAAATAACTTTCCAAGCTCTTGTAATTTTCTTGTACTGGGGGCCAGTGACAAATAATGTAACAGGCTTCTCAACAAGCACAGAGCCTTCTGAACTGCTCCTGATAGTTCATAGCAGTTTTCTGTGAACTTGTGAAGCACTGTATGCTTTCTCCTTGTCTTCCTCCTATGTCACCCACTGCATCTAACCTCAATTTCGGCTGCTGTTCTCATGAAGACAACATATACTTGTATTTCAAAACTGGCTCTGTCTGTCTAAAGTGGAATCCCAGGTTGCAAAACCATCTCTTCATAATTCCTCACGTGCTCAGCCTGTTACTTCCTTTCCACACAGTCTTATTTCACTCTTGCTCACTTGTAGCACCTTAGGAACATTTTCTCAGCTTCTTGTTTTGATTATATCAACCTTTTATTTTTACTGTGGTCCCTCTGATAATATCAAACTAGGTGTCTCCTTATAATTCCAGACTACCTTATATACATTTTAAATAAAAATATTTACTCAGAGGCATTAATTTTTGTTGGGATACAAACCCTTCGGTATAGTTAACTTCAGCTAACTTCTGCCAAAAATCATGGCAAAATCCAGTTGCTTCTTTGCTAAAACATTGCCATTAGAGTAAACAACATCATTTCATTGATTCCTTGAACTATCTGCAATTTTCCCTGGTATAGGATAGAGACAGGAAAATAACCTTTTCTGGAGATGTTTTATCATTCTGCTTGTGCCTGGGCTTATTGCCAGTACTGTCCAATGACAAAAATAGTGAAGGAAAGCAAAAGTAATTCATGCTATCATTTATTTCCTGACTGGAAGACATAGGCCATGATTAAGGATCAAGCACATTCTGATAAGAGAAAGAAGTAGTAAAATATTTTAGTTTTTAATTGGAGTTTAATATAACTTAGTAGAAGTGTTGGAGTGCTACCAGGCTATATTCGTAAAAAGAGAGTAAGAAAAAAAAGAGATCATTTTATTTCTTTTCTGTGTACTAAATGTCCACTAATTCAGTTCATCAACATATTAACGAATTAAAGTCTGGAGATTTAAAAATACGTGCAGCCACACTGATATACCTTACCCATTCCTTTTGTTCAGGTTTTTTCTTCTGTTTTTATTTGTGAGTGGGGTTTGTTTTTTCCTACCTGTTCTCTTTTCTTGGTGTAGAATTCTCTGATTTGCTCTTCACTTAGCATTTTCTCTTCTGATGCTGCAATGCCAAAGCCTGCGTCTCTAATCTGCAATTATTCAGTCATTACTCAGTGGCATTTGATGAAAGATGCATATAAAATCCTATGTAAACCTAGAGATGATTGATTATGGATGCTATTTTAAATTTGAATTATCTGAAATATTCCAAATATAACATTATGTTTGTGTAAACTAAAATTTCAGCTTTTCAAAGCCCTTTACTGGATTCAGGATAGCAATGTTCACTATGTTAAAGTTGCAGTGCAGTATATGCATTCATGCAGTGGTCAGTAATTCTTTTTATTTAACATCAAATATATATATTTTTTACTATTGTAAATGATAAACATGCAAGTACTTCTAAAAATCAGTTATAATCTGCATTATAATCACAGTAACCATGTAAGTGTGTGTTTGTCAGTAACTGTTGCAATACAAATAGGCTGAACTTTACCAGACATGAAGAATAGCAGATATCAGTAATAAGATATATTTTATGATTAACTGTTTTTAATTACATTACTGCACTAAATTCAATATGCACTTGCGTGATCTGTATCAAAATTCATAATCTCACTGATAAGAGATTTATACCATATACTTATATCTAAACAAAGACAGCATAATTCAGCTCCATGTGCTGATATCAGCTTACTCACAAACACTCTGCTCTTTAAAATCCCCTATGATGCTGCTGAGTTTTTACATTGCACTGCAAAGTTTGTAGGTGGAAACAGCAATGGTACACATCTCATAAGGCAGCATACAGATAGAGCCAACCAACAGCTGCTCAGCTACATCTAAATTGCCTTCAAACACTGCTTGCTCTTTCTGCTTTTATTGAGCCTCCTTCCTTTCTTGTCAAGATGGAGAAAGGGCAGAAACTGGGCATATAGCACTAATTTTCCTATTTATGTCACAGACCCTCTCAAAATACTTTTTTAAATTAAAATGTTATCCTGGTATGTAGTGTTATGAGCTTTTTTTTTTTTTTTTTAAATCAGAAGCAGTCAGCTAGTCCTATAATTATAGGAATGATATACATATATACTATAATACTACCATATTATATTCTGGAAGGAAAGAGAATTTCTCTTTTCTTGTTTGATGACTTAAATAAATCCAGAATCCTCTGATGTACTGAGATTCTTATTAGTGTCCAGTGTCTGATTGCTAGTGCACACAAATCAATTTGCAGGCATATGCTAAGTCATTTATGTGCATATACACACTATAAACAGCATAACAGGCTGATTAGTTGCTCTATGTGTGCTGACAGTTCTTAAAGACACTGTGCAGTGAGGAAAAATATCTTCTGCGGTTGAAAGGATGAACTTCACCACTGTAGTTTCTAGATCTCATTTCTATTACAGTATGAGAAAAAAAGGCACCCTTCTGCTTGTGGATTTCATGTGTCAGTGATCTCCACAGTATAAATCCATGTCACAGAATCACAGGATCGGAGGGGCTGGAAAGGATGTCTAGAGAATATTGAGTTCACCCCCCTGCTACAGCAGGCTTCCTACAGCTGATTGCACAGGAAAGCATCCAGGCTGGTTTTGAGTATCTCCAGAGAAAGACATTTCACAACCTCTCTGGGCAGCCTGTTTCAGTGCTCAGTCGCTCTGACAGTAAAGAAGTTCCTCTTTGTGCCCCAGTTTCTGCCCATTGCCCCTTGTATTATTGTTACTTGCCACCAAAAAAAGTCCATTCTGCTTTGACTTGATTCCTGCACTTATAAACAGTAATTAAATCTACCCTCAAACTTCTCTTCCCCTGACTGACCAGTCCCAGCTCTCCCAGCTTTTCCTCATGACACAGTTGCTCCAGGCCCCTCATCATCTTTACATATATGTATATAATATATAATACATATGTCATATGTTACTTACTGGCATAAAATATTAAAGCAACAATATCAATTCAAATACTATGTTATTTCAGGGTAAAATTAACTTGCTTTTACTATCCTTATCAGAGATGCATTAATAAGCACTGCTACAAAGCCTGGAAATAAATCAAGATCAATTTGATCTTCTGTCCTACTGTGCCACCTAACTGAAAAGGGTGAATGAATCTTTTCAAGTTCTGTCTACCTTTTGTTTAATTTCCTCTACACGTCCCTCCGAAACATCATCAGGTTTTATAATTCCAACAGAGTATGTGACTTCTTCTTCTGGAAAACACAAAAAATCATGTAGCAATGAATATGTATATCAAAATAAATGTACAGCTGAATTTTCCATTACTTACAAGTGAGTCCCAATAAATACGTCACTATTTTAGGATTGAGATGATCAAGAAGTTTTTCCAAGAAATAAGTGACTCCAGCACATAAAGCATATCTTAAAGTCTGGGACAGTCCTTGGTCATCTCTAGAATCCATATTCCTGGTAAACCACTGGTGTTTTTGGGTCACATGGTAGAGAAATGTTCTACGTGCTGCTACTGTGGTGCAAAATCTACAATTTAAAATGAATGCTTTTTCTAGGAAGCTTTTCTATGAGCAAGACTAGAAAGTGAAAAGAACAAATACTACTGTGAAAATCTCCTATGATTATCAGAGATTTCCAGTAAAATGTACATTTCTTGTCTCAGTAGATGTTTATTTCCTTTCCATTGAGTCATTTGCAATAAGAACTGCTGAAGTAGCAGCTGCTTGCTAGCACAATCTAACATTAACACAAGAGGTGTTCCTGCTCAGGCATGCTATTGCATCATACATAGCATACACATAACTGCAAAATTAAAGTGTTCAGATGAAAATATAAACTATATCTTTGTAGAAAGTGAGGTTTACATTTAGGCATTAAAATGTAATTCAGTAAGATCTCAAGCACTGCAGAAGCAGTTAATGACAGCTCTACTGGAAACACAAGACAAAATCAGTTGCCAATACTAGAAAACACTGAAAGGCACCTGCATGCAGTAAGGAATGTATTACAGCAGAGTATTAGAGCTTCAAAGCTTCTGTTCCTTAAGCTGGAGCTGAATCCAAATTTAAACTCTTTGCCCTGCTTTTGTTATAAAATTAACTTCTAAAATAAATCAAATGTATTTACCCTCAGGTACAGTCTCCTCAATAGACTCTTCTGACAATTTCTCTTCTAGGAAAACAAGTTCATCCACCTAGGGTAATTGTAAAAACAGAAGTAAATCACCATTGTGAATCTAAAAGTACAAAACAGCATTAGATCTTCACAACACTTTTTTCTTAAAGTGATAATATATTTGATAATATATTTGCTACCCAGGAAAGCCTGCAATTTGAAGGGAGACTTTGGGCTAGCCTGATTTTCTGTAAGCGATCTATAGTTTGTTTAAAGTTTCCTTTTTCTGAATATGGAAAAAAAATGACTCAAAAAAAAATAAAAAGATAATGAGTTCAACTAGTGACATTATCTGCTAGGGACATTTCGTTAGCAGCCCATCCCTCCATTTCTCTGAATAATATAGCAATCTATAATTTTCCTCCAGTTCTGAAAAGTAAAGGGATTTTTCTGAAAAGAAAAAAAGAAAAAATCCATTTATTATAAAGTAAAGAATTTTTTAAAAATTAAACATTACAGAAAGTAACAGGCATTGAGAGAAACCCATAAAATGTTGTAAAAATACTTATTTATATCTATATCTGTATCTATATCTATATCTGTATATTTTTGTGAATACCTTGGGGCGTTCCTTCTGTCCAGCCAGAATTTCCCTCTCTTCTTGTACTAGTTCTGTTACTTTCTTACTTATAAGAGGAGCATTTGCACCTCTCACTATTGTAATAATTTTGCCGTTCTGTGAAAGAGGAAATAACACTCACTGTCAGTTCTTGTCTCCTAGTTTACACATGTACTTCAGTTTGGGAACATACTATATTTTGTGGGTTTTGTGTTTTTTTTTCTCCAGAAATATCACCACTTTGCCCACTGAAGTGAATACCAGAGACACTAATTTCTCTGCTGGTTCAGAATGAATCTTTCTCATCTTCTCAACTTTATTCTTTCTTTTTTTGTCTAATTCTCTGTTTGTTTCCAGACTTACCAAAAGAAGTAAAAAATAAATGCAAATAACTAGCTCACAATTATAAGGGTCAGCCTTTTTAAAAAGGAAGAGGACAGATTTAGATTGCATATAAGGAAGACAGTAGAACAGGTTTCCCAGAGAAGCTGGGGATGTTCTGTCACAGAAGTTTTCAAAGTCAGTTTGAACAGAGCATTGGTCAACCTGATCTAGTGAAAGATGTCCCTGTTCTTGGCAGAGAGGCTGGAACTGGATCGTCTTTAAGAACAAAATATCCATTCCAGAGTAGCTAAATGTAGGCACTTATTTGAACCAACCCCAGAAAAAAACTGATTTTTCAGTCACAAACTACCAAAAATGTGGCTACCACAAAGCTGTGCTGGTGCTACATGCAAACGCAACAGAAATGTGCTCAAGAGACACACATGGTAATAAACCTTAAGTAAACAACATCTGGTAATAAAATCCCATCTACTGTAAAAACATGACTTACACAGCTTTATATTTATTTCTAATCTACTGAAAAATTAATGCAAAAATAGGTGACACATTAATAGAAACAGATGCAGGGTACTCACAACACAAAAGAGAAACACAGGTTCACATTTATTCCTAAATGGTTGCAGAGTCTCAATGCTGTCAGCTTCTGCCTGCAGTCAGATGAAGACAATTACGTACTTGTTTGTATCTATGTATCATATGTACGTGTGTACGTAAAATCTTTTTTGCTTGAAAGAAAACTGCAGCCATGTAACGTGTTACATCACCTCAATAATGCTTTATGCCACTTGCTGGTGATGAAGAAAGAACTGATTTGACGTGAGGTTGACATACAGAAACAGGGAAGCAGTACATGCAGTCTTGACAGAAGCAAATATCCACCTTGCTAAGCTCTTAGCTCTGCTCACTTAGCTCTGCTAAGTGATGTGGTCAACTCAGCGAAAAAGCACTTCAGATTAGGAAATTTGGGGGATATTAACTCTCCTTCTATGGTAACTTTTTTCCAAATGTAATCCGTTTCTAATCTGCCTCTGAAGGAAGTCTTATAAGGATGTTGTGAAGAAAAGGCAACCAGGCCAAAATTGTAACGGCTCAATTGATGTAAGGAAAGCAAAATGAAAACGCCGTACATACAGACAGATAAAAAGATGCATTTATCATAAACTATACTTAAGTTCTATACAAAATGTACATCCTTACCACTGCAAAATGCAGCACATCATCTTCACTGAAGTCATTCTTCAGTTTTCTGAATAAATTTACCACAGCTTTGCAAGGGCCGCACCAAGCTTGATACACATCTATTACTAAAATATGTTTTGAAGTTATAAACAGCTGACTAAAGAAACTTAGAAAAGTAAACATACTTATGAGTGTGTTGGAATGGGACTAAGAAGATAGTTACCTATACCATCCAGTCCTCTTCTAATCAATAAGTACTTCACGTATGTATTGAGTGGATACATCACGGTTTCCTCTTTTATTTCTATTACTTTTGACAGCAGAGATCTACTTTGCAATACTGTTTGTGATGATTAATCCAAACGGCTACATTTCTTTCTTATTTCTTTTTCTTTTGATGATTATTTTTCCCCCCCACTGTTGCTTTTCATTCTTCTCAAACTTTATTCTACATTTCCTACCCCAAGAGCTCATACATATAAATCCTTTCCCATCATTGCTATCTGTAGGTACAATCCAATTTCAGATTTGTTTTCTGTACCCAAATACAAATCCCCAGAGATCCAGGAGATTTTGTTATTGTACTCAGGGTACTGAGAGCTGGAAAAATACAGAAGATGCACTCTGAAAAATGCTGACTGATTAACTGATGAGTCTTTCTGTATGGCATTAATTTAGTCCCTATGAGATTTTAGGGAAAACCTTCCACAGAAATGTACTAACACTGATCATTAAAAAATACTTGAAATGGCACTTAATAAACATTAGTATATGAAAGTGGATAAAGTAGTGGATAATATGATTTGTAATGTATTTATTTGTTATGGAAGACAACATTTATTCATAAACACTATTTATATTTAAATATATTAACATAATTATTGTTTAGGAGATAGCATGGTACTAGTCTTTGTAGCTTTCTGTATTACAGATGGGATGATATATAAGAAACTGTCA
Organism: Lagopus leucura; assembly: GCF_019238085.1. Lineage (NCBI taxonomy): Eukaryota > Metazoa > Chordata > Aves > Galliformes > Phasianidae > Lagopus > Lagopus leucura. Next base: position 5,833,686 of record NW_024962334.1, on the reverse strand, counting down.
GAAAGCAGTAATAGTCAGTACCTACTACGCCTTTTGTCAGCAACATTTCATCCCACTCATTTTGGTTGCATATTGTGGTCTGAAATAAAATGAATTGACATTTTAACAGATATGAAAGACAACAAACAAACAAAGCTTTTAATGTCTGGAACTGATCATGTAATTAGAATTTATACCTGAAGCTGAATTTCTTTCTTCTTGCCTGCCATCTCCCTGTAATTACAGGAAGCACATCAAAACTTGAGGAACATTTAATAATTTTAAAGAGAAGTGAGCCACATTTGTGACATGTAGAACTGATTTTTTCAACTTAGCACTGTATTCTGATTCCCTTTAAACTTAACTCCACTGAAGCTCCTATAATGATGGCAGTTTAAACTTCACATCAGCATTCTGTGGAGCAGTATGAGACTTGGTAGCAGAACCAACATAGCACAGGAAACTGAATAAAAGTTATCTTCTTAATCTCTTAGGATCCTCAGTGTTCTTTGGCCTCAAGCATATTTCAAATTCGTAATTGCTCTGATAAGAATGACCAAAGAACCTTGGATAAGATGACAGCTGCTGTGACAGTGAACCATTTCAGAAAACTGATGATTAAAGAGCTTCAACTCAGAATGTCATTAGATCAAGTTCCTTGTCTTCTAGAATATATGTAAAGCAATGATTTTCATGTGTCCCACAACTGAACTGCCAAAATGAATCATGATGCATTCATCATTCCCATCGTTAATAAAACATACCCTTCTCTCTCTCCCTCCCTTCCTCTTTTTAATAGATGTTTAAGTTTGATCTGAGTGGAAAAACTATCTACTAAATTACATACTTGGATGAAGTTTGATTTCAGTTTGCAGGCGGATGTTGGCTGAGTGATAAATGTGTCACTGGATCAGCAGCAGAAGTGGAGGTTTTCACAGCTCTTGGTTAAGATAGTGGACTTTGTCATGGGGAAAAGGAAAGTGCCACCATGAATGTCACCTCTGTTATCTGTGTGCTGTTATTTGACAGCTCGAGCAGTCCAGAGGTAGAAGTGTTCTGTCATTCACACTGGAGCTGCTCCCTTCAGAACAAAGACAGAGGTGTAGAGACCAATGCAAAAGACAACTCTTTCTTGATGCCTCCTCTGTCTAATTCACATATGAAAATAGACCTGGGTGCACACCAAAATGACATTAAAAACACATGATCTTTGCACACACACTCAACACCTTAGCACAGACCTTCATGCACACATACACTGGAATGTTCTGGGTTTCTTCAGTCTGGAGAATAGGAGGCTTCAGGGAGACCTTATCACTCTCTACAGCTACTTGAAAGGAGAGTGTGGCGAGGTGTGGATTGGCCTCTTCTGCCAGATAACTAGCAATAGGATGAGAGGGAATGGCCTCAAGTAGCATCAGGGAAAGTTTAGGCTGCATGTTAGGAAAAATTTATTCTCAGAAAGAATGGTGAGGCATTGGAACAGGCTGCTCAGGGAGGTGGTAGAATCACTGTCCCTGGAGGTGTTCAAGAAAAGGGTAATGTTGAGAGAGGTGGGCACTCAAGGGTTGATGTTTGGACTGGATGTGATCTTTCAAACCTTACTGATTCAATGATTCTGTGATTCTATTATTACCAAGCACTTGTGAGATCAGGCCATGCCCCTGTGCATACAAACAGACAGACAGACACATACATAACAGCCTGTGCATTGGATCTTGTGCAATGAGGTCACCCCACAGCCTTCTTTTCTCTTTTTGCCTGGAGAAAAGAAGGCTGTGGGGTGACCACATTGCGGCCTTTCAATACCTAAAGGGAGCCTACAGAGGGGAGGGGAATCAACTCTTTGAAAGGGTTGATATGTGTAGGACGAGGGGAAATGGTTTCAAGTTGAGGGAGGGAAGATTTAGGTTGGATGTCAGGAGGAAGTTCTTCACATAGAGAGTGGTGAGGTGCTGGAACAGCTGCCCAGAGAGGCTGTGGATGTCCCATCCCTGGAGTTGTTCCAGGCCAGATTGGATGGGGCCCTGGGCAGCCTGGTTTAGCATTAAACGTGGAGGTTGGTGGCCCTGCCTGTGGCAGGGGGGTTGGAGATTCATGATCCTTGAGGTCCCTTCCAACCCTGGCCATTCTGTGATTCTGTGATTGATAGTGTGTAAGAGTGGATCCCAGATAACAACCAGCGGTTTGAGACACACACCTCACCACGCAAAGCCCTGTGCCCACCCCTCATCACACACAGTGCCCACAGCACCCACGTCTCTGCCTCACCTGAGGCCACCTGTCCGGCAGCACCTCCCAACGGCCCAAACGGCCACCTGCCCACTGACGGCTCCTAACGGCCCTAACAGCTGCCTGTCTGCTGGTGCTTCCCGGTGGCCCTTCCCAAAGCCCAGAAGATGAAGGTTAAAGGCAAGTACCACTCTCTGTGGAGTTACAGGTTTAAAAATCACTGCGGGTCTAAGCGTCTCTAAGCTACACACATCTCACATCTGCATGTTTTTCCTGCTTCATGAAACGCCAGTGCTTTGAATTTCCTCCCGAGGCCCTGTCTGGCACACCGAGTGCTGTCATGTGCATTGCTAGCACCTTAAGAACACCTAGTTCTGGTGGATTGCTTGTCACTTTACATAAATCTTTCAGGACTATTCACCAAAGCATGACTTGCAAGGCCCCTTACTGAAGAACTCATTTTATTTCCAGAAACTAATATGAAGAAAAAGATAGGCCAGTGTCATGTAAAGGTGCTAGAATGGAATTTCTGTCTTGAAGCAAAGTCATCCCAAGCTGAAGTGTGCTCATTTCACAGCAGGGGGAACAAGACAACATTTCCACAGAGCTGCAGAAGTTCTCAATGCTGAGGCTATGCTGTGCCCTGACACCTTGGATTAGACTGATATTTTTTTTTCCAGTGGAAAACTCCAGCACTGAAACTGGGATAAATTCTGCATTGGCCTGCTTGGAAGTCACAGGGTGCACTTACATAGTCTTTCTTTCTCTGTGTGAAGTGAAAAAAAAAGAAAAAAGAAAAAAGGTCTTTCCAAAATCATGATAGGCTTACAATATTAGAGCTACAAAGAAGGAGAGATTAAGAGATTAAACTCACCCTCTAAGCAGAAGTTTAAGCTCCTAAACATAGGATCTGTTTTTGGAGTTTCCTTTGCAAACTGCTTACTGCTTTAGCCAGACCACTTTCTTCACAAACACATAATTTAAATATATATATATATATATATACATACTAAAAAACTAGTGTTGAAGAGAAGCATTAGAAAGGGGTTCTGATGTATGTTAAAAGGCTGATGCAGCCTGTTCTCTACCCACTCAGCTAGAAAGCATTAAGTTTTGGGTATTTTGGATATCACATGATACTTAATGCAAAGGAATGTCATTTGAAGATTTGGTATTTTAAAATATTTGCCTCAAAAGAAGAGGCTGATACTCACCTTATTCATTTGCAGAATTTAGAAACACAAAGTAAATGGAAGTTTGAATTGAGTTGTTTGCTAATCTGCAGTGAACCTCTTCCTCTCAGGTCTTGTGCAGTAGAGCCCTCATTTCTTAAGACTGTCAACATTTTTGATGAGCAGTTATGTTTACATAGTACTGCCCACTAATTGCTGGTTGGAGGTTGGGTGGGATGGGGAAAGGGAAATCAAATTTAAGGGCTTTGGTTATGGAAAAATATTTTCTCCAGTTTTTTATCTTTCTATGCTCCTCATTATATTGTACTAGTTAGAATTTATTTTTGGAGTAACAGACAATGACTGTTTCTTCTCTTGATCCCTTGAGAGATGTTTATAACATTGTCTACACAGACCTTGATTGAAGGTTGAACCTGATTTCTGTGTCATGTTTTTCCCCACAGGAGGTATTTTATTTAGTCAGAGTGTTTTAGCTGCCAGCTTATACAGTTTCAATACAGTTTGTTGATTTTATGTGGTGTTCTTCAGTGATAAACACTCTTGATAGACTGCAAATCTTCACTTTTGGTGGGACAAGTATAATAAAAAGATGCCTCTTTAGTTTATAGCTTAGAGCTCTGTATAAGTCTCTGAGAATTTAATAATGACATGCTTAGCTTAACCAAACCAGAATTTTTAGTTGTTATTAGAAACAGCATCAGAGAAAAAGGATTAGGAATATGCTGTGGGTTTTTGTTTTTGTTTTTTTTGACCAAAATGATTCTGAAAATGTGCTGAAAATATGCAATGGATAAAACAGAATGGGTTCATGATGAATGACAATTCTTTTGAGTAACTTTACAACTATTTCACTCTCAACTGTATTTTGAGCGTACCAAATGATTTGTATGCTCTTTGTCACGAGATATCAATGCCCAGAATGACACAGTTTCAAATGACGAACATTCTTTTACAGAGTATGAAAGCTATTTGTAGGCATTGCTGAGATCAGCAAGTAACCTTTGAGATTAAACTGGAGATGGATCTTCCCTGCAAGTCAGTCTCTCAGTGTGTCCAAATACACGCCTGAGTGCCAGTGCCTGTGATGACTACCTGCTAATAAACACACTGAAGATCTTAATCACCTTAACGTATTTATGATCTTTTGTCTCTTCTGTAGCTGTATAGTCTGTGTGCATGATGGTGTTGTAAGTTATTCAATCCGTGCCTTTCACTTGGTAGACTTCATGGATTTGTGCTGTTGTTCCTCTATTCTCTGTCAGAATTCCCTCTAGGATTGCTAGTAATGAGAGAACTTCTGATCTTCTCAGCTCTTGTGCAGACCTGTTAGCTTGGCAGTATAGCAGAGCATGACCTTTGAAAGCTCTGTATGTGTTTACCGTTTTGTTTCTGCTTTGCCTACTGGTAGATTATGGATCTGAAAGCAGTGGAAGAGCTTTCTGGTTTCTTATTTCTCTTCTTCTTGGGGAATACAGAAAGAAAACATCTGAAAGGGTGAAGATTTTAATATCTTCAAATTAAAAACAGTGATTTTGATTCAGAAAGCTGGAAAACTTAAGAAATTGCTGCACGCAGTGGCATGTGCAGATCTTGAGTGTAGCAAACATCACAGAGTCCCTTTCCCAGCACCCACTTCAATCTTCTAACAGTTTCATCCCTTTACCACATCTGAGCCCATGACTACCCCAGGTGCCATAGACTGTCTCTTTTTCTTTTGCATAAGGCTGCCTGGTCTCTGTCATATTCTAGAATCTACCTCAGACAAAATCCTTGGCACAGAGAAAGGGGTTAAACAGACCAAGATGGATTATATAAGGAATTCAATTGTAAGAAAAATCTGACTGCCAGGGGAATGCACATCTGTTATGCAGTGCTGAAGAAAAGGTTGCAGGCAGAGAAGGTGCAGGTGAAGGTCTGCACGTTGACAAGCACAATATGTACAAGGTCTGTCAAGAGTGAAAGACAAATCTAATCATTGTAAAAAATGTTAATAGGATGGCTGCAAAGAATAAGCAGATTCATGCTGTGTTTTGAGTGCTATGGTGGAACTAGCCCTGGCTTGAACCAAATGCACACAGATGGCTTCATCCACTCTCCTGTCTTCAGGTCTGGGAGGCTGGTGGGGCTGGGCTGGGCTTCCAGGTGTTGGAATTCCCTTTTTATCCACTGTCATTTTGCTACTAAGCTGCTGCTCATAGTGCACAAGCTTTTCACCATATTGTTGTCCAGCCTTTGCCTCAGAGCTTATTGCTTCATGATTATATACATCCAAAGCTGTGGCCTGCTGCATCCATAAAAGTAAAATCAATTAACTAGGATTTAATTAACATCAATTCAAATACAGGCATACTAATATAATGTAATTGGTAATAATATACAAGCATTTCTGTACCCAGTGATCCAATAAAAAATACTACTGCAATCACTAGAAGGAGGTGTCAGTGTGCCTTATGTCAACTACACAAGGCTCCTGCCCTGGTCTGTTATGCTTGCTACCAAAGCATTATGAAATTTTGCTGTGTGAACTGCAGTTAGGAACCAAATGTTCTTTATCTATCAAATGTCCTCTGTTATGACATAGAATCAATGTTTGGAATAAGACCAAAGATTAGAACTGGCCCTATTTATCACTCTTCTAAGCACTCCTACCACAGTGATCTCTACTTCCCTAAATGGTATACCTCTATTCAACTGCAGGTTATCTGCACAAATATGTATTTCTCTGTGGTGTGTGATTCCTACCTTCCATGGTGTGGCACAGAGTACTAGTTCATAAGCAAAATCTGCTATAAAATGGGAATCAGACCACATATAAACTGGCATCTGTGAGCAAACAAAGGATGCCATTTCAGTCCTGAGAGAGCATTTCACTCAAAGAAGCAGAATGGTTTATATCGATGCTGGCAGTGTCCATGAATCTTCCCTGATAGCCCCTGAGGCTTACAGCTATAGACAGAACAATTTCTTGCAGTTAATGTTTGACTGATTCCTTTCAGGTAGCACTAAAATGAAACAGGAATCACACTGAGATCCCCTGCCCAGTTGGAGGGGTACACTGAGCAAAAGCACGATCAGTCTTGATAGCATGGATTTGAGTGACACTCTCTGTTGTATCATGGCCTATTGGATTTCTCCACTGATCAGTTGTGCATGGGCCAATAAAGGCCAGGACTAGGAAGAGACAAGGAAGTTAACACAACTCTTTTCTCCACCTGGGCAACCAGAATGCGATGTCTGGCATGCAGTGGATGGTGCCACATCTTTGCCTATGGCCCATAGCTGACTTCTCACATGGAGATCACTGTGGAATCACTGGCAAGAATAGCTAAGTTTGCATTTTATGTAGAGCTCACTTTTGTCACTTCATCCCCCCCAAATAGACTTATTCTACTGGTAAAAAAAAAAATAAAATCAGATTACACTGAAAATTTTCTGAACGAATCCATTATCACATGTCACAAAACTACATAATAATGATCTGCAAGATACTAAAATCCGCATCTGCCATGAGAAAAACAAGTCATTTACCATGGGTCAAAGATGTTCTCTTCTAGTTAGTAGAACAGTCTCAGAAATCGCTGTAGAAATCATCTGAATTCAGTTTCAAAAAGCCAGAAAATGTGCTGAGCAGTAAGATATAGGCATGGAATATTTTCAGTGACTTAAAGAAAAAGCATTCCTGGAACACTCTTCATTGCCTTAAAATGTTTGTCCCTTCCCTCCTCTCTTACATCACCTCCTCTCCCCACTTTTCTGGATATATTGTTCATCAGGTAATCAATTATGTTGTCTTTTTTTTCTGCTGGTCGGTGGGATTTTGACATGGTATCAAGGGTGTATTCCTTGACGTATTCCTTGAATCCCTTTCAGGAAAAAAAAATAGAAAGCTTGGCTTATGAAAGATAAGATAGAATGTACAAAGGAAATGTAGAGCTTGGGGTAGTGTCAGTTTTTCACTTCTATCTGTGATCAGAAACCAAATCAGTCAGTCATCTGATCCACCGGTATGTAAGAAACTTAGCAGTGCTGTCGTTCAACGTAGACATTAACAGCTGCAGCAGAGCAGCTTATATAATCACCAGCCACAAAAGCAAACACCATTTCTGTATAAATTTGAATCTGCATCTGGGAAATACAACTTCCTCCGTGTAACATGAAAATTCAAATTATTTCTAACCCACTGTTGATTGATTTTGTGATTGGTATTAACTACTGTGTGGTAATTTTCTAATCTTTTATGCAAGAAATATGGGCTTCAGGCAGTTTATTTGCAGCACTGTGTGAAGATCTGACAGTCACGGTTAGTGTGCACCGTCTGTAGAATTCACTGTTGGGTTCCTCTTTACTTTAGGCAATAATTTTCTTGATGTCTAGTGGAAACTTTCTTAGTGCAACAACTAAATGTCTGGAAGAAGAATCTGACGATTCATCTGGCTTTATAAAAAGGCCCAAAGGATGTCATTTGTACCTCTGAACCAGAGAAGAATAAATGGACAGAGGACAGATTACAAGTGAAGTACTCATTTCTTCTCTTGAGGTCTGCTTTCCCTCATCCTAGACTGATTAGAACAAGTTGTAACAAACGGCTTGCCTGTTTGTTTTGATGAGTTTTTAACTGAGTTTTTTGTTTTGATGGTTTATAAACTGAAGTAACTCAAGGTTGAATTATATTTTTAGTTTGCAATTTACTTCATATTTTGGCTGAGACGTTTGTTTTTCAAAATCACATAGAAGTGTTTCATGAATTTTCTTCCTTTTTAAAAAATGCCTCCGTTGAGTTTGTTGTTGTTCTTTTTTTCTTTAGAGAAGAAGAGGAGACATTAGAGGGAGGAGACATTTTTCTTTATTTAGTAAATTCAGAAATTGGTGTAAAAACTGATACTTTGGGCAGCAAGCTGTGGAAAACTTGATGCATAGTCAGTTCCTGCAATTGCTAAATGCTCTTTTGAGACACTCTGAAGGTAAACTTGCCTTGTGCTTTTGTTTTTATAAGTTTCCTGTGGATAATTTGTTCTCCTCTAAAAATATACAGAACTGAATATTGCAGACGCTGAAATTCCCAGCTTGGTAAAAATTGAGAATGCTGCCCTGGTTCTATTTTGGAAACAAGAATCTGTGGCAACCCCTTGTTCTATGCTTTCTTCTTGATCAACTGTTTCTAATTCTAAAGTTACTAAATAAATGAATATATCAATATATAACAGTATATGTATTAAATCCATACATAGCTGCTGGGGAAAGGAATAAATCTCAAATAAGATTTTGTGTAGTACACATTGCCTTATTTGAAATAAAGTTCTCAGTGCAAAAGAAGAAGGCCAATTTAACTACAATCCAAATTCATGGCAATCTGAGGTGCTTCCCAGCTTATATCTCACTTCTTGCAGAAACAAAAAACGCACGTTGCCCTTTTAAATATGAATAGTGCTCATGGCTGGGGCTGCTCACAGAACTGGTGCTTCCTGTGTGCACCTGGAGCATTTGTGTTGAAGGTTAGACAAATCCACGAATCTCCAGAAGTGAAAGTCAAGTGCAGTTAAGGACATTCAGAAAGGTATATAAATGCTTCTTAGTGCCCAGTGAATGCTGGGAACTTTGATTTCATATCAAGAGAAGAAAAAAACCCCATTTTTCTTGTAATGGAATGTTGCGCATTTATGAGACTCAGATGTTGTATCAGAACGATTATTCACCATATTTTTGTGTCTATTTTTTTTTTACCCTTAATTTGCATATGTGGTGAATAATTTTTTTGCATGGGCAGCTATATCCTCAGTATTTTTGTTCTGCTTTTGATTACTTTTGCCACAAGGTACTACTATAGCTTATGACAGCGGAACCTAGAAACACCCGACTGAATACTCATAGTGCTGTGATGACATTAACCTTTTACTGCTTGTTTAAAAAGGCAGATTGTTTTTTTTTTCATTGACTAGCAGAATATCTGTAGTTGAAGCTAAGACACATTGTGAAAGCTCTAACATAATATAAATGTAGTATTCACAATAGCAGTGCCAAAGAAGCTTGTATATGAAACATCTATTTGTGTGTACAAAATCAGAATGTAAATCTACAAGAAGGAAGACATGATTTTTCAGCACTCAAAATTAATTCAGAGAACCAGCCTTGAACTGTGCAAATTTTTCAGTTATGTCACATTCCTGAACTTCTTTTCTTTTGCTGACTGCTGGCTTTCATTCCCCCTGCCTTGACTCTTGCTGGAGCTGAAATAAAAATTATTGCTCTAGTGAAATCGTTTATCCTGCTTGTTTCCCAAATGTGCTTTTTGAAGTGCTTAGGAAAATTGGATGTACACACTTTCAAATAGATGTTAAAATGTTGCCTTTTGAAAACCAAATGTATAAACTTTCCAAGATATGCCAGCAAATCTTGAAAAGGAATTGTTTACAATGTCATTAACTTGAGGTAAATACACATAAACTTTTAAGAAAAAAACATCCTGGAAAACATTTCAAACTTTTCTCATACCAGGGATCAAAAGTAATCGTCTTGGATACCCTTATAAATAAATCAAATTTCTTTTCCTATCTATTAGATTGTGTTCAGATTGTGTTGCACCACTTGCAAGCTTCCTCTGTACAGTATCCATCAATGATTTTTGAATAATTGAGATTTTTATCAATAACATTTTCTACTTACAAAGTAACTAACCCAATTAAAAGAGCCTCTTCTGTCCTAGAATGAAGGTAGATATGTTTCGATTGCCCGCTCCCACAGAAAGGCTGGAGATGACTGGAGGAATCTGCAGCAATTCAGCTGCACAGTGTATGAACCATGGGTCCACTGAAAATGTGTAAAGTGTCTTTCAAGAGCAGTTTTATGGGGATGGTGCTTATTATTACTGCAGGTTTGCCACAAAGTTCAGCTGTACCACCATTAAAAGCTATGAAGGCATACTTCGAATATTTCTTCTTCTTGGTGCAAAAACATCGCCTAGAAATCCCCAAAAAAGTGTTTCAAAACCATCAGATTGATTAAGCAGTCAATAGACAAATGAAAAAGTTGTGTCAACCACAGCATTAAAGTCTTTGTGCCTTCAGATTAGATGTCCGATATTCTTGCAGGATATTTTTGTTCTTTAAATAGTATTTTTCTGTCTCTATTATATATTCAGACCTTTCTGACCTCTTAAAAGAGTTGGAAGCTACTCTGAGATTTTGCTCACTACTTTAACAATCTTTCAAGGTGCCCTCACGACTTTGGCAATTCATTCTCAGCCCTCATGGACAGTACAGCACTGAACCAGATTATGTTACCGTGCCATACCCTATTTCTCACCATGGATTTATGAAGAAATCTATTAAAGAGTGGCAAGATTGATTTGTCATCTAGAATCTGGAGAGAGATAATAATTCCCCTTGGGTAAGGGATCTCTTGAAGATTCTGCCAAAGGTAATCATCTTCCATACTCTTTGAATGTGAACACTGTTGACCTCTCTGTGACATTAGCATGGGAGGTAAGAGTTTTCTACCATGAAGAACCATGTGAGAAGACAAGAATATATTCTCAGTAAGAAAATAAAGCAAAAAAATATTGAAAGGCAGAAAGACAAGTTTACTTCTAGTTGCATTATCGGTTTAATAAATATATTCTTCAGTTACAATGCCTTTACTTGCTGTAAAGTGAGAATCAAAATGCTTTATCAGGTATGTTGTGCATTAGCTAACATTTGACTGATAGCAGATATTTCAGTATCTTTATGTTTTCATCTACTGATTGCTTATCCTCAGTCCACGTGTTCGTCTTTATATCATCCTGTGAGGCTTCATGTTTATATTCATACTCTATCCGTGTTCTTGCATTAAACTCTTAGCTTTAGCAATAAGCTGTGCACTCAAAGGTTGCTGCTGTACCAGCAGGAAGGTGTACCTGATGTTCAGTACAATATGTTGAGTTACTAAGTACTAGATTACGTACGTCACACCAAAATTAACACCTCCTATTTCCACGGAAACTACAACAGATACAAAGAGCACAATAACACTATTTGATAGAGAAAATTGACACCTACAGAAAACTTTTTTTTTTGAGCATAGTCACCACAGTTAGTCATGCATTTGCAACCAGTGATGAACAAAAGCCTGTATGCCATGCTTGGAAAAATCTGCACTAGTGAAGGTGACACACTGTCACTGTCACCACTGCTGAAATGCACTGCCCAGTGCTCCACTGCGCTCATATCCACTGTTTGGTCTCCATAAATGTTCACCAAGTGTTGATGAATGGCACTGGGTGTCATTCTTTTCTGCATGGAGGAACTTGATTCCGCACCTTTGTTTCATACCCACTTCCATGTCAGAAAGCTCTTGGTCAGACTGCCCCTCTGCTGCCATCTGTCACACAGCAACAAAATGTAATGGAATACTGATGAGAAGGCTGAAACTCTACTGCCATGCCACCAACATCCACCTCTGGTACTGTGGGCCAATATAATAAATTAGATAATGTATTGTTATTTGAGCAGCCCTTATACATAAAAAAGCTTCTCTTGTTTCAAAATTGAAATAATTTCAGACTTTTGCTATGCATTCAAACTGTCCAATCATGAACCCATTCTGCACACAGAATTGTCTTGGTACACTTCCTCATTCATGGATGATGCACTTCAAAATTACATGATAGCAAAGATACAAGCCTGGATCTGGAAAGAAGAAAGAAACCAGTCTCTCTTTTCTGCCTCTCTCCCTGCTGTTCAAAACTAATTTACATTAAGTTTTTAAAGATTATTTCCTTTCACACTTTGGAAATTTTTCACTCTCAGTGTTGTGTTGCTGTTTTCTTGATGGGGGGTGGGGAGGAGGCCTTGTTTGTATTGGTTGTTTTTTTGTTGTTGTTGTTTTGTTTTTTCTACACATGCAGAAAAGCGCTGCCTCCAATTCTGTGCTCACGGATGTGGTACCCTAGGGAACAGCACCAAATCTCGTGTTTCTTCACTTTGCAGGACCTAATGAATGTATGCATTCATTATGTGGTGTTAGGACAGTCAGTCTGCAAGGAGTGATGTTAACCTTTTCTGCTCTGGAACAGTATTTCTTCTTTTCAACCAAAGCTCTCTATTAAGTTCTATGGTCACTTGTGAGTACAGGCGAACACTTCTTTCCATGGGACAGAGTCATAGCAATTTCATGTCTGCCATTGTGTCCCTGAAGGACTCACATCTCAACACAATTCCCTGACTGAAACAACAAGTCCTCTATTAAGTTTCTGCTGCTATTTCATGAAAAATATACTGAAAAGTGCCATAGCATAAAATGAAATATTTTGTCTATTGCCTATTTGCCCCAGTTGGTCCTGCCTGGTGTTTGCACACTTGGTTTTTGCTGTTATTTCAAAAATAGGAAAGATCAGGAAGTTTCATGATGCTGTTAATATCAAAGCCTTGTGGATATGAATCATTTCAGCAGCTTTTTTTGAAGTGGATATTCTCTATCCTGAGCAACTCATACATACAACATGTCAGTGGCCCAGCAGGATCAGATCCTGAAGGGAAATGTGAATGGCAGAGGAGTGCAGTGAGGAAATGGTGACAGCTGACAGATCAGTAATGAGTTTGTACTAAAACTTCACACTTTCTCATACAGTTCAGTGGTGCCATACAAACAGCTGAGTGGCAGTGTGATTATCAGCACTTCTTTCCCCAGTCACACAGACTCTTTCTTTAGAGTTGTTTTGTCCTTAAAAAAGAGAGCCAACTGGGAAAAGAAAGGAAAAAGTGATTGTTGGTTTTTTTTTTTCTGTTAGTTTTCACCATCTAAGCAGACTCTTCAGATGTGCCTTGTTACTACCTATTGTTAAAAACCCTTATTTACACCATGTATAGTTGACATAGACTTTAGAATAACTTCTTCAGTGAGACTTCCTTTGGACTTGCATGTTCTGTCACACTTTCTCTCTCCCACTGGTCTTTTCCTACAACTGTAGACGTTTTGTCCAGGCACATCTAACACAGCACTTACAACTGTTTGGGATGGTTTAATGTAAAACTAGCCAGTTTGCATGGTGGTATTGATTTCTACCACCAGGCTGTTTATTGGGGCAATCTGTAAATGTTAAGTATTTCTTTGGAGCTCCAATTTTATCTCAACACCTACTTTAGAATTTATTGAAGTGAGTAGGATTTGACGAGCTTGTTGCCCAGAGCTCAGAGCTGAAATCTGTAGTGGAAGCTGTAAACCAGAAGGTGGCATTAACTGCATTGGACGAAAGGATCAGAGACTGTTTCCTTACAGGCAGAAGTTGTAGGAACTTGCAATGGACATTTTTCATAAGCAGACAGGTTGTGCACGATGATATTACAGTGCTTTGATACATACTTTTGTGGAAGTCACTCCCTTCTCTGGCACAATTAAAATCATCTTTTCAGTCAAAGCCATCAGAGGTCAAATGTTCTTTCTTGTACGCATAATCTCTTTTAACAGTCAGATTTGATAAAAAATCACCATCTTTTTCTATCTACAAGGGGAGCCTATCTATTTTTTCTTTTAGATATAAGCACAGTAATTTTTAAATAAACTATACAAATAATATTTAAAAAAGAGATGTAGCTACTGCGCAAATCCACATTCTTATCATATTCCTTTATTTTGTCACAGAACCAAAAACATAAACCAATACATAAAAAAGCTTCTCTTGTTTCAAAATTGAAATAATTACAGACTTTTGCTATGCACTCAAACTGTCCAATCATGAACCCATTGAAATATATTTATATTTTACAATATATTTCAAGCTCTCATAAAGTTGCCACTGTGTGCATAATTTATTTAGTGGGGAAATGTTTCTTCTCCATTTCTGTCTTTTTTTTCCCCCAGTTTGTATGTTATGTTTTACTCTCATCTTGATTACCACTCTGTTCTGAGTTTGGATTGTATGATCCTTTAATACCTTCCAGGCACTGGAAATCATGCTGCTGCACTTGATTTCGGTCTTGGTAGTTGCAGTTCATGCAAGTCTACTTCTTGTCTTGAACTTTTGTTTCAAGTGGAAGAATAAGTCACAGCTGAAAAGAGGGGTTTGCTTCTTAAAGAAAATTGATTTACAGCCAGTTTCCAATTACAAGTTCTGTTTTTCATTTAATTCTTTATTCATGACTCACTGAAATGTGTCTTTTACTAGTAGCTACTTTCAGCATAATCAAACTTTCTGTCATCAGTCACATTGTCTGTTCAGCCAGCAGGGAAAAATGTAAAGAATGATAGTATTGCAGTAGCACTGATGTGGATTTAACAGAATAAGTGTCAGTACAGATGCATTTAAACATGAACTACTGCAGCAAACCTGAAAAGTGAAGGAAGAAGACAGCCAAGTTAGTTGACACTTACATATCTTTGTACAATCTGCTTAGTATTTGCTCTCAAGTGAAAGCAAAAGTGGATAAAGCAGAAGACTATGTAAAGTGAAGTCAGGACTCTGAAAATATCACTTACTGAAAATTATTAAGGGAAGATTACCTTTTTTTTCTTTTGAGGAAGGGCAGAAAGACTAATGTGGACATGAGAAATTGCTGTTTCCTCGTTGATGATCATCTGGGCAGAAGATGGGGCAGGGAAGGAATAAATTCTTGAAGTGAAGATAATGCATGAAGCAGCTCAATTACTTACATCTCACCTCTGATACTGGATTTGATGTTTGTTTTTGTTTTTATATGTAATGATGTTCATATTACACTGGTTTCAAGTATACTGTGCCTCTTGTGATATATTGTGGTTAGTAATTAATGTTGGAGAATACATAACTAGATTGCACCTCACTATCAGCTTCAACACTATGTAATTAATATTGCTTACAGATTCTGTGTAGTTCCTTTAAATGAGCTCTGATTAATCAGAAAATTATTGACAAATTCACCAGCATGGCATGCATCACTACAGGTTAGGGGCTGATCTGCTGGGAAGAAGTTCTACAGAGAAGGACCTAGGATTTCTGGTGGGCAGCAGTGTGCCCTTGTGACCAAGAAGGCCAGTGGTAGCCTGAGGTGCATTCAAAAGAGTGTGTGCAGTAGGTTGAGGGAGGTGATCCTCCCACTCTACTCTGTCCTGGTGAGGACATTATCTGGAGCACTATGTTCAGTTCTGGGCTTCCCAGTTCAAGAAAGACAGGGAACTTCTAGAGAGAGTCCAGCAGAGGGCCACAAAGATGGGGCCTGGAGCATCTTTCTTAGGAGGAAAGGCTGAGAGACCTGGGACTGCGCTGCCTAGAGGAGATCAAGAGGATCAAGAGAAGAAGTTCAAGAGGAGATCTTACTAATGTTTATATGAAGGCAACTCCAAAACCAATGCTTTGTACTTTATGTCAGACCACAATATGAGAGGCAGATCTTGGTGGTATGGCTGAAGAGGTTGAACCTTCCTGCCAATATTCTGTAACATTTTGTTATTGTGCAACAGATGGCAGCAGAAGAGCAGTTTGACGACATGGTGTCTGACATGTAAGTGACTATGAAGCAAAGGTGAGTCATTTTTATTCCTCCATGCAGAAATAATTGCACCCATGAACATTCAGTGATGCTTGCTGTATATTTATGGAGACCAAACAATGGATGTGAGCACAGTGAGGTTGTGAGTGGTACATTTCAGCAGCTGTGACAACAGCATGAAATACAAGCCATACTCTAGACAGCCATAAAATTTTTTATAAACATGACATGCAGGCCTCACTCATCGCTGGTGAAAATAAGGGTGATTACTATATTGAAATAAAATGTTTTGTAGGTGAGAATTTTCTCTACAAAATAGTGTTGTTGTACTCTTTATATCTGTTGCTGTTTCCATGGAAATATAGAGGAGGCATTACTTTCAGAGCAACATACATAAAGACCTAATGATTGGAAGTCAAGCGGATGGGAACGGGATCTTTACAGCAGTGCCCAGTGACAGAACAAGGGGCAATGGGCAGAAATGGGATCATAGGGATTTCCATAGGAAGCTCCATAAAAATAAGAGGAAGAACTTCTTTACTGTGAGGGTGGCAGAGCACTGGAACAGGCTGCCCAGGGAGGTTGTGGAGGATCCTTCTCTGGAGATATTCAGAACCTCTTGGACACATTCCCGTGTAACACACTCTAGGGAATCGGCTTTAGCAGCAGGGTTGGACTAGATTGTCTCCATCTTCCAAACACTGTGATTCTGTGATTCTGTAGTAGGCAATATAGCTTGCTTACTGCGAGTATTCCAAGACATTATACAATTTTATTATTTTATTATATGATATTATACAAAAAGACTACAATTTTTAAGGCCTATCAGCTTGGTTGTTAGAGTCAAGTCTGGACAGAGATCGGTTGGGCAGAAGCTGATTTCCCTTATATTGTCAGCAGTATGTATATTTTCCTCAGCTGGTTTCCAGACGTTAGAAAGAATGAAGCAGATATCTGGAATCTTTCAGTATATCAGGATAGAATGGTGCCTTCAAATTTCAATTTTCCTATTTATCTTAAGCACCTATTTTAGATAGGGTTAGATTGCCTGCTGGCACTGCCTATCTCTTCAAGGCTGGCTAAAATTATACAGCTAACTTTTGGGTGGCCACAGTTAGCTATAGTGAGTGATTTTGTGACGAATGGGAAGTTTAAACACTGGAAAGACAAGGAGAGATAACACCAACCACAGTGTGGTTCATTACCACCAAAAAGAAAAAGATTTTGTAAGCTTTTCTAATCTTTCTCAAAACACTCTGTTAAATGTTATGCACTAGCATGCTTTTTCAGTGTGTGCTTTTCAAACAGAAGATAACCTGACGTAATTGTTACATGCTATGAACAGCACTGTAAATTCAAATGTTTTTTAGTGGTTTTCTTATCTAAGTATGCGGAGGGGTAGCAAACGGGCAGCCAGCTCAAAGGCCATCTTGGATCATTGATGAGGAACCAGAGAGACCTAGACATTCAAGAGGAACTAAAATGTGGGAAGCACAGAAACTGTCCACACAAGTTAAATAATGTCATATGCTGCCCAGGATTGTGCTGGGGAAGAAACACAGCTGGAAGCGTGTAAGAGGCTTTCCAAGAGTCTGATAAGTGGTCAGATACATCTGAAAACACTGAAGAAGGATGAGAAGACAGCGCTGATGAGTAATCCCACTTGGATCCCACTTGAGTCTTGCATGGCACTGACACCAACAAAAAAATGTCATGATACCATCAAATATCATGACTCTGCTAGAGATGTAGAGAAGAAATATGCCAGAAAGCTTCTAATGGTGGCACATTTTGAGTCATCTAACACAACTGATTATGGTATCAAGCATTCAAAGCGGTTATTGGAAAATATGTCTGAATGACTTGACTTAATAATTGCGTTGTTATGAAAGCTTCATAATGTGGCACTCTTCCTGCTGTCACAGCTATTGCCTATGCACATACAACGTTCTGCACAAAGAAATGAGCACATCTCTTATCGTGTCAAAGCTGAGGAGTTTTTTTGATGTGACATTACAGGAAAAACGACTTGATCAAGCAGGACTCAAGTCAAAAGAGAAAAAGCAGTTATGTGACTCAATTTCCAGTTGTTACAGTGGTCTAACTACTTTTTAAATCAAAGAACAAGTGTGATCAGGTGCCTAAAAGACAGTAGGCTACATGCTAGACAGCAGATAAAACCAGAAATATCACATGTTACCTTCTGGAGATTTGACACAGGGCAACAGACACTTCTTTGGCACTGAAATTATTGTGGTGGGGGGGAGTTTGCTGCTACCTTTCTTCTCTGTCAGTAAATCAAACAGTGTTGGCACTGCTGCCTTTCTTGTTTGTATTGGCAGAAATAAAGTGGTTTATAATACACGTTGAAATTTTAATTTCCAGCAGTATAACTGAACTGCCTTTTTTCTTCCTTAGACTTGGTACATTTCACCTTTACTCAATCTTCAGAAACAGGTGGTTGGTTGTTGTTTTTTTTTAGTTGTCCAAACATGCTTCAGAGAAGACGCAAAGTTACATTCTGATGCACCATCATGGCTTTGGCAGTTTTATAGCTGGAGACAAGCCACAGTTCTGTTAGAGTGCAAATGTAGCCTTCTGATTCTGATGGAGTTTAACAGTTTTGATGGCATGTTTCATTTGTTGTACAAGGAGAGTACATGTCTGAAGAACTCATAGGAGAGTCAGTATCTTCTACAGCACAGACCCTGCTACACAGATAACCTCATCATTTTCTTCTCTCTGCTTGCGTAACCAGTAACGTGAGGATCTTTCTTTTTCTGATATGCTGTTTTGCTCAGTATTAACCAACAGTCTCAGTAGACTCAACATGTCTTGTGCTCCCAACTGCCTTTTCTTCCAATACACAGACACCTGGTGCTGATATAAGTCCTATTTGGATTGGCACATGAAGGAAATTACCACATAAAGTGCTATCAACCCATGTGTTTCTTCTGCAAGTCTCACTTTATTTTTCAGGTTCTGGGGATAGTCAAGAGAGTTTTTAGGTCTACAAATCTAAACTACAGTTTCATCTGTTAGCAATTATTTTTACCTCCAACGTAAGGCTCACCTCCAGATGGCCCCAAATCTCATCTAAAAAAATAAATAAATTTGTATGTGCTTTTTGAGGTGTTTGTTGATGTGATCTGCTCTTGGATGTCCAGGAATGCTGCCTGGGTTGAATGGTGCTTCCACACACCCTGAACTGCAGCACTTCTTTCTCTGTAACAAGTAGGTAATCAACAACCACTGCCACAAATATGCTGATAGCCTGCTGGTTACTGTATGTGAAGGCATTTAAGGAGGCTAAAGCCAGAGGGTGGTAGGGTTTGAAACTGGAGTCTCAATTCCCTGTGAGAATTTTTTGGTTGGTGCTTTATATCTCTGTAACTTTCAGAAAGTTCTGAAATCTTTTTTTCATATGAAAATCCCAGCAATCTGTTCTAGGTGGCATTACTTGAGTAGGTGGCTTAGACCAGATGATCTCCACAAGTCCCTTCCAGCCTCAGTCCTTCTTTGATACTGTGATTTTTTTCTTGCCAATAAACTCGTTAGAAGTGTATTGGGAGTCAGCGGGTGTCATGACCCCATCATAACAGTGTTGAGGAGGTTTTGAAATTCTCTCAGGTTAAAGTAAGGTGAAACAACAGCAAACAACTAGTCAAATGCTTATTTATTTCCCACTAAGATATTTAGCACAAGATGCTGAGTGTATAGATATTTACAAATCTGTATCTTACTGACAAAATGCTATGATTGTATTACTTCAAATATAACTTGACTAGAGAAAAATAAAAACAGAGGGGGGAGCAGGGAAGGATTACAATGATTCTTTCCTCTAACTGAGTTGAGAGTCATGGAGACCGTGTTCCTTGTCACATAGATCGTGTAGGTATCTCTTGCAACTGGGAAATTTGCACTTGGGGAGGGGAAGGAAGTAGGGATATCCATCCTCCAATGAATTCTCCACCCTCTTTGGCAAGCACTTTTGGTTCCCTAATTCCAGCTGCAAACTAAAAGCACAATTTCTGTTCCTTCTTTGCTGTTCAGCAATGCACCAATTACTGAACTTTAGAGTGGAATAAGTTCTGTTAATCCTTCGTGCCACTTATTGCTGATATCATCAGCAAAATTACCAGGCAGATCTCCCACCAGTCTCTTCCTTCCTAACATAGCTGCTGCAGGGATATGAAATCTACTCCGACCAGTTTGCATCTATGTCTGAGACATGTAAAGAAACAGCTGCAAAACATCTATCTTCCCTCAACAAGTGGGGAGAGGAGCTCTAAGCATTAAAGAGGAAAAATTAAAGAGGAATTGAAATAGGGCCGTTTTTCCCACTGCTGCAAAAGTATTCATCTGTATCATTCATCTAGAACTGCTCAGGCTTTGGTGTACGCTGAGACAGTGCTGAGATATGCAAAGCTGAATGGTGTGATAGCAGTGCTGTACATATTGCAGTAATATCCATGCCTAACAACAGTCTTCCTCAATATCATTTAGGATCAAACTACTACTATAATGCTAATACATGACGCGGGAGATTTGGCAAGAAAGGAAGAGGGAAGTTCTCTACAGCTGTGATGGATGGAAACAAGATATATTAATCCTGTAAAGAAGTCTTAACCTTTAACTCCTCTGAGTGTCTTGAAGATTGATTTTATGTGCATTTCCGTGCTGCCCACTGTTTTATCTGAGGGCATGCAGCACTGTAACAGGACCACGTTTAAGTGCAGTGAGTCACAGAGTGACAGGATATTGACATGGTATTGTGATGTGGCATAATTTTTCCTCAGCTCAGTGGTTAAGTATTTCTTTCTTCTTAAGTGTAATGCGTGTTCCAAGATGTGTGTTACTGAGCAGCAAGCACAGTTGTTTAATGATCAAAAAACTGATCTTTTGGTCATTATTGAGTCTATTTGGAATGTTTTATCAGTGGTTCTTCTAAGTCTACATAAACGTTTCTCAGGTTACAAGATAGATTAATGGCTTATTTTGACTGCTTGAAGTCTTACAATTGTATTTTCATGTATTCACATAATTATTTTTCTGACACTTACTATTTTCTGGCTAGCATCCATCTCATTTAACTCTCAGAAAGTGCATTTTGTTGATTCCCTTGGCTGCTTAAAAAACTGATACTCCCACTGTCCTTCTTCTCAGGAGCAAATACTCAGCTGTATTCCGTGGGCAGCACCTCATAAAACGCTCTTACTGCAAGGATAGTTATTCACCAGAAGACAAAGGTTGGGGTTACCCTTAGCAGAAAGGAATGATGGATATTCTTCTCTGGTTTTGATGGAGGAAGACGTCTTGGTGATCCAAAATTGCTGGATAAAGCCCTTTAGACTCTTTTCTAACTCTCAAACTCATCAAAAAGATCCAATCTGTACTTACCTGCCTGCATGCTCTTTTCCCATGGCCTCAAGAGGTTTTGCAGATATTGAGGCTGCAATCAGTCACTTACAAAGCACAGTCTCAGGCATGAGCCAGATTCCCAGAGCAGGCAATATCCTTCAAGTACTGTATCCACTGTTGCGACTCCTTTGCAGTTTCGTATACATCTTGAGTAACTTTTCTAAACTTTTCTAAACTTTATGGTTTCTGGCTTTCCCATCTCACAACTGACAGAACCAGCAAATATTAGATAAATTCCGATTTAATTGGATGACATCTAAGGTCCTTACCCCTCTCTGGCTCCTCGCTTTGCTCCTGTGCCGTGATCTCCCAGGCAGAGGTATTGCAGGCATATTGCTGCACTGTGTGGTTGTACTACAAAGGGACACCACTGGAATGGAAGTATCTCCGTAATATTTCAGTGGTAGTGCTCTCTGATGACAGCAGCACAGGGAAACCTCAGCATGAGGAGACAGTACAGCAGCTGAGAGCCTATTACCTGTTGGCAGACAAGGCAGGATGCTTTGATCAGACTCCCACTGGCTTATGCCACCAGTGTGTGTAGGAACAGAAGGTGAACTGAGAGCTTTCTCCCCAGAGCTATTTTGTCAGAAGCTAGCTACTGAAGAAATATCTGAAAATGAGTTGCTTTCTTATTAGAATATGGGATCTAATTAAACAGATTTTATTCCATTTGATAATGACAGAAGAGCTTTCCTTTCTCACTGAATTCCTTTTCAAGATCTGTGAGCAGTAATAAAAGAATAATTATAGAAGAAAGCTGATGGAATTGGGTATGCTATATTTAATAATAGAGATATTATTCTGATTTGGGGTGACTTCAGGGAGCAATTCAAGTTCTGCAGGTGTAATCTATGGCTTTGGTCTAGTTACATTCTCCTGAAAATGCTTTGACTTTTTTCTTAACAGTCAACACTACTGCTTATTACTACTTACTTCCTGCTTATTTCAGTTGCCTCTGCTTATCAGTCAGCCATGGTCTTTTATTTTGAACCATTAGATTTTGCTAGCTTGCTTCAAAAATATTTTTGGTGTTATTTCTTTTTCTTCTTTTTTTTTCCTCTTACTATATCTATTTCTCTCTTAAACTTCTATAAACTTCATCATTTTAAATAACAAATAAATCATTCTGATTTACATGTTCCTTCTCCTTCCACTTTCCCTTGCTATGTTTTGTTTTGGCTTATAATGATCTGAGTTTTGTAATTGAGCCGTTTCTCTTTTATAAAACATAAGAGGTAAGTTTTCTTCTGTTTTTGTCTCATTCTTTCAGGCTTCTCAGAATTCATTCATTTCCTCTAAGTCACTTTAATCTTGCTCCAACGCTTATCATGCAGATACTAGTATGTGAGATTATTTTGTAAATGATTCAGTGATTCTTACGTTTATAGAGCCTGTATTATCAGAGGAAGCACCCATCAACATTGTCCAGAGATTTTGATAAAAAGCCCATGCTTTTGCACAAAGATTGTCTCATGAATCATGTCCTTTGCATGTACGATACAGTTCTTAGAACAAAGTTATATAGGTGAGGCATTTGCATGGTGGGAAACCTCTTAAATGGCAAAAGTCTCTGCATGCCAGCAGATACCAGCCTTCAAGATTTTTATTAAATTAATAAGCTTTAACACTGCTCAAAGTTTCTGAAAAGTAATTGTAATCGTAACATAATTTTGGTTTAAGTTTTCAAACCTTCTATTTTCTATCGTCTTCATGCCAGAACTAAATTGGCAACAAATCAAATAAATGATGTTAGAATTGTTAATATAAATCTAGAAGCCTGAACAAATTACACTGAACATTCCGGTGCTGAGTTAGCTTTCTTATACATCAGCAAACAGAATTTGGCTATACAGATAAAAGGAAAAAAAGACAAGGAGGTGAGGAACCACATATCATGTGATGCCCAACTAGACCTTCCTTTAGGGAGATTGAGAGCGGTGATGCTGCCATCACACGGTGATGCTACCATCTTTCTTCACATGAGAGAAAATTACTTCAGCTGAAGTTCAGCTTCAGCTAATAGCTCCTGCTATTTCTAAGTCTAGTTCTTCACAATCTGTGTTACCTGGCTTGTATGCTGTGTGCACCTTGATGATTCTACATGTTTTATCATAATTGATCATATAGAATCATATACATACTCTTAAAGCAGGAGAGACTCTGAAGGTTGGGATACAATCTCAGTCCCAAATGGTTCAGAAGCTAGGAGGTGAGGGGCGTGCTAGTATATCTAAAGGGGTAAGAGACAGCCAAGAAATAGAAGGTACAAAAACAAATATGCCAAGGAGCTGAGTTCATGGAGCAATGACTGTATTTGCTTAGGACTTCACATCCTTTTGGAGAGAATATCCTGGGACTGGTTGTCAGAATATAAGATGAATCAGAATGTGAATCCTTGCAAGAGGTTGCGTAGAAAGCGTGGAATCTAATGAATCAGAAATAGAGCCACTCAAGGCACTTGATTTTTTGCTGTCAGACATTTTCCTTCTCAGAACTCTCATGAGTTTTTTGTTGCCTATCTGTTCAACATAAGGAATGCTTTTACTGCTAAGGAATAGGTAAAGCAATTTGCTGGCAGAGGCCTTGCCTCTTGTTCTGTCCAGATAACACCAGCGTAGATCACCATGAGCAATTACAGTCATCAGTAGCAGAGTTTAGATACAGCATTTCTGCTGTTTAACTCTTGCCATTACATTATACGACTTCTACCATGCAGATCTTTCATCTGGTACAACACCTTCTTCCTTCTTAGCTATGACTCCTGCCCTTTCTTTGTCTGTCTGGTTCTAGTTGATGAACAAATACTCTGTGCATGATAACAGAAGTTTATGCCTTACTATGTATTCATTACAGCCCTTAACCAATAGCAGAAAATGATGTAGTAAAAAAGACATTAAGAAATGTTGTTTTCTGATGGCCATTTGTAGCTTGGATTGGGGGCACTTTATTGCTTTATTTACATATTTAGTGAATTCATTTTTCATATTTGCGTTTGTTTTCATCTGATATCTATTCTTCATGTAACAATCATTGCTATGAATGCAAACCTCACAGATTTGTACAAAGTCACTCGAAAAACACAAAGCTTTCATTTATGGATACAAGTAGTTTTTAACACAAAACCCCTTTCACAAGTTTATTCATGTATGGTTATACTCCGTGTCCCACATCACTGCTCCCTGGCTTATGCTTTATAAAATGCCATGGCACCGAGACCCCAAGATGGATTATATATAATAAAAGGCAGGGACTGTAGTGGGTCTTTATGTGTGTTGCAAGGGAAAATACATGGTTGTGAAACCTGCTGTTCTGAACAAGAACACCCTGCTGTAAGTGAATCCTTAGTTTGGAGACCAACTCCCTCATATGAGAGTCACACTGAAATATGGTGTGTCAGGATAGCCAGGAAAAGGGATTCAGACTCAAATAACAAAAATTCAAGACACCTGCTTTAGTTCTTACTTGTGAAATTCCAAAGGAAATGATCTTCATCTATTGCAGACAGCAGAATGGGCAATGTAAATAGTAACGAGCATCCTGCTGTGAATGAACTTGGCAGCTGAGCTGAGGCAAATAGCATTACCTGGCTGTGTTGTTTTTCTCCACCAAAATCTGTTAGCACTCCAAATACTAATGCTCGTGTGGAGAAGAAAAATAAAGGAAGAGGGCTGTGTTTCCTCCTAATGAATCTGTTCCTTCAGCTTGTTTACAGTGAGGGCCATTCTCATCTGACAGCACCATCAATATGACCTTACTGTATAAGCAAGCAGAAGGAATAGATGCACACAAAGGTAATGGAGAGTTTTTTTCATTTAATATTGTCATTCTGAATACTAGCAGATATGAATCACAAAAATATGTCTTTAGTGCAGTTTGCCTGTGGGTTCACATCACCCTCAGCTCTTTTAAAAAGGAGATGTCTGAGTACAAGAGGCAGGTACAAGAGGCCAGCCATTATAGCACTGTGACAGGAGGCAGTTCCAGAAATGCTCACAAACTTTTGGGCATGTGTAGGAAATGAATTTTTTGTGTTTTTTACATTTCCATTGAGATGTCCAGAGTAACTTTACTACAGAAGACAACATTTGTTGTCCACATGGTGTAGGGAACCTGCTTTGGCAGGGGGGTTGAACTCGATGATCTCTGGAGGTCCCTTTCCAACCCCTACGATTCTGTGATTCTGTGATTCTGTAACATTTATGCTCTAAGTGTTCAGAGGAACCAAAGGTGATGTGAATGTAAACTGATCAAACTTCCTGTTTTTCAAAAGTGCCTGGGCTGTGGTCTATCAATTCTTCTCTGCTACAGCAGAGAAAGTAATCTACTGTGTATGTATTCTTCAAGCACATTTTATCAGAGAGAGTGCAACCTCTGGGAGAATAAAATATATAACATTTGTCCTGTTGACAAATTACCTCTTGATTGTAAGAATTCTCTTGCTCTGCCTACAGATTTCTATTACCAACCCAATTTAGGAAGTCAAGGTATACAGATAGGCTTTTTCTTTTGCTTACCTGTTCTTAAGCACAATTTCATGCAAACAGCAACATCAGAAGATGCATTTAGTAGTTTCATATTCTTTCCTCTAGAAAGTCTGGGGATTTTCCCAATGTTCATATGAAAGCATTAAAAATGAATGGGATGACTAAATGGTTTATGATTTTATATACTCGGTTAACATGAAAGCAATTACAAGTGTGTATAATTATCTCCAGAATTACTTAGATTGTATGAGCAGCATTCAAACCGACAATTTTAACTGTTTTCCAGGGAATGTGTCGTTTCATAATACATATGCATAATACATAGTAAGAATTATCTCTTACAGTCTGAGCTCAGCTTTATTGCCCTATCAGAATTTACTTCTCGGATTATCCTCTTAGAGAACGATGACTTTTATTTTAACCAGTATTCAGAATGCTTATAGATTTCAGTGGGTGACTGGGTTTTGGTTACGGCCTATATAACACTGAGTCTCAAAGCTAATAACACTGGTATCGATGCTCAAACCATTATTCCCTGAATTAAGGGAACCATATTGCGATCAGTGAGTGGTCTGACATTACATGGCTGAGCTCTAGTCAGTGAGAGAGACAGAGAAAGTGGTCAAGTATTAAAAAGTGGCTTAGGTTGAAATCTAAGCCCAGATAGATCAGTGGAGAAGATCAAGAGATGGAGAGGAGCGTTATTTGTGGTCAGGGTATGATGTTATATGGTATGGAATATACCTTTGACAAATTTGGGAGAGCTATCCCATCACTGTCCTCTCCCAATACTTTGCTCAGCCCTAGCCTACTCACTGGGGTGCAAAGTGACAAAAACTGAAAGTCTTGATGCTCTGCAAGCACTGTACAGTAGAAGCCAAAACAATGGTGTTCTAATAGCACTATGTTACCCACAAATCTAGAAATCAGCATCAAGCACACTGCTAGAAACACTGTCCCAGCTAGGGCCAGTGCAGCATGCAGTCCCATAGCTCCTAAGCAAGGCAAGAAGAGCAGGTCTGGTGATGGCCGGCTATTGCCAGTCAAACACAAAGTGACAACACAGCTTCAGAATCAACCAGGTTGAATACAGACACTGTACAAAAGATGTGTTAGCAATCTAACTCCTCAGATACAGATAGATATGAAATGCATAGTGTGATCGACATTATACCAATACATGGAGCATGGAACACTCCTGATGTTCTCATACCTTCAACAAGGTGCTTGCTGTCCCATCCAGGGCTTTGTCAGTTTTCTTAAAGACTTTGGCAGATCCAGCTTAAAGTAACAGATATACGAACAACTTGTCTGCAGGCCCTGTCTCTTGCCTAGTTTTCATCAAAATTGTTCTAAAGTACCAAAGCTTTGTTTAAGCTTTTTCACCTTGAGAGTCCCTGGTACATAAGGAGCATCCTGCTTAGAGAAAGAGTTCAGAAACTGCTATTTTGGGAATCCTTTTTAGAATCTGTCCTTTTGCATTGTATCTCTGTCTTACTCTGCTGTATTGCAGCTCTAACTGCTCTCTTCGAGAATCATGGACTGTGAAGACTGTGCTGTGAGAATGGGAGTGGACCTAGTATCACTAAGGGAAGTATGGGATTTTTCAGAAGGCTTTGGGACTTGCTAATAGTACCATGGACTCCCCCTTCATAAAGAGGTGGAAAAGATCCTTGAACCATTGGGAATTTCAAATGAAAGTTAATAGCAATGATTAAAAGTAAAAATATCTCTTAGGCATTGGCAAAGTCAGTGCATGCTCTTTTTGTTAAAAGTTAAAAATAAAAATGCCAGCGACATCACTGGCAGTACTTGATAGGTGTAGCTCTTGAACCGTCTCAAATCGACTATGGGCATGTTTGAATCCTGGCACCATAACAGTTCTGTAGGAAAGATAGCTAGTGTATGAATTCTGACATCTCATGGTGCAGTGAAGAAGGAAACATTTTCTTGGGTGAGTCTGGGGTATCTGGGATGGATGACATCTGGCCTCAGGTTGTGATAGAGCAAATGACAATGGGGCCTTACACAAAAGGGGTAGAGACCTTCTACATTGAGCAGAACAAGCATGCATGGAAATAACTTATACATAATGAGGAGAAACATACATTTCCATGATGGATGCAGTTCCTGAAAGAGCAAGACTCAAGTGTTTAATTCCACTTTTCAAAGTCACAAAGAATATAATCCATCTAATGGGAAAAATATACACTCCATGGAAAGTTTATATACACATGCAGGAACATATGTTGAACCGATTAAACACAGTTCAGTTAGTTTATTCTGGTTTTGCTTTGTTACATCTATAAATGGAAAAATATGGCATCTGATAATAAATAGCATGCAAATGAAAGTGACCAGACATGAAAGACTTCTTCTGATCAAAAATTTTTTGAAGTCTGATGGAATATTTCCCCATGTCAGAGAGCAGCTGATCCTTCAGCGGAGTACTGAAGCCCCCGATCTTGAATTCTAGCTCCAGTTATGGGCAGGGAACTGTAGTAGCTGTGATAGACTTAGGGAATAACCTCCACCAATTCAGTCCTGGTGGGAGATTAACATTGAACAGTGGGTTGTTTTTTTTTTGAAACCTGCAACCTGTTCAGCTCTTGCTAATTCTAGAGGTGTAAGTACTGCAATTCAGGGGGCTGCTTGTATTTTTTAAATGAAGCAAGTAAAGATGAAGTTGTTAGAATCTTAAATGCTTTCATATGGTTTAATATACACTTCATAGAGGTGAAGAAAAGAAGCTTCTTCTAAAATACTCCACTAGAACTTTTAATTCATGCCCTGTTTCATGCCTCAAATACGGTTTTTAGTACAGTTTGCGTCCTTGTTTCCTTGTGGAAAAATACTGCAAAGAAATGTCTTTCCTCTTTCCTTTGGCATCACAGCTGTCAAAAGACATTGTTAGATTTTCACAGTGGACAATCTATCAGGCACAATGTCGTGTTACTGAGATGCTCTGAAGAAAAAAAGACGAAGGATGGATAGGTGTACTGCAGTGGTTAGAGAGAGACAGCTGAGGAAAATCTTAATGAAGATTCACAGCATGACATTTAGGTCAAAGTCCAAAGTAAGGTTCATCTATCTGCCTTCAAGGAAGAAGCTGAAAAACAGTAGCTTCTGAAAGGTGTATCCTTCTAGCCTGTAAAAGCTGGAAACTACCACAATCCTATATAGCATCTTAAAACTCAGCAGTCTCCCTGGCTCAGTAAAGTCCTGACGCAGTTTTTTTCTGCCAAGAGCCAGTACTGGCACACTGTTAGTTGGATTTCCTGATAGCTCTTAGTTCAGTGGGCTATGCCTGCTATGAAACACAACATATCCAAGCAGGACATTGTTGTTAAAGCTAAAAAAATTTCATCATATGGGAGAAGTTTATGGTCTTTATCCAGGTGGAAATTCTGAATATAGTATACTCTGAATACATGATGAGGCGTAAAACACACTATTGTTACCAAGGTGAAGAAGAAACTCTTTGCCTGAGCCCTGAATTCCACATGGGAGTTGATGTCAAGCCAGTATTTCACAGTCAGTCTGCACATCACGTATAACTGGATTATAGTGAGCAAAACACAAACTGCCAGCAGAACTCCGATCAAGCAGTAGTTTAGTACCACCATGGGCATCTCTTCCATCTCCTGCTGGAACTGAAAGCATTGAGAGGAAGGGTATGTTCTAGAGGTGCCATAGTAAGAGAGAAAAACAGGAGCAATCACCAGAGTGCCTAGCATCCAGACAGTTGTCACCCAAATTGTAGTGTAGCACTTGTTGAACTCAAGTTGAAAGAGACGTATTACGATGATAGCAACATAAAAGGTGAAGGTGGTGTACATATGGAGGTAGATGATGGCACTTACTAGCTTGCAAGTGAATGTCCCAAATTTCCATTCCTGTGAAATGTAATAGCTGAGGCGGAAGGGGATGCTGAGTAACAGAAGGGTGTGAAGCACCAGGAGGTTGATTATGATAATAATCATCACAGATTGGGATTTCCTTTGAATCAACTGGTGAGCCATCACAAGGACACCAAGTGTACCCCCAGCTAGGTCAATGCTGTACAGGGTTATGAGAATAGAGCGAAGCCTGTCTGAGGTGTCCGGCACTGTCCTCATCATAGACTGATTCTGCTGGGTTAAGCTGCTGTTGGACATCCTGCTAAGCACCTCTTTTGAAGGTTACTGTAAAAGAAAAATGGGAATTAGTAAAATAGATATGTATTTTTCATTCCTTCACAGAATCACAGAATGGCCAGGGTTGGAAGGGACCTCAAGGATCATGAATCTCCAACCTCCTGCCACATGCAGGGCCACCAACCTCCCCATTTAATACCAGCCCAGGCTGCCCAGGGCCCCATCCAACCTGGCCTTGAACACCTCCAGGGATGGGACATCCACAGCTTCTATTGGAAGCCTGTTTTAGCACCTCACCTCTCTCTATGTGAAGAACTTCCCCCTGACATCCAACCTAAATCTTCCCTCCCTCAACTTAAAATTGTTTCCCTTTCTTTATTGTTAACTACAGAATGTTACAGATTCATGAAGTAATATGTAAGTGAACTGTGTTTGACATTATCTTACATATACATAACCTTGAAACAGTTCTCATGGTGCATATGGCAGCAATAAGCTGCATCTCTTAGTGTTAAAACATATTGTTTACAATAATGAAAGTGTTTTCAATTCAGTAAACTGCATGACAGGATATTTTTTCAATTATTTGCCTCTATCAGCCTTCCAAAATAATTAAGACACTGACTGTTTGAAAATTCTACAAGTTTAATTTGCATCTAAGATTGAAGAAAGGGAAAATAATGAAATGTAAAGAGGCTGCACGTACAATTTATGCATAATTTATGAAGACACCGTGGCCATATTTTTAGCATTTTGCTGGATGACTGCAGGGCACCCGTAAGGCAGCAGTGGTTTCTAGATTTGTAGAGCGCACTGGAAATAAGGATCTGCAGATTAGAAGTCAATTTCTTCTTGCTTCATTTCCAAAATTTTTTGCTACAGAATTTCTCTTGCACTGCTCTATTATACAAAGTAAAGAGAAACTAAAAATAATTAAGGATTTTATTTATTTTTTTTTTCAAGGAGGAAAACCTATTGGCACTTGCTGAACGTAGCCAGATACATCCATGCTCATATTTAGATGTAACACTTGGACAGAGTTCTCTGTTTGCACAAAAGTATACAGATGTAGCACGCAGGGTACATGAACATTTTGCTAATGAGATCTCACCTTATAAAGAGTATCCAAAGAATGTAGTAATGGCTGAGATATGGTGTCTCAGAGAGGTAATGTGCTCACTCTCTGATTACTCTCTTGTTTGGAAGCAGTAATGTGGCTTTAATCTGCAATTCTTAATTCTGTTGCACTCATCTGTGAAATGATTATAAAGCACATCTCCATTATTAGGGTCATGTTTTTCCCAGTAATTGACTGTAACTTAAGAACATTTTCAGAGAAAATTCTGATTTTTTAAGCACCAGTCGAAGTATCTTTAGAAGACCATTGGAATACTGTGTCCAAACCTGATCTAAACCCATTCTTTTAAAATGCATGTTCTAAGAAGAATTCTAAAGAGTTCAGAATTTCTCATGCCCACTATTTCCCATGCTCACTAATATTTTTGAGACAGGCTTGAGAAATCTGTTTCACTATCGACTTTGCTGTAAGAAGTTTTGCAAGGCTTATGAAGACGACTTTCCACTCTTGGCATAAAAGAACGTTCCACTATATGTTTTTAATATTTCAAACTGGCTTTAAGTAGGAACAATCATTTTTTAAATGATAATAAATGGTATAGCCCAGATACCAACAGTTTATATTACTCAGAAGTAGATCAGCTTTTTGACTCTATTTATAGAAGTAAAATTATTAATTTTTACCTTGTAATGTCTTAGTTTGGTGATTCCTCCTCCCTTTACTGCCATTTCATGCACCCGTAGCATACAGCACATATAATCAGTGTGAAAAAAAGCTTTGGTCTTTGCTGTTCACCCAAGAGCAGCTGAAGGTTTTCTCAGCCCACATACAGGAAGGAAGAAGTCATATTTTTATTTGCAGAGATAGCAATCAAGTAAGTTCAACTTCCAGTATTACTCTATTGTTCATGCAGAAGAAAATGCTGTAAAGCTTCTGAGCTGTCAGAACTCATCACAATGCTTGGACATGTAGGACAGACTCACCTGGCAGGACTGCTCCTGTCCACACTTGGTCAGTCTTAAGCTGGGCAGTGATTCCTTCAGCTGAACAACTATTACAAGGTACTGGATTTTGCCATTTAGCAAAAAGAAATATGCATCTGAGTAGGGGATTTTTCATTATAAATGTATTTTATCCTGCACTTCTTCCATATTTAATAGTTTATAATGTGTGCCAGAATAACAATGTGTTTAGCAGAGTTAAAAAATAGACATCACTTGAACACTCTGTCTTCAAGAATACAGAGGTGGTTACTCACTGCTTAAGTAGCATAAATAAAGTAAACTTCATATATGTAAAGCAACTTAAGAGTTTCTGCTGTTAAAAAACACTGTCCAAGACCAGCAACTATTGAAGGTTATTCTGAACTACATGAAGGCTGACCCAAGCCAAAGCATAGTTATAAGGTAAAAAGGAAAGCAGTGAGTCAGGGATTTTCCACAGACTGTAAAAAACAGTTTATTGATTAGAAATGAAAGAGGAAATAATATATGTGGTGATTTTTTTTTTTTTCAATTAGGTTTCTAAACCACAGTAAGAATGGTCAATACTCAAATAAGAATGGTTAATGTACAAAGCCTTGTGAGCACTAGCATAAAGCCAATATTCCAGCAGGGCTGAACTAGCATCACTTCTGCAATTGTAAACGGTTGTCTTCTGTGGAATGTGAGGGTGGTTCCCTTTGGGAAACTTCTATTATTAACTATAGTCATTAGGAAGAATTGGATAGACAGTAACTAAGTACGAACACACATACACAAAAACAAGGGCACTGAAATTCAGGGAGAAAAACTGTAAGAGTTTTGAGTGTGAGCAAGAGCACACAGAGACTGGTATGTGGGACATTCTCAAGACAAACTCTGAAAGCTTTGAGAAAACAGTTAATATTGCATTTAGACAAGGATTCGGAGCAAGTAGAAATCCTGTTTTGGAGACTGCATGTATTGGTGGCTTGGGGGTAAGAGAAATGAGTAATTGCTCCAACAGACAGAGTGAGAAAGGTAAACAGCTGTGTGAATACTCACCAGGTATGGATCCAGCTTAATACCACATAAGGACAGGCTGCTTCCTGACGTATAGTAGTAATAATGTTTGGACATCAGAATGATTGGTTGGGTCTGCAGAAACATATTGAGGAATAGGGAGCAGCATGGGTTGCTCCCTCTGCTTTTGGCCGGTTAAAGTGCCTGTGAAACTAGCTACATTCACAGCCTCTGGATAAAGAAGGGAAATGCATGCAGCCTTATGTTCTGTCTACAGACAGCATCTGGAGCAATCCACAGATTGAATCACCAAGTAGCACTGAAGAAGAGAGATGAAGAAACTGATTTGTTAAAATGACAATTGCTGTAACAGTAGATGCTCCAGGCAGAACCAAAGCCAACTAGAACATCAAAAGCTTTGCATGTTCTCTTGCCTTACCCAATCAAGTCTGAGCTCTCTGTATGCATAGTAGTTCCAAAAACTACAGCCAAAGGAGCACCTTTGGCTGACATTGAAACAGATGTGGGGCAGAAACTAAACTTCTGAATTGATGTTTCACGTCCCTGAGTTGCTATGTCCTCAAAGTGCTCCTTGTATGTTGAAACTTCAGTGTTCAGTGTGTTAAACTTTTATCTTCATGTTGTGTTTAGAAAAAAAAAAAAAGAAATATAATGTGCTCAGCAAAACTAGGTCTTACATTTTAGGTCAGATTCCCATTAGGGTACAAAAGGAAATTGAGTCATCTCAGCCTGTATAAATGAACCTTAAGATCTTACTTCTGCTCCTTTCATTGTAGCACAATTTGCCCCTGGTGAGAATAAAGACTGAATGAGAAATGCACATATACAAGTCAGAGATCCAGGTCAAGACCAGTATCACCAATAGAATTTAAGAAGGGAAAGAAGACTTGCTGAATGTTCAGAGACTGGATGAGTTCCTCTAAGCAGTAGATTTCTATGTATTTGATTTTATTTCTGCAGGATTGCCTCTACTTTTAATGTCACTGTGTGAGAGAGTGCGTTTACTGGTCATTATAACAGCAACTGTAGTTTCACATATGAACTCAAGAGCTCCTGTCTTTATAGTATCTACCATAAAGCCAGACTCCCAGTCTATCAGAAATGGGTCACAGGTACTGGAAAATGAGTAAATCATTTTCCTAAAACATACTCCAGTGCTTTAGGATAATTGCTTTAAATTGCAAATCCCACCCACTCGTGCTTCATGAAGAAATGTATAATTTCAGTCAGTAAGTGATAAAAAAAAAATAGATTTCAGATTCTTGGACTAATTATTTTTTGGTTGCAAATTTGAGAAGTTTCTCAAGCTCTGTCATGATGGAAGAGACTGCCTGGCTTCTCTATTTATTAGAAATAATAACACAACATAGTTGCCTTAGTCATACCTATTTAATGTGCTTCAAAATATTGTTTTACATAAGAAGAAAAAAGCATGTAGAGGAGTTCTACAGAGGAACTTGACAAGGTATATCACACAAAGGTTGCATCTTGCTTTTTGAAACAAAACTTACTTCTTCAGTTTGAAGTATGGAGATAATATTTATTATTATAGGCAGAGGAACTTGTGGGCATTATTCTCCTGAGTGGTAAATACCAGTTCAGTAGTAAGACAGAACACTTATGAAATACTCATATCCTGTTGTTAGGTCTAGTTGTTCTCAATGCTCGTAAAGGCAATTAATGTTTTCTCTGCTTTTTGTTGTTCTAGGAAATTGATAATACTAGCATTAATGCACCTTTCAGGGAAACAGCTGCAAAGAGCCACATGTGAGGAGGGCTCTGGCACTGACAACATAACCTTTCCCTGTCCCAAACGTCTTTCCTTTCTGTTGGAACATGCTGCCACTAATGCTCCTCATTACACTTAATTTCTTCCATTTAGAGTCCTGCACTCTTTCTCAGAAGTCTGCTTTTCGATAGCCACAGTCACCATGTTTCTCACGTTCTTTTACTTGATAAATGGTCCTACAGCCACAGCAGTGACTTCTGCTAGCAACACGCAGAATCCCCAAGGCCTCTGTAGGGGGTGAATCTTGTGAATTTTTGTGGCACAAAGGCAAATAGAAAGAAAACAGAAACCATGTGATTTATTCCAGAAATCAGATATCCTCACTGCATGAATAGAAGTTCTGAAAGTATTACAGAAAACATGGGCCATGCTCAATACAGGGAGGTTGTGCTTTCCAAGGCGGGCTATGCTATCAGTTTTGCACTTGTTTTATATATTAAAATTTATTTTTATATGGTACTTCTTACTGAATAACCACAGTGAGCGTTTGGGAAAATGAACAAAAAAATCATTTCTATTCTCTTTTTATTAACTGGGAAGGTTTCATTACCCATGGTGTTCACAGGAAGAAGTTAAAATGAATGCCATGCCATATGTCTGTTTATACCCCCTACTCTCACCACACTGTAAACAGAATATAGACAACAAATCAAAATTCTCTTTTGCTAAAATGATCATGATCCTAAATATCATCAAACTGTCTACACAAGTGGATCCAATAGCTTTCACAATTTCATTGTTTTTTCAGATCAAGGGTTTTCACCCTCAAGCATAGATGGGCCATGCAGATAATTAGCATACTTTAAGCTAACTCTATGAAAATGAAATATGTGTTCCAAATGAATCATTTAGCAGGATCCTGTTGGACTTATCTTTCCATGCTGACAAAAATGGACTGTAGAAAAAGAGAATGGGATGGAGGGGAATGTTTAAGTGATTTAGTGATTAATTTAATTGCTTTTCTTTCAACCACTGGCAGTTCCTAGATGTGAAGGATGGGAAGGCAAATTACACTAGCCTTTTACGTTACAAAAGCTGAGTGGTGCCAGCCTTGGCATCACATGCCTTATAAGCATGATGGGGCTGGTGGCTGCTCCCAATGGTCATCACCGAGCCATGTGTCCCCAAGGTTTTCTTCTCAAAGAATTTTACTTTCAGAATAACTGCAGCCACACACACTTGCACAAGGTGCTAATGCAGGACAGCTTCCCATGGTCCAACTATCATGTTCATTCACCTTCTCCAAGCACATGCAACAAACCTTCAGCAGCCACTTGCTTGCTCTGAGAAATAATTGCATGAAGACTTTCCTTACAAGAGGTCCTGTTTTTTTCCTAGGCAAATCATGAACTACTGAGAAATTTATTTTTCTCATATCTGAGAGTGAAAAAGTTGTCCTAAATGTGATTAATTGATGTAAAATGCAGGTGAAAATCAGGAATGGAGTTTATCTGCAGGTTTCAAAGGTACACAGATTTGTGTGCAATTCTGTACGTAATGTATTTCTGTACATCTTTAATGTACAGAATGGCTGAAGTAATTGTGGTAGAAATAACTGTCTTTAAAAATGTTGCATTCATTTGTAAAGCTGGAGGCCTAATTTATCTAAAAATACAGTTGCATTGTTTTGCAATCAGAAGACGAAAGGTCTCAGATATGAATCCAGGGATTCAGTCATCTTTCAAAGAAAGACAGTGAAAGAGGCAATTAATGATCTTGCTGCTATTTTGCTTGTTGTTGTTTGCCTGTTTGCTCTGTTTTATTTCATTTTTTTGTGCTTTTTTTTTTTAGTAGGGATGGTTTAGGCATGACTTTCAAAGCTTCGTCAATATTATTCAATCGTTAGTTGTTAAAGGCTGAAAATGTATTAGTTTAAAAGTTTCTTGTGAAAGCCTTCTGATAATTGAAAAGCCACCTGATTAAACTATGAATATATAATATATTTTTCCTGTTTGAGCTTCTGGATTTTTTTTTTTTTTTTTTTTTTTTTTGCTTGATATGCTCAGATTTATCCATTTGAATAACAGTATTACTGTATTGAAATTCAATTTAATTTTCTAAACTAAAGCTCTTTGGACTCAGTGCAATCCAAAGCACTGATTTAAAAAAAAAAAAAAATTACAGCATTTTAATGCCTTGTTTAAAAATGTAGCTTAATTTTGGAAGTGTAATATGTTGTCCCCAGCTGGCAGCTGAATTTCCATCCAGTCAGTCAGGCAGTCACCTCCTGCTGTGGGAGAGGAGAGATCTAGATGAGCGAAATATATGTATGTATATAAATCTTGTGGATCAAGATAAACACAATTTAACCTGTGGAAGAAAACAAACAAACTAACTAACAAAAAAAAATTAATGATGCAAAATTTCTCAGCACCAGCAGGCCAATATCCCACTATTCTTTGAGCAACAGCTACTTAGGAAACACACTTCTCCCTGCAGTTTTATTGCTGAACATCACGTTGTGTGACATGGAGTATTCCTGCGGTTACTTTGGGTCAGCAGTCCTGCCTTTAGCCCAAACACCAGCCAGGATGTCAGATAGGAGGTTCAAGCATGGCATTGAAAGACCACTGAATGGGATCAGATAGCAACAGGTGGCAATTAACTAATTGCTCCTCAGAGCTGGTTTTGATAACCTTCAACATAGCACAGGCTTTTTAAAAGGAGTCATCAGATGACTTTGTGATGAAGGACTATACAGTGCTACATTAGACAGAGCTTGGCTAGGAGATGAAGGAAACTGAGTTTAACCAGGAGAAAGAAGGGTCAAAGGCTGAGACTAGGTTAACTGGCTGCTGCCTTGCTGTGCATGGAGAAGACAGAGCTAAACTCCTTCAAAGTTAAATGGTGGAAAGGACAAGAGGTGAGTCTTGAGTTGCAGTAATGGAAGCTCTGAATCCGAATGGTGTACTAAAAGAATAATGATGTGAGAGTGTTGCAGCTATGGGTCAGCAGCACAAAGGAGGTCTTTGGTTTTTCTGTCTTTGAAATTTTCAGAATGCAAGCAGGGTCCTGAGCAGCCTCATCTAACTTTGACTTTAGCCATATTTTACAGAGGATAGAACTACAGGACCTGAGGAAATCTCTTCCAAACTATTTTTAGTATGATTCAGTAGTATTAACTAGTCTCAATACAACAGAGAACTGAGATGAAGCTCCTTTCCATGTGTTTTCTTTATGTTCAGAGTTTTGTGAGGTTTCAAGATACGAATTATAGTTACTAAATTCACTAACTTGCAGTAATTATTAAAGTGGAGCATTTATTAACATAAAGCTAAGTTAACCGTTTGTTCTGACACACATTCTGACCTTCAGAACAAGATTTTGTCCTTGCTAGTATTTCATCAGTTTGTGGGTTTTTGTTTTTGCTTTCTTTTTCTGTAATGATGAAAATAGCTCTTAGAAGGTGGAAAATATTTTAGCCCAACATTTTATATATATATATATATATATATATATATACACAGATGTATGTGTTTATTTCTTTATTTTTACTTAAATAGTAGTTTTAGAGGCTTCACACTCCTACTCTCTTTAGTAAAAGATGCTGTTATGGTGATATATTTCCTGTGCTGCATTTTTGCATGTGCCTCCATTACCATGTTGTTATGTCCCTCATGCAGTTAAATAAGTTCACCTGTGACCAGTTAGAGGGAATTTAGCCAAGGAACAGCTGGCAATTTTCTTTCAGATTGGTTTTTGTCTTGCAACTTGGCTTTGCTTGTTTGTTTGTGAACTGCTTGCTGCCTAATTTCACTTGTCAGGTTTTTCACCTGTTCTTGTAGTTTTGCTGCCTCATGTGGTTCACATTCACAGGGTGAAAAGTTTGCTGTTACTTTTTTCTGGCTTTGTTTATTCTCCACACTCAACTGTTGCATTTCAAAAAGCTCCATCTCTCCTAAAGCACCAAAGAATGTTCAGCCTTTCAAATTTCTTAATTATTGGAACGTTAATGCTGCTCAACTAAAGAGGCATCAGCTCGGGTTTGCAGTCTGCTGGTGAATGTTGTGATTTAACCACATTAGCAGAATGAAAACAGCACCCTCCTCTCATGGCTTTTGATGGGTGGTTTTTCTTTGTGACTGAGTTTGCAGATTACTATTGAAGTAAAAACAAAATGCACATGGGTGCAATATTCACACAGCAGCTCTGGACTGAGCATGTTCTTGAATATTGAGAGAGCTCTATGGGAAATTGTCTCATTTATTTTAAGATTGCATGGAGGGGAGATATAGCAGAGCTAGTGAGAATGTGCGTATGTACGGGTTACATTAGTGACAAGAAACAGCTACACTAATTAACTTCCTAACGAAATTAAATTCATTCAGTAAAATGCATTTAGAATAAAGGCAACACAAAACAATACTATATCAGTTTCTGGTTCTTTCATAAGGCAGGATGACATGAACTGTATCATGATTATGTATTATCTTGTAATGCAGTCACTGGTAAATAGGAAGGGGAACTCCTTCTGTTGGTAGGCTGAGGTTGATTTTTTTTTTTTTTTTTTTTTTTTTTTTTTTTTTCTCTCCACCAAAAAAAAAAATAACTGCCTTCCCCACCTGCTTTCTTTCCTCCAGACTGTTAAATGTGTGGACTGTTATTATCTCTCTTTTTAAGTTAATCTTGGAAAAAAAGATCTTGATAAATTAGCATGTGTAAAATCTTTGTAAGTAATGCAAGCTCAGAACCTAAGCTTGGAAACATGAAGCAGTATTTTTTCCTCACTGAGCTAGCAATTGTTTTTGTGATTGATACAACTGTGATGAGGACTGCTGATGAATTTATTTTGCTCTGTAACATTCCTGTTACAGGAGGGAAGTCAACTCTTTATAAGGGTAGATAATGGAAAGACAAATGGTTTGAAGCTGAAGGAGGGAGGATTTAGGTTGAATGTCAGGAAGAAGCTTTGAGAGTGGTGAGGTGCTGGAATAGGATGTCCAGAAAGGTGCCCCATCCCTCAAGGTGTGCAAAGCCAGGTTGGATGGGGCCCTGGGCAGCCTGGTGTAGTATTAGATATGGATGTTGGTGGCCTTGCCCACGGCAGGGGGATTGAAGCTTGATGATCCTTGAGGTCCCTTCCAACCCAAGCCATTCTAGGATTCCAATTGGCTTCCTTGATGGTCCTTTGGTCAGTCTGAGAGAGTGTCAGGTTGTCTCCACCGCTGCCAGCTGGATGTTGCCTTGGCCACACACTCTTTTCTTGGATGCTGACCTATATTGTCCAGGTTGGCCAACCAGGTCTACCTGTGCTCCTTTGTCATGCTGGTAAAACAGATGGGTTTTGGAGGCTGGGATAGCTAACAGTTGTGCATTGGACATAGTCTTTGCTGGCAAAAGGCTATGTGTCTTGAAGGTCTGTGTGAGCAGAAGTTTCAGATGCTATGGATGAATTTCTTCTAATGGAGACCTAGATGAGGGCTCTGTAGCAGCCTCTGCTTTAGTGACAGTACCAGTGGGATCCTTTGGATCTTCGTTGGCTGTTGGAATGGATGGTGCAGCAGGAACAGTCAGCACAGAGACCAGGCCCTCTTCAGTCATTGGGCAGCTGATCACATCTGATGCAAGAGAGGTCAAGGTGCACTCACATCTGGAGCCTGCTCCAAACAGAGCTGAATATGGTGAACAGTTAATTCGTGAGTGGTGATCTTAGAAAGCTTCACAAAACGAATTTCCAAATAACAGGTCCATTAATTATTGTCTGTCATACACCCAATGAGCGTTTGACTTTGAGACTGTCCTGGTTTTCCATGTACCAAGCTGAGCTGAGACCACAAATATTTCAGTCCTTCTATGACTTCATTAAGTCATACAACTGGAGCTCCAAAAATTAAAAAGATGTCGAAGCTGTAGAGCAACCTCAGCTCTTTTATTTTTTTTTTTTTTAATAGAAGTGGATAGAGAACACAAAATTTTGGCAACATCATTATTCACTCCAAGCTATCTAAAGTCATATCAATATAGTCAATTTGTCCTGTGCTAAGTGCTCCTTGTTAAAAACAGATTGTCCAGCAAACTATTCAGCCAAGTGGTGCTTTCTTTCTCCGTGGAACACTCTGTAGCTGATCTGAAGAGCTCAACAGTGTATCTGATGATGTTTGTGTAGACAGAGGACAAAAGTTTTCTGACACAATCACTGACACCATGGCCAGTAGCCATATGTCCTTTTTTTGATGATACTGAATCTATTATTGGTGCTCGCATAATGGAAGATTCCTCTTCTCTCTGTCTTCTCTTAATCAGCTTCTCAATGTCTCCAAATTGTAGAATTTCATATCTAAAATCAGGAAAATAGGAAACTGTTCCCTCTCAATAAAGCTGCATCTGAAGGGGAAGAGGCAGCAATGTACACATCATTTAAAAAAAAAACAAAGATTGAATCCTAGATACTTACTTTGCAAGCAGATAGTATTCACATCTTGACTTTGATTTAGGATCTTGTTTTACCTTCTTTATATTAGCAATAGCTGCATTGTATTCAGCTTTTGGGATCACGTACTTGGAGTATTATATTTTTGTAAAGTTCTTCTGTAAATTACTCTCAAAATTACTTCCAGTTACTTTGTAAAATGACAGAAAAAAGTAGAAAAGTATTATAAAAAAATGAGTAATCTCTGACTTTTTTTTTTTTTTTAAGTTACTAGCTTAAAATACAATAAAATAAAACGAAACAAAATAGCTATTTCTATTTCCCAGGCTGTTCAGAAAGGCACAGTAGATCACAGAACAAATGCTGATTTCTATAATAGAGACTATCGTGAAGGAATTTCTGCTTTGCAAAATTTAGATCTACTTTTAATTTTTATCTTCCACTTGGGTGATATTTGACCTCCCCCATTAGAACCATACATATAGGCATTTCATTAAATGCTGGCTGGAAATGTTGCCTAAGGAGGCTGTGGATGCCCCATCCCTGCAGGCATTCAAGGCCAGGCTGGATGTGGCTCTGGGCAGCCTGGTCTGCTGGTTGGTGACCTGCACACAGCAGGGGGTTGGAACTGGATGAGCATTGTGCTCCTTTTCAATCCAGGCCATTCTGTGATTCTATGAGTAGATATTTCAGATGGTCCCCAAGCACGGAGTTGAACAGTGCAATAATGTGGCCAGTATTTTCTGGAATGATTTATATCTCCAGTCTCTTTTCTGTAATAGGTGGTTGAAACAGATATTTCTTGAAGGAACTGCAAAATTTTTTATTTTATTTTTTTTTTCAGAATATCTGCTTCCACAATATCATCGTAACACAAAGTTTATGTTCAATTTGGGTTTAAACTTCCTTAGGCAATTTACTGCAGGGATGACTTTGTTCATGCAAAATGAATTTAGTTTACAAGCCATTTTTTTTGTTACATCAGGTGATAAGGGTCTGGGTAAAAACTGCCTAAAAGAAAAAAATTGGAGCCTGAGAAGAATGAGACAACGAGGACTGAAGTCTGATAAATACCCTGAACCAGCATTACTGCAAGAAAGCAAGCTTGTTGTATTTATCCTTGTATTAACATGATTTTTCATGGCTCACTGGTGAACTACTGGGGAGATTTATGCAGCTGAAAGGATGGTGTAGAAGTAGGAACAAAGAATAATGGAAGTTTAGCTTGCTTCTGTCAGTGGGAGTTCCACTTTTTGGCAGCTGTAGGGGTTTGGTAAACAGCGTGAGATGATGTCCAGAGACAGTCTATTACCTTGTGTCTGTATGGTAGAAATATGCTCATATTCTGCCTTACTATCCTCTTCCCCATCACCTTCTGCAGGGTCTGTGCCCTGTATGTAATAGAGTTCTTTTTTTGCTGTTGTTCTTGTATGGTTGTTTTCTAACCTCCTCTGTAACAGAAAGTTAGCAAAATCAGAGTGTCTTTTTAGGCATTGGTGCCTTTGACCAAATAGTTGGTGGTAACTGGAAATTCCCCTTTCCTCTATGGACTGGCTCCTCGATGTTTGCAGCTCCGCACCGCTTCCTCCATCATCGCTGTTCACAGGAGCTGCTTGGCTACATTTCAGATGCTGATCTGACCCTGTCTACATTTTAATTTTCAGCAGCTTCTCAGACTTCTCCTTCCACAGGATTGCCTGGCAGCACATCCAATTCCTCTTCAGCCCTCAAAGGGGGAGTGAACAGGAAAGATGCCCAGAAGGGTGGGACAGAGCAAGAACAGAGGCCACCACTTCTGTCACCAGCTGGCAGGGCGATTCCTGATAGGATTAACAAGGACTTCCTTCTCTTTGGACGGGGGAGACTTTCTCTGCCAGACTCACAAACTGAGATGAGTGGCTGGTGTAGTTTGTCAGACTGTTCCATAGAGATATTAACACTGTATTGACTAGTACTGCCAACTCAAATCATGGAATTGCATCCCCCTAATTCTGCTCATTAGCATCATGAATCAACATTACAATTATCAGCATCAATTTCTATTTGAGAAAAAAGCACCCACTGTGTAGTACTTCTGTGATGCCACGGTATTGCAAATTGTTTTGCAAAAACTGAACTACTCCCCATCTTAAGACATACAGGATTAGTTAAGCTATATGATCAGGATGTACTGTTTGAAATATATGCTTTATTTTTTTGAGCACAAAGCTATTTTCTTTGATAAAAAAGCTTTATTATATAAAAAGATTTATAGCGTTACAAAGATGCAGTGCTTACAGAATGCACGTAATGTATTTTTCTTCACAAAAGATGTCACTACAAGAGGAAACAGAAATGTACCACAGAATCATAGGCTGCTCCCAGTTGGAAGGGATCCATGAGGATCGCCAATCCAACTCCTGGCTCCACACAGGACCACCCAAAATTTGAGCCCTGTGACTGAGAGCATTGTTCAAATGCTTCTTGAACTCCAGCACTGGAAGAGGAGTGCTGTGCCCCAGGTGCAGAATCCGGTGCTCTTGTTAAACTTTATGCCATTAGTGACTGCCCAGCCCTCACGTTTGTCAAGACTTCTCTGCAAGGCCTCTGTACTCTCAAGGGTGTCACCAGCACCTCCCAGGGTAGTGTATTATTTTGGGGAGCAGTTTTATGTTGTTTCCAGTGCCTGCTTTGACGTGTTGGGGAGCGGATGTACCATGTCCCTCCTGCACTGTGCTCTGCAAGATTCCAGGACCCCACACAGTTGGAGCTAGCAGCAGGGCAGCCTGCTTCGAAGCATGCCAACCTTTTGTTTGAAGAGACGGCTTCCACTCAGCACGAAGAACAGCAGGTCCAGGCAGCTGAGGGCAGTCAGGCTCAAAAAAACTTCATTGTAGCTTTCTAACTTTTCACTGTTGTTCACATGCTTTATGTAGTAGGCTCTAAAGAGGTGATAGGGAAGGAAGCAAATTATGATGACACAGATGAATATCAGGTTCTTCACCTGGGCCCAGAACTCTTGGTGTGACCAGAGAGAGGTGGAGAGTTTTCTCGATACTTTGACCAGAATGAAAATCTGAAGGCTCAGGAGAACAGAAGTAATTAAAGCGACAGCTGCAATGGCTAGGTAGTTCAGGACTTTCACGCTGTCCTGTTTCAGCTCCTTGTGGAATTTAAAGCATGCTTTGTCATCATACATCCCTGAGCGCCCATACTGAATGCAGAAGAGTGGCACCATGAAGATGATGACGATGACCCACATGGCGACGCTTGCGGCAATGGCATGTAGCTTCCTATAAAACTCTACCTTATCCTTCCACTGAAAGAAGATCAACCACCGGATCACCAGTGTGATCACGTAGAATAGGAAAGTCAGATACATGTGGATGTGCACCATAGCACTCACCATTTTACAGAATGGCATGTGGAAGATCCACTCTTTATTGATATAGTAGTGCAGACGGAAGGGGACTGTGAGGAGAAGGAGACCATGTACCACGACTAGGTTAATGATG
Source organism: Lagopus leucura (assembly GCF_019238085.1). Classification (NCBI taxonomy): domain Eukaryota; kingdom Metazoa; phylum Chordata; class Aves; order Galliformes; family Phasianidae; genus Lagopus; species Lagopus leucura. The sequence continues at coordinate 5,789,067 of NW_024962334.1, read as the reverse complement.
GCTGTAGTGGTCACAGACAGACTGTTCATCTTGACCAGCACAAATGACATTGCAGTGGAACCTATCCCACCTCCAGCAAAGGCAACTGAGTAGACGGTAATCAGGATAGCTCTTGTGGTGTTGGTGTGGGCAAAGTCAGAGAAGGTGCCATTGCTGGCTATGTTCTCTTCAGTAACATTCCTGAAATCTTCCTTGTACATATTCTAAAAATGAAAGAACACATAAAGACTGAGGTAAGATGAGAATAACAGAGAACCCACCTGAAAAGCCGGAAGAGCTTTCAATCTGGTTCTTACTTCAGAGATAATGGTGGAATCTCACACTTGGAACAAGCAGTGATGGTCATTCAAAAATCCTTCAGCCTAGAGAAAGAGGTTGAGAACCTTGGGAGTAGAACCTGCAGTAGATTACAACATTACAAACCATTCTCTTAAAAACAAGCATGATCTTGTAGTAAATGCAAAAAAGAGATCCTTAGAGGAAATCATGATTGTGGTGGTTTTGAACTCTCTGTTACTAGTTCCCCTCTTTCCTGAGCATCTGCATGTTTCTTCAGTGAACACCAGATACACTGAACTCTGCTAGTCGTTTATCCATTTGTTTATCTGCAGCACAAATCTGTCTTTCCTAAAGCCAGATAATAACCATATATTTTTAGATCAAAGCTATACGTTTTGTTTGCTACTACATGCTGAGTTTTATACACACTGCAGTCAACTCTTTGTGCGTCTGAATAAGAAATGAAGTAGTATGGATACGCAGGCTCCATGGAGATCCTGCTTGGATCCTGCCAGCCTGAGCAGCATGGGCAATGCTGCTCTGGTGCTCAGGGCCATTTCACATCTAATACATGGAGTCAGGGTGTTACAAAATAGGATGTCAAAAAATGTTAGGAAAGGCCATCGTGGGTTATAGCAAATAAGATTTCCTGGCCAGATCTGATGGAGTTTGATGGAAAGTTTAATAAGTATGCTGTACATTCTTAATATAATGTCATTTCAAAGAGAGATTAAATACAATTTTGAGAAATCTAAATGCAAATTCTGTTAGCGTTTTTAAGTATTATGAAAGTATGTGAGAGAAGAAGTGTTCAGGTAGGGCATTCTCCTGAAGCAAGAATCTATGGAAGTATCAAGAGGATGTCCACATTAGTGTCACAGAAAGAAAGCTTGAGAAACTGAACAACACTGGGCCCTGTACTATCCCAGTTGTACTGCTAACACAACCTGAATAATCTAATTTAAAACTGGCACATCTTCCATTTCACCTGTGAACCTTGCAACAGAAGCTTTTCTTCCTGAATGAGTTTTTGGAATCTTTTCTTTTGATACTTCACAATGAAGTACCTGTATCTCTTTGGTTGGTATTTCAGGTTGTTTTCATAAATACACTGGGAGGGAAAAAGTTATTTAGAAATTCCCTCTCCTGTGGAAAAATCTATGGGGTTTTATATCTATATAGATATCTATATTAGTTTCATAAAATGGTTTTGCTTACAGTGAGGTGACTATATCTGTAATGTACCTCAGACTTTTTTATTTTTTCTTAGCAGTGTTTCTAGAAATTCCCCTCTACAGCAATCAATATCTCTTTACACATTGAATAATCAGTCATTCTCTAGTTACAACAATAAAGCTAAGACTTCAGATATTTTATTACATTCAATATAAATAGGACTCCTATACCTCAAAATCACACATAATGTTGGTTGGCACATACTGACCCTTTATGTTAGAAAGTGAAATCAGACACAAAAAAGACCTCCTTCTTAAAGATACTGCTTGATGGCATATCACACTGTAACTTTTGCATCAGAAACCGTAGAAGCTCCTTCCTGTTCCGTTCTCATTTCTGAGATGTTGCATTTCAGCCTCAGTGCCACGCAAGCCAGAAGACATTAGCAATAGCAACTCATCAGTTTTTCAAGCTGTTCAACTTTAATTTGAAAAGACGTCTCTAAAAAGTGGCATTATCACACTGTTTTAATTTAAAGTGCATATTTAAAGTTTAAAAAGTGTCATGGCTCTAAAGGCAACATGCTGCAAGTGTGGATAGATGTTAGCAGCCCCAGCAGCGATGCTGTGCTGTGAGAGGAAGGACCTCTCGTGGTCACTGTTCAGAGTCCAGCAATGAAATCTGATCTGAAAGAAGGAAGGAAAAGATGAGCAGAAATCAGATAACTGATACTATCCTCACGCCTATATATTATCGTATTGGGTGGGTAATAGAGACTCCTTAGTGCCCACCTAGTCGCTGAAATACAGGCTTCTGCAGAATTTTGTAGTATTGCTAGCTCCCTTTATTGTAAGATTCTGCTGGAAATCTCATTTACTTTAATCTCAAAAAAAAAATAATAATAATAATAAAAAAAAAAAAAAAGGAAATTCACCAGCTAATAGTATATATTTAACAAGCTTATGAGCTGCTCTCTGCTACAAGCATCCAACTGAAATATCATTGTGTGATGAATACAGAGTATTGCATGATTCAGGTGTTTCCCAGAGGAAGTGCTGCTCCCAGGCAAAATGAAGCTTTCTGTTCTACTGGCAATCACATGGCTACACCCACTGATGTGAATTACAACTAGAAATTCCTTTGGTCAGCATTCTACAGGAGGTACATAGAATGAGAAATGATGCCAGTCTTACAAGAGAGCAATTTCTTATGTGTAGCTGTTAGAGCAGGTCCAGAGGAGGGCCATGAAAGTGATCAGAGGGCTGGAGCACCTTTCGTATGAAGAAAGGTTGAGGGAGCTGGGTTTGGTTAGCTTTAGAGAAGGGAAGGCTCTGAAAGCTCTCACTGCAACTTTCCAGTACTTTAAGGGAGCTTATAAACAGCAGGGAGACTGACTATCACAGGATCTGACAGTGACAGGACAGAGGAATGGTTTTAAACTAAAAAGAGGGTATTTAAATTAGATATTAGGTGGAAATTCTTTACTCAGCAGTGGTGAAGCACTGGAACGTGTTGCTCAGAGAAGTTGTGGGCGCCTCGTCTCTGGAGGCATTCAAGGTCAGACTGGACAGGGCTCTGAGCAACCTGATGTAGCTGTAGGTGTTGCTGTTCATTTCAGGGGAGTGGGAATAGATGACCTTTAAACATCCCTTTGAACTCATGCAATTCTATGATTCTTTGACCAGCCATGAGGCAATGATGGCAACTACTTCACTTGAAAGCCATAGCAGTTAAAGAGCAATCTGCTGATACCAAAGGCTCAGGGACACTGCTGAAAGAGTTACATTCTATTCTGACAAAAGTGATGGACTGCCAAGAGGCCAGATGCTGGGTATTTTCAGAAATACGATCAGCAAAAAGATTTGTATGCTTTCAAGAATCATCAGTAATCAGTGTGGATAACACTGTTACATTCATTCTGTGTTACTTTCTGTACAGCGCAGTCCACAGAACCTCCCTGGGCTGCTCTGGTCAGGGTAGAGCATGTTGTTATATAAACGATTCAGTCTCTTTCAAAAATTTCCCAGTAAAAGCATATTCATTCCAACCTACAGGAGTTTATTTCTCTTTTATCCTATAGTTAATCATCCTTCCTACTGTTTAAAACAAACAAAAAAAAGGTGAATCATATTTCTTGATGGAATAAACACGTTTAACTTTCAGGCATAGTATACGCTTATGTTTTTGTCTTTTGATTTAAAAACTTATTTCAAATCTTTGCTTTCCCAATATATAAGTAGAGATGAAAGATTCTTATCCTCTCTTTATTCCAATCATACTTGTGGGTCCTCAGTGAGCTGCCTGTATGTCATCAAGACTGTGCTCCCACTCTTTGCTTCTTTGATGAACATCTTTGCATTTCACGCTAGTAGAATGCATGCTGTTAGTTTGCCCCCAGCTTAGCAATCCAGATCAGTCTGTCACTGACTTGCTCTCCTCACTTACTGTTTTCCCAGGCAGGTTCAGCAGTTACCACTATGTTACATCAACATTATGTTGGCTTATCTGCAAATAAATAAATAAATCACATTTGTCAGCAAAGATGACAGTCCTACAGTCTCTGCCAAACAGTGAGCTCTATGGTCTGTATAACAAGTGTCAGTAGAAGTTAGCCCCCTGTATACATCTGCTGAGGGACTGGAAGGCTTCACACGGATTTTCATGTGTTCTGACAGTTGGATTATGCAGAAGAAGCTTTTGCAGCCTGCGTTCAACCAACTGAGAAGTTTCATTTGAATTTGCAGAGGGGAAAAGTTCAATTCAGAAGAAAGACTTCTATTTTTGACATACTTAACAAAATGGAAAAAGAAACATTTGTCAAAACTGACATCTCTGCAATAAATTAAACTAGCTTGGTAGCAGTGCAAAACACAAATACTGTTTCATAAAAGCCTGCTTTAAATGTGCATTTGTTTCACAAACATCCTCATTTAGTCTTAGAGCTGCTCTCTTTTGGGAGCTTTGTAATTGCTTTTCCATTTGCTCAAATTCCATGCTGTGTTATGGCAGTGCAGGCTATATCACTAGAATAATTGCTGTATTCTCTTAATTTCAAAATAACCATACACACCTGAATTTTGAAGCATGGATGTCTGCTTAAAAGGAAACATTACACATTAAAAATAGGATCTATTTTTCTCACATAGATTTTAGTGATTCCTTTAATTCATTCTCATCCTCTGACTCTTTTACTTGTGTCTTGTAGGCTGTCGTTATTATCTTGGCCATTTTTAGTGTAAGTTTGGTCTACTGAAGCATGAATAAGATAGAAAAACATGTTGAGTACACTTTTGTTTGAATTTTCATTGTTTATACACAAAAAGTGGAAACTATGGAGTCTTCCTAATTATTTATCATTCAAGTTATTGAAGAGAACAAATTTACCCTTCCGTTCTTTACAGAGGTTGCACGGTAGCAAATACATACACATGGAAAGCTAAAAAAAATTAAGAACTACTGGTTATCATTACAAAAAAGGCTGAAGCAATGTCTTCCTGTACTAGGAAATTACAAACACAAGTGATGAAAACAGTTGTGCAGAAGAGCTTTGAAAGAAGTTCAAAATAACACTAGCAAATTGGGTACTGTTATTTTTAAAGCTGCAAATTCATTTTAAAAGCATTGCCAACCAAGCCTTTAGTTCATTCTGTGTATGCTTATACATCAGCATTTGTCTCCACTCTTCAAGCGTTGTTTACTTGGCTCTTCATTTCATGTTAGCTCTAAGAACAAAGACGAGAACACCTGCAATTTTAAAGTGCCACTGCTTTGCTTATTCCTTTGAACCTAGAGCAGAGCCTCAGCTTTGTGAGGGCAAGGCTATCCATAAGCACTCAGCCTCAGGAGAAATATCGGTTGTGCTCTCAGTGACAAGTTCATGGGGAGAAGAAATGGTCTTGTGGCTTACGCTTTACTATCCCCTACCACTGATGTGATTTCTTGTCAGAACTGGTTTTTAGGGAATTTAACACAAGGACCCTTAATTTACAGCCATTTGTTAGCCTTTGGGAGTCTTCAAAGTCTCCTGTTTCTGAGTAGTTCTGTTTTTCTACTGCCTAAACTAAACAAGTTTATACACACATGTAAACCCCATAGAGATGATTGTTTGGAAAGTTGCTCCTAGGGTGGAAGGGATCATTTGAAAGAATGTTTTGATTAAAAAACCCAGTAGTACAGGAGCATGATCTGTACTGCATCTGAAAAAAGAGTGAGTTTGGATGTGCTAAAGGATAGATGTCCAAATACAGGGATGCACTTTGAGCCACATCTCATCCATGCTTTCTGCCAAGATTGTTGCTCAGCATTCAGCTCTCTTGGGACTCTCTGCCATTGCTACACGTCTGCAGTGCTAGAAAAATCTGACTAGAAAATTTTAGTAAATAAACATTAGCCACGTCAGTATGGAGAACTTATTGGGAGCAGTGGTTGTGGGGTGTGTGCAATAAGAGGTGACTTACTGAAGGACTGAGCCTCTGTTATGAGTCTTAGCAAGGTCAGCTTTGCCCTCCTGCAAGCTTTACTCATTCCTGTCAGAACACATAGTTATATTTGGGTACAATGCTTTTGAAAGCAAGGGTATAAACATTCAACATTTAGATATAGTCTTATGTAAGAACACTTTAACTGACTACATCCTATTGCTTCACGTTGGTTAAAAAACACCGGGGACATCTGTTCTGTGGTACTCCACAACAGTCTGCTCTTGTTAGAGACCTTCTTTTTCACATTTTGCTGTTTTAATAGTGACCAACAGCAAAAGAGGTACAATAACAAAGTGGTGATATTAGTAATAACCAGCTCTTACCTAATATCTTTCTTCATTGGATTTCAAAGCCCTGTTAAAAGATACATGTATAATTCTCTCCACGCTACAGCTGAAAAGTAGAAACCAGTGTGGCAAAGCCAGATACAATGCTAGGATATCCTTAGATCAAGTCTTTGCTCCTCTAAGTCTTGATGTAGAATAAACACGCGACAATAACAGCGGTAAGAAAGCAATGATAACATATCTGCAGGTGGGATTTAATTTTTTTTGATGTTTTATAATATTATTGATCCATAGAATAAGCGAGTTAATATATTTATTATTACTTCCGTTTATAATAATTACACAATGTTTGATTTATATAACAGTGTTGATACATAACGGTGTTACTTTCCTGAGTGCTTATCACAAACAGTACTTCCCATGTTAAGTTATTTATGCACTGTTTGCACTCTGCAACAAATTTTCAAACTCTTTTACAACTCAAAGTGAAAATACATATTGAATTACCAGAGTTTGCTCTGGGACAAACATCATTATCTTTGTCTCTAAGTTGTAGTTAGTGTCAGTTCTAGGTAAGAACTTACCGAGGAATTAATATGCATAATTGCAATTCACTTTCCCTGCTAAACTGATGCAATTTTTCTCCAGAGTTTATCAACAGAATGTTAAATTTCTAGAGTATGTTTCTCTTACTGCAGTTCAAATAATAGATTTCAGACTGACACATTCAGATATTCACCATTAATATTCTAAGGTGGTGAAAGATCATTGTAGAACATCATATATCAGCTGAATTTAAACACACATGCTAGAAATGCATATATTTTGTAAGATGCAAGTAATTTCTGAGGGTCTGAGCAACATCCCAAAAAGTTAAAGAATTATGATAGCAGTTTTGCCTAGTCTCATTATGTCTATGAATATTCTACCTGTATGAAGCTGTCAACTAGTTTAAATTTGCATTATAGGAGCAGTTCCTTGGGCCAAGGCTGCTTTAAAATAGTTGAGAGTCTGGCCTAGATTTCAAGGACTACCTTGCTCTGGATCGTTTGAAAGATCCTTGAGAAATGAGAGCTGTTTGCTTTCTGCTCAGGCATAACACCTGCAGTCGATGATTTTTTCAGCTGTTCTGAACTTGGAGATGTACACAGAATAACCATGGCAACTCAGGAGTTTTGGTTTTCTGCAGTTATTTTGTCAGAACTCAAGATCAGGAGTGCTAATTCATAACTAGACAATACAGGGTGGTGGGAAGTATGCAGGTGTGATGGTTTGGTCTTTTGAAAAACTACTTTCCTTCATTTACGTAGGTGGCAGAAAGCAGAATATAAGATTCACCTGAACATCTAGAATTCACTGTGGGTAATCTGACTTAGTTACTTGGTGGTAAAGCTGGAGTAACATTTTGGGAAACACTGAGCTGATGCCATGCAGAGAATCAGGGCCCCAGAGGGATCCCTAAGCCAGAGATAGAGTGGGTTTCAAAACATTACCTGAAGCACTAAGGATGGTTTCCTGTGTATACTTGCTAGACAGATAAAGAGACTTTTGCTGGCCAGATAACTCTATTAGAAGTAGCAGAGTATACCTTAATTATACTGCTAAATTTTACACTGGAAGAGCTAAATCTTTTTCACTTGCATTCATGAAAGCATCAGGACTTGAATTACCAAAAAACCTATTTTAATACTTGACACCTAGCATTCTATGTCTCTGTATATATTCAGAGCCAGCACTTCACCTGCATTTATACTAGTAAGCATGTGGGTTGCTCCAAGCGTAATGCCTCCTATTCATTTCCACTGAAATTGCAACAGATACAAGGAGTACAGTGCCATTATTTGGTAGAGTAAATTCTCCAAAACACTATTTTTCAACACACTTACGATCATTAGCTCTGCATTTTTACCAGAGGTGAATGAGAGCCTGCTTGCCACTCTGTTAAAAATCTGCACCGGTGGAGGTGACCCACTGTCACTGTCACCACTGCTGAAACGCACCACCCACCTCCTCGCTGAGCTCACATCCACTTTTCGGTCTCCACAAATGTTCAGCAAGTGGTGATGAATGTCATTCATCATGTCATCCATCAGTCATGGGTGCCATTTTTTCTGCATGGAGGAATTTGGTGACAAACCTTTGCTTCACACATACTTCTATGTCAGACACCATTTTATCAGACTGCCCCTCTGCTGCTGTCCTTCGTACAGCAACAAAATGTAATGCAATGTTAATGGAAAGGTTCAGCCTCTACTGCCATATCACCAACATCCACCTTAGGTATTGTGGTCCAACACAACAAAACAGGAGGAATTACTTTCAGAGAAGCCCTTGCATAAACTGAGGCATTGTCCCATAGTGGCTTACTAGTCCTTTAATAAGCCATGAACTTGATTCTTCTCTCTGCTATATAATTTTAGTTCAACGTGGTTCCAGTTTCACTGATGGTACCGCTGGTAGATGGCATTTGCTGGCAGTGGGACAGCAAATTAAAGTCCTGCTTCTTCAATTTTCCTTTGAGTTATTCCTGAATATAAATCATCCAATAGCAACTATGTCATGAAGACAGCTTCCTCTGAAACCACCTTCCAAAATCCTGCAATAGAGATACCATGGAACTGTCCAGATAAAACAAGGTTTAGTTTCTTCACAACTGATACGATTTTAATCTATCCTCTGATAAACTGGGGGAAAAAAAATTGCATTTCCATGTATGTTTGGCTGAAAGAACTGGTTTTATTAGACTTATCTGTAGGATGACAAATCCCAAGCATGGTCGTGTTCCACACACCTTTTCTTATGATGAGTCAGAGCAGTGTCCTCAAGCAAGGGTAGTACTGGTACAAGGATGACACATGGAGAAAGCATCTTCTGCTACATCCTGTCCTCCTTACTCAAAGCTGAGATCTGTTCAGAGTCTGTCCTATGCCAGATATGGAACAGGTCCTACTCTGTAAGAACTGGCTGAATCAGTAATTAAGCTCTAATTTTGACAGGTTAATTGCAATTTATCAGTAAGCAAAAGATCAGCTGCTAATAGGAATAACTGAAATTTAGAATGCAGTTAGATTAACTTTCAGTTGCTACTAAGACAATTACATTTCTGACTCATATTTCTAATATGCCTTATTACTTCAAGCACCTGAATAGAAATATAATCATTATCCATGAAAAGAAAAATGTTCAGTATCAGTATCAGCAAAAAACATTTTGTAGGCAATAGGTTTCTTAAAATGTCTCTATCTGGGTTGTGAAGCAGTTGTGGTTTATGGCTGTCACCCAGGTGGTATAAAGCATCCTACGAGAGAGAAATACTGCCTGTGACACATCTGAAAGAACATTTTGCAAAAAGTATAAGGGAGAAAATGTGACTTGCAATTCCTCATTTCGCACATCTTTGCACAGCAGAGATAAATTCAAGCCCCTGTGAGAAATAGAAACATGTCTGGGTTTTCCCTACTAGTTCCCTTTTCTAGAAACAAAACATTTTGCAACATACTATCCCCAGGCATCATTACTCAAAAGACATTAGCTTAAAAATACGTGAGCCAAAGGGGTGTAGAGAAAGACTGCTTCACTCTCAGTCTCTCTCATTAACTTTCCCTTCCTTGCGAGCTCTGAGATTGCACCTCACTCCGTGTTGAAGAACAGTGTATCAGTAAAACTGTCTAAAGTTTCTGTTCAGGTCTTTCCCTAACCCAGATCTCTCACTAGAGGACTACAGCAACAACAGCAACAAAACCAAATCCATATAGAAATCTGTTGTACTACTTCGATAGTGTGGGGAAGGATCTCAAACCTAGAAAAACAAACCCTGTTCTAATTATAATAATTTGCCTTCTCCATACCTATGTTTTCTGTTGGCACTCTGCTTTGGCTACAGTGTTTGTTACTGAGGAAGGCAAGAGCCATCAGAACTACAGACAAAAGCTATCTGTGCTGAATCTGGTCTAAAGGGGCCTTTACTGAAGCTGTGTGATTTATTTTTAATAGCTGCACTTTTCCAGTAGTCTATCACCAGCTTTAATATTATCTTGTTCTGCAGGATTTCACCAGTTTGCATCTCTCACATACCAGTAGCTTTCTCAGTAGATTCTCCTTTCATAGGCAATCCAGCACAGGAATTCACTTATCAGAGCTTTTTCTCACCAAGATTAAAAAAATAATAATAATAATAATGGAGGAAGGAGCTGATTGACAAGGAGACGCATTACTTTTGCCATAACATTGACATTAGACTGCAGAGAATGAAATCACATGTGCACTGCCATGCAAATCACGTATACATGTCCTTCTGAGAAGAGAAACACATTCTCTTCACCTAAAAAAATAGTGCTTACCCTAAAATTTGTTTGAATTATATACTAGCCTCCTGCTAACTGCCTGCTAAGGCAGGAATCGTGTATTAGGGAGGAATATTTTTTCTAAATATACAGCACAGGTCCATTGCTACTTGTCCTGAAGATGTTTCCTGCAATTGCTAATACTGTTTTATTCTCTGATATTTTGTTTCATTTGATTTCTGACTGCAGATATGAAACAAATGCTATCATAGAATGCAAGAAAAAAGAATCATTACAGTAACTATCACTTTCCTGATGAATATCCACATACATATATATATATATAATTAAGCATACTAAAATGTGCTTTCTAGTTTGGCCAAGGAACATAACCTCCCTACATTAGCCTAGATTGTCTGCATAGGAGAAGTACCAAAAGCAAATCTTACTGCCAGTCCTGTTATTTTGATACTAAAGGTGCTTCCCCGACATCAACACAGTGAAAGACAGTACTTTGGTATTACTGCTGGGTAAGACAGGAGCTTCCAATTTAGGAATTTAGTTCTTCATATATCTTTCAGAAATGAGGGATGCACTGGGAGTGAATTGTTCTGCACTGCATTCAAGAAGCATATCTATTATATCTATTTGCAACAGCCTTTCCTGGCCAATAAAAGTAAAGACTGTGTAATGAAATGAGGCACACTGTGCATGCAACTACTCTAATACATCAACTTGTTTGGGTTCAAATGGCTCATTTTACTATTAAATCCAGAGACTTCTATTCTAATAATAAGCATGGTGTATTTGCTGAAATGTGATGCTAATTGTGGTAACAGTAAGCCCATTAATTAAGCATTTTAAAAGACTTTTGCCTATTTGAATTGTGGCTGAAATTATACAGAATCACAGAATTGCAGAATTGCAGGGTTTGAAAGAGATATCAAGAGATCATCGAGTCCAGCCTCCCTGCTAAAGCAGGTTCTGTACAATAGGTGGCACAGGTAGATGTTCAGATGGGTCTTGAATATCTCCATAGAAGGAGACTCCACAACCTCTCTGGGCAGCCTGTTCCAGTGCTCCATCACCCATAACATAAAGAAGTTCTGCAGGTTTGTATGGAATTTCCTCTGTTCAAGTTTTAGGTTTTAGGCCATTGTTCCTTGTCCTATCACTACACACCACCAAGAAGAGCCTGGCCGTATCCATTTGCCTCCCACCTCCCTACAGATATTTATAAACATTAATCAGATCCCCACTTAGTCTTATTTTCCCCAAGCTGAGCAGACCCAGGTCTCTCAGCCTTTCCTCATAGGGGAGATGCTCCAAGCCTCTCATCATCTTTGTGGCCCTTCACTGGACTTCTTCTAGAGATCCTTGCCTTTTTTTAACTGGAGATCCCAGAACTGGACACAGTGTTCTGTGTCTGAAGGTGTCACCAGGGCTGAGTAGAGAGAGAGTATGCAGCTATGGTGCCCAACCAGGAGCAGATGCAGAAACAGCTAGCATAAGAGCTACTGTTTTGGACCATGGGAAGTGTAACCACATCTACCTTTCATCCCACTGTCCACCTAACTTGTGTTTCCTGAGCTTTTCTTTCCATTTCGTAGAACACAAGAATCTGAAGAAAACCTTGGGCCATGCTGCTTGTGGCCGTAATGCTGTTTTACCACTTGTGATTTGTGTTTACAAATCTATTTGGATTTGGAGCTCTGCAGAGCATAGGCTGCTCTGTGCTGTTGCACACAGCATCACGCTACTGGTTCCTACTCTTGGTTGTTCTTAAGACATCTCTGTACGAAGTAGAATTAAAAACAGAACATCGGTTAACTTCCCTGCATAACTTAAAAGCATATGCCAAACATTTTAATTCATTATTATACGAGTCATATGAGCTCTTCCTAAATGAAGACAGACTGAAGAACATTTCTTCAGTCAGCACGTTATTATGAGCCCTTTGAGATAGACATGAGGAAGAAAGAAGGAAGGGAAGAAGGAAAGAAGGAAAGAAATCAGTTAGTCTACTGAGAGGCTCCAGCATTAAATTTTGTTATGATTTTTTTGAAGTACAAGTGCTGCTCCAAAAGTAATGCATCCCATTTTATTATGTTGGCCCACAACATCCAAGGCAGACGTTGGTGGTATGGCAGTATAGGCTGAATCTTCATGACAGTATTCTGTTACATGTTGCTGCCGTGTGACAGATGGCAGCTGAGGGGTAATCTGACCAAATGGCATTTAACGTGGAGCTGTGTATGAATTAAAACTGCTACTGAACTCCTCAGTGCAGAAAAAATGGCACCCATTGATATTCACTAATGTTTGCTGAATGTTTATGGATGTGAGTGCAGTGAGGTGGTGAGTGGCATGTTTCAGCAGTGGCTACAGTGGGTCATCTCTGCTGGTGCAGATTTTCATGAGTGCAGCATGCATGTTTTTGTTCATCTCTGACAAAAATGCATAGCTACTAGTGGTGACTATATTTTAAAAAATTGTTTTGTATCTGAGAATGTGTACTATTAAATAACACTATTGTGCTCTGTGCATCTGCTGTAATTTCCATGGAAATAAATAGGAGACGTTACTTTTGGAGCAACCCACATATTTTTCCCCATGCTTTTTTTTTCTTACTAAGAAACAGCCTGAGCATACTGTTTCAGTGGCAAAAGAGCAGAATTCATGCAATTGTTGCCCACAGAACTCACCTACTTAGCAAATTGTTTAATCATGGAAGGCATTGCAGAAAGACAAATAAAGACATTGCAGTGCTCTTTGTAGGCTGATAGATACTTTCCTCCAAAAGAAATCATTTTAACATCAATGTTTTCACCATTTGATAGCTCTTGGCCTCAAAACTTCCTTCTAATAGTGTCACTAGCACAGCTAATGCTTCTTATAACATCAAAACCAGATTGGAACAGAATTCCAACTATTCTATCCATTTATTGGTACTGCTAGATTTTCAACATATAAAATGGCAAGGAAGATCTTCTCAGACTCATTTGCTTCTGACAACATACTTAGAAGGCCAGTAACTTTACATACCAGAATGAATTGCAAGCACATAGCATAGAATCATTCAACAAGACAAGGCAGAGTAGCCTACCACACACAGCACCACTTTTCAACAACATCTTGTCCTTGCAGCAGTTTTCTTAGCAAGATGAGTCTGCTTGATTCACAACCTGCAGAGCAGCAGACACACGTTTTTTGGGCCAAATATAAACAGCATATTCAAAGGGGTGATTCCTTTCTGGGGGTTTTAAGAACAACAACAAGGAGATTTAAGATGACATGTAGTGAGAAGCTCCTGGACAGCAGCAGGATACTGAAGGGTATATATGGTGCCATTGAAGTTTACAGCGTAGTTTTCCCTGCTGGAAGTTATTTGTGTGCCTCTACTGGTAATATTGGCACAAAGATGATGCAGTTCAAAGTGAAAGGCGAGAAAGTAATCCTGTTAATTCCTGTCTTCTCAACTGTGGGGTTACAATAAGGGTGGGGAAAAAAAAGCTGCTACTTTTCCTACAGAGGTAAAAATCATCAGCCTGGTACACGATCGACCAGCAGAGTTCCGGAGTCCAAACAAAGTACCTGAATTATATATATATTCATTAGCCAACATTTAGTGACACAGGTCACTTTGCTTGTACCTTGTGAGTATTTTTCTCTTCTTTTCAGCCACACCTCTGTTCTATGTGATTTATATGCATCTCTCCGTTCTTTTTTTTTTTTTCCCTGTTCACAGAGGAAGGCACTTAGCTGCTCTTCCTGGCTATTGAGAAAGCTCTTCAGCATCAATAACATAGAAAAAAACTGCCATCCACGATTCCTTTGTTGACTTCCTGATGGCCTCTTGCACATACTGAACAAGAGGAGCAGAGCGATGTAAAATTCAGCATCAGAACAGATAGCGAGTGGCTAAATCAGCTTCTCAAAGTGCCCGAAGAAGTGGATGCTAAACCACTCACTAGCCATTCTTGCAGGGCTGAACAAGTGACTGAAAGCATCAGGGAAGGTGTCCAAAAGCTACAAGGAAATGGCAGAGCTTGCAGCCATCTGACTATCAGGGAGAGTTGGGATTCTCAGCAAGTGAGGTGATTTTTTTTCATCAAAGCCAGTCAGAGAGCTAATAGAAGTGTATGGGAATTTCCTTGTTATTTCTTGTTTAAAGATTACCAGCTGAAATTACTAACAATACTCTTGTATTTCCAGGTTAAGCTTCCTTTTAATAAATCAATCTTGGGGAAGTGTTTTGGAGGTGGAGATGTTGTTTAAAAAGGATCCCAGATGCCTTTCCCTGATTAACGCAATACACATCTAACTGTATTGTGCTTTGTTTCAAAAAACTGCACAAAATCTGACATTCACAACTGCCCCAGAGAAGTAAAAACACAAAGCACTTCTAACTTTGATCCTATAAATCTTCTCCCAGCTTTAAGTTTAAAGCTTACCTCTCACCAAGAACCTTTATGGTCCATCCGGATCTGCAGCCTTCTCATCTGACTGTAACAACATTCCCCTTCTCCAAGCTGAGGGAAGAAAATTCTCTTTCTGCACGTCTAACTTCAATACTTGTGCTGAGTACCTTTCCAGCACTTACCTGCAGACTCTCCAGTGGCATAGCAGGAGACTTCCCTCACTCTGCACATCTCCCTGACTTCACAGAGAAGTGTTGCTGAGGAACTGCTTTTGCAACACAGCTCTTTCTTCTTCCTGAAATATCATCCTCTGCCCATAAACCACAAGTGTGCTCAGACCAATTGTGTTTGTCTGTTTGGTTTGTGTTTTTTTTTTTTTAATTATTCTTGTTCTTTTCAATGCATATTAGATATTGCCATTTAATGTGAAATGTGTCTGCTTGCAAGCCATTAGAATGGCAAGGAAGAAAGAGCACTATTAGGACTGAAAGTGAAAAAATGCATGTAAAGGAGTGAGATTATAAGCAGGTATGTGGATTTATGGATACAGACATCTCTCCTGTGCTGTGAAGGTCACTCAGTCTCTCCACATTTCCTCAGTTGCTCAGATAACACTTGAATGTGAGTCAGCACTAAGATTTTGTGCATTCTGTGGTCTGAGTGTGCCCACTCTGATGACACAGCCCTATATGTAGGATTGACATTGTGAACATATTGACCTGAGAGGCCTTGCAGGCACTTTCTTTATGTTGCAGCAATAAAGCATATGTAGTAAACACAAAGCAGGTTCAGTGCTTTCTGGCACTCTTGAAATATTTCTGTCTCATTCTGGAATGATAGAGTCTTCCAAAGAGAGAAGTTCTAATGTGCTGTATGTACACTACAGTCTTTTTATTAATGAAAAATATCAACTCCTTTATAAATGAAAAGTAATGTGAGGATTAGGAGGTTTTGGCAGGGAATCACTATTATAATTTCTCTCTTCACTATACACTACTGGCAATATTCTTAACTGTATTCAATGCATGCATCTGTAACCAAAAATCTGCCAAAGCAGCAGAGGTACACGCAAAAGCACTAGAAGAATTCCTCCACCCTCTTTAATTTATGAACCTTGTATCAGTGCTGCAGCAGTGTATCTGCAGAACCTGGCTACATAGGAAGCAGCAGAACAAACATACTCCTCTTCAAATCTTGAAGATACATTCCCAGGAGTTTCAGTATGAATAATGAAAGTATTCAAAGTAAGGATTTCTCTTTCTTCCAATTAAGGGGATATGCTTGGGGACTTTTAAATTCAAAAGCTCATTAAATGTTCTGTACTATCCCTTTGTCAAGATTTTCTGAGATAAAAAGTAGTAGAGTGGGAAAATAGCACTATTCCTAGCGATGTCTAACTCTTCTTCTTAGTTTTATTAAGGAAACTATTGCTCCAATTACTGGCTGAGCTTATAAAATATTCTTGTAAGATTTCAGTGATCTGCAGTTTAAAACTTAAAATAAATTCAATATTAAAGTTTAGTGAGGCTTCTCATAAAATAAAAAGGATTTTCCACTACATCTAAATGCAAAAATTCAAAACAACGTTGAATTTGTCCCAGCTGAGTAATATCCTACTAGTCCTATATTAGATGTTGAGAAGATAAGGCATAAATAGATCAAACACAGACTGTATCTCCTAATGCTGTGCCTTATGCTTTAGAGTGTAGGCCATGTTTTGCCTTTCTTTAACGATCAGAAGGACTTCTAAACTTTTCACATTAACTTGGGAAATACAATAATCTCACTGTTGCTTCAGGCCAAAAACAGCTGTAAGTTTTTTAAGAGCTTCTCATCGTAAACACTGATATTGACAAGGGCATGGAAAAGCCCTGGGACTTGGAGGAGTAAAGCTTGCACTGTCCATGGGAATGTAGTTGTATTCATGGGTCGTACAGCCTGATCCATGTTCAGAACACTAAGGTAATACAGGATATGGACTTCTGGAGGTCATTTGTTATAACTTATGGCTCAAAGTAGGCATGTCAGGTTGTTCACTGCCAGTCCAGTAGTTTGAATAACTCCAAGGATGCAGAGCATATCATCCATGGGCTTTTGGTGAAGGTGTACACAAGATGGGTGTTGGGCATGGAACCTTGTAGAGGTACTCACTGTTAGCATCACAAAGGCTGGTAACCCTGCGAGGCCACTTCCATACAGGTGCAGTAATGTTCATGTTTCTGACAACATAAAAGTGAAAAATAGGCAGTGATAGGCAGTGAAAAATATAATAGGGACTAAACAGCTGTTGCTTATCTGCTTTATTTTGGAAGTAATTTGTCCTGATGGCTTGAGCATGCCCATCAATAAATCACACCAGAAATCTAAAAGACTTCAACTACATGCTTAATCTTTATGAGAAAAAACAGTCTGATTCATAGTGTCAGTTCCAGAGAAGCAACAGAACTGTTTCTCACTAACTACAGAACCATGAAGAGAGACAAAAAAGCTGAAGCAAATATCTAGTTAATATAGTGTGTAACTTTCATGACTTAGCTCTTCTATGATGATCTCTATTTGTTGTCTGATTCTACTTGGTGCAAATAGAATCTTACAGTATTGCAAGATAGAGGAGTGAGATATAGAGAAAAAGGAAGGTCTTACGTATTGTGACAAACTGTCTGATGTATTATGAATAATGTACTAGCAACACTGATGTTCTCCTGGACACAAATGGCTTGGGCCAGCCAGTTTTCAATCAAGCTCTGTTTCCTACTCTGTGCGGTACAACATCTCTATGGGGACTATAGTTGCATCTGATGAAAATGAAAGTTGTAAGCCTATCTACTGTGTAAGTTGCTGAGAAAGATCATTGGGCATTTATTCTTTGCTTCTGTCTACCATACTGAGCAGAGAAGAGAAGGACAGTGGATAAGACTTTGACAGGCTCAGCTGGTAAACAGAAATCACCTACTATGATTTCTGTCATCCCAGGAATGTTTGGTAGTGAGTGAGTGATACAGTCTGGACTAGATTGGAGAATGCTGCAAGAAGACTGAAGTCCCAAGAGATGTCCTCAGCAAATAATGTGACATTTCCGTACATTGGCAGGCCTCACCACACATGTTCAGTAAATACAGTAGATCCTTCATGTTTGCAATAATTTGTACTATTTTCTCCAATTTTTTTTTTTTCCTTACAAATTAAAGATGATTGATGGATATAACTGGATCATGGGCAAATTGTTTGTACACTGAATAGATCATTGAACTTCTTCAGAAAAGCCAATGAATTTTCTCCTTAGAGGAACATGTGAATGATTTCTGCAAGGACAGGACACGGCTGTTTTAGCTGACCTTTACTACCCAGAAGAAACATGGATCTGTTTTTCAAATTTCATGTTATTTTCCTCGTTCATAACAAGTCAGAAGTGAAGAAAAGGTAGTGGACACGAGCTGATGCTGAGCCTTGAGTTATCCACCTTAGTGATGAAACCTTTGAGGGTGTATCTTTCCTGTGGTGAGCGTGATATGTCTTTTGCTGCAATGCCTGAAGAACAGCGTTGGTTGCTTTTGTGATTCAGTGCTGTGCAGAAAATGAAATAGAAAGCATACTTTGCTTTTTATTGCGGTTGCCATGTTTGGGAATAGGCTTGCCCACAGGCAGATAGAAACAGTTCTGAGGCAATGACAAACTATATTCTGATGTTCGGACTTTCCAGCACAACTATCAGTGAAGCAGTCTGCAGTCAGTTAGGAGAAGGAAGCGACTCAGATACAAGAAAACTCACTAGAAGCAGTGAAACCATTCAGAGAAAGAGGGATGTATAGAACTTACAACATCAGTTCCTTTGCAGTGAAATTGAGTGACTTACTTTCCTAAGGCAAACTGGAAATGTAAGGAGCTGAAAAGCTTTTTGTGATGCAGTCACCTTCTGTCTTTGGCTTCTGGGAGGCTTCATCCTCCTCAGGACTCATTCTCAAGCAATATGCCACACCTTTGGTTACCATCTGAGGTGAAAAGCTAATCCAAAGAAAACATCTTTACTTCTATCACAGAATCACAGAATGTCAGGGATTGGAGGGGACCTTGAAAGATCGTCTAGTCCAATCCCCCAGAGCAGAAACACCAAGATTACACCACACAGGAACATGTCCCAGAGGGTCTTGAATGTCTTCAGAGAAGGAGACCCCACAACCTCTCTGGGCAGCCTGTTCCAGTGTTGTTATCCTCACAGTGAAGAAGTTTTTTCTAGTATTTATGTGAAACGTGTATGTTCCTATTTGCACCCATTGCCCCTTGTCCTGTCTTTGGATGTCACAGAGAAGAGCCTGGCTCCATCCTCCTAACACTCACCCTTTATATATTTATAAACATTAATGAGGTCACCCCTCAGTCTCCTTCAAGCTAAAGAGACCCATTTCCTCAGCCTTTCCTTGTAAGTTCAGTTTCTGGCATGTGGTTATCATAGTCGCCAAGTCTAGTTTAAGGAAAGAATATTATAGGAAAATAAGTCTTTCCAATCACATGGAAGGAAAAACAATATTCTTTAAGCACTGCATCTGCTTAAAACAAGTTGCATGTATCCACTATGAGCATTCATGGCAGACATTCTTTTTTGTGCAAGCAGACTTGGAAATAACAGAATTTTTTTAAAATATCATTTAATAAACAATGAAAACTCACACTAAATGCGGAACAATGATGAAATCAGATTTAGGATTACTTACCCATATACAAGCAAGATGGATAAACAAGATGCAAATGACCATTCAGCTGCTGTAGTAGGACAGACAACTGCACCTCAGGACAGTCAATAAGCTTGCCTTGATGCAACTGGAAGCCACAAGATTTCACCTCCCTCTGGAGGAAGCAACTGTTTTGTGAGCTATTGTGGGTGGCAGCTCAGTACTTTCACAGAGTAAGTAAAGTGTTTTTTTTTCTGTAAAAAGACAGTGATGTAACAGAAAGAAAATAGCCATAACGTGTAAAGGAACACAAAGCAGAAAATAAGAAATTAGAGGTAAAGACATGAAGTCAAGAATATGACACCACTGAGACTGCAAAATCAGGCACTCAGAAATCAGGAAAGGGAGAAAACTGAGCAGAAGTTTTGCTCTCCCCATCTAGATTTGTCTGAGTCAGATTCCTCTGTTTGAGATAGAGCATTTTTTATTTGCTAAGTACTAGAAGGATGGAGAAGCAGGGAGAGATGACACTACAGCCACCAAAAGCTGCTTGAGCTACCCAGATCGGTATGGGATGTGCAGTCTGAAGACTGCATCTCCCTTACCTTCATATTTTTATGGTGACAGTTCTAGGAGATCTGATAAATGGAAAGTTCAGACTGGTACTTTTGTTGAACTACTTTAAGTTATATGCCACAATGAACACTCAGCTTGAACATATTTTACTTCAGCTATAATAGCTAAAATTGAAATCCTCACCTACAGTGGGAGGAGCATTGCTTCCCCTTCTCCATCTTCCAAACCACCCACTCAAGGGGTGTGTGAGGAGCAGCTGCAAGTGAAGACTGAGGCAAAATAGTTGTTGAGTAGCTAGCCTTCTCCTTGTCCACTGTTATTAGCCTGCCTGTGTTGCTCATTACAGGGTGATATGCCTTTTTGGACTTTCCTTTTTGGTTGATGTAACTGAGAGGCCTTTCTTCTTCACACCCCTTTTGCCAAGCCCAATTTCAGATGGGGCTTGGCCTTTCTGAGCCCATCCCTACACAGCCTAGCAGCATCCCTGTACTCTTCCCAGTTACCTGTTTCTGCTTCCACCGCCTATGCGTTTTGTTCTTGCTCTCCAATTTGACCAGCAGGTCATGGTTCATCCATGCTGGTCTCTTGCCTTCCTTTCCTGACTTCCCACACTCGGGAAAGGAGAGCTCTTGTTCCCTAGGGAAAGTTTCCTTAGAGATCTGCCAGCTCTGCTTTCTAGCTTCCATTTTGCAGTAGACTTTCAAAAAACTTACCACAGTGCAGCACTGTTTCTAGAATCTAACATGGAGGACACCTCTAAAATGGAAAGGACCACAAAAGCAGGCTACGTGCTAAGTCTAAAATAGCAACGCTAACAACAGCAAAATTGTTCTTCTGTTTAAAATGAATAATTCACCTGGGGACTAGTGGTAATAATGCCAGCTTCAGCTGGACAGAAGCAATAATTTTGTTCAGGTTATTGAATCACACATATTAGCATGTGGCACTGCATCTTACTTTACTATCTGTAGTTCCTCAGAGACCCTGACTGAAAAATAACAGCATAGCTGGGTTGCTCACCGCAGTCCTCTGCAGTAGCATGGCAAATGAAGAAGTGAGCCAGTACCTTGCCACATGAACCACTCCAGCCACAGGGGCACCACAGCTTTTGTCCGTCACACAGCTTTTGCTGAAAGAGCTGGAAGTTTTTACACTGCAGTCTACTACTATAAAAGCATGTGATTTAATCTATGAACTCACTGAGGAAACAGTTTACATTGATTAGGGTGTCTCTGTTGTTAGTCTAAGAACAGTTATAAAATTATTAAACCATAAGAACTCATTTGCAGGTCCATGAGCACTGAGGACTTTTTTCTGAACCCACTTATAGCCTTTGTCTGGGTCAGAATAGCTTCAGCTTTACGACTGTGTTATCACTTCTAATCACTATCGTTAGCTCTATCTGCATAACCTTGGAGACTATGTCCTGGCTTTCTTTTGTTTCTTGTTTCTGTCTCTCAGATGTACTTTCTGCTGGGCCTGTTTTGATGCACACAAGAAATCTCATAATTCATGTGACATCCAAGTTTTAAATTTGGTTTTTAAATTCCATGGAGATTGCCTCATGGGAGGAAAAAAACTCCTTGTTTGTTCTTTAACATATAGTCCATTTGTTCATTAGAAGCATTTGTCTGGTTGTCACTGAAGTTCTGGCACACTGCATTTTCTGTTTTGCAGGAGTTAGCAGGGGCAAACCAGCAGTTTTGATCTTTGCTATAGTACTACAGAACACAGATTTTTCAAGGCCCTGTCTGCCTCATTTTACTCTTTTGAGAAAAGAATGTCCAGGACAAGTATTTGTTAACTGGTGCTTGTAATGGAATAGATTAATGATTTGATTGTCATGATATAAGACCCAATTCTGAGAATGCATTATTAACTTTAAGCATTAATATTCTCATTCAAGTCAGTCATTATTCCTTTGCTTAAGTACTTTGTTGAAGTGGGTCCTGAATATGAGGCAGCCCTATGCTATAAAATTAATTTCCTGAATGCCTTTCTGCCCCAAGGGCTTAGCTGCTTTGCTAGCAGAGCCAGCACAGATAAATTATATATACCATGCACAATGAGAATTAGTAGAACAGCTTGACATGACAGCTGCCTGAGAGAATGACCAGCAGGAGAAAGGTTTCAATGTGAAACTGAAAACTGAAAAAACAAGCCAATGAACCTTACAGCTTTTTGTAGTCAAGCCTAGTGAGCCAATGAAGGCTGCAGCCTCTGAGAGCAAAGTCCTGTACTGTGAAGTGCAGGGTGAGAAGCTGTCAGACTATGCTGGGGCTGAGGGCAGCTGCTCTCCATCCTCATGGCCCTCAGAGCTCTGCTCATGCGGCAAGAAACCCCAGCAGTGAGAACATGTGGCTGCAAGGGGGAAAATGCCTCCTGCAAAGGATGTGGTGGAAATCATCCTACTGCTCCGAAGCTAGAGCTGCAGAAGCCAAAGCAGGATTCAGATGGTCTCAGTTATAGATCTCTAACACCATCGGGATGTAGATGGGCTGATGACAGGATGGTGTGCAAGTGTAGAGGAGGATTCTGGTTGCTTTTTTTGTTTGTTTGCTCTGTGAGCTCTTACCTGGTTAGCAATTCTGCTTGCTGGTTTCACAGTGGAGAATTTTGATGAATTCTGGGCAGTTGTACTTACAAGGAAATACAGAGACCAAACTTATGAAAAAATCTAAGGTTATCTCTTTGCCTCAGTGAGGAGATTGAAGGCTGCTTCAAGGAGGGAAGAAAATGTAGTATTATTTTCCTTCCTAAGAGCAAAGCATGAAAGTTTGAATTAGCTAAGATTGTCCCACATTAGAGAGCGTTCACACAGGCAGCTTTCCAAGATCTGTCCCTCAGTTTATATCTAACTTATCTTGTCATCAAAACCAGAGAAAGAGCTCAAGCCCTTCACTGTTGTATGGGAACTATTGAATCACAGCCTGAACCTCTGATTGACCACCTAAGGTGAGCAGTGAGTCAACCCTGGGAGCACAGGTGAAGGCAATTTACCTGTGCTACTGGAAGGGGTGGAGACTTGCTCCACCTCTCCTAGACCCCATTTAAGTGCTGGCTGTGGCTGGAGAAGGATCTCTTGGCAATTGCTCTTTTGGGAGTCTTTTCAGCAAACTTAGGATAAGGGTAAGCTTTCCATCCGTTCTTCTCTAGTATGATAACCCATTTAGTGTGAATTTCTTGTGTAATTTCTTAATTGTAACATCCGTATATTCACTGATTACACAACTGTATAATTAGAGTGGTAGAGCTATTACAGAGAAATGCCTCTGGAAGATCCATTTGCACAGATTATTTTGTCCTGTAACGACTACAAAATTGCAGCAAAATCTTTTGTGCTTGGGATGAAGAAAAATACCGAAACTTGTTCCACAGCTTTGCTCATATGCTCATACTTCCTACTGCTGAGCAGTGGCCAACTGTGCTACTAGAGACCTTGCAGCATCTCTTTAGGTATGGGTACAAAGCCCTGTGCGTGTGAGATCCTGCCAGTTAAAGACCTGGATGAGGATGGTTCTTTCTGTCCAAGTCCTTTGTATCCTGTATGAGAGCTTTGAGCTTCTTTATGCAGCAGGTCTAGTATTAAATGTGGAGGTTGGTGGCCCTGCATGTGGTGGGGGGGGGGTTGGAGATTCATGATCCTTGAGGTCCCTTCCAACCATGGCCATTCTGTGATGCCCAAACAGGCTATCAAAAAATGGGAAATTGAGATAAATCTAACAATTGAAGTAATAAATTTGACGTTTTCATTATTAAGGTTTAAAATAAGATTGAAACAGATTTTGTTTGCTTTTTGTAGTTTCATAACAAATACAAAATATATTTAATTTTGTTGCTTTGTTAGAGCTTGGTATAACAGCTGTTCTTCTACAACCTCATCTCAAAATCTGGAAGGAAAAAAAAAAAAGTAGTATTAAACACACAAGAGCCTGCTGTGAGGCCTGTCAGATAGGAAGAACTTGGGAGAGGGTGTTGCATTGTCCACCTGAGTATCTCAGCCCAGCTCTGTAAGAGATGGGGCATGACACACTATTTAATGCAAATCAACAGATTTTCCTGTTAAACATCTTCTTATGGAAACATACTGTTTTCAGATGTGACCTTATCTATGGAAACTAAAAAGGGCGAAGACAGATCTCAGCAAGATGGATTCTAAAATTCATGCAGAAAACAGTCAGCTTCTCAGTGAAGGCAGACGTTTCAACAGGTAAGTGCTGTTTGAACAGGTGTGCTCATTACTGTGTCTTCCAAAAAAAAAGTGAAAAGCAAACAACTTCTAGAGCATTTAACATAATAACATTGTGAAGTGGATATTTTCTGGCATAACTGAGGCCTGAACATAACCGCGTGTACTTCCCAGTATACTAAGAAATTGGGAACACGTTATTTCTTTGAGATTTTGTCCAGTTCCTATTTTCTTGTTAGGCTAAAATAAATGTGAGATAAGGTTGTTTCCTATGAATTTTAGTGCATGTACTTTCTGGTTAATTTAGACAATAAAAAGTGTAGAAAAAGATGAATGTGGAAAAACTGTTCTGGGATGTTCACCAAAACACTTCATCAGTAAAAAATGGGATTAAGCTGGTGTTAGCTTTAATAAAATAGCTTTTTTTAATTATTATTAAAGCAAAACTGAATAAAACAAACATTTTAGGTGGGGGAGGGAGTAGAGCAAAAGGTGTAATGTGAAGTTTGAATTTAGATTTTAATGTTCACGGTCCTGCCTTGCCCTTATTCATGTAACCACAGCGGTCACCCACGTTGCGATCCCTCACCTGTCTCTGATTTTGTAGTTTTCAGGTATCTTCTGTGTATCGAAAGATGGAGACAAGCAGTAACGATCTGGACTCCACTTTTCCAGAGGTCAAGAGCGATCCAGAGTGCAGAATGAGCAAAGTAAGGCATTACATGTTGTAGGGGGCTGTTTATGTAGCTGTGGCTGAGGACGTGCAAAGTGCTGTGGTTCCTGCAGCCAATTTACAGCAAGGCCATGATCAAGTTGTTTATATTCCCTTGGTCTCACTGCAGTTGGCAGAATTTTTCCAGGTGATTCAAAATGGATTTCAACCTCTGTATCATGTGCTCTCAGTAAGTATTTTGGTGCACTGCGATGAAGCACAACTTGTAAGGTCAGGAGTACTCTACTTCTAATTGTAAAGAATATAGTGCTCTGGAAAGAAAAACAAAAAGCAGCTATTTGTGCTCTTCAAATACTTCTAACTTCCAAACAACTGAAGGTAACCTGAAAATATGATGAAAATATACTTTAAAGTATTTGAGGACTTACCTTGAAAACAGCCTTCATCTTTCTAGTATCACTGCGTGACTCTTCTTGTTGTCTTAATAATTTAGACATCTTTTGAAAAGGAAATTATGTCCTTGATTGAAAGTGTATACCTAAAATGGCAGTTTCTGCAGTGGTACATTTTCAGTTATTTTTATATTTTGGTTTTGTTGTATTTTGTTGTAATGAAGTCTCACAGTCTCATCTTCATCATTTTTTAACAAAACCATAAATTTATGAATAATCAAGAACCCTTGAATAAAGAAAATGGAGGAAAAAAAAGAAACTACTTCCCACTACATTGTTTCTTCATAAAAAAAATTAATTTTTATTTTCAGCACTCTGAGTTGTGGATGTATTTACACAAGCATCAACAGGTTCCGTGTTTGGAGTGCAGGAATCATTTCAATGTAAGTGATCAAATAACATATCTTGCCATTAATCATTTGATACAATCTGTAGTATGTACACTTCACATTTTGATTTGACACACAGAAATGTTCAAACCAAGACATCAGTATTTTCTAAGGTCTGGTTAGCTTGCACAATATATTTTCAGGGGAAGAAACCAGCTGAAAGATACCCTGATTAGTGATAAAAACAGAAGTAAACTGTGGTATGCAGGGTTCTTAACCAGGATGGCGTTTGGTACACTAGGGATTTTTCACACAGAAAAAAAAATCCTGTTCCTCATCTCATGTCTTTTAGATACACGCACAAAAGTACTTGAGACCAGAATTGCTGTAAAAACAAGCAAGAGGCCTCTTGTTTTTTCTGTTTAGCTGGCTGTTCTAACAGTTCCTACATGTAACTGCAGTATGGAAACAGTTGTCAGGTGAATGCATGAATAGGCACACACTCGCACTTCCTCTATCTTCCTTTGACTGTAAAACATTCACAAATAACTGCCACAGGAATTATTTGATTTATCATTTTATCATATCAAGAAAGCCTGCAGGTAGTCTGTGAGACGTGCAGAGCTTACAGCGTAATTTGTGTTCATTTCCCATCTTGCCAAACCCACAGCTTCTCTCTCTGTCTCACTTTGCCCAGTCTCACCCACTCCTAACCTTTTTCCTTTGACAGATATGTCTACACGAGCTGGTGAAAATGATGGAAGAAATGGAGGAGTCCATTATAAAGGTACCAAAATGCCCTTATGAGAAAAGAAATTGTCATGAGTTACAAAGAAGAGTGTGAGAGAGTCTACTGTAAGATTATTAACAACTCTAAGTTTGGACTTCCATCAGAGGACTGAAGACCATGTCGGTGTAGCTCTGTGATGCTCAATTCTGTCAAGACATGGGCCCACCAAAGATTTGCTGGCTGTAACTGCCATGACACACACAAAAAAAGCCTGCAGCATTGCTGTCACTGATACTGGGATGATGTAAAACCTGGCTTTCAGATGAGTCGGTGTAACTTCAGGACTTACTGAGTCTTTGAGGCCTCTTCCAAAGCTGTCCAAAATCCATCACTAATTAGTTGTTTCTGCACCATAAAGAGATGCATATGGTGTATGCTCTCATGAGTATCAGTGTATTTTGTGGGCATAATAGTGGCCCATTCCAATAGCTTTCTTCTCCTATTTTGGTTCTGAGCAAATATGAACGCTTGAGTAGTTAGTATCTTGGTTTGTCCCTCCAGTGAATGAGGCATTGTGTTTCTGAATATGAAGCTGGGATTTGAATCAGCCTCTTGGAAATAAAATCCTCTATATTCCATCAATCATCATAAGACTTTTAAAAAGAAAAAAAAAAATGCACAGCAGTAAACAACATAGACTGTTCTGATTTACAAATGCCTTTTCCTGCCTTCCCTTTTTGACTGGCTGATAGTTTCTTATTGTTCAGTATGCATATAGGAGATTATTTTTTCCCAGCAAAACAATTAAGTGCAAGCATTTGTTGTAACAAGGTCTCCAGCAAAGTTCTGAAATGGTGCATCTGTCTGTGATTTCATGCTAAGTTACAGAAGAGCAGATGTTTTACTTAGGAGGGGCCTCCATAAACCAAGGTAACTTGATTTGTGAGTCAGCAGAGCCATGAGATCACAGAATAATGCAGATGGGAAGGGACCTCGTGCTCAAAGCTCAACCCAAAGTGCTCAGGGTTGTATCCAGATGAGTCTGCAAAACCTCCAAGGACGAGGCTGATGCATTCTCTAGATCACTTGGATAACTACCTTGGGGGTATTCTCTGATCTCACTCCAGCTCAGTAACATCCATCGTGTATTGAGAGTAATGCACTGTGCACATGTGGTCTGACTAGTGCCAAATAGGGATGGGTAATCTCTCTCTTCAACCTATGGGCCGTGCTTCTATCCATAAAGGCTGCTGGCCTCCATTGCTGCTGGGGCTTTCAGGTGGCTCACACTTAGCTCCCTGCTAGCTATCCGCAGGCCTTTTGTGTGCTGTCGTCCTCCTGAGGATGCTTTTATGATCAGGGCACTCTGTATCTCACCAGCTACAGACTCCACAATCCATGTGGTTCTAGTAGTTTCCACTGATAATGAGAGAGAAATTATACCAGTGCCTGCTTCTACATAGAACCTTTGGGGTCTGCTAAAATAGTTTTCCTCTATCAAAGCACTTACGTCAGCATGGACATTAGCTTCAGCTTCTGCCTTCTATCCCGTTTCCTGTTTTTACCTAACATTTCACTTGTACAAGTTTCCCTTCACTGCTGATATCAGCCACAACTTCTAGGGTTGAAAAGACTGTCAAGCATACGATGTGTTCACATAATCCTCACTCCTGCTGAATACAGGACTAATAGAAAGTCCCTGGTTTTAGCTTTTTACTAGAATCTATTTAAAGTTGAAGTTTAGCCAGTGCTACTGTTCTAATGTTGATGCTTTCTTCCGACAAGTCATTTTGTTGTTTTCTAGGAAAAAAATGAAATATTGGAAGAAAGTAAGCGAATCATAGAACAAGACAAAATCATAGAGGTAAAGCATCCCATCACGTATCACGGTACCTGCTCTTTATTTGTTTAGATCAGTATTGTTCAGTAACAGCCTTTTACAAAATTAATTACAAGGCTATCAAACAAGCAATAGAGTGCAATACAGTACAGGCAAGCGTGCAGGGAGTCAATCTGCTGGTAGCTTCAGGAACACAAAAATAATGCAAATCTGAGAAACTGTAGGGTAAGTTTTGTAGTCCATAGCCTGCAAGCGAGCAAGCACACCTTTAAAATCAGTAAGCTTATGTTATCTGGAACTGAAGTTATCAAGAAAGTTGCTCTAAGACAAACTAATACTGTGAGGGCAGATTCCTTTGGATTCCTATAATAGCCAGTTTGGGAGAGGAAATGTATTCAAGAGCAGCACTGATTCTGGTCTCATGCTAATAAGCTGTGACTTGACTTTTATTACTCAACAGACTAATGGACTAAGATTGTTTCCTTTTCTTTTAAACTTTGAAGGGCATGCAGAAAAAAATAAACAAATTCTTAGGAGTGCAGAACCTTAAACTTGTTGAGTTGTAAGTATTAATAACGCCTTCTATTCTGGATTTATTATTTTATAGTATCCATAATATTTCCACATCAGCCATTCCTGAAGCATGTACTATTGATTGTAAGTTAATAGTGTTACATAAAACTAAACAAGTTCCTCAAGTTTATGTAGAATAGCTTCTTTTTCTGTCACCTAATCATCCAACCAAAGTAATGCGAATAAAATTTAGACGTGGAAAGTCTCATCACACTCTCAGCAGACACCAGGAGCGGTTTATCTTTCCCTCAGAAAATAAAAGCTGAGGGGTGTATCCTGGATATTTATTTCAATTCTCTTTCTTTATAACCTGCACCGGGATCCTATTATTAATTTGTGGAATCAAAAGCAATAGCTTGAACAGGAGCGGCAGATTCTGCAGCCACGCGGTTATTATCAGAGCAACTGCTCTCTTTTGTTGGCCAGAGTTCAAGTTTCTTAAAACCATGTCCCCTCACCTCACTGCTGGACCGTATTTCCTGCATGTAACAAACCATATGAAATCTCTGAATTTCAAAGTACCACATGCTCACAGCATGATTGAAATACAAAGACCATCCCAAGCACTGAGCTTTGCACTCTCACTCTTCCCTTTCTCAAATGTTCTGTAGTTCAGAAGCCCCCTAAATTCAGTAAACACAAGGGATTAAGTATTCCTTCTGGCAGTCGCTCCCAAATTAAGCACAGAGTATGAAGTGCTGGCACTAATTATGAGCCCTGCTTAAAAAAGTCCTCTTCCAGTCACATGAAGTCATTCAGGATTCAATTTTGTGTTCTCTGTGTTCTGAGGAGCCATGTAATGGCATTATGTATGCACCACATGAAATGTAACAACAAAGGCTAAAATATGATTTCAAGTTTAAAATAAGAGTTTTGGAGGTGTTTTTTCATCTCCTGAGCTGTTTGCATCGGTAGGGCTACTCTGCAACTGATGTGTGCAGCCTCTACTTTTATTTATTGTAGTGTCTCCATCAGGCAAAGTTGGAGGGCATCATGAAAAAAAAATACCAGATCCTTCTTGCCAACTTGCTGCCATTTTAGCATAAGCTTGATGTTATTGATACAGCAGTACTAATGCTCTCCTGCAATATGATAATCAAAAAGCATTAGCTCCGTGCCATTGGTATCCACTTCTATGACTATGGGGGTTTTTCAGAATTGCAGAGCTTTGCTAATTGTCCCAGGCTGGATGAACTGTATTGTTCCATAAATAATTACTGTTAATTGCTACAAAAGTCAAGGAGTTTATAAACACTATCCAGGAGCTTATAAACACATAAGGGACAATATTTCAGTAAAGAAAACTGACACTCTCTGTAAATTATTGTATAAAAAGCAACAGGAAAATATATAGCACAGCAGTCCCGAAATGACTCTGAGCACAACTAAGAAGATGGAAATCACTGCTGCTTTTTCTGATTTCAATAAACTTTCAGATCAATTGCAGAGAGAAGACTTAGGAGCTGAAAGCAGGCAAAAAAGAAAGGGAAATGAAAATGAATAGACAAGATGAAAGGCATGGGGTTTGGTAGAGGGAGAAGTTTGAGTAGTCTGACTGGCTAAAAAACCAAAATCATCAATTCAGGCCATTGGCTCAGCTGACATCGATGCTTGGCCTGGAAGTTCAGCATGTGCCTCTCCTCGTCTGTGCTTTTGTTCCTGAGGGTTGACTCTGACCTGGGAATCCTTACTGCTTCCCCACTGCCCAGATGGCTGTTGGAGAGAAATGGTTTTTGGAATTTGACTGCCCCTGAAGCAATGCTCTTAATGGCTTTGCTCATAACGAGACGGAGTAGAGAGATCATGATCAGCATGATGCATAATATGTACTTTAAGAAAAGAAGAATCTAGCTTGACTTAGACACAGAAGATTTAAGATAGAGAGAAATGCCAGGGAGGGAGAAATAAAACATTTCTTATGAAGTTTTCAAGCTGCTTGGCTTTGTCATCAAGCTAGACTTTTTCTTCACATAGTTTCTGCAACATTTTTTATGAAATTGTCTTTGAAATGAAAATCAATAAGAAGCATCCCTTTGTGGGGATGAAATTCTCTTTAAATCCATGCATTTTACTGTCAGGAAACTGTTTTTAATAATGCAGGGCATTCACCTGTTGAAATAATATTCCAAAAGGAACATGTGGAAACACGTTGGGTTTCTTTGAACAAAACAATGGAGAAGGTATATTAACCAAGAATATTGCTAGGCTCAAAATGAATGCTACACATTTCACATATGACCCTCAGGCAAATTTCTTCCCCCTGGGCTTCAGTTTCCGACATGTAAAGTTACAATAGTTCTCATTTTCTTCATTTGGATCTTCCTCATCTGCTCACATCACAAAACCTTTGGTGGCCAGAGTTGTCATTAAGTATTAAACACTTGCTGGTGATGGACTCTGTGGTATTATTGCTGGCAACAGGAAGGAAGGAGCCTGCTTTGGTCGGGGCAAAGAAATACAAGATTAGATAAACCAGTAGGATTTAATTGTAATAGAGCTGTTACGCAGTGTCTCTACTTTTTCTCTGTGCTTTTGTCTTGTTGCAGGAACTATCTGTGGCTTAGCAGGCTCTTAAAATTCTCTGTCTGCTATTTCATCGCACTGCTGTTGTTTTATAAACCCTTTCCTGTTTTGGCCTGGCTAGGTCTTCAACTGGGTGACATCTACTGGCACTATCTACCATGTGAATATCCATTCTGATGCAAAAGGATTTAAAAAACTGGCCTTTAGTGGTTACTGTATTGCATCTGAAGAGACAATAAAGAAGCGCAATGCTAAAATCATTTGAAAATGTCTGTGTGAACTATATTAGACCCTCAGAGGAAGAAACTTAAGTACTGCACATCTCAGGAAGAGAGAGTGTGCTAAGGTACATTCAGCCATATGCGTTCAGTCTGCTTGGGGTGGATCTGAGATTCAAAAATTGCTTCAGCTTCCACGTTCTGATTGCCCTCAAATCCCTAACAGTCCTGCCCTCATCAGGACAGGCATGAGTGCAGGAAATGTGTAATTACATCTAGGTAGGATCTTCTGTTGATGCAAATTGAAATGACCCCATTATAAGTGGTGCAGAGATAATTGATAGGAGCTGAAAATTTGTTCTTAAAAATTGCTTCTTGCAGACAAGCAACCACCTTACTGCCTAACCACTGCAGACCTGCAAATGGCTGCTCTTGTACCTACACATCTATATCACTGCACACCCATAGCACGTCACGAAGGATATGAAGCTGCCATGTTTGCCTACAGTAGAGCTCCTATCTGCAGCCTGTGGCAAGCCTGGATGTGCTTTGGAGGTGTCTGCCTTGCACAAATCACGTGTGCGACAAGATTTCAGATTTCAAATTTGTGCATGTTTCCTGTGTGCTCCACTGAGCGGCCAGGCCAGTCCCATCCATCAGAGCCCACAGGAGGCTTCAATCATGCTCAAGTCTCTCCTTTCCTGCAGGACAGTTCTTTGTGGATGCTTAAAGAAGACTTCAGTACAACCGTCCTTCTGGGTTTGGCTCCCTAAGGATCCTCTTATGTCCAATTTCCTCTCTATAGAAGGATATTGTGCACCCTCTGTCCTGGTTTTGAAAAGGATGTTTTAGTGCATCAGCATCGGCCCGTGTCACTGTCTCCAAGTCTGGCTGACAGCAAGTTTTCTCTGCATCCTCCTGGTTCACCACTCACCGTCTGTCTGAAAGCAGCAGGAAAGAGTCCTGCCAGCTGTGGTTACTAAGTCATGCAGCAATGAATTAGAGCTGCTGAAGATCAAAATACTCCAGAAAATGGTTTTAACTTCCTTCTCGTGTTATCTCTTGCCACAGCTATTTTTGCTCTTTTTTTTTTTTTTTAACAGATGAGGAGTAGCATGAAAACTGCTCCCTAAAGAGACGTTATCTTACAGGGCTGTCTTGTCATACGCCCTCTTGCCTTTCCTGGGAAGTATACCTGATGTGCAAAAGGAGCTGAAACACCAAAAGCTGGGAAAGTAAACACACACTAAATGCTTATGACAGAGGAAAAAGTGTGCTGAAAGCAAAACATGGCAGCAAAACTTCCTGTTTCTGTGTAGAAAATGGTAGATTTCAAACTTGAAAAAGACAATTCATTAAAGCCATGAGGAGGAAATAGGACTGCAGGGACTCCATTTTATGAGACAGAACATCTGTGGGAACTGGTATAGAGCTTTCGTGTGAAAATATCATCTCTCTGACATGAGATGTTACATTTTAGACACAATAATCCTTATGGATCCTTTCCATCTCATGGTATTCTACTGTTCTATGCTTCTTCAGTATGTCTTCTGGTATGTTCTGCTGTCCTGCATCCAGATCACGGTGTTTTTAACACAGGCACTCTGACACTGTGCTGGCCTCGTATAACCTGGGGGAAATCTGGATATGTGTCCTGAGATGAACATCTGTTTGTGACTCTCTCAATTCAAAAAAGCTATTGTCCTAAGCCTACGTTATTCCCCGTAACTGCTATAATCCACAGATTGTGATCGTTACCAGAGAAGTCATTAATAGAAGAAAGTGCAGAGGGGAATAATTTTAGTACTGTTGTTCAGCTTTGTGAGTGTAAATCTTTGTGGTCAATTGACCACAGAGTTTAAAATGCAAGAAGAAAGCAGCATGACACCTGATGGTGACACAAAGGAAAAGAAAATGCATTGAATGGCCCAGCTTCCAGCTGTGCTAGGTGGAATGAGTGGGGGTTGCTGCAGGGAAGGCATGTGAGGGCAACGGTACGGCACAGGAGAGAGCAGTTCTCTTTTTGCTGATAGAAGCCAATGTAACCATCCTGTCTGACTGAATGACAGCTGTTCCTTCTCTCCCTGGAAAGGAGGAAGGAAACTCTGAGTAAACCTCATGATGCCATGCTGCATAGGATGCATTGCAAAACTCTCCAGGTGATGCAGTGGGAGTGATGGTGATGCACGAGTATCCTTTCAAACCCCAGTAAATAGCCACAGAAGCATCTGCCTTGATTAAATGGATCTGCTAGGAGGGCTCAGTTGGCTTGAGCAGGGAACAACATTCTTTTAAATATAGTCACCTTTATTCTGGTGACAACAGCTGTGGCTTTACTTCATGTTCCCCGCACCATCATCTTTGTGCCCACCATGCTCTTGGTGATCAGAGGCACTGATGTTTGTGATCTCCTTTATAAAGTTTTGTTCCTTCTCCACTTTTCCCACTCTTAGGTGAAGAAAAGCAGGATACTAAAACCACATCTCAGCATCTTGAAGGATGATGTGGTCATCTGAGTTCAGACTGAATCACCCAACAAATCCTTCCAAATTTCAGTACTGTTTCTGTCTGAACCAGTAGAACATATTTAAGGGTTTTCTTTATATACTTTAAACACAATGGTGATGAATAGTCATAGTCCCTTCTTGGAGGATCTGGGGGAGGTGTGAGAGGAGCAAAGATGTATAACTAGGCACAGTGCAAAGCGGGGCCCTTTTCCTAGGTGCAGTAGAGCCACCTGACATCATCAACACACTCTGGGGGCTCCAGACAGTTAGGACAGTTATCATTTCTCTCTTCCTTTGCTGTTGTTGCCCTAGATGGTTTAAAAGTAGGTTAAAAGAAGGCCAGTTAATTGAGCTTTACTACTGTTGACAAGCGCCTATGTAGATGCTGTCTGCATGACCCAGCACAACACAAGCCCTCCAAATGGCTTTCCCTGCCCTGCAGTCTGCAGAGCTGAGTTTAGATGGGTACAAAAACTTAGGCATATTTGTGTCTGAAAGCCTGAATAAGTAGCTGGAAGAGCGATATCTTAAAGATGACTAAATAAGAAAACTCTGTAAGCGCTGAAAGTCCTCTGAGCTGAAAATAGCTAGAAGAAGGCAGTCAGGGGAAGTGCCACTTATTCTTTGTCCTGTTCTTATTTTTCCATGGATCTCTCCTTGTGGACACTATTCTTATACATACTCTGCATATAAGATATACTTATCAGTCCAGTCCTGAAAAGGGTCTGAGTGTGGATTTATATGATTTATATAATACCACCTCTGAAGATGGGCTGCCCCACAGGAGTGTATAAAGCACCCTGCATGCTGGCCTTATAGACACTGTGGACACTTTGTTCAGCCCATCCCCACCTCTTGGGGTTGTGGAGACATGCTGCTCAGGGTACAAGTGTGTGCAGCATTAGTCTTGCTGCAGCCCCTTCAGATGGATCTTGGGGCATCAGTGATAACAAACACGTCAAGGTAGCCCTCAGGACTTTAATCAGCTAATGAGCCTACTACAGGTGACACAGTGGGGATGCAGCATTTTCACTTTTCTGGTGCATCTAAGTAGCCATGCTGATGGCTTCCAGTTTAGATATCTGTGTACATTGACTATGGGGGTACCTGCAGGCCTGGAAAACGAGCAGCAGTGATTTATCAGATCTTACATAAATGCAGTCTTTGTGTTGGCAGGTGGGGATACTCAGATATTGGCAGTGAGAGGACAGAAAGGATGAGTCTGAATAAGAAGAGTCCAAAGAGGAACAAGAAGCCTGTTCTCCTGTGATTACAGTGGGTTACATGTCCAGGCATTTGCATGCATTATCTGAATTATTCGGGAGAAGCTTGAGGCTACAGGAGTTAAAGCCAACGATTTCCATATCAAAGGGCTTTTTGAGAAAGTATCAGAACAGACATTTCTCTCTCTAAGTGTTTTGGGTGCTTTCTTTTCCCTTTCTTCCAGAGATCAGACAGAGTAACGGCTTAATCTTCTCAAAGAAGCCTTGATAATTTGTTAAGCAAAAATCTGGCTTTGGGATGAGGTTCATAACTTACAGCCATCGGTGGCACACCTTGAGCAAACAAGAAACATCCAGATTCAGAAAAAGGAGATCGTTTCTGTCGTTTTCAGGGGGAAATTGTCTAATGGCTTCTAAAATAAATTATACTTTCAGCATTTATTATCGTAATTGCTGAAAACTAAGAGAGCTATACTTTAAAGTCTGAGCCACACCATCTGGTTCTGTCACTTCTCAGTGCCCTACGCATTTGTCCAGAAGAGCACATTTCTTTTCTCCTTTCTTCTATCTCCTTTTACTTCTGCCTAGACTCGTTACCTTAGATTTCCTTGCACTGAATCTATGTGCATAAGACATTTGTTTGCCTTCTCTCCCAATTTGTCTCTGTGATTCTGAACATCACCTAAGCTGGACTGGCAACTCCACAGTTCACCTTGTCAGAAAAATTATTCACCTTAATTCATATTCATTCTCCTTAATCGTGATGTGTAAGGAATGAAATTGGTCCTAATGATGTTTGTAGTGCCATTTTATTGCTTGTTTGTTATCACCGAGGACCATTTTCATGTCAATTCACTCTTCTGTTTCTCAACTCTCATGCACAGAGAAATTATGGTGATAAGGTAAAGCTGTTATCTGTTGATAAAAATGGCTTTGAGCAGCCCTTGTATACACATATTTTTAACTGCATGGTGTGTCAGTTGAGTGAATCTCCTTGAATAAGTCCTTTTCTTCTTGCTTAACAACTTGAGAAGCAGTCTGAAGATCTTTTTTTTTTTTGCAGACCCCTCAGTTGTTCTGTTCTTCAGGTGAAGATCCACAGATACCTCTCTGTCCTTGAAAATAAATTAACTTTAGTGAGAAGACGATACTGCTTCACCCATTCTTGTCTCTTGGCTGTCTCGCTGAAGCACTATGTTTCCAGCTGTGAAATATTTCTGAAGCCAGGAAGAAACAAAGCTTAATGAAGCTCCAGCTGCCTAATTCTTGCGGTGGTCGTAGTGATGAAGATATTGCCAGCACTGTGCAGCTCATACTTCCATCAACAATCCTTGTTACTTTCTGCAAAGACCTCACTGTTGCAGAGAATTTGGTTAATACTTCTCCCTGTGCTGTGCACAGCTTTCATCTAGGTTTGTGTCCAGACATGAGGCATCGCTGCCACAAGATCCTTATCCAATGCAGGTCTGCCTGCTGGGTGCTGCTCACAGATACTAGCACAGAATCTGCAGAATTGCAAGCCACAGAGTCTATCAGAGGAGATCTGCTCACAAGTTACTCCGTTTCCATGGAAAGCAGCTTGGTTACAAGGAGTTAAACAGGTCCTGTACAACCATCTCACCAGCAGAAACTGGATATTCTCAGTTCTCTTCCTATCATCCTTGACTAAAGGAAAAATGATTTCCTGAAGCCGCAGTAGTCCTTATTGCAGTGATATGTCCACAATATGGAATGGAACCTGAATCATTCTTTTTGCTTCAAGTGAGTTGCTGTGGTGGGATTTCAGTTTTACTGTTAATCAATACAGGCTAGCAATATGCAGCAGTGTGAAGAGAAGCGGATGATGTGGTATGTCCTTAAAAGCAACCAGGACTTTCTTGATAAAAGAGTGTTTAACCTGAATTGGCTGTCACAGATGCAGTAGGGCCTCACAAAATAGCAAATGCATCAACACATGGTATAGGCTTGATATTTCCATATGACTTTCATTGGTGAAAAAATCTAAAGGCTTGGAAGAGAAATAAACCACCCCAGCTTGAACAGAAAATACAACACAACTGCTCAGTAGGAAAACTACAGAGGCAGCCTACTGCTCTCAAGGATGAGGACAATTTTGTTGCCTTTCACCAGGAGTGCAGGGAAAGCTGAATGCTGCTGGGAGAGCATTAGCATTACTGACTATTTTCTGTGGAATGTTATGCCTGCAGTAGGGAACAATAAAATCAAAGCCGATGTCCAACAGAACAGCCAGGAGTATTTCATCTCCCTGGTACAGAAAATGCTGTGTTAAATGTAACAAGTACAGAAGTTTATTTGAAGGAAGGGTGGTCTTCAAGTGAGAGCGTTGGCGTGGCAGTGCAGATATATCAAGTGGCTTTCTACCTCGCCCTGATGCCATGGGCAAATCATTTAATATCTGTGACCTCGTGTATCATATCTGTAAAATTCTGACCTTATTTATTTGTTCTGCTGTCTTTGAAGGTGAACAGGGACTTCCTAATACCCTGAAATGCACAACTCAGCAACAGATTCACTGTGTGTTTGAGGAGTGCCCTAAGCAACTGCACGACACCAATGAGATAGCTGTCTCTAGTGAACAAAAGAAGAGAAAACCTCTCCAAAATGAATAATCAGCACCTTCCTGGAAGACCTGTGGTTCTCCCTTTGGCTGCAGAGCAACTTAGGGCCACCACAGCAGTGATGGAGCCTGGGGCCATGGTGCCTCTCCATGGGCAGACTGCAGAAAGGCTGCCTCCCAACATTCTCTTTTCCCAAATGACTGTGGAAGAAGAGAGAAAAGTACCATTTTCATCTGCATTGCAATTCTCTGCATAAGGAAACTGGTTGCAACCCAGCATAAGGAAATGTTGCAACCCAGCTCTTTGCCCCACCTAGGCTGGCTGTTACATCCAGTGTAACAAGCACAAGGGCAATAGGTTGCCTCCCTCCTGCCATCATTCAGAGATGGCAAAATGTTCACTGGAGTCTATCCTTGCTCCACGAGCATCCCAGAGAGCCTTCACGGTCCAGACAAAAGACTGAGGCCATGAAAAACACAGCAGATGCAAAATGCCTTCACTTCAGTCAGTTTGGTAAATTGCTTCTGTTCTGATGGCCATGAAAATATCTTTTTATGCTGGAAAATTATTAACTGAGTTGTGAGTTGCCATGGATGCAGCATTTGGTTTATTGCAGACTTTGTCTCATACTGTGCAGGACTTCACTCTCAGCACTCTCCTGGGCTGATAAATATTGAATGAATCGGCCCACTCCTTCTCAAGAGTCAGAGGCAAAATTGCCACTCATTTAGACATGTGGACTCAAGCTTGTTATATTGCTTTCCTTTTTATTTTTTTTTTTAACACCTATTTTGTCAGTCTCCTGATTCTGCCTGGCAGGTCAGGCTTCCATTCAGGTACAAACAAATCTTCCAAACATTTTTAAAACAAGGAAACTAAAAAAAATCTACCTATCCCTCTGTAAAACCACAGTGAAAGCCCTTGTCCCTTAGAAGGGTTTTGGCTGGGGCTCCATGGCGAGCATTCTCATGAGGATATGGAAAACTGTAGAGAAATTGTCTCTGCATTGCAGTGAGGTATTTGAAGGAATCAGAGTGATCTGCATATCCTGTGTTGTTTAGCTGCAGTAGTTTTCCAGGCGGCCGCAGTGTCAGGAGCTGAATTGATGGTGCTGACAGATAAACGTTTGAGAATTTCTTGGACTGACTGTAGCTGCAATTACTGTAATGAAACAAAATTTCTCTCTGGCCCTCTCAGAAGTTATTTGCAAATAAATAGGTAGGGATGGGGTATAAATCTTCAAAGCCAGTTGGCACTATTGCTAAAAAAATTATGGAAATTGCCTAGTACTCAGTGTTTCTTTCTTCTTTCTTTTCAGAGGAAGGAGCTCTGCAGATGCACAGCCTTTTGTATAAATATTTTTTTCTCAAGTGTTTCTTCATGATTAGACCAGAAAAAAAGAAAAAGACTCTCAGCAATTCAGGGACACTCTTGAATTTGCAGCTGCTTTTCCTGGGCTCCAGTACAAGCCATCAGACTTTAATTCTCCTCTTCATCCACCTGAACAATTCCAGGCAGGCAAGGACAGCTTGGACTGCAGTAGACCATGGGAGCTGACCAGAGCAAGACCTGCTCCGTGAGATGCTCCACAGTGGGAAGGCTGGGGCAGTTCTCATGTAGGCATGCTTCTTTGCATTGAATAAGATGTCTTGTGATACTTGCAATGGTAAAAACATCTCATCAGAATTCCTCATTTTCTCAAAAACTTTGAAGCTGCCTGCAGTCGGTGTCTCCCATCCTACTCAACTGACTTTTGCATGCAAAATTGAATGCCTGAAGGAGAGAACAAGGATAACATAGTGACTTGGCCAAAGTTGCTCCAAGTAGCGGTATCCAATGATATTATTATTTACTCAATTCTGACAGCTTATTTGGCTTATTTTTAACAAGGAAACAGAGGAAAACATTTCAATCGTCCTCCTTTTTGACTACCTCTGTAGGGGTATACTGTGCGCAGCTCACAAGTGCTAAGAAATACCTGTGCCCTGTTCCATCCTATAATAAGTATCTCTATCCCAGCAGGACGTCCTTTGCAAGAGCCAGGATGAGGAATCTGGACTCACAGCTTCATGTGATTAAGGTTTTAACCCTTCAGATCCTGCTACACTTTCTTTTTCTTGACATCCTTCCAGAGGCATGCTG
Source organism: Lagopus leucura (assembly GCF_019238085.1). Taxonomy (NCBI): domain Eukaryota; kingdom Metazoa; phylum Chordata; class Aves; order Galliformes; family Phasianidae; genus Lagopus; species Lagopus leucura. Next base: position 5,748,919 of record NW_024962334.1, on the reverse strand, counting down.
TCAATTGGAAACTGGATATCTGAGTACAGAGAATGAGACAAAAGGAGTAATGGTCAACACTGCTTTTTGCATCTTGGACTTCTCAAGCAAAACAAACAAACAAACAAAACTTTACAAACTGGAAGCTTTTTGTCCTGCACTGGCAGAAGTTTTTCAATAGTTACTGAAATTCGTGGAGAAAAAGTGGATTTAGGAAGAGAACAGCAACGGCACACAAAGGGCATCCCAAGGATTACTGGACCATACTGGGCTCAAGGCAAATCGAAATACTGTAGACGAAGGGCAAATGCCACTGGACAAAAAAATGGTGTGGGTTTGACTTTAAATAAGATTTCATAAATCCAGGCTTTGAGAAGTGAGAGAGAAGTGGGAGAATGAATCATCCCAAGCAATTTCAGGGTAGTTTACATAGTCTGACACTTTATGTCAAGCCACCCAGCTCTTCTATTTTTAGTATAACTAGAGAAGAGTCCAGAATGTGAGGATTAACGGTAATACTTCCCAGCATTTGCAGATCTTCGGATAGAGATTTTTGGCTCATCTGTCAGCAAAGATTAGGTGCATTTGCAGAGTTTGGAAGCAGAAGTACTTAAGGTTTTCTCCAAGGTTCGGGTTGCATTGTGCTTCAAGGCTTTGGAGCAGGAAATTTTTGACAAATCAAAACCATAAGTATCAGAATTGTGAGAACAAAGAATGAAAAGATTTCCACCTGATGAGAGGTTTTCTGTTATTCAGTAAAATGCAAAAACAGGATTAAAGCTACCACATGATGGGGTAAAGAAGCAATTAGCAAGATACCGTTTTTATTTCCTAATTGGGCTATACAATAGCTGCAGTTAATTGCACCAAAAGTTTAGAAGAATTTTCATAAGTAATCCCAGTTTATTTAAATGCAGTTTAATTTTATTTCTGTAAAGGTTTAGTTGCTCAGACTCTCATGGCCTTTTCTTAGGCTTAGTTGAATTTGGATGGAGATTCCAAACACCCCAAGCAATATTGATTCTTCCATCAGAAAGATCTTGGTCTGCCATGCATGGCCAATGGCTTTCACTGCTTTTCCCATTCTCTGTCTTTGAGTAAAATAATCTAACCTTTATAAATGAGATAATGTGAAGACTGGTTCATATGCGAAGACTGGTTCAGGGAGAAACACATTTTGTTTGCTTTCCCATTAAAACCATACACACTCTCGTTTTGCTGTGATTTGAGTTTTTATTGCTGAAAGAGTTGGCTTCTCATGATGTGAAGTAAGAGCTGTTGTCCTTGACACAAAAGCAGTTCGTACTATCAAGGATTTTGCCTGGGAGCATTTTCTATTCCTCTTATTAAGCTGAGATGGCACAGCACAAACGCCACCATGGTAGCCACCTTTTCCTGTGGCACCCAAGCATCCTAATTTATGTTACCTGTGGGAAGCCAGGCTGCTCTTTCAGCTACAGCAGGGAAAAGTACAAGTACAGGGCAGCAGCCACTTCTGGCATCCCTGAACCAAATGACAGGCTTCACCCACGTGCTAACTAGAGAAGATGACATGGGGTAATATAATCCTACAGAAATTTTTGGGAGACCAGTCCAAAAAAAAAGTTTCCTCCAAGGTTTTTATTCAGATTGATTTTACAGTCATTTCAAGTAATAACAAGACTGCTTTAACCTTGACTTGATTAAATGATTTCACTTCACTGCAGCTATATTCTTAACAAGCACATGTGTCAGAGCTGATTATATTCATACCCACAAAGTGAAGAATAAGTTCAAATTTATGGAATTTAATGAATATCCATTTTCAACAAGAAAAAAAGGGGGGAAATAAGAAAGAAAGCAAAAAAAGAGTAAGGAAAAACAAATCCCAGTTTGTGGCTTTGCCTGGGAGTCAGAGTATCTTATACATCCACGCATCTAAAACAGCAGAAGCTTAGTTTCCACAGTATTTTGGCTCTTCTTTATGGATATTCATAGAGGGGTGATTGCTTTCGTATTGGAGGGAGGAGAAATTTACTTTTGGCATACTGTAAGGTGTGGGAGATTTAAATGAGAATTACCTGGTTAAGAACCTATGGTCATGAGAGTCTCTTCAGAGTATGGAGGAAAGAACTTCTTCAGTGCACTGTTCACCACCTTCTGAGATGATTGTGTTGCCCACAGAGCAAGTAACACTGGATTAACACCAGATACTGTATAGTATATAAAATCTTTAACTGCTTTTGAAGAATGTATTTGTTTTAATGAATCAGCTTCTTCCAGTAGCAGTTCTTCAGGGCAGTTTTTCAGCAGGGAAAACTGCAGGAAATTGTCTGGAGGCCCCAACAAGAAGCTCAGTGAGTTCCTCTGGATTATCTCTGTGCATGTGAAGGGACAGAAGAAAGTTTCTCATAACGTGAAGGGCTAGGGGAGAGCTCGATAGCAATATCTCCATTGGGCTGTTACCATTTCTCCTCCAACAGTGAAAGCAAGTTACTCCAACAGAGTTCAAGGAGCGTTTGGACAATGCTCTCAGACACATGGTCTAATTTCTAGATGGTTCTGTGTCAAGTCATGAGTTGGACTCGATGATCCTTATGGGTCACTTCCAACTTGTGATATTCTGTGTTTCTGTTCGTCTGTGCCTGCAGAGTGGCAATACCCCACATGGTGGCATGTGGCTTTGCCTTCCTCTGAGGTGTGTGCCATGCTGATCTTTGCCTTAGCACACCACAGCAATCTCAGGATGCATGAGCCATACGCAGGAGGACCCATTGCCTTCTCTGTTCTCAAGAACAGATCCTCTCTCTCTCTAAGCTACAACATCCAGGCGCTCCTCCGTCCAATTCCAGGCCCTCCTCCCTTGATCTGCCACAATGTGTAACTGCTACTTCCCCTCCCCTTGTTTTTCTTGGAAGAAACTCCCAACAAAAACTGAATGACCTGTTCTGAGTATACTCCCTTGGAACAATTCCTACAAGACTGCATGGATGAATTTCTGCTAGATTGGCTTTACACTCCCCCGAGGCTATCTCAGCAACATTTTCAGAGATAAGCAACAGATAACCTGCATTTCATTCTACAAAAGAATTTCCCTCTGAAAAGTAACAGCACAGCCCTCATATTCTTATGGGCACTTCAGCTGGAAAAGTCTAATGCAAAATAATAACTGTGTCTCAGAGCTGCAGAATTGTCACACGGGGCCCAGAGGATCTGCATGTCTTGGTGTTACCCATGTGGACACTGCTGCCTCTTCTTAAGAACCTATCTGCTACCCTGGCCTGGAGGCCACTGAAGCAAATGCACTTAGAAAGGTATCTGAAACCCTAAACAGTGGGAAACCACAGAGTCTTTTATTACAATAACAACCATTACTGTAACTATTTAACTGATTTCTATCCTTCAGCACCTATTATGAGGGTTTTGGCACATGCGATAGCAAGGATCTATTTCATTGCTATATTTGCCAGTCAAAACATACTGAGGATGCTGATATTTACAATCAAGAGTGTAAAACTGCCATCATCTGTCTAAATTTAAGATAAAGTTATGTTATGTAGTAAATATTTGCAATCGGTAAAACTGAATTCTTGAAACTGAATTTGATGCCTTCTTTTGCTGCCCCACAAGATGACTCTAGTACAAATGAAAGGGTTGACCAAAAAAAAGAAAGCAAGACATATTCTTTGTCACTAAATATAGGAAAACCCATGCACTAGCAGTCCAGTGGCTGAGGTTTGGCACGTTGAAGTATGTCAGTATAATTCAAGGTTATGGTTCCCTCAGCAGCAGTATTTCAGTCACAGCGCATGTTTGTAATCAGATATAAAAGTTAGTGTCTCACACTGTGATACAAAATGCTACAGATGCTCGAGGGGCTTTGAGTTATGATTTTTGCTGGAGTTAATTTGGTGCTGTTAGTGGAGTGATTCCTTTAAAGATGCAGTCAAGGTAACTTTTTACTTTTAATTTCCCCATTGCCATTCTCTTAGGCCTTGTCAGCTGTAAGAAAAAATCGATGCTGCATAAATCTATGCTTGTGTAACTAGGTAGTAACAGTGGAAGATGCACAGTAGGGAGGGCAGAAACATGACTAAAAATACTTAAAACTTGGAGCTTGATAATATGTTGTCTTAAGGATCTCTCTTCCCTTTCCAGATGCTTAACCTCGACTGATGGAAATGTATGAAAAGAGAACTGTGGCCAAAATAGAGAGAGGCAAGACAGTTATTTGCCAAGTCTAACCATTATTTTTTTCTGTTATTGTCTGACTGTTTCACGGTTTCACTTTCCAAGAGCTTTCTGACATTGTTCACTCTCTAACAAGCCATTGTCCATACAGTAATACAGAAATACTTTTCAGGTGATAGAATTCATAATATGGCTTAAAGAACTGTTCCATCTAGGGGTTTCTCCTGGAAGAAATACCTAACCACAAAGCCAGGGGGAAGCACTCTAACACTAATGTAGCTGGCATTATTGCCCCATGTTCAGGATGCTGTAGACTGGTTTCTACATAGTGATAGACTCCTAGTCCTTCTTGCTCTCTTTCCTCTCTCTCCCTCCCTGTAGAATGTGATTCTGATAGTAATTGGAATCAGGAAAATCAAATGTTGTTCATAAGAGTGTATAGCAATGGGCTGAGAAAACCTGTTTAATTTAGTGCTTCTGATTGGTTGCTTTATACGTGACAGATGCACTCAGCGTAATGACCCAGACATGAGTGCATTTCTCAAAAAGCAACAAGATCCATGCAGTTTCATTAGCAGAGACACAACAGATGTTCTGTGAAATTCAGAGTTTTGAAAAGCAACTGGGATTTCTTGGTAAAGCTCATGTTTCCAACTGATAGAAGAGGACAGCAAACCTCCTACCACTACTGTACAATCCTTCATCTGTTGCTAACTGTAGCGGCTGGTGTTTTACATATTGCATTTCATCCACAGAGCCAAACAGCAGTGGGTATGAGTTACTCTCTGCAGTCCCAACTCAAAACGTGCACTAACTGGAAAGCAGTGGTTCTATAAACCTGAAGACGGAAGCCTGTCTTTGTGGACTTCACCAGGGACAAAATATCATGCCCTACTTAAACAGCTGCAGCTACATTTTCATGTGTGTATTACAGAGGCCTGTTTTCTTGTTTCCAAAAAAAGGAGCAAGTTCACACAGTCCTACTGGGAGCTGCAAGCACTTGATGTCTTTGGAAAGTAGGTCATTACTATGTTTGTACCTAATCTGAGGTAGCCAAGGTTTCAGCACTGCCCTGATTGCTACAGCAAATACTATGCAGCAGATGGGTGAGAATACCAGCTCTGTATCTCACTTTCCAGTCCCTGCCATTGGTAAACTCATGTTTTCTGCTGGATACTGATGCAGAGAGAACCTGAACTGACTCTTCTTAATTTTTCTGTGAGTCAATATATATTTTCTCCTTAAGAAAGTAGCTAAGCATTACTGCATCCATGTTGAAAAATAGTTTAATCGTGCTTCTGCTCAGAGCACTATCACAAAACAGAAGACATTCCTTTTTTTGTAATGAGGATTTTGTGACTCCTTTGTCTTCTCCTGTGTCTGTCTGAGCTGATCATCCCCTTGTTATCTGAGGTGGTGAGTCTCAGCTGATACAGCAATTGCTGTGTGGGTCCATTCTCACCCCTCCTTCTAAAAGCATTGGTATTCTGCATCTGCATCTCTCCTCTATCAGTCTGCTGCTCATAGCTTGGGAAATTCCCACTGCACAGCAGTCCTGAGGCACAGATTTATGAGAAACACAGAAAATCCAACAAGAGCAGCCTATGCAGTGACACATTTCTAGAACCGAGTCTCAAAATGAGGATTGAATAACACAGTGTTTCTGTTCACAATTACAACTGAACAATTATCAACTCTCAGGTGTGGATCTACTCTCAGGTGTGTGATTATAATCAGTGCAGAGATTCAGACTGCATCTCAACTGAGTGGTCAGCATTTCCCACAGTATACCTTGGGAACAGTCTTATGAGCATCCAGGCTACCGTGTTTTTGGCACATGCTGCAGCTCCCTTATAGCCCATAGACTTGAACTTCTGTCTAGAGAAAAATGTTGATCAGGGAAACACTGGGCCAGAAGCAGACTAATGACATAAGAGCTATGTTGGGACCAAGGTATGTACTCAAATGCTCAGCTCAGACAGTCCTCTTCAAAAGGCAAACAGGCATCAAAATCTGTAGGCTTCAGCTCAATAAGAGAGAACTCCAGCTCAGTGCTTTCCTGCAAGTAACCCCCATGCCTAACTTGGTCAGCCAGCTGAGGAACACAGGCACATTTTACTTCTGTCCTAGGACTGGGGCTTAGGCCATTGGGAGATATTTTACCAGTGGTTCTTTGACCTTACCATAAAGCCCTGTTGCCAAAATAATTTAAAATGGATAAATATGCTCTCTAAATCAATTTAGCCAATTAAGTGCTGGTTCAGCTAGAAGTCAGTGCCTCGTGTAAAAGATACACGAAAATAGGAGGAATTAAATGAGTCAGAAAAGTATAGAAGTTGAGAAGGAGCATCCAAGTGAAACCCATGTGTTTGTGAGGCCATTTCTGTTGAGAAATTAGCGGGGATCAACTGAGAACCAACAGGAGTAGGGTGAGGAAGATTGTGGCTATTTAGCTGAACGGCCATAACCATGATGAAGAGCTGCTGCATTTTTTTTGATTCCCTCTGTGTAATGAATATCTGAACAGTAGCCCAAGGATAAGATGGGCTCCTTGCAGCTCTGATGACCTTTCATCTGTCTCAGATCACCAAGAGGACCCACTATGCAGCTTCATCCTATTTTATAGAAGAATACAGCAATATAAGGGCTCTTCTCAGGAGAATGAAATGATTTTCAGTGCCAAAGGAAGAGTATGATAAGCAATGTGAGCAAGTGTCCTGCCAGCCTTCTGTGCTCAATGGAAGCCAAGGTGAGGCATTAGTAGTCTTAGGTGTTGAGAATCTGTAAATTATCCACGTTTAGACAGATGAGATGCAAGCCAGCAATTTATAATTCTGCCAAGGGCAGGTGTGTGAACCCACTCAAAGAGTTTGTACATTCATTTGTTCATGAGCAACAATGGAAGAAAGGCCTTCAGCCAGCAGGCTGCAGAGTTCCCATTTGCTGTTAGCATCTAACACTGCATTGTCTTCTTCTGATTACTTCAACCTCACCCAGTGGTAATGCTGAACAGAGCAATCCTGTGTGCTTGGAGAATTCGGGGTTAGGAAACTGTTTAAGAGCAAATAAATCCAGTGCACATGAGGATCTCATACATACAGTGTTGGATACAGTGTTGGATGAGGATCTCACTCATACAGTGGTGTTTTTCCACAATTAATTACATTTTGCTCAGTGAAATTTGAGCAGGGAAATAAATGCTTAACACAGCCTTCATTTATCGCTGAATATATAGTCAAAACCTAGAAGCGGTCAACCAACACAAGTTAAAAAACCACTATGACATACAAAAGAATACCTATCTCATGAAAGTTATTTGGCAGTGGTGGGAAATGTTTCTCCTGAGTCCTTGGAGACATGGAAAGCTAGCAGGAGGGTGGGAGGCATTGCCAAAGAAAGAGTGGGACCCACTGAGCGACTCACAGAGCAAAGGGCAGCTTACAGGGAGTTTCTCCCATTTGTCAGAGATGAACAGCAGAAAGCAGGAGGGTGCTTGTTAGAAAATCCTAGCAAAAAATAAAATGCTCTTCCTTGTATGTTATGTTGCCAGTATCCCTACCTATTCACCTCTCTGTCTCCAGGCAACTGCTGCAGACAAAATGTGCCACTGATTTGCAATTCAGAGCTTCGACCCTCAGTGACCACAGACTGGTAGTGGTGATGACCTGAATGGTGACCAAGAGGGATAGACAGGCGTATTGCAGGGCTGTTGCCTTTGGAGGAGCTGGAAATAGGTTTTGAGTTCACCCTGGAATTCAGAAGTATTTTGGAAAAGGATGTTGATGTAGGACTGTCAATATTGTGGGTGTCTTTGCAACTGCAGTCAGCCAGTTCTCCAGAACCTGATGCAGGCAGACTGCTGGCATTCCTGAGTTAGGTGAGAAGCAGCTGAATCATTTGTGCTATGTGCTGTGGTTGATAGAACAATGCATATTGACCTTGAAGTCAAACACAGTTCTGCCAATCTTTCTGTGACACATAAGAGAAAAGGAGTTCAAGAACACTGGGGACAGGAGCACTAAAAGTAATAGTGTTTCTCTTGCTGCAGCAAGAGAGAACAGAAGGTTTCTGCTGTCACTTTTCATTAAACTGCAAAGTGGTATTTTTGAGCACTCTGTAAACATGAATATTTCTTCTTTTCTGCCTGTGGTCTATGAATAGGTATAAAACTTGGGTAGATCAGTTCCCAGGAGAGATACAGTCTAAAATATTTTTCCAAGAAACATTAAAAAAAAATGTATTCAATAATCGTCCTTCATGATGTACATATACATACTGAGATGAAAAGCAGGAATTTTAGCCCAGGTGCATATCCTGCCTGTGCTGGAAAATACTGTGGATTAAAAGTTGCCTGAGTACTCTTCAAAATGTTGAGCTTTTACGGAGTTCTCCATCGCATTTATTCCCCACCTACACCATCAACAGCAGAGTCTGCAAGGACTCTTCCTGCTACTTCTTTTCTTGTTGCTCTTCTTTTAAGGGATGTTGCCTTGCTCACTGATGCCTTCATTGAGTCTGACCCATAGTTTGCAGTGGGCTGTGTGAAACTGGAACAGTCAGTGCTCTGCAACTGGAATCCCTGGAGACACTTTTGAGTCACTGACCGTCTCCTCCTCTGGCTGCACCAGAGGATAGACGAAGCCACCAAACCTCCTCCTTCCACGTTTAAGATGCATGGAAATGGAGTGCTCCATCCCACATAACTTACTGTGAAATCTCCCTAATGTGATTTGGAAATCTAGTCGCTCCTCTGAAATACACTCCTATCACCAACGATTTTGGTGCAATGCAATTAGTTCTGAAGAACTAATAGTGACTCATACAAGGGTCAGAGGGTTTTCATTTCCTTTGGTCCTGCATCTCCTTATGCTTTGGATGTTATGCTGACATGTTTTGTTCAACGTGGCCACATTTCCTCCCAGTCTTTATCAGTTTCAATGAGGTTCTCCACTGTAAACTCCAAACACCACGGACACAGCCATTGATTTTAATGACACAGCTGAGAGGCTGAGCTCACTTTTGAAAATGTAGTGTCACCTCCTGCTTTCAGCATCAGAGACACCATTTCAGAACAGAGTATGACATTTATCCAACCAAGCAGAAGAGGGATAGAGCAAAAATGAGAAATTAATGTAACACATATGGCTTTATTTTCCCTGCAAATCATGTTCAATTTAGGCCATAATGATTTATTTTAAAAGTGCGTTTAACTCCAGTTTGGTTCCATGTAACAGAACAGATGGGGGAAATCCACAGAGCTGTGCTTTTCTGCATAAATAAGAATGCTTGCATTCATATCCTGATTCTTTTATCTTTTTCTCTCCCTTGCCCCCTATCTTCAAACATTTGATTTTTGAACTTTAATTAAAAAAAAAAAAAAACAGAAGACAAATAATTCATGTCCTGAATATATGCTATTTGGGGAGGGAACAGAGGGATGAGTTCTCAAATTAGCACATAGCCATTGTTGTGCAAAAACAACTTTGTCATTCTTCTCTTCCCCCTTCCTCCCCTTGTCTCATATTCCCACACAAATAACATTGTTAATATAGGGCCTACATTGTTTTGTGTTCTGCCTGTGAAGAACACACCGACCAGTGGAGAGAGAGGGATTACGTGTATTCCCACAGCTGTGCTGGCACAAATGGAGATGCTGGTGCATCAGCATGGGAGCTATCAAAACAAAGGCAAACAAGGCTGCATTGTTTCAGTTTCATTGAGGAAAACAAGAAAGATTATTTTCTTTTCCAGTCTTGAAAAAGGAAGAAAATTAGAACAACTCGTCTTGTGTTATTTTCAGTTAGATTAATCGACATCTTTAAGAACTTCTAGAAAAAGAAAAAATCTTACCTTGCAAAATTAAGAGCAAATCAAATACCCTGCAGCTTCCTCTTTCCTTTCTATCCGTTTGCCAGGACTTGCTTCCCTGGCCAGCAGCTCCCAGAACCAAAGCATGGCTAACAGCAACTGCCTATGCTGGTTCTGTCAGTGCTGGTTCCATCAGAGCTGTGTGTAGGTATCCATCCCAGTGTGGGAACTGCTTGTGCCAGCAGCCTGCTCTGACTCTTTCCAGCAAACAGTTTTAGTGCCCTGGTAATGACTCTGGGTTGGCAAATGGCAATGTTTTTTATGGTCCATTGCCTCACTGCAGCACTCTGCTCTATATACTTTAACGTAATGTGTCTTTTTATACACTGTTTTACCACCCTGTTATCTCAGCTCTTTATACAAGCATCCGTCCACAAGCAGTTTCTTACCATGCTGGCAACATGCCTTGACAGCAGCATACATTAGCTTCAGCATCATTCTCCTGGGCTCAGCAGCCCAAGGGCGGTCTGCCATGGGGGACAGATGGGAGGGCAATTAACAGGACTCTGCAAGATGTTTCCCTCCCTCATGCACACTTACATCCTTCCCCAGTCACTACTAGAACTACACTTTTGGCTTGTGTCCACACTTTCATTGGCCTTGCACCATTTCTTGTGGTCCCTTCAGACTCTCCTCCCACCCAGAGTGAAATGTAGGCTTATCTTGGGAGGCTCAGGTTGGAAAGGGAATGTGCACATGAAAAATGGGAGGGTGAGTATAGCTGGGTTTGGTATAGTTGGCAATGCTGTTGTGGTCTACAGGACCGAGATAACTAAAGGTTATAAACTAAGCTCATTCTTGTTTTTAGGAGAAGAAATCTGAATCCCAAAAGATCAATGGTTAGTTTGCCTCTCTTACTTCACAGAGATCATAAGTTCTTAGCCATTCCTCCACAGTTATGCTGTGCCAAATGTTGCTAATAAATGCATAGCTATGCCTTTCAACTCTCTTCAAAAATTCCATGAGCAAATTAGGAGTCCAGAAATCTGCTTTTAGGAGCCCAGGAGCCTTTCTGCAGGAGTCCAGGAGTTCTTATTTCCAGAAGCTGATTCACTAATCCCAAAGAATAAACTTTTCAGAGGTTCAAAAATGAAAGACAGTAATGTTGGATGCTTTTGATTATTACTTCTTCCACGTGGAAATTACATGCAGCAAAGTAACAGAGTAATGAACATCCTGGAAATATCAGCTTTATTAAATTTATTTTTCTCAGTCAATAAGTAGCATACCAGTGCAAAGGAAAAACAAACGGTCAGCTGCTACAGGCTTTTGCTCTGGTTCTTGGATCCACTCAGCAAAGTTTTTTGTAGAAATTTACCTGGCAATAGTATAAGTGAAATTACATACTGAGGAAATCAGCTCAGCTTCTTTCTCTTTTTTTCTTTGTTGTCCCCGAGAAGAGGAAATTCTGTCCCATGAAAAACTTGACACAAGAAAGATGCTACATGGGCCAAGAGCTTGGAGTTCATGTCCAACTCTCCCGTTACGGAGAAGCAGTATAAAGATTAATATTGATGAGCCCAGGAAAGACTTAACAGGTTGTAATTCATTCATTACACATTACATTGAGTCCTCTAAGTATTCAAAAGTCTTTCTGCATTTTTGACTTGTTGTTTTCAGGCCTATCCCAGCAGGTTTTTTTCTCCAACTGCATCCTTAGCATCCTTGATCTCAATTTCAAACTACATTTCTTCCTGTTCTCTCTTACCCTCCCTTTCTTTCCCTCTCACTCTTCTTCTCATAATTAACCATCTCCTCTAGCTCTGCCCATCCTAATTTCAGAAGCACACTGGCCTGACCTGTGCTAGGTTCCCTTGGACTGCCTTTCTTGTTGCTTGGCAATTGTTAGGCATATATATACTGCCCAGACTCTTGGAGAACCATAAGATGGTGGCTTTTCTGCAGATGAAAATGCCACTAAGCCACAGGCTCCAGCCAGTTATGGGAAGTGGTAAATACATCCAAAAATGATCTGACAGGAAAAACAAGTTAGTCATCCCAACCAACAACTCTCCTGCTTTGAGAAAAACAGAAACTGACAAAAGCAGCAAAGACTGTTGTGAACCATGATGGCAACAGTACTGAACTGGTGCAGCTTGATGGGTATGCTCCAGAGAATGTGCTCTGGATGCCAGAGTGTCTCAGACACCAAAATGACATGGACAAGCTAGTGAGAAATAAATGCATTTCATTCTTCCATCAAACCAATTGTAAATCAGTTTTATTAATAACAAAACGTCCTTTCTTCATTTGTCTCACAGAACTGTGAAGAGCACATACTTTTCATCAAATAAATGCAAGTGAAGTAAAAGAAATAATGATTATTTGTCATTGGTGGTGGGTTGTTTTTTTTTTTCTATTGATTTTCACTAGTGTTCCTTTAGGGCTCCTGGCCTATACTATAACGTGCCTATTGCAAACTTTTGTGGTCCTGGCCCCTTCTCCAGTCTGAAGGCAATGTGGCAGGGGATTGCTCTGGAGCTACTGACTCGATCCATGGATAAGATCAGACAACTACAGTTCCTGGATTGTATGTCTGCATGTTGTCATGTCTGGGAGGACGCTGAATTTGCAGACACATCTCCATGCGTATTCCATTGCTGATAGACCTCCAAATTAAGAACCACATTCACTTGCACCAAACTAACTTGGGCATCCCCTATAGTCCTGTTTTGATCCTGCTGGCTAGAAAAGATGTGGCTACTTGCATGCCCCTGGGGCAAAGATAGCCCAATGGAGAAGGAGGAGGACTTCACACCTTCTTTCCTTCCAGTCATGGCTGGTAGGAGGTACATCTGGGACAGATAAGCAGGGAGCTGAGAAGGGAATACCAGACATTCCTCAAAGGTCGACCTGCAGAAGAAGTGTAGCTTCAAAACAGGAGTGTCACTTTCAGAGACCTGCCAACAATTCACTAGCTCAGTTATGGATTCTAGTTCACATGCATGGAGTTTGCATCCCAGCATCCCAGCAAAAAATTCAGCGAAAGGGGAAAAAAGAAGGCTAAAATGTATTATTGCATGGAAAAGAAGTTGGGATTTGTCAGGTTTTTTAGGGTTTGAATATCTTTTTGAGGAGGATAGTAGTTGAAAAACAAAGCTAGTAAACATGAGAAGTACAGAGATAAAGGCAGCATTCAAAATGTCACATTTGTAAGCTCTTCATACAGAATTTGAAATATTCAATATATCTATGAATGGAAGGACTAAAATCCAAAAAGCTGTACGTGTGTTCGATCTGAATATCACAGGGACTGTCCTGTGGCTTGCAGTGCACTCCATTTGCTTCACTTGTACTTGTTCCTAAATGTCTTCTGCTATCAGAAACAATGATTCCTGAAAACTGTTAGGAATCCAGGACTGCCGTTTCCTGTCAAACATCTGCATAGAGCTTTGTTCAGCTTCAAAGCTTAAGTCAACTGTATTTAATATCTGAATTTGTCTCTGAAGCAGCAGTAACAGCAACTGACAGTAATAAAACCCTACAGGAAATAAGCTCGGAGTACAGCATATGTGAGCCAGGTCTTGGTTAGATCTATCTTAAAAGCCAGGATAAAAGGCAAAGCAAAGAGGACTCTGCATCAGCAGGTTAAAGTATGGTTGCCAATTGCTTGTTGGAATTAAAGGATCTTCTAGAGCTTTTCTATTCATCCCTCTCACAGAGCGACTGCTGGGTGTTAAGTCAGCCAAGGGTCTGATATTCCTGGCTATTTTGGTGCATTCTGAAGTTGTTTCTATTCTTAATACTCTGTGGCCATTAAATTACAGCCAGCTGTGTCCTGTCATTGACATTTTTTGCAAACTGTTTTTAAAATGTGGTGCTTGCAGTTTGTAGATTTTTGGTATCCTGGAGCAGGACAGCGCAGTAGAACAGAAGGCAACCCATAAGCTTGCCCTGAAGTATTGCATAATTATTATGAAATGCAGTCAAAGCGGATAAGGGATGAGATGCTGCAGAAAACCCATCATGAAAAGGGTTGTGTGGGAAATGTTGAGTCCCGGCCTGAACCAGTGATTGACCACCTGAGGCAAGCACTGAGTCAGCCCTGGGAGCACAGGTGAAGGCGATTCAGCTGTGACCGAAGGGTGGAACCTGGCTGCACCTCTCCTAGACCCATTGGAGGACTGGCTGCCAGGGGGAAAGGTTTCTTCTATAGATTGCTTCTCTTGGAGGTTTGTTTGTTTGTTTGGTGAGCCCAGGACACAGGTAAGCTTTTCCATTCATTTTTTATTATCCCTTTTCAAAGTGATAATCTTTCCAGCTATATGCCATCTAAATACCAGCCTAACTGCCCTGTGTATTTGTTGATTATACAGGGGTTTAAGACATAAAGGAAATTAAAGCTTGAACTGACTTTGCTTAAATGAACAGGAGTGATGTTTTGACATGGCATTTAATGCTTCCCATATGTCTTGAACTAGAGCTGATGTGAACCCTTTCAAAGCATTTCACTCGTGTGCAAAATTTCCCTTTACAACAAAAGGAAAAAAAAAAAAGTGTAAAATTGTTGGACAGTTAAAACTGTTCTAATTAAACAGTTTAGCTGGTCTATGCACCTCCCAGGTGGGAGGCTTGAGGTGCTGCTTCAAAAAGCCTGCTGCTGGCCCAGGTCTGCTCATTGCAGGGGGTTGGGGAAATGATGAGTTGCAGCCCACCCAAGGCCTGACCCTGTGCTTTATTTGTTCCTGGCTACATCAATCTCATTCATGGTAGGTGGCTGACCATACAAAGGTAAGGACTTCTTAAAATGAACTTCTGACACTGGGGGTGTTGAAGAGTCTGCACACTGAGTTTGCGGTGCTTCGTGGTATCGCGATTTTCCTACAGTTGGGTGCTCTACCTTTTCTGAAAACGTGGCTCTGAGGAGTTATGGCATGGCTGGCAGACAAAGCAGCCCATTGCCTATGTGAATCAAGAACTCAAATATATGATGACAGAGTCCTGAAGTCTGGCAATTTCTTTTTCTCTTCTGCATCAAACTTCCACCTAAAGCTCAGATTGCAGAGCAGTGTTGTTTGAACGGCACTGCATGGTGCCTGTGTCACTGGCAGGCAGGAGCCACACACAGCCTTGATGCTGTCTGGCAATTGCCAGAAATAGTGCCAGAAAACCTGCCACCACTTTCTGGTGAACAGAAAGGAGCATAAGATTCATGAGGAGTGGCTGAGGGGTCTGAGATTGTTCACTCTGGTGAAGAAAGGCTTGGGGGAGACCCTATTGCTCTCTGCAACTGCATGAAGGGAGGTTGTAATGAGGTGGGGGGTCAGCCTCTACTCCCAGGTAACAGAAATAGAATGACAGGGAATGGCCTCAAATTTTGCCAGTGGAAGTTCAGGTTGGGTATTGAGAAACATTTCATCACCTGGTGAGACATTGAAATGGGCTGCCTAGGGAAGTAGATAGAAGTAGAGCCACCAACCTTGGGGGTGTTCAAGAAAATTTAGATGTGGCACTGAGGGGCACGGTTAGTTGGTAATTATTGCTAATAGGTGGACAGTTGGACTAGATCTTAGAGGTATTTTTCCAACCTTAATGATTCTATGATTCTAAGAATATAGAAAGTGGGAAATAGGGGAAACAAAGTGTGGGGCTAGAGCATCTCTATAAGTCAGTAGCCAAAGAAATAAAGGATTTTTAGATGAAAAGTTATTTGCAACAGGCAGCTTGACCTGCTCTCCAGGTTACCTTAATCTGCCTTGCAAGGGAATTTTAAAGCCTAATTATCTATTGAGGAGCTTTGCTGAGGAAGGTTCTCTTAAATGCTGGTAAGATGAAAGGCATTATATGGCTGTGGGCTTTCTGTATGCCATCAGCACTGCTCAGGGACACAGGGAGATAGTTTCAAAGGTTTTCTCTCCCCCTGCCAGTATCTGAAGTCAGGGCTGTTTATTCAGGGAACAAAGGCAGAGCAAAATACACAGAGGCCAGAAATTCTGGGGCAGAAGGGCTCACTGCTTTGCAAAATGAATTGATTTTTTTTCTTGAGTGTATTGTGTAAAATGCTCAGAGTAGGGTGACTTCTTTTCTGTAGCATACCATTCCTCCATGGCTTTTGAGAGAAGTTGTTTGCCTCCAAGTGTGTGGCAGGGAAGGGTCTGCCTGACTGTGGCTTTTCCATGAAATACATTTCTGCAGCTCGTGTTTGGGAAGGAGCGCTTTTCCTTGTCTTCTGCATTTATTTTTTTTGTGTTACCTCAAGTAAAAAGGTCACCCAATAACCCCCAGAAGAACAGCGAGTGTTCTGAGTGCCAGTAGGATATCACACAGCATAGCTAATTTCTTCTTTCCCAAATTGTGTAATTTTCAAGAAATGGTTGCTGCCAAGCAATTTGTCAAATGGACTGAGACAGATAAGGCTGAAAAAAGAAAGATAACTAAGATCCATTTTATTCCTTATTTTCAATAGAAGATCTAAAGTGAACGTGGTCCTACAGAAAGAACAGAAGGAAAGAAAAGCAATGGTTTATTTCATTTTACTTTTTCTTAAGATGTGTTGCAGTCAAGGGCTTGAAGGCTCCTTCAAGGAGAGCTGTAGCCCGTGTTACAAACTCATGCTTCTGGCAAGAAGAAAAGACTGCAAAAATCAAAGGATCTTCAGGCTGTGTGAGTTGGAGGGGGGGGGGGGGGAAAAGCATACACTTATAATGCTGAAGCATCAGCTCACATAAATTCTAATGAGCAGCTATAAAACAACTCCATCAGTCCATAAGTCAACATTGCTGTGACCGAGTCCCCTCCAGTATCAGAGATTGCTGAATTTTGGTATTCTTCTCATTTCACTCCTATGTGAGTCATGCACTTGGCACGCTTTCCTCCTCACTCCCTGCATGCAGCAGCAGTGGGAGCATGTTCCTGGCCAGGCACAGAGGGCTTGCTGCCAGCTGTAAGCATGGCTCGTTTTGCAGGAGGGGTTTTACCAATTGCTCCAGAGGGCTCATTTCTTATGCCCTTCATTGAAGATGCCAAAAAAGCAGGCACAGTTCAAGCTCTTTCCCTGAGGAGGTGGGGAATGAACTTGCTCCATTGGTGCAGGTCTCAGGGTGTCCCTCATGGCACTTCACTGAATCTCACCCTTAATTATGTCACTGATGGAGCTGCTGCTTCTCTGCAGGGATTGAGTCCTTTTAGCTCTTCACAAGAAATTCTTCTGGACAGCATCCTCTATGATAGAATTGCTTTTCTCTGCAGTAACGTATTCAGGGTTATGGAGAATGTTGGATGCTTTTGTAATCTGTTTATGAACAGGCTGCAGGGTTTGCTCTGTGCATTGTATTGAGTTGTGCTGGAGGTATGGAGGATTAGTTGCTGCCTGGGAACAGTGAAATAAGGGAGAAAGTACCTGAAATGCCATTAATTTGTGGAAGCATGCTATCAGCTGTCACCAGGCATCGCATGTCCAGGTGGAATGCTGCCTGTTTAGATGGGAACAGCGTCTTGGGAGTGAGAGAATTTCCTCTGGGAGCAAAGGAATGTTGATAGCCCTAGTCCAGCTGTGTGGATGTCCACAGTTCATTTGCTGAACATCAGCCCCATGTTCTGACCATGTCCTGGGATTATGATGCCCTGGTGGGGTTACAGTTCTGCAGTTAGTGCTCAGATTCAGGCATCTGTGCTCTCCTTAGGTCTCTTGTCACCTCAGCAAAGCTGCAGCAGCACAGAGAAATGCTTGGAAGAACATAGCAGGAGACATGGTGGGAGATGGTGGAGGTTGGGTCTTTGTCCCATGCAGATCTGTGCATGGCAGGAGGAAGAGGATCTCAGATACCATGGAAGTACCTGCAGGTTTAGAACATGGAAATGTGGAAATGAAGGTATCTTTCTACCAGTGTGGTGTGACAGCAGTGTGTAACTCACTGGTGTGTGCTGTCATCTAGTTCAAGGGACTGAGATATGCTGTATTTTTGGCAAAAGCTGAATGCGTTGTCCAGTGGAGGGCCACGAAGATGGTGAAGGGCCTGGAGCATCTCTCCTATGAAGAAAGGCTGAGTGAACTGGGTCTGTTCAGCCTTGAGAAAAGGAGACTGAGAGGGGACCTGATCCAGGTCTATAAATATCTAAGGTGTGGGGGGCAGAATGGTGAGGCCAGCTTGTTTTCAGTGGTGAGTGGAGACAGGACAAGGGGAAACGGCTGGAAACTGCAGCATAGGAAGTTCCGCACAAATGTGCGCAAGAACTTCTTTACAGTGAGGTGACGGAGCACTGGAACAGGCTGCCCAGGGAGGTGGGGGAGTCTCCTTCTCTGGAGATGTTCCAGACCTGCCTGGATGCCTACCTGTGCGACCTGCTGTAGGGAACCTGCTTTGGCAGGGGGGTTGGACTCGATGATCTCTGGAGGTCCCTTCCAACCCCTACAATTCTGTGATTCTGTGATGGGCACTTCTAGTGACATTGCTCACCTACCAACAGTCCTCAGGAGCAACTGAGCTCATTTGGGCTCAAGGATAGACAACAAAAGGAGGGTGCTAAAAGCAAAGGCAGTACTCTATCTTCTGAAGGAATTTTGGCTGCAGCTGCTTTCTGGGGGTATTTAGGGGAACTATGCCTTGAGCTGAGATTTCAGTAACTAAGAAGTGAAAGTCTTCCTCCTGAGGGTGCTGCTTAGAAATCCAGGATAAGCCAGTGTTGGAAGTGGGGCACAGGACAGAGCATGGATGAATGGATCTGTTCAAGTGATGCCCCTGCAAGAAAGAATGAAGTAGCCAAGAGCCGGAGGAGTGAAGAGCAATGAAGACAGCCAGCAAAGGCCTCTGGGTTGTTAGTGCTTAGTTTACTGAAGAGAAAAAATAACTAAATCTGCAATCTTGCACAAATACAAATGGAAGGCAGGCAACTTGGCATAATCCAAGTAAGAAAGAATGGGAATGAAGAAAGAGTGTTGAATAAGAGATGAGAAATTGTGTTAATTTATTATTATGGCTTTAAGGGGAATTGTGATTTTTCTGAAGCAGTTTTAATGAGCAAATTAGGAGACAGAAGTAATTCTGGAAAACAGCTCATAAAATTGTATGGGGAATCACAGAAAGGCACCCAGCAAACCTGCAGGAACTGCTGAGGAATCTTGATTGAATGCCAATAATACATAAGAAGTGCATGGAAGAGCTGCCCTACACTCATTGCCCTGGGACCATGCAGTCAGTCACTGGGTGCTGATGTCCTTTCCACCATGCAGGAGTGTTCACCTCCAACAGAACATAAGATCTGCTGTGATATGGAGAGCACAGGTCATACTGCTGAACACCTGCAGTCTGTCAGAGCTACCAGGGACAGAGAGAGGAGGAGCCTAGGCTCAGTGCCATCTTCCCATACCTCCTCAGCTCCTGCAATTGGGAGCCTAACAGGAGGGATGCCTTGCACCGTGCTCAGAATAGAGGAAAAGTAAACTGCTTTTCTGGTGATTTCACTTTGCTCCCAGAGCATGTGCAAAAGCAGGTATGTAGTAATGTCATTATTGCACCCTTCTGCAGACCTCTGTTTGTGGCCCCATTACTTGGGGGGAAGGTCTGAACGTATTGGAAAGCAGACTGCTTGATTGATTGTTTGTTTGTGGCCCTTATCATCCACCAGGCAGGAAAGACTGCTCCACTTTCTTCAAGGAGCACTTCAGGGCATCATACAGAGGGTGCCTGTTGCTTCTCAAGACAGAGAAAAGGAATTTGGGATGCAGCTGGGTTGTGAGTACTACTCTGCCTCTCCTCGCCACTTCTGTTTGCTAACAATGGGTTGCCTGTTTCAGATAAATGGTGATTTTAGCAAGTTGGCAACCAATGGTATGTGTGATCTGCTGCAATGCATGCATGTACAGGTGGGCAGGTGATAATCCTGCAGATTATCTCTGCAGGGCAGAAATGCTCTTAGCTACTTAGAGCCGAAAATCTGAACCCAGACTCGCACCTCACACAGGCAAGTTTATGAGGTCTGTGAAAACCAGTAAACTGATGATTTATTATCAAAAGAACAGAACTTACAAGTATTTTATAGACATAAGCAAAGCTCACAGTGATACCATTTGGAGGAATGTTCCTGGAGGAGGATGCACTGTTCTCCAAGGAACATTTGGCTCTGCAGGAGATGGAAAGCTGGGGAGAAGATGGGTGGCCTACTTGTTACCGATGTTTTATTGACTATGGTCTTTTTGCAGGAGAGCAGCAAATTGTATTGATGGCTTCCACCTCTCTGAAAAAATCATGCCAATTGATGGGCTCATAGGGGCTGTTTTGGGATGGGTTCCACCAGCTGCACTTTGGGGTCTGGTTTGGGACCTGGGGCTGCAGTATCAAGCTGAGCAAGTGGTGATGTTTTTGTCTGGGGCCTGCTTCCTTCCAGGCTGAGTGCAGGGACTAAAGGAGAGTCTTCTGGCGAGGAGCACCATCCAGCAGAGCTGCCTGTTCCAACAATGCAGCAAGATAAACACATGGGCTGTTTCCTTTTCCAAAGGACTGTGTGTTTTATAGGTGTCTGCAGGGCAGGCACTCGCACTAACAGCCTGCCACTCAAATCACAGGCAGCGTGCTGTAAAGGTCACTCTGTCACTTATAGGAAGTGAACCAGAATAAACAGTCTCTCCACCAGGCTTTATTTTCCAGCAGGCCAGCGGAAAGCTTCAGCTCTGCTCTCTGAGGGAAGTTGCCTGCCGTGAGATGTCTGGGGATTTATCTGGCTGCAGCTCAGCTCACTTGCACGCTTGGTCTCCTCTCCCACATCTGCTTCCTCTCCCACTTCGTGTTTGGCACCTCCTGCTTCTGGCTGTTGAGCACAGAGGCTCCAAAAGACAATCTGTTGCTGAGTTCAGATGAAGACTGCGCTGGCTGTGTAATCTCAGACTGATTTATTCCAGTGTTTTCCCTCTGGGAAATGAACCTGTTAAAAGCATCTCACTTCTCTATGAATTACTGGGAACCTGCCTAGGTTGCTGTGTACAGCATGTTTGTGATTTCAGCAGTTATTTTCAGGAAAAGCTGGGTGTGGAGAGGTGAGGGTAGCTGTATGCTCCCTTGTTCCATACCCGAGGTGAGTGTGGTACTGCTTGCTCGAGTCCTGAGAGCTCAGTGATGAGCTGCATGCCAGAACATCTGCACAGGAAAGGAAACCGGCCCTTTTCTCACTTCCCACTCACTAAAACAAAAGCTTGTTCTCAAGGTTTCATGCTTTTTCCTGAGCCATTTCTCAGCAGATGACTGCTGCAGACCAGCATGTACTGATAGCATCAAAGTTTCCCTTGGAAATGCTCCAAGGTGTTCAGCTTTCTAGACCACACGTTTGTTGTTCACACCCTTTGGGAGCTACTGATCTGCCTGCATTGAACTGGACTTTTCCTTTCTGTGCCGGTGGCTTCACGCTTTTCTCTAGTACCAGAACACAGCCAGTACTTCTCATCTCTAGCAGCTGAAGTTTATTCTTAGGGCTTTATGTACTTGGTATGCATACATGTATCAACCAAAGTACCCACGAGCATATTGACATAACAATGGTACTTTTCTCTAAGACTAAACTTGCTACTGTTCTTTGTAAGATGTATTAAACTGTTGCATGTCCCCAATCTAAAAGGGAAAATTTATTTGAGAGTCCAATAGGAACCTCTAAGACTCACTGTGGGTGAGATCACCCACCTCCAGAAAGGTGTGTCAAACACCCAATGGCTGAACAGTCCTTGTAAAATTGTTTAAGCTATCCTTGCCTTTCAGTTGCAATAGATTTCTCTGTGGTGGCTCCTAACCTAGGGCTTTCTCCTAGTTTTCATCAGCCTTGATGTTCTCTAAATGTTTTTTTTCCTTCTTCCTTTGCTTTTTTGGGGGATTGGAACTAGATGATGCTTAAGGTCTCTTTTTGACTCAAACCAATCTGTGATTCTAAGCCATAAGAAGGGTGGGATGATATGTTGGGTAAGCATCATTGCGTGCTTTTCTGCTGGGGTTACCTGATACTCATGGTGGCGTAGGGCTCCTAAGAGGAATTACCCTTTTTGGTGTCTCATCAGTTTCTAGGTCTGTGCTCTTACTCCTTGCTCATGCAGTTCACAGGTCACAGCTGCTGAGAAGCAAGAGGGAAGCTTTCCTGCCTGGGCTCTGGCTGTGAAGCAGGCATTGTTCATTGCCCAGAGCAGACAGAACCTGTGCTAGCTCGCGCTCAAGCTGTGAGAAAAGTCTGGTTTTTATCTGTGTGTGATTTTATCCTAATGGAACTGCTATTGGGAGAATCCACTTATCTTGGCAAGATCTTTATTTGGCATTTTGGATTGCTTTTTTTTGGCAGAAGCACACAGTCTGAGAAATGGCTTGCTGGGCCCAGGTGCCAAAGATTCCCTGCTGAGTGAGCAGCAGTGGGTGCAACAGGAGAGACAGTCAGTGGGGAGACCAGAGCACTGGGGCATAGCCACCCTATGGGTCTGCAGGGCAGTTGTAGGAGCTTTTCCCTCAGAAGCTGTTGACATCCTTTTTCTGTGCATGAGGAGGGAAAGCAGCCTAAAAATGGTGCTCTTGCCTAAGTTTTGAGCTTGTTCATAACCAGTCTTCACTCCAGCCTGGCTTACACCATGCTAAAAACAGTTATGTATTTTCACTGTATTGTTAATGAGGCCTTAAGTGCTCAAACAAGTCTATTGTAGTTAAGATCTCAGCATAAATGACTTTGGAAAGCTTGTTAGGAAAGGGTTATTCTGTTATGGATAACTTGTTTAGCAAGTCTTCACACAGCAAGGTTAGTTATTCCTTAAAAGACTATCTCTGGCAGAAGGAATGTGAAAGAAGTATCTAGTGGGGAATAGGCTCTTTCAGTGCAGTCTTGGACTGTAGCTTGAAGAAAACACTTCCACCTAGATAACGTGATAAAGCTGTAACGTAAAAGTGCAGTGGGTTGTGACTGTTGCTACAGCTGTTCTTGTTTCTAAAAGCATTCTCTTGGCAAAGTGAAGTGTGAGCATCCAGCTCGAGCTGTGGGAGCTGCCCTCTGCTACTGGCTCATGCCAGTGCCCTAGGCACATCCTCTCATTACACTGAGACCTTGCTTCCAAGTCCTGAGACCCATACAGGCACTGTCCCATACTCGCACCAGGCTTCACATGCAAACTCAGAGGCCCATTCTGTCTTCTTCCTTCGTGCCTTCCTCAGCCATGAGTCACGTTAATTCATTGAGGCTGCTCGTTGTGATGGGCTTTCTGTGGAGTCTTCAGTGACCAGCCCACACTTGGAGATGTGTGGGGGAAAGGTACCGTGTCATTACCAACAACTAATTGTGTTAAGTCCATTACTGTTTCCTGCTGAAAGGATCAGTATTCAGAGCCTGATGCACTCCCACAAGAAATCAGTGGGATACAGGGTTTGTATTCATTTTTGAGAGCTCAGCTGGTCCTTAATGAAGACAGTGAAGGGCATAAAATGTTACTTATAAAGTGGTTACTGTGCCCATGCAGGAACAAAGTTCATCTTTTCAAATACCGTGATTTTATTTCTCTCAAGCAGCAAAAGCTCACAGCTCTCTTTTCCAACAGCTAACTTTAAAAGAGTTTAAATATACTTTAATCTTAACTCCTGTGTGCACTGCCCTCCCTTCTTGCCTGCAATGAGCATCTTCCCCACATACATTCCTCTTCTCCTTTCCCTCCCTTCTTTGTCTCCTGTTGAAATAACTAGTTTCAGGCCACATCATCGTCTGCCCAGATTCTGACATTTTTTTTATGAATGTTTGGAGATGTAAATTAACATTTTTGTTATTCATCAGAGATAATAGCGTAGAATATTTATCCTTGTTCCAGCTGCCCTGCAGAGGAACACCCAGTTCCCAGACGGACAGGAGGGGAGGCTGCTTTATTCACTTCAGCTCTGGTATGAGCTGCTGTTTTTCTGGTCCTTCCCTGCAATTAGGTAACTTGCCATAAGGATGCCTCACATCTAAGTGGCTGCAGCCCTTTTTCCCAGAATGGGGCACACGCATCGAAACTTCCCTTTTCTCAGTAACAAGGGGAGGCCAGTCACAAACAGTTGGAGGAACTAGATAAGCACTGCTTTCTCCACCAGCACTGCAAGTTCTTCTCTTGCTGAGAGCTTGCACTTGCACACACAACCAGCACAAACCTCACTGGAATATGGCTCACGTGCAGAAATCTGCTAGGAGTGATCCTACTAGAGGCTGGTAACCTCATCAAAGCACACAGTCTCGTAGAATTGTCAAGGTTGGAAATGACCTCTTAGATCTTCTAGATCTCTTCTTGGTGTCAGATGCAAACTTACTGAGGGTGCATTCAGTCACCTCATCCAGATCATCAGTAAAGGTTGGGCTGACAGGCCTGTAGTTCCCTGGATCCTCCTTATGACACTTCTGGTAAATGAGAGTCACGTTGACAAGCTTCCAGTCCTCTGGGACCTCTCTGGTTACCAGGACCATTTATAGATGGTGGAAAGTGGCTTGGTAATTGCCTCTGCCAGCTCGCTCAGCAGATCCCATCCAGCCCTGTGGCGGTCCAGGTGGAGTAGCAGGTCTCTCACTGTTTCCACCTGAATTGTGGTGGGTTAATTCTGTTCCCCATCCCAGGCTTCCAGGTCAGGGTGTAGAATGCCCCTGGAATAATTGGTCTGAATTTTAAAAACAGATGTAAAGAAGACACTTAAAACCTGAGCTGGACAGATGGTTCTGCAGTAATCGTTGAATTACAGAATGGCTTTGGTTGGAAGGGACCTTAAAGACCATCCAGTTCCATTTCTTTTCTGTAAGGAACAAACTTCTCTGAAACTGTGGTGAATAATCACACAAACAGGACTGATGCAAAGCTGGGCTTCTGGGGGCACAGGATCAGGATTATCAGCAGGGACCAATGTATTTTCTCACCATGGGAAAGCAATACTCACTGCTCCCATGTGATAAATGTTTTTGCTCCTTTTTTTTCTGAAGCATCTATCGTGTCACTGCTAAGGAAAAGATGTAGGATACAGGAATGTCATAATTTACTATAACATATCTTCTTGATATTTCAGAGAACATAGCATCTCTCCTGAACACCTGATTCCCTGTTGCATTTTTATAATGCAGTCACATTGACAAATACTGCACATTCATTAAACTAGCAGGAGTAGAAGAAGCTTTTAGGTATCTTTATTAACTGTATTGTTGTTCTGCAGCTGAGTCTTTCTTGAAAAAAAATGATCAGAGACAAAATACGAGTCCACTTTGCTTCCTTTCCTGGACAGCTATATTTATCCAAGGTTCACGTTTGCCCTAACCATTCTGGAAGTCATAACTGGCAAAATATGTGACTCAACCAAGCTGCTGGCAGAGCAATTTCTAACAGCAGTCCTTGAGATGGGACACAGGCAAAAAAGCTTTTATTATCTGTGGACTATTGGCATTGGTTCCTGGCACTCAGGTATGTAGGAATCCCTAAAAACACTGCTAACCAAAATACACAGCTGATCTTCAAGGTAGAACTATGCATCCCAGATTACTAGCTCTGTGATAGGAAACTTGATATTTCTCTGTGAATTTTTTTTAGGGAAGAGAAATTAAATTCATTCAGGATCAAATGGAGAACTTAAAATGATTCCCTCAAGTGAGACTTGAAGATAGGTGTTAGGAAGTTATGTTTGTTTCACTCACAGGATGATGGAGGAGTAATGGCAGTTTGTGCTTTGCTAGTGCATATGCCCATTTGTTTTAAAGCTGTAACATTTTAATCAAAAATAAATCAAAGGAATGAAAATGTTCCGGAGGAGAGTTACTGCCCCTGTGCATAGCTACACCAGTATGATGATGTGCTTTCATATCAAATGGAAATTGGAAACAAGGGTGGGCTGAAGCACTGTGCTGGCTGCAGGCACGGATATCATCTCCTGGAGCACTGCAAAGTAGCTGTGTGCCTTCTTGCAGCCTCCATGTAATGCTGCTCAGAAACAGCAGCAAGGGGGGCAAGGAGAGATCCCACCTGTGGCTTGTAGGACAAATGCCCCAGTCAGCAGCCAGCAAGCTGTTATTCTGACAGGTTTATTGTTCCATTAGTTCTGCAGGGAGAGATGGGCTGAGAACAGGAGTTGCCCAGGGACATTGTGTGCTGCTGGAACAGAAGAAAACTCTCCAAACAGGCTTCTAGTTGTGAACCTGACATACTGTAACATGCTGTGAGCTCATCCAAGCATTAACAAAGGAGAACAATTCCAGTAACCTTACATTTGCCACTGTTGGCATGAGAAGTGCAACTAGACCAGATGAAGTTCTGCCCCTGCTCAAAGATAAGATATCCAGAAAATGTCCTTCTTTGCCAGTGAAGCGACTCTGGATTTTCAGTGGAGCACATAAATACCAAACTCAGCCCATTGTTCTCTGTTTTGTTCATGTTTCTTAGACACAGAATAAAATCATGTTCTGTCCAAGCAGCAGCCCCCAGCTGTGCTATTGTACAGGGCTGTGGCACTCAGGGACACATGGCTGGCACTTGGAGGTGACTCCAGGCAGACATCAGAAATCACAAGCAACTTTCAGAAACGCAGCCCTGCTAATGATGTTACCGAGGCTGTGGCAGTTCTTGTCGAGATTATTAAATGAAAAGGTGTTTTCATTAGGATGGAAATTCTGGCCCTGCTGAAATCAGAGGTGAGGGTTTAGTTAGGCTGATTGGAGCCTGCATTCCTTATTTGTATTTTCACAGCTTCGCTGCTCATTCTACAGGGGAAAAAACTAAGCAAATTTTGGGGGAACATTACATTTGCCTTTCCAAGTGGTTCTTGTCCCCTCTAGCTAGCAAAAAATCTGCATGTAGATCCCATTTGTGGGTTATGCTCTTGCCCAAGGAAATAAATGGGGAAAAGAAGAACAGGGCAGAAATCTCTTTCCATTGCCTAACAAGCAGTTGTGCTTCCAAAGCCAGAAACCCAGTGGCCTTAATTGAATGAATAATGTTTTTGCACTATTCCTGATCCTCTGTAAATTAATTACTAATTGTTTTCAGTAGTACCCATCTGTGACATGCACGATCAGGAGACTGAGATCACTCTGAATTTACACCAAATGCAACAAGAGTGAGGGAACAGCTGCCACGAGGTTTTCTGATGCGGAGTGAAAGGGTTTTGAAGCTGCTTTATGTCCCCAGGTGAGCAGATGTACAGTGCAAAACCATCTCCTGTGAATCACACTGTGTTTATCAATTGTCTCACTGATGGGCTTTGCAGAATAAATCGAGTTTGCTTTGGTTCTTTCATCCCAGTAACCTTGCTAAAAACTATATAGCCACTTCCTAGGGGCTCTTAGGTTCCCTATTTTCTTTTTTTTTCTCTGCCTTTTCCAGAACTCTCCTCAAGGTTATTCTTTCATTTTAAGGTCTCTTTCTATCTCACATAATAGAGATGACTGCAAATGCAACACCTCAAAAGGAAGTGGCTCTGAACTGCTCATCACCTGGGGAAAATGTACTAAAAGGCTCTTGAGCACAAACTGCAGAGAGAAATTGGCAACCGTAGAGCTGATAAAACTGTGCAGGTATCATGAGTACATTGGGGTTTGTAGAACATGCTGTTTTCAGAAATTCCAGAAGAGAACTGCTACAAAAATGTGACCCTTCTTTGTTACGTATTGCACATTTTAGGTCAATAGTGTGCTCTGTAATCCTTTCATCCCGAGAAAAGACCCCAGAGATTGAGTCAATAGGCTTTGTTGGGAATAATACTGTTTCTCTGATCCTGTGGAAGTGTTCCAGTGTTCTGTTTTTCTTGCAGACATGTACAGCATCAGATAGGTCTGTTTAAGACCTGTGATTGCAGCAGGCAGCCAAGCACCAGACCCTCAGCTGGAAAAAAACAACTGAGGCCCCATGATTTTAATGCGTGGCTGCAGAGTCATGCCACTCCAGCACCCAACCCCCTCATCTTGGGATGCAACTAATTACAGCAAGTAATTAGATTTCCTCATCCCCTCCAGACTGACTCTGTAATCCATTTTTACTATTCTTGCAACAATAGACTGTCTGAAACTATCCAGAAGTCCCTGCCCTATAGTGTTCCTATTAAGGAAGTCATTCCTATTTCCAATCTCAACATCGTCAGGCTGAAAAACAGAAGAAAACAGAGCAAAACAAAACAAAAGAATAAGAAAATAAATCCCCATGGTTCTATTTGTAAATTCTTCAGAGAGGAAGCAAACAGATTTTCCAGCACCTTCATATTTCACACAGCCTTTGATGATTTTCATTATAAAAACTGATTTTGCAATGAGAGGAAAAAGCCTGAAAGAAGCATGCTGACAATGGGACTGTACAAAAGAGTAAGAGTCTGGTAACTTTGCTTAGCCCATCTCTGGAGGAAAAGTATTGCCTTCCAAGAACAAGCGGCTGCCTGCCCCGCACCAGGCGTGCTGCCTTAATCACAGCACAGCTGGCAGCACTGGGGTTCATGATCCAACTGCACAGTGCAAATTGGTGTGAACTCTCCCTTCCCAGTCCTCTCAAGGTGTTTGTGTTTTTGACACATGTACACTCCTCGTTTCGATACTGTGATTGTATAAAGCAAGAACCAAAAGCCAACCCCTCGGAAAATATTTCTGAAGTGTTTCAGCGACTTTCTGTTTTCCACTGTGCAGCTTGTAATGGGCTGCTGAGGAAGCTTAAAGGAGAGAAAAAGGAATATTTGTTGTGTCAGTTGGCACACTTCGATCCTATGAACATGCAAGGTGCAAAAAGAGCAAACAAGCTTTTCTTAAGCACTGAATGCTGGAAAGATTTCCAAACTAGTGATGTTTGATCTCCTGAGAGAGGACTGTCCAGAGCAGTGGAGAAAAAAAAAAACAGCAGCCACTGGGGTTGGTTGTTTTAGCATCTGTGAAAGAATTTGCACTGCAAAATCCAAATGGCAGTGCAGAGGGCCCATCACCACAGCGTACGAAGCTCTTACAGATGCATAGGATGAGCAGAAAGCTGGGGAATTAGGACTCAACCGGGTTTTGTGTTGCTGTGCCTTCATCTTGCTGTTTTATTGATGAGGGTCAGTGTCAGAGCCCAGGAGCTGAAGTAATGAGATGGCAACAAGTCATGGGAAAGGAGATCTTGGGAGAAAAAAGAAATGAAATCACTTGGCTCTTGTCTAAATATCTCTTTGATGATGAGATAGGTGACAGAAGATACAAAGAGCAAGGCCACAAAACTGCTGCTGCTCTGTGATCAAATAAGCCTCCCGCTATCATTCCAAAACCACAAAGCCTTGGACAAATATGGTGACTAAGAAAGAGAGAAAGATGACCTGACGCCTCGTAAAGTACTAAAATGAGCAGATCAGACAGAGATGAAGAACAAAGTACTGAGAGGAAGTATAGGTAGGGAAGTGTACATAAACAAAAAGGAAAACTGCCACCAATATGATTGGGAATAATGCCACTGAGGAGGTGAGTGGCAAAAGAACGAGGTTCATCTGTCCTGGAGGACTCCCAAATTGGATTTCATTTCCTGCTTACAGAGACTGCAGTGCTCTTTTAGAAACTCTTTTGTCTTTTCTCACCAGCAGCTCCAGAGAAATTAAAAAAAAAAAAAAAAAAAAAGAAAGAAAAAAAAGGAGCAGAAATATGTTTAAATCACCCCAGAGATGAGACAGACCTTTGTAACACTGAGAACCAGACACAGGGAAGTGAAGCCATAAATATTGTCACACCAAACCAACTGTAAAGAGGCTCACTTCATTCCTTGTGATCTGAAGATATTTCTGGGAAGTGCAAGAAGAAGGAATGACATTGAGGCATTCAATGAAGGAGAGTCAAGTGTGTGAACGTGACACATCAGAGAAGCAGTGATGGAAAAGCCAAGCAATGCAGATGGAATAAGCAGTGAGATAAAGGTAGAGAAAGCTTCTGGTCTAAGTATAGATGAACAAAGTTGTTCGTTCCATCAGCTTGTTTTCTGCTGTTAGACTTCTAAAGGAAGTGCAGTTGGACTTCTGTTATGCTAAAGGAAGTGCAGTTTAGTTACAATCTCTGAAAATTACCAAGACCAGGTCAAAGCTACCAGATTCTGCTTCAATATCTCTTTTTAAGATTAAAAAAAAAGCCCTACAAACAAACCAAGAAAAATTCCCACTTTCCCCCTGCCCCCAGCAATCAAACCTGTGATGTCTGAAATCTTTGACTAACAATACAGGACACAGAATGAAGTCAAGGCTAATCCTGCCTAAGTGTAGATAATAATGTCACCATTAAAACAATGAATGAAGACATTATGAGATAGAATCATAGCAAGGGGTGTTAGGTTTCCTTTGATGATCAGTTTTTCTTTCAAACAAATAACTAGCTGATTTCTCACAAAAAGCAGTAGGGAAGGTGCAGAGGAAATTTCAGCCACAAAAAATCCTCAGCCCAGACAAGTGTTTCAGGCTAAGATATGAACACCTATGCCTGTAGAGTGACTGATATTGAAGTATGTGGACTTGGGACTGCCACCTGAGAATATCCCTTTTGTGTCATGTTAAAACCTACCTGCTACTGAGGGGGATGAGCATTCATCAAATAAATTTTGAAGCTGGAAGAGTCCAGGGCTTTAGGTCCTGTTTCCCAATAGAAAGAGAAGGAAATCCAAAAGTAGTCAAGAACATGTTCACTTCAAGTCAACTGCCAAACCCATATGCCAGCAGTGTACCCAATACAATACTGGGGCTGAGAGCTGTTCTCAGTGCATGTACACTTCACATGCATATAGAATCATAGAATCATAGAATCACCAAGGTTGGAAAAGACCTAAAAGATCATCCAGTCCAACTGTTCACCTATTCCCAATAGCTCCCACTAAACCATGTCCCTCAACACCACATCCAGTCTTTCCTTGAACACCCCCAGGGTCGGTGATTCCACCACCTCCCTGGGCAGTCCATTCCAGTGAAGGACAAAAACTGGAGGAGAAGAAATAAGCAAAACTAACTGAAAATCAAATAATGCCTAGCATGATCACGTTTTCTGTAATTCAGCCAACCTAAAAGCCTATGAGAAGGCAAATTTCCTAGAAAAGTTTCCGAGGAAACAGCATCTTCTAAAAGATGTTCGAAGGGGGAGGATGAGTTATACTATTTAAAGGCTTAAAAAAAAAAAGAATAAAAAAGAAAAGATTTAACTCTGCCAGTAGGAAATATCTTCATTGCTTCCTTTAGAAAGTTTATCTTACTCTTCATCAACGAGTGTACTGCACTGATGTCCATAGGAGTAATTCAGACTCAACAATATTGTCCCTTTGAAAGCGGTGTCTTGGTGGGCAGGCTTGATATGTTTAGCAAGTTTTTTGGATGTGTTACACTCTTTTCCAGTGGATTCTCCCACACGATGTCACAGCTGGTGTCTAAGAACATATTTCCTGAGAAATTGATCTGAACTGATAAGCTAATTAATAAAAGCTTGAGAGCAGTCCTCTTGCTGTTCTGATGCTGCACAAATTTTTGCAGCAGAGGATCGCAGCACTGATTTTTATCATAAATCATAAATCACTGTTGCTTTCTGTAAAGTCTTTGACAGCTTGCTTTGGGTAGTGTAGAGGAATATTCTACAAGATGACACAGCAAACATATGTTCAAGGATCTGTTCAAGATGCTTAATTGCAACAGGGCATGAGGACAGGTGTGGGAACACAGCATAGCAAGCTACTTTCAGTAACAGATGATCAGATTCCCCATAGGTTTTTCAGAAGGTACTCTGTAATACTATCAGAGACAGGAATGAGAACGCTGAAATGGCAGCATTTTAAGATATTTTACACTACTGCAAGACAGTGGGGAGCCCTGGTTCATAAAGTCGATCAGTGTTATAGTTTCTTCTCTTTGAACACTCACAGCCAGAGCAGAAGCTTTGTCATCCCTTTCCTCCATCTGTACACTGGGTCCAAATGAATTGCCTGCACTAGTGGATGGTGAAGAGAGTAAGTGCTTCCACAAAATGGTGCTTTTTAAAGAAAACCTTTAAAATAAAACCGTGGCCATCTGTCAGGGGAAAGCACAGATATGCTTTTAACCTCCAGAAAGCTTTGCAGACACTGACTAATTAGTCCTTGCAACATAAGAGGGCTGATTTTTTCCCAATTTAGAGTGGGAAGTCAGCAGGGGCATCTTGTATCCCGGGGCAGGAATTAAGGCTCCCTGGGAGGCAGGGATATTGCAATCTTTTTGTAGTGGCCAACAACACTTCCAAGTGGGGTGTGCAAAGTTAGGCACTTCTAACCCTGCTTACACACTCCTGATAAATGAAAGGCTTGTTTTTTTTCCACAAGTGCTGCACATCCAGATGCTCCCATTGATTTTATAAATACTAAATATCCAACTTGAAAAGGAGTTGCAGGTGCTCAATCCTTTGAATATAATGCCATTAAAAAGGGTGTGAATTAGAGCTACTCAGCTGAAGTGTCCATCGATTTGTTAGCTGAACTGGAAAATTCTTCCCATGCTCTAAATATTTTTGAGTTGATCTGAAAAATGTTTTCTTTTTAATCAAAATAACTTCTTCTCCCATGCATTTTTTTATTCTGTGTTGAATAGAATGTTCCATTACATTTTCTGCAGTGCTTTAAATAAACAAGAACTTTAGGTAGCTTCTGTCTTGAAAAATCACAAGATTTCCTCTATCATTTAGAACTGCCAGATTAAAACCTTCCCCTTTTTGTATATATATATATATATATGTATGTATTACCTAAAGCATTCAATCAAATTCATTAAATTTGAGTACATGAACAGTTTCTGTTGACTCATAACTCCACATTCCAGCGAATAAATCATTCTCTTGTCTATAACTGTAGGCTTGGGAACCATACTGGTCACACTGGCAGAGTGATGGTTGCTCTCTGGTGAGAGCTTTGGATTCATAATCTGCTTGGCAGCTCAGGACCCACAGCTTCCAGCCCTCTCCCTTGCCCCTTTGCTGCAGGTTACCAGCTCTGAAGCAGAGATTATTTGCTGAGGGAGAAGATCACTGAAAACAGAGGTGAGAATTCATAAAAATGGAAAGTAGGAGAAATGTAAATGTAAAAGGAGCCCATGAAAAAGGTATATGTGGGCCATAACTTCCACGAGGCCTCCACACTGATAGTTGCTGAATGAGGTGATGATGGCAAAAAGGAAAATCCAAAAGGAGGTGTGAAAAACAGATGATAAAAGCACCCCCAAGAAACACATTAACACAGGAGAGTACACGAGTGGTTCATCCCTCCACTGGGTTGCAACACATTAGGATATTCCCAACGTGACCTCAGCTCTTCAGAGGGACATAAATGAATCTGCAGTCCAATGATGATGTAATTGAACGTATTACTTAAGTCCTTGCAATTCCACTGAAGAGTCACATATATTGAAGTGGATTGTTTTGAAAATTGCAGTCCAATTTTGTGTGTGTTTGTCCTAAGTGAACTAAAAGCTATTTAGGATACGGAGCTAAAGAATATATGTTCAAGGCTTAGGATGTTCAGATGAGTTTTTTTTTGTAAACAGCTCTAAAGCCTAATGATTTTATTTATTTATTTTGCATGGATAAGAAATGGTTTTCAAGCATGAACACTGCACATCAAGAAATGTGCAAACTAAAGTATGACAAAATATTTTATAGGCAAAGTGACTTTTCATAATAATGGAATAATAAATGCAGAAAAGGAAAATGCTAAGTGCAAATGCTGGAATATATTCAGGAGTGCATTGTATGGCTTCTGCAGCTGCTGGAGAGCCACATACACATGTGAATCCATCACCACTAGGAAAGTGGTCATCCAGGGCACCTCTGAGCAGTGAGCTTGTGCTCCTCCTTACCACTTCGCTGCCAGCAATTGCTTTTGATCAATCACTATTAGGAAAATCAAAATGGATCAAAATGGAAGATAGAAAGAACAGTCTTTTATTTGCAGCAAGAAAGTCACAAATCCATCAAAAGTTTCTGTATGAGTCCTTGTGAGGGTTTATTGTGCAGCAGCATTCTTTGCACTTCAGTTTGGGACAGGAAGACGCTGTGCTTTGCTGGAGAGGACGTTGTGTTATTTCTGTTACACTCTGTTTTCTGTTGCCTGTTTTCCCTGTGTGTTAAAGCCCAAGTTCAAGAGATAGGAAGACATTTACCAGTAGTTTGATGGTGCTCCATAGCTTATTGCAATACAAATGACACTGCTGTTACTCGGGAAGATGGAAAGGTTTTTTGATATTAAAGATCTGTAGTGGTACGTGATGTGGCTAGCATCCCTCACACCTCAACTGCACATACAACACAGCTGCTCAATTGATTAAAATAGGCTGCTTTTATCAAATATTAATCCATGTAGAACACAAGCTGACTAAAATCTGGTGAACATTAAAGGTTTGCAGCATGTTGAAGGAGTGAACAGCCCCTCAGTTTTGTGCCTTTTCACATTTAAGTTTTCTATGGTTTATGCACTGTCCAGTGATGTGATAACCTACAAATCAAACAGAATGGTAAAGTGGTGAAGGAGCAGAAACTTCAATCAAAATGTGCTGAGTTTCTTCACAAGGTTAGGATTATTAATAGTAGTTGTGCTGCAGTGGTACCAAGAGACCCTACATGAAATTGGAGCTGAAATATGTGTTACCTACAAATAGAGAAAGAAAAAAAAAGTCTTGGAGAAGTTATAGCTTAGACTAACAAAGCTAAAAGAAAGTTTAGAACAAAAAGACAGTAAAGAGCAAGACAGGGTAGGAAGTGCATTCTTAATGCTGATACGGTTCACCCACAATTGTATGGGCGTTTAAGGGCTCCTGGGGCAATTCCCCAAGTGCCCAGCTCTATCTTTTCAAAAGGAGGAAAACAAGATGAGTAGGAAAGATATTAATCCTTAAATGTGGTCAAAACAAGTAGGAGGCTGTATCATAATATGTTAATCTGATGACAGACGTAAGGAATGTCACTGTGTGGCGGAGAAGAAACACGACATGCAGGAAACAACTCTGTTATGACTTGAAAACACGATTAGAATTGCTCTTCTGTTCTCTCCAAGGATTTCTGTTACTGTCTCTCCTTTTAGCCAAGTTCTGTCGGGCATCAGCCACAAAGGACCCAAGATCCCTTGTCACTTCCCTGAAACTCTCCTCACTCATTACTGAAGAGCTGCTGGTGTTGCACAGGGCAAGGGGCAAGTATCTGCCAGCATCCAGGGGCAGGTGGCTGCAGCACGTCCCACTCACAGGCACTGATGGAAGTGTTCTCCTGGTAAGGTTTGATGTCACGGAAAGTCAATGGTCTGTAACCTAAGATGATTGCTAATCAACCGTAGGTCAAGCGCTAACCACTTGCCAGTGTTAGCTGAAGATGATCCAGCACTTTTCCTACAAAAAGGGACCTGTGCTGGTTTCTTGGTATTTAAAAGGATGTGTAGAATTATCAGGATCAGAGTCACTACAAGGGATAAATAAGTGACAAAGTTATAAAGTACTGCTGCAGTTCTTCCATGCCGTAGATCATCAAACTCAATTGAATTCCTGTTTAAAGTTGTGGAAGTGCTTTAGCATAGCCCAAAGACACAGCAAAATGCCCAGTCTGACTTAAACATTTGCGGTTAGGACCAGCTTATGACAGCCACTGGACAGCTCTAATGAATGACTGTTCTCATTGAATCGCAGAATTATGGAGTGTCCTGAGTTGGAAGGGAGGGACACACAAGGATCATCCCGTCCAGCTCCCGGCTCTACACAGGACCACCTACGTCTGAGAGCGTTGTTCAAATGCTCCTTGAGCTCTGGCAGTTTTGGGCCATGCCCACCACCCTTTGGCTAAGAGCTTTTCCCTAATCCCCAACCAGACCCTCCCCTGATGCAGCTCCAAGCTGCTCCCTCAGGCCCCTCCGCTCCCTGTGAGGAGCTGCAGCCGCCATCAGGCCTCTCCTCAGCTCCTCTGCTCTGAGCTGAGCAAACCCAGGGACCTCATCTGCTCCATCTTGCCCTCTAGACCCTTCCCCATCTTTGTAGCCCTTCTTTGGCCACATTCTAATAGTTTAATGTCCTGTTTGTACCGTGGCACTTAAAACTGCACACAGTACACCGATGCAGTGCAGAGCAGACAACAGAAGAGAAGCTGTCTCCATCTGCAGCTTGTTAAGCTTCAACACTGCATTGCTGTTTGTCTCATTTTTAAACCTGTCAAAATTTTTGATTTTCCCAAGTTTTTCTCCTTCGAACAATGCGACAAAATTACTTCTAGACTCACTGTTCATGAACAGGTACTTCATAGGCATGCATAAGTGTAGAACAGCAAGAGAATGGCAGTCAGAACAGTTTGTGGAGATGTGTTCGTCTGTACAGAAGCACAGTAGGTCATTGGCATGACAACTATGAGAGCCACTCTTGGCCTCTTCATTTTCCTGCTTTTATATGCTTGGATTTCATAATTGGTGTGATGATTGTAAATATTACAGCTTCCCTATCATAATTCTTAACAATTTATTTTATTATAAATCTGCCCAGATGAGACGGTAATGAGTCCATAAAAAGATCTAAAATGCTCGTTAGAAAAGCATTGTTCACAGGTTAATTAAAACGTGTCTTCTATGCGAAGTATTTATTTCTTCATTAAGCTGGCCATTCTGCAAAGTCTGTCTTCTTTTCCACGTGTGTTTTATACAAATGTATACCCAGTGGCAGATTTACAGGTTGAATAGATACACTAAACTCAGTCATAATAACCCTCACATCATTAGGGGCCTTGAGTACTCTTTGCTAGATGTTCAATAGATGCATAGATGAACATAAAACTACACATGCAGGCCTGCAAGAGCAAACTGCTGACTACAACTTAGGACTGGTGTATGGAGATCTGTGAGCATACTGCAGCTTAGAAAAATAAGCTTGAATTTTCTGATACAGTCCATTTTTATTGATGTCACTGTGAATTTAGGTCAGATCTTCAAGACCTATATACAAGTATCCGACAGGTCATGATTGCATGTATGTATGTTTGCATATGTTGCATGTTATGCAAACATAAATGCCCTCACTTGGACACAAGAGATAGCTAATCATAATAAGTCATAATTAAGGGAAATTTATCTGTGGCTTCTAAAAAGACCAAATGCAGCAGTACTTCATATCACAGCTGGCACCTTGGTATGCTTTAGTGGTTATAAATAAGATTCTTTAGTAATCGTATTGCAAACAATTACAACACTGATATTATTAAGGATGATGCACAGAGCCTATAAGCACAATATAATCCATCCACCCTTGCCAATGAGCTTAACAGAAGCCATCTTGGATAATCAGTGCCTCAGGAAAGCTTGGCCAGAAATACTGTGACAAAACTCTGCTTCTTCCAAAATTGTCAGGAGCTCTTTCATCTCAGGATCTAAGGTTTTCACTGGCAAAAATGGCTAACGGCTGTGATGCTCTCTACATTTTGGTACAGCCACACTGAGGTTACTCCAGGCTGGGTCTCAGCAGGTGATTGGCACCCCCTGTGTACCCTGACACATTCCTGTTATCAGAGAGCCAAGCAGGACACCAGTCCTTCCCGGATTTACTTCTTTTAAGGCTGCAGCTGAAATAGGCACATCAATTAAAATGCTTAATTCTGGGTGTTTTCTGTTCCTGCACTCCCTCTTCTGGCTTTCCAGAATTATTTAGCAAACTTCTTACGCTCACAACATCAGAACAACTCCAGAATGTTATGACACAGCACAGTTACAACGACAGCACGTGTTTGGCAGCAGACACCATGGGAAGGACTGCTATTAAATAAATTAGAACATGCCCACAGCATCCACACACTTCTGTAAATATACATTCCAAGCAAGTTTTGGAGAAAAAAATAATACAGCTACTGGAGCAATAGTTGCAGTGTTGTCTGTGTGTGTGCAGGGGAGCTTCACTGGGCTGTGTGCACTGGCTCTCTTGCTAGCTGTCTCTCAGGAACACTCATGATAACAGTGCACTTACCTTTGTCCCCAGAAACTGGAAAGCACTTCACATATTTTCTTCTAAACTGAATAACAATAGCATTGTTAAATAACCATTCTCCCACACCGTTTGAAATCAAAATATTGTAGTCATGTACAGCTGAAATTGATTTTTTATGATTTTCATTGATGAACCCGAGAGACAAAAGAGGAAGATCAAAAATGTGGTGCTAAAAGTTTAAAATATAAAACACTTTAAGTACTGTTAATTCTTAATATTCTTCTAAACATCCCTCCTACTGCCAGGTAAATGTGCTGATGCCAACCCCTGAGAGAGGACACATGGAAACAGCTCCTGCACCAACAGTGGAAGGTGGGGTAAATAAAACTTTCATACATCTCACTGCGTATTTACAATGTCCTTTTCTAAGCTGTAAACAGTAAATAAAAAAGCCTGCTTTTATTTCAGGAATATAATACAGGTACACAGACACAGAAACAATATCACATAGTCCAGCTGCACACTGAACAGCCATCTGCTTGGGACTGCTCTCGTCCTTCCTTCAGTAGACTACATTTGGTCACCAGGAACTCTCAAGATGGTTTGATAAGTGGCTTTGTAACACAAAATCATAGAATCTTTAAGGTTGGAAAAAACCTCCAAGGTCATCTAGTCCAACTGCCAACCCATCACCAATATTGCCCACTAACCACGTCCCTCAGTGCCCCATCTACGTGTTTCTTGAACACGTCCAGGGATGGTGACTCTATCATTCCCCTGGGCAGCCTATGTCAGCACCTCACCATTGTTTGAGAGAAGAGTTTTTTTTTCTAAAATAATATCTACGTGGACCTTGCATTTTCAGTTTCAGAGTTTTGCCTTAACAAAGCAGTGTAAGAGGGTGCTTTGAAATGTATATTGATCATAGGAACCAACACATCCCAGTAGGGGTAATGTCTGGCTTCTCTGTGGATTTTACCATTGGGGGAGGTCCCAAAGCCCAGTGTCTCTGAGGAAGTGCCTCATAACCGTGGGGAATTCCTGCCATGGAGATGTCTCAGAACCACACAGTGCCTGTGCTCCACTCTTACAAATACAGCAGCGCGTGGCTCAGGTGAGTCATGCCACTTTCTGCCTCATGCCCAATTAATTGCTCAGAGCTCGTGTAACTTGTGTACCGTTACATGGCACGTTGCAGCATGCAGGGCTCACTTTTGCCAGTCCTTCTGCCGCTTGTACTTCTTGTGACAGAGGTGCAACCCTGTGGGGTGCCTGTGATGCTGTGGGGCCAGGAGCCCCTGAACACTGCTGTATCTCACTGCCAGCTGCGGTCTGAGGGACTGGGCCCTGCAGGGATGATTTCAAAGACAGCAGTGGAGCTGTCAGCACGTAGAGAGCTGCTCTTATGTGGGACTATTGGAAGGATTAGGGCCAGTGGTTTGTTGCATTTGGCCTTTGTATGTCATGTAGTACTTTTGAAGCACAGTTTCTTACGGCAGAGAATCACATAATTGTTTGAGCTGGAAGGGACCTCTAAAGGTCCAGCTGCCCTGCAATGAACAGGGACATCCACAGCTCCTTCAGGTTGCTCAGAGCTGCTGGGCAACCTGTTCCAGCGTCTCTTATAAAAAACTTCTTCCTTATGTCCAATCTAAATCTCTCCTCTTTTAGTTTGAAACCTAGTCCTATGAACTGTGTGAAGACTCTGCCCTGTTCTTTCTTATAGCCCCCCTTTAGATACTGAAAGGCTGCTATTAGGTCATCTCGGAGCCTTCTCATCTCCAGACGCAGCTCCTTCAGCCTGTCCTCATAGGGGAGGCATTCCATCCCTCGCATCATTTTTGTGGTCCTCTGGATGCACTCCAGCAGGTCCACGTCTCTCCTGTACTGAGGACTCCCCATGTAGACTCAATTCTCCAGGTGAGGCCTCACCAGCGCAGGACAGAGGGGCAGGATAACCTCTCTCAACCTGCTGACCACGCTTCTTTTGATTGCAGCCCTTTTAAAAAGAGTAGAAATTTTACTCCTCCGCTTTCCAGCGAGTGGCACAGCTGTCAAACCTCGGGGGCCGGCGGTGCGGGGCGGTGCGGGGCAGTGCGGAGCTCCCAGCCGTGCCACTGCCGCCCCCTCCTGGCCGGGCCAGGCGCGGCGGTGCTCGGGGCGCCCGGAGCCGGGCTCGGAGCCGCTCGATAGGGTCGGGGCGTAGCGGCACGCGTGACAAAGTGCCCGCCGCGGGGCCGAGCGGCGGTGCGGGTTCTGCTGGTTAAAGGAATTAAACCAACCGTATTGTAAAGGCAGCGAGGACGGTGGGAACTCTCCGCGGGAGCCGTGAGGGAAGAGGCACGGCCGCGGCCGGAGAGAGGCGGTCGGGCCCGTCCCGTCCCCACAGGTGCCGGAGCCCCGCGGGCTGCACGTCGCGGCCCGGCCAGCAGGAGGAAGGAAGAGGAAGTGCGAGCGGCGCCGGCGGGGTACCGCGGGTCCGGGGCCGCGGGATGGGATAGCGCCGCTCGCCGCGCTCCGAGACGCCGAGGAAGGGGGCACGGCGGCGGCTGGATCCGTTCGGCGGCGGCGCGCTGCGGGCGCGGGGCCGCCCGCAGCAGGAGGTAAGCGGGCGGGCTCGGGGCTGCGGCGGCGGCGAGCGACGGGACGGGGCGGGGCAGGCGGCGAGCACCGCACCTGCCCGCAGCGGAGCGGGCACGGCGCCCGGCGGCCGTCGCTGCGAGGAAGACGAAGTGCAGCCCGCCGCTGTCAGAGCGGCGCGGCCCCGGCCAGCGGCCGCGGGGCGGCCCGGCCTGCCCGAGAGCCCCGCCCGCCGCCCTGCCCTGCCCTCACCGCCGCGGGCCGCCCCCAGCGTTCGGAAGCCGGCAGCGCGGGGCGGCGGGGTGAGTGGCGAGCGCGGGAGGCGGCCGGAGGAGCCCGGCAGCAAGTGCGTGCCGCGGGAGGGGGGCTCGGCGCGGTACGCGGCGGCGGGGCAGCACCTCCTCCGCCGCTCGGATCCGGGGAGCGGTGGGGCCGCTGTTGGCGAACTTGTGATCCCGGCGGTAGCGGTGATGGATCCCGCGGGTTTAGGGCTGTGCAGCCCGGTAGGGTGGGTGGGTGTCGAGTCCCGAAGGCTGTGAGCGTTTCTGGCACGGAGCCTTCGCAAAGTTTATTTTGAATATCTTTTCCTTGCAGAACTGAGACAACTGTCCAGCTCTCCCCTGAGAATGATACAAAGTAAATATAGGAGTTCCTGAGAAATAACAGTGAGTATATTTCGAATCAGTGCTGTTTTGTTGTTGACGTTATAGGAATAGCCCAGAACCTGCCGGTGCTCGGGGTGTGAGTGCCAACGATAATAAGAGCGCAGGAAGCCCAGCGCGTGTTAATTGCCTCGGTATAAACATGGTTGCCTGTAGGCTGCGTGTCGTGATACACCATTCACAGTGCAATTTCAGGATGGGGATGTTTTTAGATATGCTCGTAAGCGTGTGGATTCTCTGTGTCTGTGTCCTCAGCTGCCTGATCGCCCCCTGTTACAATATTTATCTTTGGTGGAGAGGGGAAATTGAGTAAGAACTGCACAGAGCTCAGCGCTGTTCTATGAGGACGTGGTTTCCTTCTCTTCCTCTGAGCTGCTCTCCTTCTTCCCCCAAGGCACAGACACGCGTGCCGTGCCGCCTCAGCTTCATTATGTAACTGTGTGGGCATTTATGGATCTGTCACCGTTCGTGTCCCTTCCATCCTCTGTGCCGTTCCTGCCTGACTGGGGGAGTTTGTGGAATACTGCACAGGAAAGAAAAAAAAAGAAAAAAAAAAAAAAAAAAAAAAGGTTTAATTTTCATGCAGTTCCTTCAGTTAGAGCGGCAGGTTTGCTTGCTTGCTTTGAAGGTCGTCTCTCCTTAATTACCCCTTCCCCCTCCTTTTCTGAAGCTGTATAAGTAGGTGGTAGGCAGCTAATCTGATGGCCGGCACCCAGAGAAGGAGGAGGAAGAGCAGCGGTGGCTGCTGGCTGGCAGAAGTCCCTCTCGTGTGCTGTCAGGAAAATACCATAACACACATTTCACAGAGCTCTTAGAAGCACTGCAGCAACTTTAACAACTCACCATTCAGAAATCAGATTCATGCTAAAGCATGAAGCGTAACAGGTGTTGGAGATGCTGCTGTCAGCGTGGTCTGTGGGTTCCTGTGTGTGAATGGGATATTTGGAGATGTACCTGGTGGGCAAGTGCTCCTACTGGGGAGGCTGCAGGAGACAAGTTGGTTTGCTTTTGTCTCTTTTGTAATCTGTTTGAAAGTCGCTATGCTCTCTTCTTCTCTAGCTTGCGGCTTAGGTGTGTCATTGTCTGAGTGTTGTATAGAGAACAGGAGAAAAAAAATGAGCAGGTTTATATCCTTACTGTTCTACTTCCCCCCCCCTCAATGTTCTGCACATGCCAGGAAAAACTTTATAGGTACACAATTCAAATGGATTTTGAGGGACAGGAAAAAATCTTCTTACCTACTTATTCTGGAGCAGTCTTACGAAAGTATCTGCAGTTCAGTAGTTGTGATTATGTAAGGAAGTACCCTGAAAAAACCTTATAATGCCACATAGCTTCTACTTGAAGATGTAACTGTTGCTGAACCGCTGCTGTGTGCAGGGCACTTCCTGACAGCAGAACCATGCTGCTGCAAATTGCAGATGGAGAAACGCCGTGCTCCGCCCTTCCTTCCGCCCTTTGTTTTTTTCTACCTCATAGGAGCCTCTTTGATTTTGAGTTTTGGGCCCACAGGCTTTCTTTTGCACAGTGTCCAGCCTGCAAAGTGAAGCTGGACTGTGATCTGTTTTCCATCTTGATACAGAGGCAGGAGGGTTCTCTTGTTCACAAGATGTGTGGCTTTCTTCTTTTGGTGCCTCAGACGGATGTGTCCAGTGGCGGTCTGAGAGGTGTGATGTCTGTAGATGTGGCTGGAACAAGGAAAATGTTTTCACAGAGTTATGCCAGTACATCTGCGTGATGACATGCGGTACATCCTGGTCCATTGTCAGGCTTCTTTAGAATAGTTTGCCAATCACAACTTTTCTAATTCTCTGACTTTCAAACAAAAGTGTGCGTAGGATTTTGGTGAGGCCATCGATTTTCCTCTTTGTTTGTGCCTTTACTATCGCTTTGTTGTTGATTTTCTAGAATTAAATCATCTTCTGTAAAGTTTGGTAGGTGTTGGGCTGTGGTATATATGTACAGCATCTCGTTCTAAAAAATGCTTGTAGAAGATGCTGGGAATTCAGGTACCCTGGAGACTACAAAACATTGCGTACCCATAGATCTAGCAGAAGTAATGCTGTCCCTAGTGGTTTATTCCCTGCATAGCCATGCTGAGGTCCAGCAGGCTTCCTTCCCTGCTGCATCCCTGTGCTGCTGTGGAGTTGCAATGCTGAGGGAATAAGGCTTCCCTCCCTGTCCTGCTATTATCCTGTATAAAAGGAGATTTTGCAAAGATGCTTTCTAATTATGAAGTCACTGTTTGATTGCTTGTGACTTGGAAATAGAGCATAACTGGTAACTGACTTTGTAACAGCCATCAGACCAACGCTCAGTGTGTTTTAAATATTTCCCTGTTTTGAATGAGATTTTCTGAAAAAGATTCTTGCATTTGTGGCAGCAGGAATGTGCCAAGTACACGCTGTTACACTTGTGTCATTTTAATAGCACAACTGTTTAAATGATTTCATATTACTTTCCTTCTATTGGAGTCAAACACTTTTTTTTTTTTTTTCTCTTTTTTTTCTTTTCAAATATAATACTGGAAAAGGAGAGAGATGCTGAAATTGATGGGCAGAAGCCAGCAAGTTGGCAAGCACTTGATAGCAGGGATCATCAGAGGTGATAATGCATGTGATACTCTGCACAAAAGTGGCTGTGTACTGTTGGTGTTAGAAATTTGCACTTAAGAGAAGAATGGAAGAAGAATTGCAAAATCATGGAGCTGTCTTTCAGTCCACATTTTTGCATGGAGATATTTGCAAGGGTTTGGTTTTGTGGTGTCACTTTTCAGTATTGCAACCATTTCAAGACACAGAGATAGATTGAAGGCTACTTGACACCCTTTCTGCTAGTTTCCTCCTTGTCCTGGTCACTTACCATTTAAGAGGGAGTCAGTGAGAAGTATATGCCCCAGGGGATGGCTATCTGGTTGCCTTTCATCTCCATTTACCCCTGATAGATGTAAACTCTGCTGGTAGCATGATCTCAGCCTGGTGCCATATATGTAGCACCCATCAGTAAGCCACTCATGTTTCCAGTTGCTGAGTAGGTTGGTTTGTAAAGGATGTGCTTGAGGTTAAGAGCAAGGTGAGCAGTGATTCACGTGGTGCTTGTTTGCAAACTCTTGGAAAAGCGTCAGTATATTTCTCCTCATGTGGTTTTCCACCGTGAGGCTTTGGGTCTGACCATGCTGAAGTTGTTTCCGGTGGCTGCTGGGAGGGGAGGTTGACTGTGGAGAGCAGGACTGGACAAGCTGTTCTTCTGTTCAGGAATAAGCCACTCTGTGAAGTGGCTGAAGCCATGACTGTTGGTGGTAACCCTAGAAAGGTGTTGTAGCTTGTGTGCAAGTGAGCCTACTTTGGTACGTTTCTAGTGAGCAGCCTTTGGAGTTCCTTAATGAACTGAGTATACTGCTTGGAGACCTAATGCAAACATGGCAGGTGACCAGTCCTTACTGCTTTTGAGGACACAGGCCTGCTTTGCTTACTGCTGTTGCTGCTG
The DNA here is from genome assembly GCF_019238085.1 of Lagopus leucura. NCBI lineage: Eukaryota > Metazoa > Chordata > Aves > Galliformes > Phasianidae > Lagopus > Lagopus leucura. The sequence goes on along the minus strand of NW_024962334.1, from coordinate 5,704,368 downwards.
TGCCCCATTTGCAGCGAAAATAGAGCTGCAAAGCTCCACAGGAGCCAGAACAAGGTGGGGGTAGGAACCAGCAGTGAGTGCTGAGGGCAGAGATTGCCCCTTTCAGGTTGAGAGAAGTTTATCTGAAGTGTTTGTGAAAGGGCATATTCAGTAAAGCGGCTAAGAGGGAGGAAAAAAAATGTTCCCAGACAGACCTATTACAGCATAATTAGATTGTTTTATTAATATTTCTCCTGATCACTTCTTACTGCAGATTTCCCATGCCTATTGTGATTCTTCATTCTTTTGTCTTTGACATGTTTATTTACATATGTATTTATTTATCCCTGTTTGCTAGTTTCACCAACTCTGCCCTGTCCTTAAATTCTTCCGAGGCTTCCCATAGCTTATTCCTCATTTAATTCAAGATTACAAGGTTTGCAAGACTGTGGACTGCAGTGTCTGTCACCTCATGTTCTTACAGAGCTCAAAGTTTTCATTGTCTAATCCTAATTTATGAAGGCATACAAAGTGTAAAGCTGTCTGAAATATCATGTTATCAGTAACTGAGTAATTTTTTAGTAGCAACGTGAATACTAGTGTGATGAAATCCAGCTTTTTTTTTTTCTTTGTTGTGTTTTCTCCAACTGAAAGGGAGAATGGGCCGCTGCTTCCAAGAGAGCTTCAGATTCTAGAGATGTGATGATTTTAAACTCCCGTTCTTTAACAGAGCAGGAAATGCTTGCTTGAAGCTACTCTAATCTGAGAGCTTTTTGCAAAACAGAGCCTCTGTGAGTATGAACAAAATGGTCCATATGGACCTTTTTTCCTTAATGTATGAAGCTGACAGCTTGTAGATCAAGCACATTCACCATTTTGACATTAGAAAAAAGGAGGGATACTCAGTGTATGTCAGCAGGCTCAAATAATGAGTGCTGTCAGCTTTTCAGCCTTCCTTCTTCAGATAAAATTTTAGGTATGGTTCCTGGGTCTGGATGCTTCGTGCTGTTAAAAGGTGTTTTCCTTACAGCTTGTTGTCAGCTTGATGGTAAGAAAGGAAAGAGCTGGGGCTCCTAACTTATTCCATTAGAAACTTACCAAAAATTGAGACCATGCTGAAAGTAAAATGTATGTTTTGTGTACTTATTTGCTGTCTCTGTTTCTTCTGATGTTGACACTATCTTCTACATAGTAACAGAAGATGCCTAAATATTCTGAAAGTAGGAGAATGGTTGTGGGGTTTTTTTTTGTTTAACATGATTTAGCTGAAAGAATTTTTGCTGTGTTTTGGAGTGATTGGAAAAACAACTTCTTTTTCAGTAAACTACAAAATCTGGATGGCTTGGCCCTCTCTTCCATGGATACAGAACTATCTTACCTCACTATGTATTCTTAGAACATGCATGAATTTTGTTGCTTGAATTTGTAGTCAAAATAAGACTTACCTGTCCTCTTTCTCTTCAGTCAGCTTACATACATTGTGTTGAAGCGTCCAGAAGAGCTGTTAGGGCTGCTTAAATGCTTCCCATGAAGCATCCGGGCTTTTGTCTGGCTAGACTGGCCATCTACTGGACAAGCTGTTGTCTCTCACTGGATTGACAGCAGCGGGGGTGACTTTCAAATGCTGCTTCATATTTTAACAGACAGACTGATCTGCTGAGGTTGAGCAATGAGGAATTTATAAACATTCACATAATACCCTCTGGCCAGACAATGCACTTGATTTGCACATTTCTTCCCTAATAATAAGGAGAAAAATATGCTTATGACACAGGTTGGTTATAATACATTTTTTACTGTTGGTGCCAATGCATATATTTGTTGCATTCCAGTACAGTCTTTTTCATTTCTTTGCTTTCTGGAATACAATTGCACATTAGTTTTCATAGCAACAGTCGTGGCTTCAGCTGGAAATTGAAACCTGATAAATGCTGGCTCAATGCATGGGCTGTTGGATAAACTCTTTCACTAATTGTGAGCCAAACCAACTGAAAAAAAAAAAAAAAAAGCAAAACTTTCCCAAACATAAGTACTGGTCTTTACATTTTGGAAAGGATGTTCCATTTCGTTGCTGGAGTTTTAAAATGCTGGAGTACTAGCCTTTCCCCCCTCCCCCCCCTTCAAGTTTTCTACTTTTTTTTTCCTTCCTTCCTTCAAGCACCAGGGCACTCAGCTGATGAAGCTGTGCCCCTTGTGGTTCAAGTGCATTCCTGGTATCAAACCTTTTCACCCCACCTCCCTCTTTGCATATGCTCTGGCATCCCTTCTGGTAACCAAACCCACAAAATTCAGGTCTAGATGTGGGGTCCAAGTCTGATCTCTTGTGTAAGGTAGGTCTGTAATCTCTTATCCTGTAGATTTGAATACAAGTTTCTTGTTGTGTTTAATCTTCTTTTCCTGGTGGGGGGGAAAAAAAAGGCAGAAAATTGGAACAAATGAGAGCTTTCATTGGTCAGTGTAAGACTGAGCATTTGGTGGTGGTTCTTAACTACTCAGGAGAGGTTTGTAAAAGGGGAAAAAAGATCCAACCAATTAAAAAGCCTACAAAACTGAAAGAAAATGTAAGCTCTTTCCCACTTTGGACCACTTAATGCAATTTTAACCATATCTGTGGCAGGCAATTAATGATTTAACAGCTGATGCCAGGTCCAGAAATGGAGGAATGGTATAAGAAAAACAGCCTACATCTTGAAGAAAAAATACCACAGTGGTTTGTCTAAAATTGTAGCTTATGTTAGAAGTAGGTCAGACCTTTTTGTGCGGTCTTTTTGAAAAGACTAATTTTCATATTTTGTAGTTCAAGTGAAATTTTTACAGAATTGCTTTTGCGGAAAGCAGCATATCAAATTTGGAAAAGGAAAAATTGTATCTTCTGCTCTGTGCTGGTCTGAGCCCATCTCTCTGTTCTGGCTTTTTTTGTTTGACATAGTTGGACCTGACTTACTGGATCTTCTGCCTCCATTTAAAACACTGTGTAAAATCAATCCACGTTTCTTGGTTTTCCTTTAGGAAGTAACACAGACATGACTATATAATAAACTTCTACAATAGGCAGCGACCTGGGCTTTTATTTCCTGAAAGTCAGCTGTTTTTCTTCTTCAGGTGCCATAGGAATATAGCTTGTTGGAAACGCATGTGTTTGTTTTTATGCCCAACACAGTGTTGGGGTGATGTTCTCGAAGGCAGAGATTCTGAAGACTCCATTCCCTGCAGCTGTGAATGAGTCAGAAAACATATTATGGTAAAGAGGATTTGTGTGGAGAAAGAAGAAAATAATCTACATAATTTTAACTCCAAGTTGGAAGTTCAAGTTCTATTTTAAAACAAACACACAAATAAAACGGTCCAGGGCTGTTTGCAGTGGAATTGTAAATTGGTTTCCTGGTCCATATGCCAGAGGGATCAAAGCCTCCACAGTTCAATGGTGGTAGTGCATGAATTCTAATTAAAATGATGTGTTTTAGGATATTTTTTTTTTCTTCTGCTCCAAATTTAATGATTTTATAAACATTTCACTCTAGAAATAGCGTGGCTTTTTGACTATGGATTAATTTATTAATTTAATCTATAATTAATGGTATACAAAGGTTGAAAAAATCCCTTGTGTTAGCCTGTGGGCTGTTTTTCTGTAATTGAAAGTGTGATGACAAAACAGAGAAGAAAAAGGGGAGAGCAATAGTCAAGCTTCCCTCACCTTCATCGGTAAATAGAGAACACCAAACTAGACTAGAAAATCGGACCTAAATCAGCCTGCAGGTCCTTTGTTTCCAACTAATTGTTCTGGCTGTGTTCACTGGTCCCAATAAGCTTGCCTAAGGGGATAAGCCTTGCTTTCCTGTCTCGAGGCTTTTCTTTCTTGATCTATTGAAATTCAGAGGAGGGCCCCCTTTAGAGAATGTCCTGTCTGTAACAAAAGGGCTCCAGCTGTGGCCATGTGGATTGAAAAGGGAGGTAGCCTCCCAGGCAAGTGATTTGGTGTAATTTAGGAAACTGATGTTCAACCTTGTTTAGAAATGGGAAGACCAACTCAGAGCAGTTTTAGGCTGTTAATGTCCCAGGCCTGAATTCAGGAGGTGCTTGCAGGCTGGTCGTGTCCAGTGCATTCTGCCACAGATTTAATGTCTGCAATACAGAATCGTAATTAACTGCATTATTTAGTGTTAGCCAAAGGGAAAGAAAATTGTGTGTTTTAAGCACTCTAATCCGAGTGTATTGCCATCCCACGTGCATACTGAATGAGATGGAAGGCATTACTTTCAAGATAATTCTTGGGAGAAAAGTATCATTTAACACATCCAGGTTGAATTTTTTTGTCTTGACAGAAATATTACTGTCAAAAAAGATGTCATGGTTCTATGTTTTTGTTTTTGTTTTGACAAAAGAATAATCAGTTTTAATTCTATTGTGAGAGCTGAGACAAGATCTTATAATCAATAGTAGTCATTAATGGCAACAAATGCATCTAATGAGGTCAATATGGCTTCTTGATCCTTGTCAATTTTATGGGGAAGTTAAGTGGGAACAAGGCATGGGCACGTTCTCTGCTGGTAGCCTGAATCCCTTAGAAAACCTGCAGACTTTTTGACAAAGTTCAATTAACTTTTCAAGGAGAGATAATAGGTGGAATTTAGACATTGTGGGATATATTTGCAAGCTATTTACTGAATTAAAGAGGGCAATTTGCCTTTTCCAGGGAAACTACAGACAGTAAGCACCTGCAGTGGGAACTCTTCTCCTACTGCTTTCCAGATTGTGATGTGAAGTTACTTTTGTAGCTGTGGTGCCTCAGTGAGCTGCTCCAGTCTAACTGAGCAGTTTGCTTCTACCTGTATCTGAAAATAATTGGTTGAAGATCTTCTCTGCTCCATCTACTGAGATATGGTAGAAGAGCCTCATGGAAGGTATGGGCAGCTCATTTAGGTCAAAGTGTTCACAGTTTGTACTGATCAAATCTCTGTGTTAAGTGTAAGTAAAAATTCTGGAACTCTTCCAGGGGATGCAGTAGGCAAAGAGAAGAGTGGCTGAGTTCAGCTGGGGATACGTGCTGGTTTGTGCTCAGTTTTTAATCTTGTGTTGACATCAAGCCTCATGGATGTGAAGTCAAAGGAAAAAGGACTTTCTGGAAAGTACAGATGTGAATGAAGTTAGGTAAAGTGCTAATGAACCCCTGGTACATCAGCCTCTTGAAGAAGCATACCAAGGGACTTTCTGGAACTGTCTGGACTTTACAAGGGGCAGGCACCATTGGCTCTGTCCTTACTGAGAGGGAGCTGTTCTTTCCAGCAACCCTGTGGGCAACTGCACTGTCTCGTGGTCGGTGTTCTCTGTGTTACTGAAGGTTGTCCACAGGCAAAAACAACGAAACAGCAGTGTGATTTAATTGAAAAAATGTTCTTTCCGCTTTCCATAATTTTCTGGTTTGTTTTCATAGTGATTTCATGTCTGGATATCTGAACTTTAAACTAAGTAATTATTTTGCAGAAGAACTTAATCTGCAACTCTTTGCTGGCTTCATAGAGAAAGCTGTTCAGGGAGTTGTGTTGGGCTCACATGATGGAAGCTGGTAGTATTGTACCATAATTTTTCTAATAAAAATGCTAACCCAATAATCCTGAATTGTTGGCGTGACTCAGTTTCTTCTGAGGAAAAACCCATTCAATCCAGTGGATGATTGAGCTTGGCCTTTAGAGGAGAAAGGAAGAGTTATCTCAGATGCACTGTGCAGTAAGTGTTGGCTTTTCAGTTGTGAGTGGTGTGTGCCTCACTGTGTAGGAAATGGGGCTGTGCATTCACACCTCAGCACTGAAGTGTTAAATGAAGACATGAGTTCAGGGAAAGGAGGATGCCTTCCTTGACTTTTATGAGAAGTTGATGCTGGCCATTAAAATATCCACAAAAATACTTTTTGCTTTATGTGGTCTGGCCTTCAGCCACATCTAATCTCATGGAGGAATTCAAGAAATCAGTAGCAGTTGGTGGCTTGCAGTGCACAGCCATCAGAAGAAGGGCAAGGCTGTCCTGGGAAGAACCAGCAGAAATCATAGCATTTGGCCTCTCTTTTAGTTTCTGCAGTAACAGGGCAGAGTTGCTGGCTGGCTATTTGACCTGGGTAAGGGTATGCATTTCATAGTGTAATGGCTTTTCCTTCTTCTCCGCAGACCATTTCTGTGTAGGTAAGAGGAGCAGGTGTTCACTGCTAGTGAGTGCCATTAAAAGCTACCTACCCTTTAGGAAGGGGAAAAACATGGCTTTTCTTTTATTTCAAAACTGCCGATGCTAGCAGCGTGGTTGTTATTTTTTTTCTTTTATTCTCCTTTATAAAACCTTATTTTGGACTTTGTTATCCTCTTGCAGAACATGAGTTTACTCGGTGTCAGACTCTTTGCTGGAGCTGCGCATTACACATTCATTAGATAAATATTCCCAAGTGACACTCATTCCTCCTTAAGCTTTAATGCTGGCTTATATTTATATAATGGATCGTCTGACCAGGTGCAGAATCTTTAGCTGGTGACAGGAGAAAGCCATAACATGTTCTTCAGCAACATTTTCATCTTCACGGGGGGAAAGGTGAAGCCCTGCTGCAACTCAGGCTGTCCTGCAGGTCAGGAAATGTGCATAAGGCCATTTTCTCAGACCTATAACTCTGGCCTTTGTTATTATTATTTTTTTAATCTCCTCCCAGTCCTATCTTTCTACTGTTGCAGAGACTGACTGTGTCCTCAGCAGGTGTCTCTGTGGGCAGTCTATCACCAGGATGCAGTGGGAGTAAGGAAGCTCTTGAGTTAAGAAGCTCTTGAGCTTTTAAGGCCAATCTTAGATTTTTCTGAGCTTTCTAATGTAGGTAGGGGTGTGTGTGTGTCTGGAGGTGGGAAGCATTTTTATTCCCTTTAGATTAAAATGAAACACGCTTAAGCTTTATGTCTTTTTTTTTTAAATAATCTTTTTGATTCTTCACAAACCAAGAAAAAATACGGTTATATAGATATATATATACATTTTTTCAGTATATGCATGAATAATGATGGAGAAAATGAATCAAATGAATGCATGGGTCAGATCACCTGAGTGGAAATTACCCATCCATGCAGTTATGCTTCTGACAATAGCTACTTTCTAAACAGCTTGGCAAGTTTTGCTATGAAGATTGTTACAGTGCAGGAGATGGAGGTGATAATTTACATTCAAGATGCGTTCTTTAAAACTAAACATTTGGCTTTTATATCCATGGACACATGTGCACTGTGCAAACGGAGTATGACAGCAGAGTAGGGCAATAGAATCTTCACTTATTTTTTTTCATGGTTGTAATGTTTAGAAATTAGCTATTAAAACTGTAGGTGGAAGTTGAAATCCTGCAACTCTAATTGGAGTTGTGGCTGGAGCATCAGAAGTCTGCTGTATTGATGGTTTTCATCTCATGTCATGACCTTTGGCCCTGAGAATCTCATATGGCTGTTATCCCTCTTGATTGGTTGATTATTTGCTATTCATTTCAGAATGCTAATGAAACATGGTTACATTATGCTACAGAAACCACAAAGCCTGTGTGGTGATAAGGGGGAACATCGTGTAGCCAGGCTGCTCCTGGGTTCTGTAAGCATGTGGCTCTTGGAGGTTAGTAAGGTGGGTCTTGTTGTACCTCCCAGAAAGTGTTGGCTGTTGAGTTTTGTTTCTGAAGCATCTGTTGGAGGATCTAGTTCTAAGGGCTGAATATCACTTGCATTTGAGGGATAATAGTGTATTTTCTTGAAAGCTGAAGATGAATGAAATTCAACAGGCATGTGTATGGAGAGAGGAATTTTAAGTTCTTTATCCTCTTCTGATTTCTGCTTTAGAAAAGGGTGATGCCATCGGGGTAGTAGACAGCATATTTAAATTTTTTCTCTGAGTTGTGTGAGGGCTGTGGAAATGAGCGGGTCCCCAGACTGTTAAAAGAGAATGAATTTTTATTGTTCATCATAAAGCTACTGGTAGAGCATGAAAGTTGCACTAAAGAGAGATGAAGTTTAAAATTTAAACCAGGCTGCCTGTACTGATCTGCGTAAATAGATCAATGGAGGTATATTTCTTCTGAAAAAAGCATCTTTTTATTCTGGAGGACTAAGAGCAGTGAGTTACTGTTTAGAAGAGATTTTGGATTAACCTAGGGTCTCTTCTCATGCTCGCTTCTGAAGAGGAGCCGCACTGATTTAGTGACGTGCTGCATGCTTATGAATTTTACCCTGAAGGCAAGCTAAATGTGGAGAGAAAACAGTAACTGTTTGCTTGTATGACTTGTTGTCTAATAGGAGTGGTGTGAGGGGGGGTAGAATCAGATTCCTTAGAGTTGGAAGGGACCTTTAAAGATCATCTAGTCCAACTCCTCTGCCATGAACAGGGATATCCGTGGCTCTGTCAGGCTGCTCAGAGCCTGGTCTAGCCTGGCCTTGAATGTCTCCAGGGATAGGGCTTCCACCCCATCTCTGTGCAACCTGTTCCAGTGCCTCAGCACTCTCACTATAAAATATCTTTTTCTTATATCCAACGTAAATCTTTCCTCTTTTAGTTTGAACCTATTTCCCCTTGTCTTGTTACCACAGACCCTGCAAAAGAGTCCGTCCCTTCTTTCTTACAGCCACCTTTCAGATACTGGAAGGGTTATTGGCACATCCTTTGAGCCATGTGTGGGTTTCTCAGCTCATGTCCACCAGTGAGACAGCAAATCCCCAGTGACTAACCAGTGGGCCCCGTGACACCAGCGCCAACCTCACCTCTCTGACATGCATTAGCACTCACTGGGTGTTACTAAGCCATGATGAACAACAAATATCTTAAGTAACCTGTCACTCCACTTAGGCCAAGTGCTCCTTTCCCAAACAATATCTTTTCTTATTTTTTAAATCTACTAAGGCCTTTTATTCTTTTAGGCATGAAGCTAAAAAAACAGAGAAATGAAACCTTGTCTGAGTTCAGGCTTACCTTAGCAGGGGCTCTGTACCCTCTACTTCTCATTTTCACCCCCATGCTTGATGACGTGGTGAAACTGCAAAGCTCTTGTCTGCAGCAGTTTTGTCAATGCAGTAATGTAGACAAACCACATAGTGTGACATCTGAATTTTGAAGCCTTGGATACAAACTCTGTCTCCTCCCCGGAGGTTCACCAGTCAACAGCCAGTTTCCATTGAGGACAGCGCCCATCCCATATGGCTAGTTGAGTCAGATGGTGGTGACTGTAACTTCTTGGGACCTACATGGTTCCTTCACAGGAGTAAGCCAAGTTGCTTCACTGTCACCCCACCAATATGAGCCTTTTCCTTTGATTTCCTGTCCTTAATTTGTGTGTGGACTTATGGACTTATGCAATTGGGAAAAATGAGGTCAGAGTGAGAGCAGCTAGGCGAATAGTTGATGGGAATGTAACAACAGCAACAGCCACAGAATTGCTTAACTTTGGATATTCGCAGCATAGCCAGGCAATTGAAAGAGGTGATTTTCCTGCTGTGTTTAGCCTTGGTGTGGCCTCAACTTAAGTGTTGTGTACATTTCTGTGTAGTGACACTGGAACAGGTTTCCTGCTGAGTTCTTACATGTCTCGTGCCTGGCTGTGCTCAAGTCACACTGCTACAATCCTCTCGTGAATGTGCTTTAGCCTCTGGTTAGCCCTGATATGGTCAGGCAGTTGGACTTGGTGATATTCATAGGTCCCTTCCAACTGAACTGTTCTACTTAGTTAAAAAGCTCAGAAATGATAAGGATGGTAATAAATGCTGCATTTCACTGAGAGTGGAAGGTGATCTTTTGCAACAAAATGGAAGTGTTACCTGAAATCACATATGAATGCCTCAGATATAGCTAGCTGCCTTTGTTACTTGGTGCTTCCAGCATCCGTCAGCCAAAGCTTTATACGTTTCTACTGGTGAAGTGTGCTGCGTGGAGAGCAAGAAGAGCTTCCATTTCAGAAGCTGGGTCATTCTCCTACCCTTTCTTTTTTCAATTTGATCTGTTTAGAAACAGTTACAGAGTGTGTTGCCTCTGTGTATGGGATTTGTCTCTATTTTCTCCTTTCCCTCTCTAGTAACTTTTGAACTGTTGGCTGATTCAACAGCAGAGCAATAAAGGTCCCTAAGATACAAAGTTCAGACATGTTTTGGGAAAGTAGGAAACTGGATGGAGCAGAAACTGCAAGGGGAAAACTACACTGCAAGCCTTATTAAACAGCTGAAAACGTACAGCAGGGATTTGGGTCAGTTTGCCTTAGCCCTGCTTCTTGCAGGGGAGATGTTTGCCTTACTTGGTTAGACAGCTGTATGAGAAAGGGAATCTCTCACTTCTCTAAGGAAAATGAAATGCAATGCTTGAAAGCCAGACCTCGTGCTAAAAACAGATTGCCATCTCATAGCTTACCTGGCTTGTACTCTGAAATGTGTGGGATGTGAATTTTTTTTTCCTGTTTGCGAAGCCTTGCTGTCAGACTAGCTATGAAGGGGCTTCAAGTTAAGCAAGATTCAGGTTTCTCTACAGTTTTAATCAGTTTTTACATAAAAATATTTGGGAGCACTTACTTTAAACATAAGCTTCAACACTTTCATTAATGCTCTCTTCACTTTCAGGCAGTTCTATGCTGGTCATATAGTGAAGGAGTAGAACTGGGGAGTGAAATTGCTAACGAAGAAGAATTAGCAGAAACATGAACAAAACCTTACTGTGTATCCATATGGGAGAGTGCTGTCCAGATGGTAGACAAATACAAATGAAGAGTTATAAAAACTTGCTTTGTTTGCAGAGCTCAACTAAAAAGTAACTTTTTATTGCCTGGTAAAGATGAATTACAAATTATTTTTATGGGCTTGATAAGGACTCTGTTGGAACTTAATTACCCTACAATATGAACACCTTGCTGTTTAGTTTTTCCTTAGCTGTGAAGTCCACAGATAATTTATTTTTTTTGTTTCCTACAGGGATGTGGAAAGGAAGTAAATACATCCCTGCCTGAACACGATGGTTAGGGAAAATGGGATGTTAATTGTTTCCAAATGCTGGCTTTGCTCGTAAGCTAGAATTTATTGCACATCTCCAACTGGAGTCGCCATGTGAATTCGGATGGCAAGCAGTTTGCTAGGCATCGATTCTGGTGCAGCTTTTTCAGTGCTGACTGGATGGTAACTTCTCTCTTGGCTTTCCTCAGGCCTCATTTTGTGGCTCACTTCTTCCTTTTGCCCAGCATTTAGCCAAACCTGGTTGTCTTTTTCCAGCTGGAACTGTGAGAAAGTTTTGTAATTCCTTCCAGTAATACCATTAATTCTGCTACCTATTCCTAGGTGAGATGAATGGGAGCTGGAACATAACATCTTTTTATTTATTTATTGTTAGCAATTACCTCCCTAGCAATTACCCTCCCTACCTCCTCCTTATGCTAACTCTAAGGTTAGCATAAATGACCTTTTCCAGTTGAGGAAAGTGCACTTCCTTGATATTTCATATGTCTCTCCATTCTATTAAGTTTTTGGTTATACTTTTCTTTTCTAAGCCTCTATGGCATAAAGACTTGCGCAGTGTTGTAAAGTACATCCACAGATTGAATTGCAGTTGTCATTACTGGCTGTGTTTTAGTCTGCTGCAGACCTCACTGTCTTTTCTGCTCTAGTCTCTGAGGTTTTGATCTATTCTGCCCTAAGTGTTTAAATTCTCACATGTCTGTTTCATTTACAGTTCTTAAAATCAGATTTATTTTCAAAGTCCTTTTTGAGAAGGAATGTGTGGGAATGTGTGTATAAACCATAAAATGTTGGTCTTTTGGGAACCACATCGTTTTACAGTCTGTGTTCCTACCTACTGATATCTTTAACTAGGCCATGCTTTTCTTTTCTTTCTTATTTTCCTCTCTTGGGGAACACTGTTTGAGGTGAACTTTCTTCCTTTGGGATTATGAATCCCAGTCAAGAGTTCCAATAGCAGGATGAATCATCTTTTACAGATATTAATTCTGAATTTCTGCTTCTGCAGCCGTCCTGCATATTATATGCTTCTTCTGGGTTTGTGGGTTAATGTTAATTTAATGCAATTGTTTTCAGCTGCTGTCTTTTCCCTTTAAATACTATGCTGTGCTATTATGGTGTATGCTGCCGCCTCTCTTGCTCAAGGTACTTATAACGCAGAATGCACTAACAAAGATCTTCCTGTCAGCAGAACATGACAGTTCATAACGGCCTGCAAGATTTTTCCTCTTCTGAACACTTTTTTTCTTGGCTAAATGCTCTTCTTGCTGCTTCCTTCCTTCCATTTGGAATTATCTTCTTTTGTGCGTTGTGAGTTTAAAAAAAAAAAAAAAAGAAAACAAATCCTAAATATCGTCAAGTGAATTGCTGATGGTATAGTAGGGAGGAGAGTAAAACTCTGGTCTGCTGCTTCACCTTTCCCATTAGTGCAGATGTGCTCTGAGTGTCTTTTATGCTTTAAGAACTAGATGCTTGGGATGGTGGAAGTAGAGTGCCAGTGCTTAACTGTACGACACCTGGATGATGTGTTGAGGGATACCTGTGGTGGGAGAGCTCCTGGTGCCATATTGCAACAAGAATTGCTGCACTCTCAGGGCTGGACTTTGCAGATGAACTAAAAATGCCCACCTGTGTGAGAGGGTGCAGGATTCAGCTTGAAGTCAGCAAGATGACTTTGCTGCTGTATCATGTAGGAGGAGAGAATTCACTGCAAGGGAGGCAACATATGTTTAAACTTAAATATCGTATAATTAGCCAAACTGGCAAAAGAAACTGTGAAAAACATAAGGAATATGTATTAAGTCCATTTTATGATGTTTGAAGAGTTTCCCACTGCAAGAACCCCTACTCTAACATTCATATTTAAAAAAAAACATTCCTGCCTGCTAATGGCTACATTCATTTCATTCAGGAATAGTGATGGCCTCATTTGCTTCCTCTTCTTCCTCAGGTGTGTACATACACCTGGTTGGCTGGGAATAAACTCAGCTGGGGAAGGGATCCAGGTTAAAAATAAATTGTTTTTCTTCAGCTGATTTTTCTGCTCACTTGAGGTTTGGACCAGCTCCTTGTGTCACACTGCAAATAGTTTGCCTCGTGTGACTGAGGGGCTCCACTGAAGGAGGGAACAAAGCGTGAGAGGAGTAGAAAAGGAGAACAGTAACTGAAAACCCTGGGAGCACTGTGTCCCTAAATAGACCTTGAGGGGAGATTGTGGGCGTCAGTAAGAATGCAGCAACTTGTGAATGAGAGCATCATGCCGCTCTTTCAGCTGTATGTATTTTTAAGGAATATTAACAGGCTTAACTATGAAGGTATTCATTATTTATTTGAAAAGATGGGTTTATTCTTGGCATGGCAGATCCCAGTAAAATCAGCCCCTCACTTTCACTAAGGTATGATTGAAGACTATAGGCTGTTGCTTCCCAAACATAGTGAAAGGTACTCGCTGCCTAGAAGATGAATTTTGCAGAGATGAAGAATGATGGCACCAAGAAGGAAAGCAGCATGGCCACACTGATAGTGGGATCACAAAATCACAGAATATCCCAAGTTGGAAGGGACACAAGGATTGCTGATTCCAGCTGCTGGCTCCACATGGGAACTCCCAAAATCCGAACTCTGTGTCTGAGAGCGTTGTCCAAATGCTTGAACTCCGGCAGGTTGGGGCTGTGACCACTGCCCTGGGGAGCCTGTTCCATGCCCATCACCCTCTGGGGAAGAACCTTTTCCTAATCCTCAACCTGAAAAAGTGATTCAGTAGCTGAGTCAGGCCAGGGCTCCTGCAATTTTCTGGCTTCCTACTCCCATCTGCATGGTGCTGCCAAGCTCTCCAGCTTTCTGCAGTAATCCCTTCTTTCTATAGAGCTTGGCCTGTAACTGTTGACACATGGGGGAGAAGAGGGAAGAAGCAAGGGCTGTTACTAATAAACTTCCTCTGAGTAGCGTTTGATGTCTTGAAATTCACTCATTCTGGATATGACATCAATTTGTGTCAAATCAGAGGCACGTGTGTGTTTGGCTGATGATACCAGCGACAGCTACTTGCTTGGAGCATATGTGTGAGGTGTCAGGATGAAAACACTTCATCAGAGTGATCCTTTTCCTGCATGGACTGAGGGCACTTGCAAAGCATAGGGGTTGAGTCTGGCAATGCCAGTGCTTGAATGAGATTGGCTAGCAAATCCTCGTCCTTAGTGTGAGGTTATGTAAGGGACTTCTGGTACTGCAGCCAGACTTGGGATGAAACAGTCATTTGTTTGTCTTGTGATGAAAGCGTTGCTTCCATATGAGATCTTCATGCTTGTTTGCATCTCGCTGTTATTTGTGCAAAAAAGCCAATCTGGAACTTCTCAAACTGATTCTGCTCGTGTATGGGTGCGGTGGAACCACTTGATGCCTACTGTGCAAAGAGCTGCGGGTCTGTTCTGTCAGGTCAGCCTCATGCTGGACCTTCACACTTCCTTATAGAGGGCTTGTTCTGTTGCTTCTAAAGTTTTTGCACGGTTACTGGTAAGTGTCAAAGAACTACAAAAAGAGCTTTGCAAAAGGCAGGGGACAGAATTTTCGTGTGAAGGCTTGTGTGTAGGATGGCCTCTGATAGCCATGTGCCACCTTATTTTTTGGAATCATGAGACTACATATGAATCACATTTTCATATGGGTCTAATTTATTCAGTAACTACACTCTGCTGTCATGTGTCAGAAAAAGTATATCGTTTCTGAGGTTACTCACAGAATGCTGGCACACTGAAGTGTTTTATTGGGGAAAAAAATACAACACCCTGTACGGTTGCCAGAAGTGTATCTGCTGTCCTTTTCACTTGGAGTACCACCAAATGGAGAAAAACTAGTCTCCTATCAAGTAAAGAAAACAAACAAACAATGTCCTATTTAGTCTCACATTTGTAAGCGAGGAGAAGGGGAAAAAGAAATTTGAGGGCTTGTGTGGGTTCAGAATTTGGGAAAAAAAGGACACTAAGAAAACAAAAACTGATTTGTGTGAAGCCCATCTGTGACAGCAGTGTTTTATATTGCCAAAGTAAGTCTTGGCTAGCACACTCACAAACTTTTATAAAAGGATATGACACGTTTGACCTCTAGTAATAAAAATGCTCCAAAGGCTTGAGAGGCAAATGCCTTAAAAGAAATAACTACTCATCCCTTTTTTCCCTGCTTGCTCTAAACAGCCAGGTACTAAATTCCTTCATTGCTTGCCTTCATCAGGTGAGTCTTCATCTCTTTCCAGACTGCTTAATTAAACCTCATCCTGCCTTTGGCTTTCTCTATGCTACTGCTGTGTCTGAGATGCCTTGCCAGTAATCTGCTCTGAAACACTTGCCCACGTGGCAGCAAACTTGCAGCTAGAACTCCAGCTCAGAGGTGCTAGCAGGAAGCAGACAGATGCAAAACAAAGTATTCATCCTTAATCAGGGGGTATCTCACTGCACCTTGTCTCTTCCCATTTGTCAGTTCATCAGTGTCCTAAAGAAGACAGAATTTTTTATTTAAAAAGAAATAGCAAATATAAAAAAATATATATATATATAGTTGCTATGTAAGAATCAATTTTTACACAAATCACATAGTTGTCTTTTATGTTATCTATCCCAATATTTCTTCCCACTTTGCAGAGCAGAGTTTACACAGTAAACTCTGTGAAAGCTGTCATTTTAAGTCAGACATATACATAGATTTTATTATAGTTCCATTTTTTGTTGATTTTTGTTGTTTTTTTCCCCTCCATGCGTGCTTTTCTAGACTGGTTATTGCACTGAGGTTAAAGATAGTCCAGTGCTGCTCGGATGGTACTGCACCTTGCATTCGGTAGCTCATTAAAACTGTGAAGCCATCTGTTCAGTGTGGATAAACTCGGTCCCTTCAGGATAGCTGCTGTTGGGGAGCTGCCTGATCTCCCTGCCCGTATCTCCCACGCTGTGTTATGGCATTTCTGCCGCTCTTTAATCGATTTGCTGCTGCTATCTGCTCTCTTATTCTGTGGCAGCCTGGGTCAGCTCTTGCTGTGAAAAGCCTATGGGAAGGAAGGTCAGCCCACGCTGAACGGGTGGCTTCAGGATGCTGCAGCCAGATCCAAGCTGCGTGGCAAGTGTCATTGCTCTAAGTTTAATCCCAAAGCTCTGCATCTGGAAAGTGGGGCAGTTTCTTGTTGCAGGGGGGATAATTGTTTGTGGGGTTCAAAAGTGCTCCTGATGTGACAAAAGAGCTCACAAATACTTCATTCTCTGCAGCAAACAGTTGTGGCAGCATCTGTTGTAGGTTATTCTGCATACATCCATTAGCTGTGTGAGATACTTATCTCTGTTTTGCCAAAGTTTATGCAGTTATTCCAGATTTATGATTGAAAAAATAAATTCCATTTCTCTAGATTATTGCCTTGCATATGCTCAGTTGAATTGCATATTTCTATCCTCGTTTCACCCCAGATTTAGTTCCTGGTTATGTTTAATAAGCATGGAGTGAATGCACTTCACATTGTTTGAATCATCTACACGTTTTGTGGGGAGTTGTGTCTTTCTGACCTCTCCAACCCAAAGTCGTTCCCAAGAGAGCAACTAAGATTCAGCCTGACATGTCACAGGAAAATATAATGAGTTTTGTTGCTTTCTCCTAAAGTTGAATAAACTTGTATCTCAGCTCTGCTCAAATGCTGATCTTACTCCTGTATATTATGCTTTTTGTATGTTTCCAGTGTACATGTTTAGCTACTAAGTTTTTGTTGACTTAGTAGTTAATGCTGTCTGGTATTTCTATCTAAGGGAAATATTGTGAGAATAAATATGTTGAGTTGTGAGACATTTAATTCTGTAGTAATGGTGAGAATTTAGTGGGGAAACAGATTATTTGCATCTGTTAGGTAAAATATTCAGGAACTCTGGGACTTGCAAACAGTAGAGAATACTTAGATAATGAAACTAGCAAAAAGTCAACTGTATTGCTACACATTATTTTATTGACATTTCAAATAGATCTATAACTTCAAATAAGTGACCGAATGCATCCTTGATCCAGATTACATCTATAAAAGATATATCCTAATGTTTGGGACACCTAGTGTGACATATGAGGTAACAGCAAAGCAGTGATGAGGCATTTTAGAATGCATTTAAGCCAGAGATTTACTTGAGGTGTTGCTTAATAGAATATTGCATTCTATTCTAGATTATAGATCTCTGCTATATAAAAATTTTCAGTGGAGGTGGCTGATAGGAGTGGGATGAGATGCATTTCTGGTTTCATCTGTAATCTTGAATTAACTAGGAAAAAGGGTGGGTTCTTAATTTAACTAGCTTAAAATAAAGTCTCAGCGAAATCACAATTCATAGTCTTTTGCACAAGCTAACAGAGTGAGCTTCAGGCTGTAGAAGAGTCTCATTTACTTTTGCATGCTGACTTGTATGAATTATGCAACTTGTTCTAATTTTGTATGCATTTTACTTTCATTAGTTAAAAATACTAGGAATGTGTTTTTTATTTCACAATAATCACAGAATCACAGAATTGTAGGGGTTGGAAGGGACCTCCAGAGATCGAGTCCAACCCCCCTGCCAAAGCAGGTTCCCTACAGCAGGTCGCACAGGTAGGCATCCAGGCAGGTCTTGAACATCTCCAGAGAAGGAGACTCCACCACCTCCCTGGGCAGCCTGTTCCAATCTTGAGCTGTCATTCATCAGTTCCCACCACCTTCATAGCTAGGTCTGCTTACCTTCTCATTCAGCTTTGGCTGCTGACCCATTCCCCATTGGATGTGCAGGAGTGGTCTGCCATGTCAGTAAAGCCTGGTAGAACTTCTTTGCTTAGTTTCAGGTCTCATTTCACCTGTGGGTGATGTTATCTCACTGTAAGTCAATGTATAGGCTTGTAGCGGTTTGTTGTTAGTGGGCTGTGTGCAAGACCTGACCTACAGAACAACTTCTGTGGCTTTTCTGCTCTAGGGTGGAAAGGCAATGTTAGAAATACATTTCCAGCTGTGGTTGTATACTACCAGATGTGCAGAACTACAAGCCAGAGTTTTTCTGTGTCTTACAGAGGAGTCTGTAGACTAGTGGCTGGCTGTCCTACTGGCAGGCCATCTTGGTGGTCATCTCATACGGCTGGCTCATCTTGGTGAAGTGCTTCACACTTTTGCACACAGAAGCTTTGCACACAGAATCAGCCTGCTTCTAATGCCCTCCTGGAACCTCCTGTAATACATCAGCAAGGCACAAGCAAGTCTGGAATACTGACTCTGTAGCAGGAGCATTTCAGTCACCTGAAGTGAGCGCATCTACATGAAATTAAATGAAATAAGCTAAAATCAAACGCTTCTACAGCTAACTATCAATCTTGACAATAGTAAATGAAAGATTAAATGTATGTGACATCTTCCTTTTGGATTTAAGGGACAGTAAAACTGAAAGGTCTGGTTGAGTCTAAATTGTAAACTTTTTCCTGCAAGCAAATGATCAGTAATTTCCACCTATGGTGTTACACATAAGGTAGTTCATCTTTGAAACAGTGACCTTTAGTGCATGCAGAGGCCTTGTCACAAGATAGAATAATTTTTCCGTGTTAATACGAAGATGTTCTTTGGAAATGAGATAATTAAAATTACACTGTACTTCTGTACAGGAGCAGAAATTAAGTGGTTTTATTTTATTTACTTCCTCAGTGAAGTACACTAACTCAAATTAAAAGCACTTAAATTTTACGTGAATCACTATAAAAGTTTAAAAGGAGATTATTGAAATTACATGAGTAACATTTATCTGAATCCACTTTCATTATTTTCTTGTAGGCAAATGGAGGCATGGTCAAATGAGCAGGAGAGATTAGCTAGTTCAGTGTAAATTTGTAGCTCTTACTTCTTGTGCACTACTTT
Organism: Lagopus leucura; assembly: GCF_019238085.1. Lineage (NCBI taxonomy): Eukaryota > Metazoa > Chordata > Aves > Galliformes > Phasianidae > Lagopus > Lagopus leucura. Next base: position 5,685,534 of record NW_024962334.1, on the reverse strand, counting down.
GGTCAGGTTGACCAGTTCTCTGTGCTTTCTTGTATTATCCAATTCAGTCCTCTCTTGTTCTCAGATCCCTTGTTAGTAAATTGGCAATAATGATTTTAACACCTTTGAAAAGGGACTAAGAGTCCTCCATGTGAGAAATGCTAGATAGCAACTTTGTAATGGTATTTGATTAGCATCTGAATAGAAATCTAAAATTTGGTTTTGGCTTTGTTAGTGTAAAGGTGAGGATGGAACTGGAGAAACCCAATGTTTTATATGATCTTTGCTGATGAATATAGCTTTTTTTTTCCTGTAAAATTATGACAGATGTGAGCAAACTGTGGGTTTAAAGTATGAGGAGTCAACACATCTACTTTTGCTGGATCTGGCCTACTTTATGTAATCATGAAATGTGCTTGTTTTCTATTTTTTTTAATACAGATATTTACACGAGGGAAGTATACTAGCATTACTCAACAACTTGTAAATACAGGCTTTTTTTTGCCCGTAGAGAATAAGAGACAAAGTGAGAGAATCCTTGCCTTGGCTGACCAGAAGCTAATACTCTAGAAGCTGGTTTGCAAAATGGCAGCAGTGATTTCAGTCCTTTCAGAGGACACTGCTTTTGCTTCATTGTTCAGCGCTTGATGTAAATCCATTGATATGGGCAACTTGAGAACAGTAAATGTTGTGCACAGAGGAGAATGGATGGCTTGAAAGTGTCATCAGCAATTACTCATGTTGGCATTGCAGCATGAGGGCTGTGTGATGCCACTGTACAAGCAGACAGACGATGACTGTAAGTGCTCCCTCTGAACATACAGCACGGTGACTTCTGCCGTGTATTCTTCCTGTACTTGACAACATCTAGCAGTGGGCACTTGTGACATCTGATGATCTGAATCGCCAAACGATGCTTTTACACTCAAATCCATAATAAACCAACCTTTTCCTCTCCCACCCACAGCCCCATTGAGAACGAAACATACTGAGTTGCAAGAAGTATGCCAAATATGCATTTAAATGGCTTGCTTCTCTGACGTTTCATTTGATATGTGACTTTGAATCATAATAGCACACTGTCTAGCAGTTTAGGACAGTGTTTGATATCAGCTGAACAAATGTATTGTTTGACTGCTAAGCAAAAGACATTTGGAATAGGAGAATTCTTTTTATACGTTTTGCAAATGAAACCAGGATACAGCTGTAATTTCCTTTTTCCTGTTGGATTTACAGCCATATGACAACAAATAAGTAATACTCCCTCAACCTCAGGCTGAATTCATAAATTCTGTGGTAGTGCCGAGCCCCTTAAAACTCAATTATTTTAACTACACAGTGTATATAATAATTTTTAAGGTTTCTTTTAAGTTTTTCTTCATTCTTTTTCTCTCGGAGAGTGGTCAGGTACTGGAATGGCAGCCCAGGGAGGTGGTGGAGTCACCATCCCTGGCAATGTTCGAGAGACTGGATGAGGAGCTGAGAGATCTGGTTTAGTGCTTGTGGTAGCAATGGTAATGAGAAGACTGTTGATCTTACAGGTCGTTTCCAACCTTGTGATTCTATGATTCTATGATTCTAAGTTATTTGTAGTTCAGAAAACTGAAATACTTAAAAACAGACATATTTTAATGACAGTATTGGAAGAATAACTGTTAGTGTGAATCACAGAATCACTCAGGTTGGAAAAGACCTTAAAGATCATTGAGTCCAACTACAAATATGCTGGTGTTATGGAACACCTGGACTGTATATGTGAAAGGAGGGGGCTCATGGCTTTGCTTACTAAAATGCTTTTGTGAATATAGTGAGAACAAGAGAATTCTTAAGAAGCATGCTGTACAAATACTGTTCTGTGCCAGTAGCCTTACTTGCCATCTTCTGGCAAGACTTGTGAAGTACTTGGTTTTAAATCATGAGGCGTCAGGTGTGGGTACAGGAGGGTCAGTGATACATACAAGCAGATGTGAAATACTCTGTACATAGCAGTAATTCAGAAAATGCTGGCAGAAAGTGGCCTTCTGCAAATCTGCAGCTGATGTAATCTAGAAGTGAGATCCATTGGAAAGCTCTGAAAGAAGAATTTTGCCCTAAGATCATCATTAAAATTAACCTTCTTTTACTTTTTACCTGCTCTCCTCTCCCCCACTCTCCCTTCTATTTTTTTATTTTTATTTTTTTGAATTTTCTTAAATAATTCTACATTTCAAGATAACAGATTGGCTGGTATCCCTTGTGGATGGTTCCTGGCTGTACACTGTTAGGTAAGAGCATGAGCAAAATGTAAATTCTGTGATAACTCGACTCAAGATACTACTTCATCACAGCTGCTATTTAATTTTTGCAAAAGAACCTCCCACGCTGAATGTTCTTTGAGTTATTTGGGGTAGATTTTTCATGAATAAAATTCTTAGTCATCTTCAGAATCTATGGAATATCTTAAAGAAATAAAGACTTTGCACATTTCAGTAGTTAGCTGGCCTCCTTCTGTATCTCCTGTTCCCCGCACTGCTTGCTGTATATTTGAGAAGCTGCCCTTACAGCTGCAGAGAAGCCTTGAATTAGAAGCTGAGTGCTGAAATCCTTCCCTCCTGGAAACCAGTGGCAAAAAATAGTCTCATTCCAGTGTACTATCTCTGCCAGTAACTTTCTGTGTCACCTCGGTGAAAGTCTTATCAGCAGAGTTTATGCAGACAATTTGGATCTTGGTCTGCCAGGGCAGGAATGCACTGTGGGCTGCCACGTTGTGAAGTTGCCTATAAGTAGATCATGTCTTGGCAGCTGCTGAGTTCCTTCTCCTATGTGGTAGAGTTCCTGATGATGCACAAGGCCCTTCATGTTTAATTAAACCTAGATAGGCTACCAGGTGAAGAGACATCTTCACCTCAGCTGTAACATCTTCACCTCAGCTGCAGGTTTGTGCCCTGAACCTCTGCTCCTTGACTGTTCACTTGACACCAGTTGATGTCATGAGGGGACTTAGGTCAGTGGTTTTGTGACCTAAGGGAACGCTGAAAATTTGAGCAAATCAGCCCTTGAATTGCTGCTATGAGCACAAGCCCATGCACAAGTCACAGAACCTGTTTCACTTAGGCAGTAGTTTGTATTTGCATGCTTAATGGTACATGCCCGTAATGTGTGAGCTGGGAAATACCAAAACATGAATCTGAAGGGCTCTGAGGTCGCATGAAGTTAGCAGTCATAGCAGCTCCTGGGGCTTTGCTGCAAATATCAACTCGTGATGCTGTTCTAAAAGCCTGAGCTCAGCTCCTGAAGGTAAATGACTGCATTAAAAAAAACATTTGTTCATGGAGGTAATAACTCTCCTTAGTCTAATTGGTGTAGCTGGAGATGGTAAACAATTTTAGTTGCAAAAAATAGTTCTTGGTCATGAAGTGCAAGCAGCAGACTTCAAAGATAAATTCTAGTTAAGAGAAATGTATCTTTGAACCCGCGTAGGTATGTGTCAGTGTCTGAAGGAAAGGGTAACTGCTGCCTGCAGAGTAATGGGCATGATGATAAAGCAAAAGAGAGAAGCAGGCTGTGAGCTATGGGATGGCATGAGTCAACAAAAGGTCTGTAAAACACGGAGACGTGCCCTATAATGTGCAGTAAAACCAGTACTTCTGGATTTTGAATTTTGGTCATGGTTATCTAACATCGCGTTATAAAGAGCTTGTTTCTGGAGCTTTGGGTTTGTTTGAATCTCACAGATAAATGGTTGTTTCTCCTAGGCTTTGTTTTCTCTGGTTACCTATGTGAGTTTGCTCTGGCACGTACCAGTAACCGTTTAAGTCCATCTCATATTGCCATATAAAGCTATTTAATTTAACTATATGTGCATTTATATATGCGTGCAAGCGTGTGTGTATGTATGTATGTGTATATATATGTAGTGGAAGTGCTAAGTCGTGGCTTGAAAGAGTGATTGAGCACCTGGTAGGAAGGCAGGACCAACCCAGGAGAGCTCAGGTGCATACAATGTACCTCAATGGCTGGAAGGCAGGATCTGCCCCTTCCCAGACCTCATATAAGGGTTGGCAGTGGAGGCAAGGATATTTCGTAAGAGATCCCTCCCTACCTGAGTTCTTCCAAAGGTAAGTAGCTTTTTTTTTTCCTTTACTTCTGTGTCTGTGGTTGCTGCACCTGGGCTTGTCTTCATTTGCTGCAGCCTAGGACTTCACCACCCCCCTGTTATTGCTGTGCTTTCCGTCACACTGTAGCATTACAATACATAGTTACAAAAGCAGCAGGATTTAAACAGTCGTGGTTGTAGTTAAAATGATACATATGGCTGAAAAAAAAGTAGTTTTTGGTTCTAGGCTGTGTACTGGGGGCGGCAAGCTCTAATTAGGCTCCTTTATAACGCAGCTATCCCAGCAGAGTAGAAATGAAGTCTGGAAAGCTCTCTCTGTCTTGTACATATGGCAAGAAGCACTCTGAAGACTGCTGCAAAGTCTGAAAAGCTTGCTCTTTCAGACTGCTGCTGTTGTTTACTGTTTGGTTAAGCACCAGGACGCTTTATAGTGGCCCAGTGAACTTTGAGACTTCATACTCTGTAGGGCCGTGTGCCTGTTATGTACAGAGTGTATGAATGTGGCTGTCTTCTATTGTGTGTGCATGTTACTCTGTGTAGTGGAGAGGTACAAAGAAGACTGTGATGGAGCCCTAAGGTTGGTTGTTGAGTTTTTTGTTTTTCTTTTTTTGGTGGTCCAGATTGAAATTAATAAAACAATGAATAAAATAGGTGAAATTAATTGGACTTAATGTCTCTTTGTTTCTTCCCTCCACTGAAAATATTTGGGAGTATGAAGGCATGGCCTTTAGATTGGTGTCTTCTAGGTTTCTATGTTATTGCAATTGTGGCTTATTTTCTCTTTTACCCTTCCCTCTGCTGGCTTTTACACAAGGGGACATGTTGTGTCTAGTTAGGCTCTTTCCTTCGCAGGGTTGGTGTTCTGAGGTTTAATCTTTACTCTTTAATCACTGAGCTTTTTGAGTGGTGTGGCTGTGACACGTGCACAGAGTATTTAATTGCTTTCTGAAATGCAGTTTTGTTTTGGTAGTGGTGTGTGTTCCTTCTTAGACATCTCCCTGGTGGCTTAGTGTTTTGCTGGGGGAATATCAAAGTGATTCTGTCTGATATTCCATATGGAATAATATAATCTGTACTTGATTCTAAGAGGTGAGAATGGAACTGAGGAAGCTTAGGGAATAAAAGTTCAAATAAAGGTGCAGTGACTTGAATATAAATTTTCTTTTTGATTAAAAGCTTGGTCACTTAAAATCTGAGATTATCTTTGCTTTGAAGTAAGGCTTTTGTTGTGATGTAACTAGGAAGTGTTATTCCAGCAGATGAATGTTATTGTAACGGGTGTTTTTATTTTTTTTTGTACATGAAAGGTAGAAAACCTTTTATTCTTACTATGAAAAGCCAATTACTGTGTTATCAGTAAAAGCTTTAACTAAAAGCATTAAAGGCCCTTGCTCGCTTAGTGAGAGCATTATCAAATGAATTCCCTACATGTAAATTTATAGGGTGATATATCTTGGATGGAGTTATCCTTAAAACTTTGATTAATCTTGTGTTCTTTATAGTAGGTTAGTTCTGACATTTATTTTCCACATCAGGAGAAATACAGAATATTCAGTAAGTTTTTTTTTTTTATTAGGAGAAAAAATTTTTGCCAACTCTCTGTTTTTAAAAAAGAAAAAAAAAGTTGAGCTATATCCTTTAGAAGTAAGCATATGAATAAAAATAATTAATGAGAAATGCCCTAACTCTTAAATTCTGATGTTGGCAGGGCTTCTCTTCGTATTAAGAAGAGGTTGGGTAGGCTGGGAGCGAGCTTGTTTTATTTTCACGATGTGGTATGTTACAGTTTTAGTGTTATAGGATGCCAGAGGCAAATTAATTGCTGTTGTGGTGCAGAGGCACGTAGGAGTTTGAAGAGTTACGGAGTTTATGTTGTGCTGAACTGGAGTGATGAAGTACAGATAACAGGCCACAGCTGTGGCCACAAATTAGTCCTCTCCAATGCGATGCTGAAAGTATTGCATTATAATTGCTCCTCTAGGATCGCCATGTGGAAAGTCTGAATAAAAGCAGGTTCAAAATAGGGAATCTAGGAGCATGTGCTGTGGCATATGCTAGCTGGGGCTTTGCTGCTGCCAAAGTAAGGTGGCTGCTTTCCTAGCTGGACCCTGTGCCGAGGAGCTGGCTGCTCTTGTGCTTCCACTGATTTCAATGTGTCAGTGTTTCCTTACAGCTCTCAGACTCCTTCCTCAGCTGGCCAGCACAGCTCCAGGGAGGTGAGGGCTGTGGTCCCTATCGCTGCTCCCACATCACCCCATGGGTGTGTTAGCCACGTTCCTGATGTGGGATAGGTCAAGGGTCAGGAGTGCGTAGGGTTTTTTGGGAAGCGTCTGCCTGTCCTCTAGACCTGCACAGCTGTAACTGGCACTGATGGGAGTTGCTTCAGCTTGTGATGAGTGCTTTCCAAGATAGAAACCTGGCAAAAAGGGAGTCTCTCTTTTCTGTCTGCTCCCTATTTTTATGCTAGTTGGCTTGTCTGAACTGGCTGACAGGGAGTCAAAGGGGCAAAGTGGTACAGACTGCACAGCTCTGCGGTCTCATGTGCTGTAGAAACTTGCTGTGAATCTGCCTTGCATGAGTGGTGGGTCAGAGCAGTGAGCATGAGGCAGAGTCAGGTCTTGAGGTGACTGCTTTATTTTACAAGAACGCTTGCAAGCATTTTTACAGTCGGTGTTCTCAGCTCCATGTAGGTTAATGATGCTGCGTCATTTTTATAACAGCTAAGTATTAGTAGATACAGGATTTGAGCAAAACTTTGGGCTGCTGCTCACTATGGAGTTATAATAATTATTTTTACATGGATATTGCTTGTATGTTTGTCTTCTAACTTTAGAAAGAGCAAGTTAAAAGAGGTAGCTGACCGTGTGGATGGGAGACTTCATGACCTGTGCTTTCATGCATTTGTATGCATGTATTTAGATACATGTTTACGAAGTAATATACAATGTATTCTCAGAATATTCCTAAAAATACCTTTATAGAAGCATATTAAAACTACTGTAGACTGGATGAAAGCCTAGGCATCATGATATCTTTGAGGTGACCTCACTTAATTGGCAGGTAACGTTATTGCATTTTTCTAAGACTACATCTGGAGAGACATTGAATTAAATGCTTTTGCACTAGAGCTGCGAAGCTTGTCAGAAGAAAAGTTCTTGTATTCTGAAGCTCATTTATGGGCGTGCTCAGTGGATGTGCACTGGAGTTAGAATCATAGAATTGGCCAGGTTGGAAAAGACCTTAACTATCATCCAGTCCAACCACAACCCGAACATACTATCCTAACTCTAACAACACTCTGCATAGAATAGTTCCTTCAGGAAGGTTGCATAAGTTCTGATCCAGCTGAAGTACTGTGTATAGATCTTCAGAAATGCTGTCTAAATTAAACATTTAGATGGTTCCCTCCAAACCGTTACTGTCGTAGGATTTTAATTTTACACTTAATTATGTTTTCCTTCATGAGGAAACACATAAGATTAAATATCTTCATTTTCTGTTTGGTCTCAGCGTTTTTATGTTGCTTCATGTAGTCAACCAGTGGTGCCTTACTAGCAGAAATGCTCACATACAAAACATAAACAAAAACCAACCACCCAACCAAATAAATTCCCCAGACAGATAGGCCCCTAATCCTGTTTTTTTTGGGTTGATTGGCAGACAAGCCACTACTTCAGAATACAGATGGTTCAAAAGCAAGAAGATGAACTGCAGTTGAAGTTGTCACAACTGTCCTGTGGTTTCCATTTCCTACGAATTTGTGCAAGTCATTAAATTCTCCATAAACCTATAAAAACAACGAACAGCTCTGGCCAAGCAAAGGTTGTAAATAAACTTCATTTCTCTCTCAAATATCAATTGTGTTTAGCATGGGGACTGGAACCAAGAAGACTCTGAGTAATAAAAGAATGACACTTTGCAACGTTCCCCCTCCTCAGGTGATCTTCATCAGTCAGTGCAGTTCTTTCCTAGCTTGCTACATCACTATCGTTGTTTTTGAGCTGGGAGTTTCTTGAATGCCCCATGAAAACAGTGACACACTGCTGGAATGGGACTCCACTGAAAGGATGCCACCTCTTTTTGCATTGTGACTTTAATCTCGATTTGTATTCCAGCAGATTGCTGTGGTGGGGAAGGTGCTTGGAACACGAATCTTGCAATGCAAGGCACAGAGTCTCCATGGTTCGAAGATTTTTGCATGCACAACTTGGAATCAGTCATCTCTGACCTTTTCAGGGGGCTGCTGCTTCTTTCTTGTTGGTACTGTAATATCTCTCGAAAGCATTTGGCATTTTAGTGAATTGATAGATGACCAACCGATGTCTGTGTGCAGCAGCACAAGCTATGTTGCGTTTGGGATGTGTGTGTTATTTTCTGCATTAGCCTATTTTTGTGACTTTCATACTGGAATTCCCATCTGGTCCCTGACAATTATAAATGCGTGCTTTTTGAGAGAGGAAGTAAGATCGATGGCTATTCTAGCGTTTGCTATATAGGACTTCCATGATAAATTGTTTTCTTCTGACTCCCCTATTCCAGATTACTTTCATAATCTTGAAAAGCAAAAACATTAATAAATCAAAGTGGGTTAGGGAACAGGCATGTGGTTTTATTTTAATAAGGGATTAGGCTGAAGCCTCACTGAGTGTACACTGTTCACCACTTGTTCTCTGGGACGTGTGAATTGGTCCCTTCACTACTGCTCTCCATGTTACTCTTGGTCCTTATGCAAAATTTGTTCAAATTTAATGTATGAAAAAAATGCAAGCCTTCTGTGGCAGTAGGAAGTTACCACTTCAGAGTATGTTTGCTTGTTAGCTTTGTATCTGGCAGCATGAAGGGGATTTTAAGTAAAGGCATAGTAAGCTTGCAATCTAAAGAAAAAGGTATAATTTTTGTAGTTATCCCTTAAGTGCAAGGGACATCTTTTATCAAAGGATTCAGGGTAAAAGGAGCTTTGAGAACTGTTTGTTCTTTGTATAGGAAGAAAGGCTGCAGGAAATATGTGCTTCTCCTTGCCTTCTCTCACTGGTATTGGTTAGGAGAGGGGGTGGTGTGCCCAGAAAAGGGTCAGATCAGAGCTTGGTCAAAGAGGGATAATTGAATTGTATAAATGTGTAAATAAATTTGTAACCCATCCTCTTATCCCTGCTGCTGCTGTACCTGTATGTACACTTACTTTTTGGCTTTTTTTTTTAATCCAAATTGCTGAAAAGAGGCTGCTAAATGAAAAAACCAGCTTTCCTTTTGAACTTTTAACCTTTGTGAAAGCTCCAGTAATTGGCTTCTGCAGAACATAGATTAGTTGATGTTTTAAAAAAAAAAAAAAACATGAAAAATGAAATACCAATACACGCTTAAAAATTGCTGGTGGATATCTTGTTTCTGTATCCTTCAAAAGCCTCAGAAGAAGGGTGAAGTGTCCCCCCGGTGCATCTCAGCCTCTTGTAGTGTCAGATGTGCTTGGGCTGAAGTTGGTTTAAAAAAAAAAAGCTTCATTGGAAGAGCTTGGTATGCATGAGTGTAACGTCTTTGAGAGAGGGGAAGAAGGCTTGAGGAATTGGTCATGTCAAGGGGTATAAAACACTGTCACGAGAGAAAAGAAAAGAAAACAGGCCGACAAAGTTGAGAGAGAGAGGGGTTGTACTGCCTGGACTGCAGGTGAGTGTTGTGCTTGGATTTTTTTCTGTGAATGAGTGTATGTTTAACAGTAAATAAATAAGCTGATGTTTCAGTGTTTCCCTACTATTGTCCTTGTTAAAACAAACGTGGTGAAACTCCTGACAGTTTCTACACTTTCTGAGAGTTGCTCATGTGAAAGTTTTATATACTAAAGGCAAGGGAAGCACTTTAAAGTCTAATCCCTGCTTACTCTACTGGGTTTTAAGGCTGTCATCACTTAGTCGTACAAAAGCAAAAACGTTGTCTTAAATACAGTTGACTTTTTGCCTCTGATGACTTTTAATAGACACATTGTAAATAAATAATTAAAAAAAAAAAAGAGCAGATATAGGTTGACTCATGCTCTAGATGACATAATATCTAAAATGTTTGAAAGCCGCTTTCAATTCCTTGCTTTTTCATCGCTATGAAGACATATTCTTTGCAAGCTTGGGGATGTCAGTTCAGAGGGATGTAGTGTGACAGCAGAGACCTGTGTCTACCTTCCCACGTGTGAACTAACAGCTGTGATGTGCACATCACCACACAGGTGGCTGTCAAATGGAAGATGTGCTCAGCACGGCTTTGTAGTCCTTGGCCAATGCAAGCAAACACATGGTTGAGCTTTCTTAACAGAAAGCAGCCATACATATCATAGTTAAATTGGCTGGGGGCATGTAAACCCTCGCCTTGTTGTTTTTTTTTTTTTAAATGTGATTCTTCTGTCTTAATAAGGTTGGCAATGAACTGGAATGGTGGTGAATGTATGAAAGGAGCTGTTAAAACCAGGCAGCTCCTTCGTTTGCCAACAATAGTTTAGTTTGATTCGCTAGAGTGCAAGAAGCCTTGGATGTTTTTCCCCGTAGTCTCGCGCTTAGAAAACTGGGATTCTTTGTAGCTGTGGCATTTTTCATCTTGCAGTCACGTTACGTCTGTTCAAAGCAAGAGGCCAGGGTTTCCTGCCATGTGCTTGACTCTTAACATCTGTATTTCCACGTGAACAATTAAATGGCTGAAAGCAAAAGGGCAGCCACGCATTAATCTCACTGTGTAAAACTACAGAAATTATTTGGGGCCAGTCAGAGGTAACTGTCACAGGACAGCGGTCTCTTCCTGTCATGTGTAAGCGCTGAAAACAAGGCAGTTGCCAGGAATGGCTGAACTGAAGAGCCGGATGACAGGTTATTTCTCAATTGAAGACACCTTGAGCTTTCAGAGCTCCAAAACCACAGCCAACGGTGTTTTGCAGAATTGCTTAATCTAAATGGTGACGGCCTGGAGAAAAGGAGGAGCGTGGTACAGAGATGAGCAGTAGTTGCTCACTGGGCTGTTTTGGGATATTTGTGTTTTGATTAGATCTAAAGATGTGTGTGTGTGTGCCTCTGGGGCTCTTCAGGTGAGGAAAAACTGCTTTATATGTAAAGAAAAATGGCAGTGAAACTTCAGGCTGGTTCTTCACAACACGCTCTGTGTACTTTCTGAGTTTTGTCTTCTCTGAATATAATAGTGATGCTTTTATTTTGCCTGGGAAATTGGTTTCCCTTGCTGGTTTGTTTTAAAGTAATCCTTAAAATATATTTGTCATTTTGTGCTGGTAATGAAAGTTCTAATGAGGCACAGTGAGAGTTAGAAGGCGTTGGCCAATAAATACAGCCACAGATGGTTTGCCCCTTTTTGTCCCAGCCCAAAGTCTATTGCTGATGTTCTTCTGAGCTGCCCTACCTGGACGATAACAGCAACAATGTGCTCTGAAATGCAGAGAAGCACCGGTGGTTCCTGTTACACTGAAGGCTCATCTTCAACTTTTACTTCTTTTTTTTTTTTAATGTCAGTGCAGTATTCAAATTAATTATGTTAGCAAGAAATAGGGATGTAAGCCAGTCTGTTCTCAGGACCCTGATGGTTGAGAAGGTTAAAATACAGAAAGAACTAGATGAATAGTCTGTCCAAGCGTGTGAATAATAAGGCAGCTGCCTGTTCTGGGTAATCTGTCAGTCTGATTTAGATACACACCCCTGTAGCCTCTAACTGCCTCTCAACTTCTCTGAGGAAATGTGGTGCCCCATTTTAGGGTTGTAGGTTGGAGACATGGAGGGCCAAAGGGCATGTACATGGCCACACACAAAGCCTTTGAATAAAAGAAAATTAAACACAAGTGTTCTTGGTCCCAAGTTTAACATCACAGTCTTTGAAGCAGACTTTCTGTTCATTTTAACAGCGTAATTACCTATGTGTAGTATGGGCTTTTTCTCTTTCATCAGTGCTGTGGGGAAAGGGAACTTGGTAGATAGGTCTGTTTGCAGGCTTTTTTTTTAAAAAAAAATTTAATATTTTTCTCTGGTGTATCTTGCACTAGCTGCCAGCGAATTGCCAAGATTGCATTCTCTCATGACATGAAGGTCGAACAACAATCTGGTTTTTTTTTTGTGTCTCAGGAGATTTGTTTTGCAAATGTAAAAATAGGTTTTTCTCCCTTGTTTAAACGAGAGCATCGGATTTTGTCCTGGGCAATTATGCAACATGAACTTTGGATAGTGCTTCGTTAGAATTCAAGTCAGACTGTCTACCTCATGTGGAGTTAATGTCATCATTCCTTTCCATCCTAGCAGAAGGTAATGAGATAGTGGGCAAGACCAGCAAGGTAAGAGAGGAAAGCTGAAATCCATCTCATTCTTTACTGATGTAACACCCCGAGAAGAGAGCTTGTGAAAGCGTTGGGGCTGGTTGAAATCTGCTCCAGAGTTTGGAAAATGGCACGTGTGGAAAAAGAAACTTGTGAAGCATATTTTCCTTTACATTCGCATGTACAACACAGTACTCTTGTTTTGTGTGGCCTTTTCAGAAAGAAACAAGTGGGAACTGTATGTTGTAAAGAATATGACTTTGAGCCCTACACACTTGGGTAATCTTCCAAGCAGGATAAGTGGAGGTTGCATTTAACTCAGCGCTGTAAAATGCAGTGTTGGGTATAGAGACCTGGAATATGAATGGGATTCAGCTGGTATTGGGAGATATGGAATCCATCTACACAAAGGGACTTCTGATAGGCCACGTGAACAGGCCTGCTAGCAAAGCACAAAGACTGCACAGATGTTAACTTGGAGCATCAGCAGGCTGTAGAGAGGAATGGGTCAGGCCAGTGTCTTTTAGTAGAGATGGGCACGCATGCTTTCTGGAAGTGCTCATGCTTTCAATGTATGATTTGAATGTCACTTAGTATAGCATAAAGTGAGAGTGTTCTGTAAGTAAGTTGTGTTCACTGTTTTCACTCTTCTCCCAAGCCTGTAAAAGCTGGTTTGGTTTTCATGGCAGAGCAGAAGTGCTTTACTGAAGGGCAGAAAAAGAGGAACCCGTTCTGTTTTTAAAGCGATACATGGATAAATCGCTTGAACGCTAGAAATCTACTGATGCTAAATTACTCCTGAAAGCAGATTAAAAGTGTGACGGAGAGGCTGTTTTGTGCTTTGTTTTAGTGTTGGCATTTTCACACAAAGGGCTTTTCAGCCAGGTGTTGGCCCTATAGGAAGTTCCAAATTGTGAATCTCAGTTGACGGTTTTATTTGAAAACACTACTAACTGTGTCAGATTGAATTAGGCATTTAAGTGAACAGTGACTTTTTCTTTCACCCCTCACCCTCAAGTGCAGTGGCAAAATGTAATTTGGGAACATTAAGCAAGGATGATACAGCAGTGGTTGTGTTCACAGGAGCCTTAATGAAGGGTTATTAGTTTATTTGTGAAAATTATGAACTCTGGCTATCAGCAGAGCACTAAAAATGTACTTTGATTTTTATCCAAATACTTTAATCTTTTAATGTGTGTTACAATTATAAAGGAGCTGATTGAGTTGATGAAACATACTGCATGGCTCAGGCTGTTGCTGTTTATTACAATATTTTTGATGTGGGACAGTTGTGAGGATCCATTTTTTGCTATACAGTAAGTTAGTGACATGCACATTATACGGCAAAGGCATCGTGCCCTTTTGCCTGTGGCTGCCAGGTTCTCCCTGTCCTGTGGCTGGCATTTCTAAGTTCATAGTTGGCAAAATACTTGGCAATAGCACTGGTGTGAGAGTATTAATATATGAGGCACCCTTTTTGTTGTTATGATAATATAAAACAGCATTGCACAGCAAGTGCCATTTCATTTAGAATGAGTGTTTTGAAAGAAGCTGATTGAGTTGCAGCAGCAATCAGTGACAACTGATGGTCTAGTTCCCGAGAAGGAAACTTCCACAAGTCATTTTGCAGAGTAATGTGGCTGGCATAGTTCAGTCCTCAGCATGCAGATGGTGCTGGTTATGTTGTCTCTGCATGTTTATTGTGGGCTGATTAAGTGCTCAATTTTTTTTTATTAGCCAGTTTGGATGCAGGGAGTGTTCTGCTCGTTCTTGACGCTGTGATGCATGTTCCCTGAGAGGCTGGGGCAGGAGCTTCAACCAGAGCAAGCAGACAGGTTAAGGCAGGGTAACACAGCTGTGCCATCCTCATCTTTTGATGGTGAGCATTAACTGGAGCCATCTGGGGAATCCTGGAGAATCTTTGTAGTCGCAGTACTTAAGAAACAGTAGTCGAATGCCTGACCACCTCTTCTTTCTTTTTCTTTTCATAGTCTGGCATAATAACATAGATTGAGGAGGGTTTTAAGTTCATAAATGGGCTGTAATTTGGGTGTGAACTCATCGTGTGTTCTGTTGTCCCCATGAGAAAGGAGCAACAGAAGTCTTCTCAACTGTTGTTGGAAGTAGTTACATCTTCATCTTTAGGATCTTAGTTCAGAGGGTGAGATCTTTTTTGAATGGGTGCTCTTAGATTGCTGACTGCAAAGAGTTACAAAAACTTGTTCTGAAGTTGTAACAGGCAGTCATTTTTATTTTATTTAGAGAATACTACCATGACGTAGGAAGCAACCTGCTATAAAGTCTGCCATTTTGCTCTTTGTATGCACATCTAATTTGTATGCACAGAAGACATAATATTTGAATGTGGATGGGCAGACCAAGGCTGCAAGATACCTCAGGGCCATTACATCAGTGTACTCAACAGAATGGCTGAGGCTGGAAGGGACTACAGGAAGTTGTCTTGTCCAACCACTCATGAATTTGCAGGACACACAAGCAACTGCTAATCTGCTGTTAAAATCCCCAGGCTTTCTGATATCAGATGTCATGCTTAAGGCAGTTCATAAGGATTCATGCAAGGCTCATCGCCCCTGAAAATGGGTTGAGTGACAGAGTGTTCTTATGGCTGTTACCTTGTAGTCACATTAGTTCTGAACATCTGCTCATTGCGCTCCCTAGCATCCCTTAAAATACCCCCTGCACTCTGTTTAGATGAATCTGGAGCTTGCCCTTAGTTTTTATGGGTTGTGACTGTGCTGACATTTCCATCCTTAGCATCTCTGTATTTCTGTTTCCAAACAGGGTTTTCTAATATCCATTTAAATGTTAGATTAGTTTCAGCAACCACTCTTGATAGGAGATAGCCTCTTTAATACAGCGTAGCTCAAGCTTTTTCACATGTTTTAGATACAAACAAGGCCTGTCCTCATTACTTTTTTTTCCTGGATGGCTATGACTGTTCTTTCCATGTTCAGTCTTACCGTTTTGCAAAATGTCCTTTAGAGTGCAAGCACTGAGAAGTCCCCAGGTGTAAGGAGCAAAGTGTTATTTGCAAATGCGTGTTAATGGCGGAGGGCAAAGAGCCTTGCTGCAGGAATAGATGAAGGAACTGAAGTAGATGTAGGAAGTCACAAACAAGGTGAGATATCTTTTTTGTGTGTGTGTGTGTCTGACTGTTAGCTGTTTTGATGCACTTATTTCAGGAGATACAGGAGATATGAGAGAAACAGTACTGGTAGGAGCACCTCTGTAGATAGAGCTGCAAGATTGACAAGTGTGTTTGGTGTTTTTTTTGCCACTTTGAAGAGCAGTGTCAGTGCCTGCAGCAAAAGTCTGGTGTCTTAAAACTTTTGTGTCCTTGTTAGACTCATAAATTATAACTAGTATTTTGTTTGCAGTTTCTTTTATTTCTGATGAGCATGCTGATGAGCACCTGGCTCTGCTTATTCACTGTGGACTATTAGTCTGTCTCTCTTTTCCACTCCTTTGTTTTTCTTTGCAGAACAATTTCTTCAGAAAAGTATTGTTTATTTCACCTTCGATATCCTGTCTGTGTGCTGTCAGCTGACTTGGTTATTTCCTTTTAGTATTCATGCATCTCTGTCCTTTGTTCCTCTCTTTCTTCTCTTGACTACTAACTTCCTGTCAATGACATTAGTTCCTCCGTATTTCACGTGCATTGATAGGGTAAAAATAATCTTTTTTTTGTTTTCTCTTATTTTTATATTATTTACTAACCTTGCTTCCAGCGCGATTTAGAATTCTTCCCAACCTTGAGCTTACTTGTATCTGTTACCTCCTTTGGGAGACAGCCAGTCATTGTGGCCTTGATTCACCCTCTGCTAAAATGAAGCAATAAAATGTTATTTTGACTGAAGATGCTCTTTTGTGTGCACTTTCTTATTCCTTAATTATCAAAATGCCAGGAAAATTCCAAGTACAGCAGCCAAATGGTGTTAGTGCTAGAAAGGACTGTGATATTTTATTTCTTTACTCTTAGCTGAATCCTGTTCAAAATTGCTTTCCTTGATTACAGAACTTTTGATAAACTTTCTCTGTTCAACCTATTTTTAATGCATTTTCAACCAACCTGTAATAAACACATTCAATTTGCTATTGTTAGACTCCTTTGGAATTTTTTTTAGCTTTAACATTTCAAAGTCTACAAGAAAGTGCATTTATATTGCTTTGTTTCACTTGTGAATTTTATAGTACTAATTCCTTTTTTTCTTCTCCCCCTCAACTTTTCATATTCCTGAAACCTTCCATTTTGTTCCTGTAGGAGCAGCAACACTGAATCTAACTGAGGTTTCTTCTCTCCATTCTCCATTGCATGTGTCTCTCAGGTAATGTGAGCTACTCTGGGAGACAGGAGAAGAAAATTTGTATATAGATGGATTTTAGGAGAGATTTTGTTGTTGCTTGCTTCAGTTTAGAAACATCTGGAGTAATAGGCAAATGACAACCCAAAGCTAACCAGCAAGCTCTGGTAAACAGTGAAAAGTTTAGGATGTTTTCTGGATACCTGCCCTGATTCCATGTGCTAGGCAGGTATTCTGCATCTTTAAAAGTCAGAGTTTTTGTGAGGCTAAATGTAACATCATTAACCACCAGGTTGTAATTTATTTTTTTTCCTTGTGGTCTGGTCTTTTGAGTACTTGAGCGAATGGTTTGGGACTTTCCTGATCTCTAGCCTCAAGAGATTCAATGTTAACATCCTTAATATGGAGAGCATCTTTGGCTGGCTGGATAGTATGTAAGCACTAAATAAATTACCATGGAAGTTCAGATTCCTTGAGTAATTGCAACAAAATTTACAGTACTCTTTTTCTGGAATGATTGATGTGTAAATAAAGTGTCTTAGAAGGAACATGGTCTTCCTAGAAGCAGAGAAATTCAAATTACGCAAGAAAACTATAGTTTTCTGGAATGCTTCAGCATGTGCTGTAGAAGCAAAATGCGACTTGTGTTCCAAGAACACCCAGGCTGCTTTGTCTTCCTCCACCTTTTCTTTTCAAGCACACTTTAAAGCTTATTTTCCTCTACAGTTTTGAAGAGATTTTTTTGTTTATTCTTTTGAAAATGTCAGCAGGACCTCAGATACACAAACTGTTCCTTAAGGAGTGGAACAGCAGTGTTGTGGGGAAGATAAAGTACCTGGAATACTGTTGTGAAGAAAGGTTTTGGGTATGTGAGAAACAGGCAGGTGATAACCACATGAATATTCACTATCCTTCCTGTGTGGATTTGTGCTTTCCTGCTTTTGTGTATTTCAAATACACATTTCTAAGATCAATCCCAGTACTAAATTTTCAGGCGTTTATGAGAAGAAAAATATTGTGTTTAAACCTGGTAGATCCCAAGATCATTTTTTTTTTTGTAACAATAAGTGGTGTTTCCTGAGCTAATTATGTACTGTTGGTCAAGTGCTGCAAGTTAAGGATCAAAGAAATGTTCCCCTTAGGAAGGTGATGGGCAGCTCTAAGAAACAGAATTCTGTTGAGTGCCATTAGGTCTTCCTGCAGCATCAGGGAATCTGCTGGGCCTTTGTGATTGCTGCCTAGTTTGAGGTGGGTGATACTGAGCCTATAACAAAGAGAAGGCAGCATGAAAGCTTCTAGATGTCTACAAAATCTACATCTAGCCCCTGGCTCCTGCACCTTGTTTTCCATCCTTGCAGAGATGACAGGACGTATTTACAGCTCCTTATGCATGGCTGCTCGGTCACGCAGTCGAACTCCAAAAATTACTGTATTGGGGATGTTAACTGAGCATTGGATTCCCTTTCTAAATGGTTAATTGGATGCAGTTCCTGAGGGACCATTCAGCCTCTGAGGTCTGTGATGACAGTTGTGAGAGCCCAAGTAGAGCGTGAGCACCAGGCCTGTGGGCCGTGGGTTTGCTCTTCACTGGGCAGGATTTGGCCCATTGCTGGCAGGAGGATCTGCCCATGGGGGGCATAGACTTGTGCCAGCCTCAGGTTGTTCCCACACATGCTTCCTTTTTTGTTTTTTGTTTTTTTTGTTTCTTAATGCATTCTTCTGCTTGTTCTTAAGT
Organism: Lagopus leucura; assembly: GCF_019238085.1. NCBI lineage: Eukaryota > Metazoa > Chordata > Aves > Galliformes > Phasianidae > Lagopus > Lagopus leucura. Next base: position 5,667,118 of record NW_024962334.1, on the reverse strand, counting down.
CATCAACTTTGCTAATTCTGTTGTTTGTGACCTGGCTCTGTGTTTCTGTAAAAGAAGAAATGAGCTGTTGTGGGCTGCTGCTTTCATGTATAACTAAAACTTCAGTCACACGACTCCTCATAGCCTTCATTCCTCCTCCTGTCCATAGAATAAGAATACAGTTTATTTCTTCAGAGGCATATTCTGATAGCTGTAAGTACAGAGCACTTTGAGAACCTTGTATGAAAAGTGGCAGGGTGATTGCAAAACAAGTTTAAAACAAATCAAGTTCTATTGAGAAAGCTAATTCATACTTCTGTTTTCACATGAGTGTGACATGGGTAGAAGGGGGAAAAGTAAATATATTTTATTAATATATGTACTGAATTTATTCCTCAGAGCCAGTTAGGTAAACTGGGAGTTTGCAGGTATGTGCTGATGCATTTTTGTAGTAAATTTAACACATCTCAATTTCCAGCTTGAGTGTTTATTACTCTTAGACTGCAGAGTGTGGTTGAGATGCAGAAGTATGCTGTGTGTGTAATAAGAGTAATTGCAGAATTTGCACTTTAACAGGGTAATCCGTCATGGTTCTGAAAACTGTACTGATGTTAGAAGGTATACTTCTGGTGCTCTTGGCTGCATAGGCTTTTTGTTTTGCTTACCTTCAGATTTAAAATATCATGCTGTGTTACAGCTGCATGCATGAACAAATTATGGGAGCCTTCCTTTCCCTCCCCTCCTTCATTTATACACCCGTGCACTCACGTGCATTGTGTTGCCTTTGGATTCGAAGTTAAAAATAAATGTCAAAATAGGTAAAGATGTTCTTACATATCAGCTTCTGAAGAAAAGGAAAAAAGAACTGTTCTTGAATAAAGTCCATAACAGGACCCTTCAGAGAGGTCCTTATCCTTTTTGCTCTTTGACTGCTACTGACATAACAAAAAGCAGTTGACCTTGGTTCTAGTTCTTCATTCGCATCGTGTGAAATGCTTCCAATTTGGTAAACAATTCTCACTTTTCCTTCTGCATTAGGCAGTGTCTAACACAGTATATCAGTGGAAGAAGTAGTTGGTAGTGTATAAGCAGAGTGTAGAATTTTCTTTGTGGTTGTAAATTTGTGATGAAGACCTATTTTGACTGACAATATAGAATTCTGGTATTGCCACACAGGTAGACCAAACCCAGATTATCTTTCAGGTCCTGTATTGAATTCATAAGATGGAAATGTAGAGAAAACATCTGGGCCCTTTTGACTGTCTGCTAAGTAACAGAAAGAAAAGCTTGTAGTGACTATTTTATATATGGTTTTCACCATTCAGACCACACTGATGCCTATGAGTTGCCCTTCTAGTGGAACAAGTTGAACTACATCCATTTGTATTGGTTAAAGACTTGTCACTTTGCTTTGTCTTTTGTAACTGTATAAGAATGCATATATTAATTATAATTATGTAGGAGATATTCAGTGCTAGCCTGCATAAAGACTAGACACATTGAAATTGTCTTTTGAATGTTGTGAGAGAATTCAGTTGTGCCATGCTTTGGAATGCAAATACTCATTTTCCATAGCTGAATGTGATTAGCTTCCAACCCGCTTTCCTTGACTGTTCTTTCTTAAACCATTTGTCTCCTTCCTGAGTGTCTTGTTAAGATGAACCACAACTCACTAAGGGAAAATGAAGGCTAATGCCCGCGTCTGTGTGTAAGAGTGGAAGTTTTCTGCAAATTTATTGCTGTGTAATATCATTTTGCTTTCATGCTCATGGCCAGTAGTTGTGACTCAGAGCGTTTTTTCCAGCATTCATGGTGAGCTTTTTGGTTTGCTAGCATCCCAGAGGACAGGTCCTGTGCCCCTCATGCTGGGGAATCCTGTGCTTTTGTGAGTACCAGGCAGCCAGCATTTGCTCGCTGGCACTTTCATACCAAAACATTACCAGGCTGAAACTACTGAGGACTGTTCTGCTGTGGAGGTGGGAAATGCTAAGTGTGTCAGCAGAAAGGCACAAGGGTCTCAGTTTCATTTTACTCCCAAGATGGATTAACAGCTCATTGCTCCTCCCAGCCAAGTTGTGCCACCTCTGGGAAGCTGCTTTAAAACATGCCAAAAGCAAATGGCTGCATTTTTTTCTTTTTTTTTTTTTTTTTTTTTTCCTTTGCTGGTGAGTTAAGTTAGTGTACTGCACAGCAAGGGGAATGCTCATGGGAGATGCAAACAGTAAGAGTGAAAGATATTAGGGGAGAGCTGATGGGCCTTGTACCACCTGGGCTCTGATAAGGAAGCTGCAGCTGACAGTATGACTGTTCTTCATGCCTAGCAAGCTAATCACTTGCTTTAATTGTGTTTAATCCTGGTCCCTGAGATATCTATCAAGAGTTTCTGTGTATGTGCCAATGCAGACAGTATTACTTCATTTCTTAATCATGTTTTTTTTTTTTTTGCCTTTCGAGGCATTACCTGCAATGCAGTCTTATTTATAGTCCTGCCCGTTGTCTTATTTACTGCCTTCCACTTTGTTTTCTGATGATGTGTGATGTTGTCAGCATCAGAATCGCCACTTTTGGAAATAAATTCATGGTGTTAAAGTTCATATGTGGCTGTTTGGTTTTTGTTTTTCTATTTAGTGTGTATTGAGAACCCTATGCAGAAAGCAGCAGGGTTGGAAGTTGTGGAAGGCTGACCATTTTCAGAATGGAGATGAAGACACACATGGGTGGAGCCAAGTGCATGAAGGATGGGCTTACATCCTACTTATAAATAGTGGAAGATGAGGTTACAAAGCTTCTTGATAAAGGGATGGTTGCATGGTTTTGCTCAGGCTGACTGAATTCATGCTCTGCTGCAGGTGGGGAGAGCTCTACTAATAGGCTGGGTTGAGTTGAAGGAGTAGCAAAAGGTGGTCAGAGACTTTTTTTCCCAGTACATGTTTGCAGCTCTTGGATGTCTGGTATGTTCTGACAACTCATCTCTTGCCTTAGCTCCTTCAAGGGGTGTATGTGAGAGCATGTGGCCCATTCGTTAACCACTTCCTTCTTTTTCTGCTCAGAAGAAGAGCTGCACCTCTGGGGATGTCTGCAGCTGCTTTTGCTATGCTCTGTGTGGCTGTGTTCTGCTAGGTCTCAGCAAAAGGCATGGGAAACACCATAGTCTGAGATTTAGACTCTGTGTAGAGGGATTGGTACAGCAGGCAGTACTTGCATGAGTTACTGTGCTTGAGAACTGCAGAGCTTTGCTACTTCAGTGGCTGTCCTGCTGCTGCTGAGCTGGAAGAGGAGTGAGGAAGACAGAGGGACCTCCAGGAAGTACTACACTGCTTTGCAAGTTGTATGTTGTTATTGCAAGGTTGCAAACTTCAAGGAGCTTTAGACTCCTTAGGGACAGAACTTAAATTCTGCAAGCCTAAGGATTTGGCTCTTCCTCTTTCCTTTCCTTCCCCAAAATTCGTAGCCTGTGCTGTCTGACATGCAGTTCTGTTGATATTTGTGCTCTTGCAGGACCTTAATGTGTTATGTAGCTGTCTGGTGATGCTGTTGTTAATGCATACCATATCCTTGTGCATTCTTCTAAGATTTACCACAAAGCAGTATCTTTGACTCAGTTAGGTGAGGATGTGTGTATGTATGTATATGTGGAAACTGCTGCGTTCTGTCTTCTTCCTGACATCCTGGTTGCTATAGTGCAGTGATCTATTTGTGAACACATAGAAGATCATTGCTATAGTTAAAAGAAACAGTGTTTCCTGGCCATGACTTCCTGGGCAATCTCTTCTTCTGGAGTGCAAGCTGCAAGTGATGCCATCACGTTCCCAGGGACCTGAGGAGTGACGCCGTAATAACAGCTGCTTCCAGTTTGTTGCTTTTCTCTACCAGCGTACTCGATAATATTTAAAAATAGTTTCTCTAAATCTAATGCTTGCCTGTTATTCACTGTACATTCCTGTGCTTCAGCCATCTTTCGAGCAGATTGGCTGTGCAGTGTGTCGTGGCATTGCGTCCTGTGCTTGCTTTTGTAATATGTGCAGTTGTTGTGCTCCTGCATATGCACATACACAGATGTTTTCATGCACCTGCCCAGCCAGGGAAAATGTAGGAAATAAGGCAGCATTTGTGGAGTTCTGTCTGAACTGCTGTATTTTTTTTTTTCCCCCCTTCTCCCTGCAGGTGTGAATGAGAGAGGCTCTCTGCAGTATTTAGTGTCCAGTTGTGCTGGCTCCAAAGAACAGCAGCATCGCAATGCCCCCTCCTGCTGATATAGTGAAGGTGGCAATCGAATGGCCGGGTGCCTTCCCCAAGTTGATGGAAATCGATCAAGTAAGTGCCTGTGTGTGTCTGCTCCTATGGACCTAGAAAGAGAATGTGTGCATATATATGTGTCTGTGTGTGTGTGTCTGTCTCTGCATCTGTTTACTTAGATGCACACGTTTCTGTGAGTACATATGCAGTATAAGGCGCTTTTAGCAGAAGGGGTGTAACCCTCTTCCTCTGTGACTGCTTAATTTTTGATGTGTTCTGCTGTGTTTTTAATCTGCTTTTTCTTTTTAAACAGCTGCTAAACTGAGGCATTTACTCCCTATGTAAACCCACTTTAACACTTTTGTGCCTTAATTTTGTTCAACTGTAAAACTGCGGTAATGTTGTTACCTCCTGGCAGAAAGTCTTTGCAAATTTTTACAGTCGGTGCTTTGCATTTGTAGTGCGATCATGCTGAATGGCTGCAGCAAGTGCAGATTTTGGAACTTGAGCAGTGGCACATTCTGAGTAGGGGAGCCTTTGTGGGTATCTCGTGGCTTGTCCTGTTCCCCTGGTTGTTTCTGTTGCAGTGGCTGCATGAATGGAATTGATTTGAGGCAAGGTACAGAAATGAATGAATTCAGACTTATGAATTAAGCTTTTTTGGGGGGCAGGGGATGACATTAAGTTATACAAATGCTATGCTCTGCTCTGGACTTCCTAAAGATTGGTGGTTGTGGTTGTGTTTTTTTTTTTTGTGGCACATGCATTCACATTTATGAGTTAAACTATAGGTTATTTGTAGTGGTGGGAGAGCTGATTAAGTTATACGTGTGCTGTTTGGTGTTCTGGACTTCTCTGAGATTATTCTTTTGCTGCAAATGCATTAATATTAAAAGCGATGTCTTTAATATTTAACAGCTTCCCCATAATGTGCTGGAAGCCTACATCATGCTACCTGTTTAAAATAATTATTTCTGTAAATAGTATTCAGAGCAAACGAAAGCTTGCAAGCCTTTAATAATGTGCTTATAACATAAAGTATCTAGGGAACGAGAACATTATGAAACTCTATTAAGGAGCAAATCTGAATTTGTGCTGAAAGTGTTTTACTGAAATAGAATCCTATTTTCTTTGTGCAGTGCAATCAGTTTCACTTCTAGTTAACCCACAGTGGTGTGTGCCTAGTATTTAGCACTTTGTACCTTATTTTCCAGATCTGCCATGCTTCTGCATTTTCACTTGCTGAAATTTTTTAGTAAGCATATCTGTGCAGATACAAATCTCTTGCCTTCTGGCGTGAAGACTGTTTGACTTTTTTTTTCTTCTTACATAACAAATGGCAGACACTGTGCATGCTATTTCAGAGGAAGATGCTTGTTAGTCATGGTGAACATCAGCTCATTGCCACCGAGTACACTGGGGATGAAGATCGAGTATTTTTCGGTCTTCTTTCAAGCACCAACAAAATAATACCAAAATTATTGTTTTTAATTTACAAAAGGGCTTAAAATAGCTCTACAGCCACGATACATGCTTTATCTAAATTATTAGCTTTCTGTTCTGGAACTTTGTTTTAACTTTACCGTATAAGAATTAGAGAGAACAAGAAGGATGAATGCTGACTTGCATGGAGTATCAGTCAGCTCCCCCATGCCAGTTCCTGCGGAGGAGAAAGAGGAAAATGAGGCTGATAGAGGAAAGACTAACAGGCCTTGCTATTCATGCAGTGACAAGAGGGGCAATGAAAGCTAAGGGGCTCATCTATTTTCTTCCTGACACAGAAAATGCAGATTTAGTGACAAGAAATGAAGATGGGAGAGTTGTATCACTTTCCCATGCGCATAAACACAAACCTGCACGTTTTCCTTTGTTGAGGATGGGAGAAAAGTGGATGTGAACCTTAAAAACGTGGAGTGAGGCATATTGCTAAACACAGCTCTGCTTTTGCTTCACTTAGTGCTAACTTTGTCCTGATCTGTGTATTCAGTTGAAGAGTTTGTCTAAGATATAAATCAATTGCTCCACAGAATTGTAAGCAGTCAAAAGGAAAAGGAAGGCAGAAAAGTGAAGTGACTTGACCATTACTGACCAAGCACTGCAACTGGAGTACGTTGTTTATCTCCCAGTTGGGATCTGCTCAGTCAAGCACCATGTGACACAATTCAAAAACCACCCAAAATTTTACCATCTTTACCTTTGTCCTTCCCCTCTGATCCCTTACCAGAAAAAAGGGAGCATTTAAAAGAACAGCACTGGATTACTAGCTCCAAGAACAACAGAAAAATAACGCACTGTACCATAATGCAAGTTCTGCATCTTTCCAGGCACTGAAACTGTTCCAAATATAGAATTAAAAATACCATGGAAAAGAATAGAGGAAAAAGTTGTATTATTTTTTAAGTTGCTTGTTGGATATTCTTGGGAGTATTTATAACTCAGCTGTGCAGTATCCCTGTTCACCTACTGTGTATATGAATGTTTTGCTTAGCAATGAAGAGAATAAGATACTTTCAAAATAGGAAATTTTACTGTAAAAACCATGGTCATTGTCAGTAGTATGTTGGAAGTTCTTGGGCCTGAAAAGAGCTCACGAGTACTTTATTTCCACCAAATGATAGTGAACTTTGTTGCATACCTCCCCTTCAAATGCATGGTTTCTGATGACATGAATTTGGAGTCAGGGAGCTTTTCTAGTTGATGCTTTGCTCTTTGTTACTGTAGGATTATTGGCCTGGGTTCATCAACAGTGTTTTCAATATTAAGCAGACAGAATTAGTCTCACTGGGGAAGGCAGGCTCTTTGCCTGCATAACATATAATTAAGTGCTTTCCTTAACCAGCCTCTGTGCCTAACCTTTCTTCTCATTCACTGAAATATACTATTTGATGTCAGAGCTTTGAAACTGCTTGTTTTCTGGAAAGTTGCTTTAAATAAGAAGGGAAAAAATGCATATTACTCGCATCCCCCTCTCATTAGAAGGGGTCTCATTAAGTCACACTAAACCTAGCAGCTGGCAGTTGCCTGTATGTGTTAAAGCTCACTTGAAAGCATGAGCAAACTAGTGTACTTTTCTGCTGTCTCTTTGAGAGATAGACTTCAGTGATTTCAGTCACTCTCTGTCAGAATGTTTTGGTTTTGTCATTTGAGTTTCTTCCTATTCCCAACATATCCTCAATTAAAAAAAAAATTGGAAAAACTGTAGAGACTTGTGCTCCTCTGAAGTGTTGCTCTATACCTGTCTTGTGGCAGTTAGTACTGTTGTGAAAGTTCATTTTCAATGAAGATGTTTAATTATGATTTATGGATATAGGGATGATCATCTTCTGAGGTCTTCCTGTTACGTAAGCAGAGGAAATGGATTGGTGTCAGATTTTGCGTTTGGATCTTTGGCAGTGATTTTTGGGGATGCAGTGTGGGGAAGAGAGGAATGTGTAGGTGCTGACTGCCTGTTACCTTCATCTCCCAATCTTCTGGTTTATTAATCTCAATTAAATCTGGAAGAATAAGAGTGTGGAGCCATGCGAGCTCTGTACAGGTTAACTGGGTTGTTGACAACGTTCTCCAGTTTGTTATAGAGATAGCCATTTTGTAATATGATGTTATTTCTTGTGTTCATCTGCACATTGATGTGCTTGAATTTGTGTCTGTTATATTTATATATACAACCTTTTTTTAGTGCTTAAATTATTTTTGATAAAGCCAGTGCTGGTTTTGGATAACATGGGTATTCCGGCCTTCACAGTGCGAATTCACAGCTCTTTTTCTGAAGCTGGGGAGGCAACATCCAGAAGAGGCACAAGGCAGATATTTGAGGTTGATAGCAGGTTTTGCCTATCCACTCATGTTTGTGTGTTAATGTTGTGTACCGAAACCAGAGTTTCTTGAAACCCTGTGGTGACTTTCCTGACCGCTGGAGGTAAACATTGTTCCTACATAAGGAAACAGTTCATAATTAAACAGTTGTGCAGTCTCTTCCTTCAAGTTTACTTTAATCTACCAGATCATTAAATTTAGATAGAATTAGCAGATGTGAATCTATAAAATCAGCTAAAATAAAAAAAAAAAAAAAGCCCCAAACACCACAAACCAAAATCAAAACAAAAAACACAGCTGCGTTTTGCTTTTCGAAGCACAATCTTGACCTGGTAGGCAAAATTAACAGGAGTGCTATCAAATGACAATGTCTTGTTGAAACACTGCAGTGCATCACATAGGGGGTAACTGGGGGCTGCTTTACGTTAATGCTCTCTCTAAGGTTTAGATTTCATCCTCAAACTTTTTTTAAGAATGTCTTTCAAATCACTGTTGTCTCTTCTGCCAGTGTATATGTGCCATTTCAATTGTTGGTTTTCTTTCTTCAGAGAAGTCATTGCACTTCACTGCATTCTGAAAGGAAACCAAAGAAATTTTTAAATGGGACTTTTCATTTGGAAAGTTTTGGATTTCAGACCTGAACCTTTTGGGTTTCAGACCTAAATCTGGACCCTTGGGGAATGGTAACTGATTTAGCTCTGTTTCACAGACTGTGTGGGGAGGCACAGTTCAAAAGCAGTTGTGAAATGCTTAATTAGAGAAAGGAAAGTGGCACTTTGCTTCTGCAACGTGTGTGGACTAAGAATAGCTGTAGTTCCTGTGAGTGCTGTCACCAGCATTAGAAGTATAGCAGTACAGTCCTAGCAGCACGAGCACCAGAATTGCTGAGGTGATGAAGGAGGAAGGAATGTTGAGGTCTGCTTGTACAAGAAGCTGTACCCTGAAGCATTGCTCCCTATCTTTAGTGATGGCTCCACACATCATCTCTTAAAATCAACGCAAAGCAGGTCATGGTTAATTTTTTAGAGTGATATTTCGTGTACTTCTACAAGTTTATGGGAAGGGAAAAGCATCTCTCTTCTTTTATCCCTAAAAGAGAGAAATAGACCAATGGATGAACCAAAAGATTGCTGACTTTTCCAAACATGAAAAAACCCACTTGACTAACTTATGCCAGTTAGCTGAAGTTAGGCTTATTCAAAGCCAACTTCCATGTTTTAAACAAAGATTAGCAATCGTATAAATTTATTGCTTCCTGTTGTAACTGTCAATATTTCAATTTCATCAAATGGAAGATGAAACTGCTTGTAGTACAGATAGGATGTCATCATAGCGGAATTATTTAGCATTTTTATTGTCAATTTAGTTTTATAATTAATAAATTGATTTATAATTAATAGAACTGGTAAGGAAATCATATCTACTAAATTAATGTACCATTTTCTTTGTTGGGATAGTGAAAGGTCTAAATTTTATGTTACTAAAGAGCTTTTTTATCTAGAAATAAGAATAGCATTGGAAAGAGTAATGCAGGTTGTTTTTTTTTTTTAATGCATTGAGTGTAATTCAGTGCACTAAGGCGTGCATATGCACGAACAGCACTTTGTTAACGTAATCATTGTTAATTGCAATAGATGGGGAAAATATGGTTTGTTTTCTTATGGGACCGTACGCCTGGGAACAATCATCATGACAGCTTCAGTTCTCTCTGTGGTGGCAGGCAGCCATCATGGGTGAAAGCATCATTTGTGTGTTAAGTTTTATTAATCTGGCTGTGATCTTCTCTAAAGCAGTGTTGCTACTGCTAGATTAGAGTCTTTCAATTGTCATCCCAAGCTGGGTGGCTGAAAACAGATCCTGAAGGCATGCTTGAAGTCATGTCCCTCTTACAGTCATGCGGAAATAGCATCTCAGTATTCCTGATCCCTGGCACAAAGGATTTGAAGGAAGAGAGCTTCTTAGGAAACAAGAGGAGAATTAATACTATTTCACCTCTTTTACCTTGAGTCTGATTCTGTTAGCGTAGTTTTTGATGTCTTCAGTTGATAGCCCTCTGAAGGGTTAAGTTTTTGTTTGTGATGTTGGTTTTTTGGGTTTTTTTGGCTGTTGTTGATCCTTGTGTGGTTTTTTTTTTTTTCAAACAGCAGTAATCTCATCTCTTAAAAGTTAATTCAGCTATACTGAAAAGAAATGTTTTGTGTAAGATGAGATTCCTGGAGTTGCACAGCACTTGAATTAATTGCGAGGTACCTCATTCGCATTCTGGCCAACTGGAGTATCCAGGAGTACTTTATAATTCAATTATATTCTTCTTCTGGGACTCCAAGATTATACTGCAAAAGAGATGTGCAAAAAGAAATCTCAGGATGAAATTTTGTGCCTTAGTATGGGGGCTTTTCTGTGCTGGAAAGCCAGCAGTGTGTCAGTCATAAGCTGTGGGCTTGCAGAGTTATTTAAATTTGGTTTTCAGAGGTATCCTCACCTAATAAAGTGGTTGTATGGAGAGCCACATCTTAAAGCCTCAGTTTGAAACGCTTGTCCTCTGAGTGCTATTTTAAATATGTGGTGCAAGTATATTGCAAGTGTGCTGTAATCCACTGGACTGTGGGTCCTTAGGTGCTTTATTACCTTTTAGTACTCTTAACTGAGACTTTTGTGTCCCTAAAAAGTCCTGGAGGAAGCAGGAAATAACATAGCTTATTAGGATCCCAGCATGTGAAGTAAGTTGTAAAATTCTGTTTTCCTTGTTTTAATAATGTTGTTTTTCACTCCAGAGCACTGCTTCTTTATTTTACAATCAAGTTATCATCTTTAGTGTGATCCCTGGAGCAATGCTTAAATGTAGTGAAATACAGATTTCAGTATTACTGTAGCCCAGTGCCTGAGGAATGAGTCAGGTCTCACTGTGGTTCAGTGGTAGTCAGTGGAGGGAGTGGATCCCAGCCGTGGCTCCGATCAGGGCAGGTAGGCTGGGCTGGCTGAAGACCAAAGCTGCCCAGGACCTTCCCCTTGCACGAGGCTGGCCCTTACACTTTGAGAAATCAACAGCAAGGTGAATCCGGGAGCTGGGCCTCCTAGTGCCTGGCCCACTAGTATTTGCTGCTGCTGTAACTCATGTAGTGCAACGGGAACAGATGAAGCTTTTACTGATGAAGAAAAGAGGTATTTCTGTTATGTAAAATTCATAGAAATGACTTTCACACCAAAAGATTTGTTAGCAGAATGCTTAGCATTAATTACAGACAGAATGGGCTGTTTATTGGCTTAAGATTCTCCTTTTTTTGACAGATGTGTAGATCAGCAACAGAACTTTGACGCTGGACGTTTTCCACTAACAGATGTGATGCATCTGCTGTTTTTTGGCTTAACGGCAACAAGAGCTAAGGTTTTTCCTCTCCTCTCATTAGAAGGTGTCAGGCAGGGAAGGCAATATCCTAATCCTCATCCAAAACAAACAAACAAAGCCGTTTGAAAAGGGAAGGTATTTAGCCTTTGGCCTAAAGGGAGCCATCTGGCATAGCACTGTGGGAGTACACCTGAACTGCACCTGTAACACAGGCTGCTAAACAGATTTGGGCTTCTGTCGTCTTCATGATACACACAAACACAGTCTCTTTGATTTGGAAGTGCTTTAAGCCCAGGTTAGTGTTCTTATGATTGAACTTGGTTTGAGCTTGGATTGAGCTTGGTCAGCATTGTCTGTTTTGGGCTATTGCTCATCCTGAAGTTTCCTTAGAATGAAACTTTCCAACCAGCATGCCCATACTAAGTGCTGCTTGTTTGGGTGGTTACCTCTGTGGGGAACATGAGGTGTAGGCATGAAAGGATTAAGCTGGCAGAGTAATAGGGGGAAATCTTGATCTGTGCTCTTCAAGTTACCACAGGAGTGGTACAAAATGCTACGCAGGCAGCATCCTGCATAGTGCAGGGTTGTGCTGAAGTGGACCCATGTTTGGGATCTGCACGTCCCTTAGTGCAAGCAGCCTGGAGGTGTGTCCTGAGAGGCACGCAGCTGAGCAGAAATGCTGACTAGATATTGCTGCCAGACTACAGACACGAGTATGAGGTGTCAATGCAGATAAAGTTTTACTGGGTGTGCAAATTCACATCAGTTCCAGCACTGCCTATGCTTAGTGTTCTCTGTGTCCATGCAGATCAACAACTCGTGAAGCTGGATTGTCCTGTTATTGTTTCCCATTAGGTTTCAGCTACAAATTTAATATCTACACTAGGATAACATGCTTATACTAACTGATGTGCTCAGTGCAGGATGGTTGTGATGTGCTAGCTGAAGGGGTTATCTCCTAATAGGGAGCGTAAGATTTGCTTTAGTCTGTTATTTCATGCATTAAAGCTACAGCTTGATCTTCTTAAAGCTTTAAGAAGATCATCACAGCGTGTGTAAAAGCACGCTTCATTTTTGCTAGCATAGGAGAGGACGTAAAGGCAAAAATATCTAAAAACTCTAGTACAAAATAATCATTTAGATGAAGGGAATACTTTGAAATAGTTTTGGTTTATCTGATGATAAGGAGCTTTTTGAAGTATGTTAGGTAATAAAGTGTGTTTTGTTTATTTATTTAGAACTGTAAACGCAACAAAGACAATGGATGCATTTCCATAAAAATAATTGTGAAAAGATGCAATTGACCAAAACATCAAGCTGTTTTTCTTCTTGACAGCAGCCAAATGTTGATAGCTGCACCAAAATAAAACCTGCAGAAAGTGGAGGTGACCTTTTACCTCATCTTATTTGGTTCATTTAAAAAAAACAAAAAAACCAATCTCATTGCTCACCCTTTTGCAACTTGTAGAGTAGGCAAATAACACAAGAGTGCTTGTCCTGCAGCCTGCAACAGCCCTTATGATGCTCACAACTGGGAGCTCTTGTGATGGTGGCATTTGTCTGCTTGGTGCAGTAGGGGAAAGTTGTGTCTATAGTTACACGTAGGGGGAGTGGAGCCTGAGGGATTATTAGAAGCAGGAGCTTATTAGGATTGCAAATGTAAGCTGTTTTACATTTGTTAATTTGTAAACTCACTGTAGTGCTATCAAATTGCTAATGGCAAGCCCTTTGTATGAAGATTTGCACTTTTTTTTCATTCTGTTGCTGTGAAGTATGTTTAGTCACAGTACGGTGCAGTGGTGCACCAGGGAGCCCCAGCAGTTCTCTGAAGGGCTGCAAGCCATGTGTGGCCAGCAAGTGAGCCTTGCCCAAGCTTCAAGCAGCCCCATGCTTCTCCCTCAGTGGGATGGTTTTCTGCTAGGGATAGAGGGAAGAGAGCAGTTGAGAACTGGAGTTGATCACACAGGATTGTTGTTTGTTTCCCTGTGTGTGCGTTTTCTCCTCCACAGGGAGATGTGATTTTTTGCTGTATGAGAAGCTAGCACTGTTGGAAACTGCAAAATGCCTCAGAGCAGGGGGACAGCAGGTCAGAGCAACCACACGTAGGTGACACGGTACTCCAGCCTGAGGAACTGATGAAGCTGTGTGGAGGAAAGCCTTTCTCTTGTGCAACTGGCTTGGTCTGGCTCCACTTGTGCTCACACAGGTGAAAAGGTGCATGCTGGTTATTGCAAAGGAGAGCACTCACACTTCTTGCCTTTTCTCTCGTGCTGGCATTTGCTATTCCTTTAGGCACACATAACAGGTCAGATGAGGATACGGATGCAGAGGAAAGCTTCTTTTTCTTTCTACTACATCAGTTTTTAGCTTGGTCATGTTCTCTGGTGTGTCATCTGTGTCATCACATGAAAACAATAGTGGCAGTGAGGGAGATGGGAAGGGGGTCCAGCAAAGGGGTGCAGGATCCTTTCAGCAGATGCTTTCATTCAGCTTTGATTAAAATGCTCGTGTTGTGTTTCTGCCTGCTTATAAACAGACTTAGTAGATTGGACTGTTGAAATAACAAATCTTACCCAAGTTTGACGTGAGCAGGGATTCCCATTCCTGATTTTCTGTTCAGGCAATGGTGCAGTTCAGAAAACAAATCCAAGAGGAAAAGTAATTCTCCCTCCCCATAACGCATCCTGCTACTGAGCTGAATTTTAGCCTAATCGGTTTTCCATAAACACTAAAGGCAGACTGCATCTTTTGGCAACGGTGTTGGCTTCGGGGTTGTTTATGGGTTGTTGTGTGGTTTAGTTTGTTTTCTTGTTCTTAGTTAAGAATTCAGTGAACTGCATTTGTTGAAAGTAGAGAGAAATCCGCTCTGCTGTTTGAGTGATTTGGGGAGTTCACACAAAGCAACATATCTATGTGATAATATGTGTGGTCACCCAGTCTTGGAGAAAAAAGAGCCTGCAGTTATCCAAAAGTGATATTTAGTCTGTTTCATTTTGCAGTGCAACTTCATCCATATTTTGGGTAAAACCCATAATTTTCTCCTTTTAGCCACCAGTTTCCCAAAAGCATTTGTATGTGCGCCCTGTATTTGTAGCAGTGTTCAGAGCACCATGACCAGACCAGTCTGCTCCTACTTCTTTGAGACCCAAAGCAGCAGGGCTGTTTTCACTCAGTCTAAATGCTAGTGCCTGCAGATACAGAAAATAGAACTGATGCATCTGGGATCTTAACACCTTCTAGCTAATGCTTTAACAGAGAGGAGCCTGTGTATGCATACTCAGTGAGGATTACTGTCAACATATGAATGACAACTGAAAGGGACAAAAGAAGGTTTAAAAATATGGAATGTTTTCTTGCTTTAGATGTCATTCCTGGAAAATGCTCATGTTAGTATCTGAATGTTCTGTTTTTGCTGGGCAATGGGATGCAGTGCACACAAAAGACCTTTTGATTGCTCAGTGTGGAGAAGCTGTGTGGGTTAAAGATGCCAAAAAGGGCTGATAATGTCATCAAGAGTGTGCTTAGAATTGCTGTCCTTGTAGCTTATCAGACCAAAACACTGAAAAACTTTTGGACCCTTCTAAGCTTAATGTTGAAAAGAAAACAAGGTACTGCTAACTTGTTTTTTTCTTTGGAATCAGTGCTTTAGGAATTATTTTAATATGCAGGCTATTACAACTCAGTTATATATATATATTTTTTCTTCTTTCCTTAAACAGAAAAAGCCACTGTCCTCTATAATAAAAGAAGTCTGCGATGGGTAAGTTCTGTGATATATTGTGGTGTGGATACTGTACCTCTTTCAGTTATTAAATCAACACGGAGATAATAACTGTTCTGAAGAAAATTTAGGTATTCTTTATTACAAGTCATTAGGTTATTCAGCCTTGTAGTTGTATTATCTCTGGACTTTGAATTTATAATGCGTTTTGGATCAACTACCTGCAAGATGAGGCTCCAAACAAAATGCTTCCATCATATGTGGGCAGTTCATTTAGCCAGTTTGTTTCTGTTCTACACAGAGATGTATTTTTACCATCCTCACCTAATGGTTTTGATCCCTGCATCTCATAGGTGAAGGAACTGCTGCCCTGGCTGTGGCTTGGATTTTCAAGCACTGCACAAATATTGTTTCGAGCAATTGCTACCATAGAGGAGAAGCCAGTTTACATTTAATAGATTGCTGCTGAATTAAATGAGATGGTGGTTTGAGCAATGTTATACATCATCTTAGCACTACAGACATTGGGTATTGTAAAAGCCAGCATAAAATTGTGGTACTGTAAATGTTTTTAGTAATCTAGTGGTATAACTACAAGAAAGGAATTAGACCTGTTTTGTTTTTGTTTTTTAAACAGATCTGGAATGAATATCAGATCCTTACCAACTTTTTTTGGAGCACTGAAGTATCGCTGTATTGACAAAATGGGGCTTTGTTTCAGTTATGCAAAGAGGAAATATCTAATTTATGGGATGTATTTGTACTGAAGCTTTCCTTTTGTGGAAATACATACTTTTTAACATTTTGGAGCACATCATTTAGAACTACGAATCAGTATGAGAAATACATGGGAGGGGCAGGCATTTATTTGATCACAGTCAAGTTATGCTAAGGATATTTTCTTTAATTTTCTTTAATCTTTGACATTTCATTTTGTAATTAATGTATTTTCATTTTTCTAAGGTGGTCTCTTGCAAATCATGATCAGTTTGCACTGCAGCATGCTGATAGTTCTAACTTCTACATCACAGAAAAGGTTGGTAAATCATTCAGCACAACTCTTGCATAGTGCACTAAAATACTTGCTACAATTTGTTTTAAGCTAACATACATACAAAAAATACAGGTTTTTTTTCCAGAATGATACCAATGTGTACCAAGAGACCTTGTGTCATGATTTTGCAGTGATTTCTTGTGTTAGGAAAGTTGAAATAAAAGGCTGAATGTGCAGAGGCCCTCATGTCCATCAAGTTTAATCAGTCTTCAGCACTGAGATCTCAGCTTTCATATTTGTTCATGTTCTGTATTTGTTCAGTATTCTGCTGGAAAGTTGTGTTCAGGAAATTGAAATATGTAAAACACGAAGGGCTCTTTGAAGTCTGAGGAGAACTTCATTGCATATTGCTTCCTTCTTTGGTTGCTTACGTGGAAATAAGCTTTGATGACTGTGTAACATTTGCAACTCCTTCATGCCTGCTGCCTTGTCTCTTTCCTCCTGTGTGTATTCTGTTGCTGCCTTTTTTGTCCCCAGATAGAATGGCAGTGGATGATTCATGAAGTGATGCAATGATTTCAGCACTGAGTAGTGAAATGGCTGTAGCTGTAATAAAAATGGAATGTCTAGTCTGAATAAATGGGACATACTCATATGAATGAGGCGAAGTAGTACATTCATTCCTAGCATTACTGATAGAAATGTTGAAATTGCACAGACACACATGCACACACACACAGAGTAATTTGTTTGGGAGGTTGCACAAGGTTGCTGCAGAGGATGTGCGCTTGCAGCCCAGAAGGCCAGCTGCGTGCTGGGTTGCATCAAGAGTGTGTGACCAGCAGGTCAAAGGAGGCGATTCTGCCCTTCTTCTCTGCTGTTGTGAGACCCCACCTGGAGTATTATGTCCAGTTCTGGGGCCCACAACACAAGAAGGATGTGGAGCTGTTGGAGTAAATCCGGAGGAGCACTGTGAAAATGACTAAAGGGCTGGAGCACCTCCGCTATGAGGACAGGCGGAGAGAGTTGGGGCTCTTCAGCCTAGAGAAGAGAAGGCTCTGGGGGGACCTTACAGCAGCCTTCCAGTACCCAGGAAAGCTGGGGAGGGTCTTTTTATAAAGGCATGTAGCAACAGGATGAGGGGAAATGGCTTTAAACTGGTAGAGGGCAGATTTAGACTGGGTGTTAGAAAGAAATCCTTTACCGTGAGGGTGGTGAAACACTGGAACAAGTTACCAGCAGTGTTATGAATGTCCCCGTGGAGGCTTTCAAGGCCAGGCTGGATGGGGATTTGAGCAACCTGGCTTAGTGGGAGGTGTCCCTGGCCATAGCAGGGGGCTTGGAACCAAATGATCTTAAAGGTCCCTTCCAACCCAAACCATTCTGTGAGTCTTTGACAAAGAACGTGATTCAAAAGCGATTGATGCAAGCATGAAGATTCCCTCAGAGTTAGAGGCTTTTGAACTAAATAGGCCTGAGCTTAGCTGAATAGAGGCAGATACCTCTTGAACTGCTTTGTTATCAGTTCAGTTTTTGCTTGCTTTTAAACCGAATGACTTTGTTTTGTTTTGTATTTCACTGTCGTTTAGGAACTGCTAAACTCAGCTGAGACATGAATTGCAGCGAGAGGAAAGTTAGTTCTTATCCCCACCCAAGAAATAAAGGGAACTTAGACACAGTGGAGCATTTAGAAAAACTAAATTTAGCAAGATTACTAGAGCAGTTGCTCATAAGATAGTTCTGCTTTTATTTTTTTTTCCTCCAGCAGTCCATTTCTTCATTTAACTGTTTGTCACCCCAGACAACCTTCTCAGCAAGTCGTAGTCTGTTTTGGGATCTCTCCCTCTTTCCTTTTTTTTTTTTTTCCTTAAAAAAAAATATCTCTTTTTCAAGTTTCAGTTGACAGACAGTCCATGACAAGGAGAACTATTGAAATAATTATTGTCTGCTGCATTTTCCCTCTACCCAAATTAAACATTGAGGCTGTTTTGCTAATTTTCCTGATTTGTGATGCAACATTCTTCGATAAGCTAAGCACAGCTGAACTTGCCTGTTGGTGTTTAGACTCTGGATTGTACTGTATATATTTCCAAGATGAAGGGTTGAGCAAATACTTGGATTTGTTGAAGGAATTTGTTCTGATACAGAGGAGCCTTTCAGGCTTTGCCTCCACCTTTGGTGAGTAGGATCCTGTGGTTTTGGAGAAGATAGACGTTTATGTTCTGCATAAAAAGAGGTGTGATGCCTTTTCCAGTGTTTAACTTACACTGAGGATGGAAAAGGGTGGTCTTCTAAAAGAGGTCTGATCATACTGCTGAGAGGACTTTGAGTTTGTTTGTTCCCTACTGAAAATATGCAGTGGCTGAGTCACGTAAATAAGAGAGAAGAGCTCTAAATGCCACCAGTATTACTCAGATGTCTGTGACTTTTATGAGATATTGCTCAATGTTTATCACTGTTTGTTGGAGTGAGGCTGTAAAGAGAGGCTTATATAGGCTGTCACCCCTTCTGCAGACTTTCCTTCGTTTGTGTATTGTGAGATATTGTTGCTTTCTGAATTAAAACATGGAAAATGCTAGGTATGAGGACAAACGCGTGTGCTTCAGTGAAGCTACAGCACTAATGATGAAGCCATAAAAGAAATGTTGCTTTAATTTACCTCTTACCAGCAACTCTTTTGCTACAGTTTCTGCTAAGCAAATGTTTTTAAGGCTCTCAGAGACTAACATAATGGCACTATGTATAAGCCATGTTACTGCAGAGCCTGGGTGATTCCTGATTTGAGACCTTCCAGTTAGAGATGATTTTTAAAAAATGCCATCATGTTTAAAAATACCAGAAAGAAAAGCAATGTAGTGAAATGTTGTACAAGGTAACTAGAAACTTGTAGTGCAAATGCTATACAGTGTAAGACTGTCAGCACATGGCTCACAATTGCTTATGTTTTTGGGTGGCAAACAGCGCATCTGTGTTTTGGTTGTCATATGCAGAACTCTTTATCTTTTGTAGCTGACCTATATTTCTTGATTATACCGTACATAAATGAAAATAACACCCAAACAGTTCTGTCTCTTACTTTTTATTTATGGCTGTACTTGGAAAAATGCCTCTACAGGAGTAGCAATAACTCCTTCAGACTGCATAAGGGCAATCTTCTAGCAAATCTTGAGTCAGGCTGTGTTTCTCCTGGAGGTGGGTCCTATCTCAGGAGCTGCAGTCTGGACAGCTTCTCCAGGGTTCTGCTTTGGCTAAATCTGTGAAAAGGCAGTGGAAAGTGTTAATTATTTATTTTTTGGCAATTTTTTTTAAATTAGAAGTAAAAAGCAAGAAAAGCAAGTAGGCACAGCTCCTAAGCTTGAGCCTAGCTGGTGTTTTAATCACAATGCGTTTGACTGTTATTGTATTGTGATGTGCATCTCTTTATAAAATGCCCTTGTTGTCAGGAAATGCCTCTCTGAGACAGGTTAGACATATAAAAGCCTGACTCCTGAACCAGGATCTCATTGTGCTAGGTGCTACATGACAGAGAATAAAAGTCACCTCTGCTTTGTTCTGTCCAGGTTGTAGTTGAGCAGATGTTTGTATGCATCAGGTGGAATAACTCAGGAACACTTATAGCCTTGGCAAGCTCAGTTTTAGAACAGAAAATGCTATACGAAGAGCAGAAAATGACCGTATAATTGTGCTGTGTGGTTTTCTGGGCTGAAAACCCTAACTTTCATTTCTGCCCACTGTACTCCTTTGCTGGCAGAACTGGGAATCCAGAAGCAGACAGCCAAGTGACTCCATGCAGTGCATTTTAGGGTGAACCTGGTCTTCACATCTTAAGATATGGACATAGTAATGTCAGAGAGAATGCAGAGAAAGGCTAGTGAAATGATCAAGGGATTTGAGCAGCTGCCTCACAATGCAGGGCTTCCTTTAATATCTGCCGTACAGAAAAAGTGAATGCTGAGGAAACATGAGGGAAACGAAGGCAGCCAAATCATGACCCTGAACAGCATCTGCTACTTTTACAGCTGGAGAAAGAATATGAGGTTAGATGTGACAATGGGCTGACTCAGTGGCAAATGACTTAAGTTCTTTTTTAGTCACTGAAAGTTTTAGTAAGGTGAGAGTTGAGAGATAGAGGTAATCATCACCATCGTGCTTCTTGGCATGACAGGACTGTACTGTTTTAGAAGAAATACTGAGGTAGTTAATCTACAGTAATGTTTATTTTCAAGCAGGTTGCTGGCAACAGGGAGACTATCTTATGGATTTTCACTTCAGAATTTAAGGATAGCATTGTCCTTGGGGGGGGGGGGGAGCACTGACATCACTGAATGCTGGTGAAACCAGAAACCACATCCTAAAAAAAGTCCATACACTTACTCATTTTCAGGTGGAGTCACCTGCAAAACCACCATCATTAAATATGGCTTGCTGCGTAAATCAACAGTGCTGTTATGCTATGAGCAGTACATCCTTCTGATGGATTAAAAAAGGCAAAATTTATTTTTAACCTGTGTCAGTTCCCCAAATCAAGTAACCACAGACGGTTGTACCCATAACACGGAAGTGGGAGGCAGATAACAAGCAGCACTGTCGTCCTCTGAAAAGAGCATGAGAGCAGCATCCTGCAAACTAGACATCAGGAAACATAGATTTAGCTGGGCACGTCCTGTTCTAGGTGAGATCGTGTGGGGAAATCAGAACAGGGAAGTGAAATGGACAGTAAAAAAAAAAAAAGGCCTTATCGTGTTGAAATGAGTTTTCTGATGCAGTTCACCCAGTGCATTCATGCACAGCACCCCTGAGGGCCAGTGGCTCCTTATCAGATGCTGTTGTTAAGAGAAATTGATAAAGACCCAAGCGAGGATGGTGGTTTGCAGTCACTTTTGACAATTGGAATCATAGCTTGTTATGATAAGGTGAAGTCTTGCTTTTCAGTCTCTTCTTCGTTCCTACCACCATTTCTGTATGGCATAAACAGTTGTAGAACTACTGAATGAGTCAGTAAGGGAGCTAACCCAGCAGAAAATTTACCATCTTGAGGTGTTGATGAATTTGTGAGGGAAAAGACAGAAATTAGTATTACAGTGTAAACAGGAAAGAGAAGCAGCTCATTTTGCAAGCAATAAATGTAAAATTGCTCTGAGATTTGTTTAAGGGGAAGCCTGCAGGTGCTCGTATTCCTGTAATGTGGGCGTTGTTCTGCTCCTGCCTTGCCTGTGCCCTTATCAGACACAGTCTGTAAGTGAAGCATCCCTTCTCCATCTGTGATTACAGTCAGATTTTGCCACAGGTTCATTCCACATCAGCCTAAGACAGTTCAATGTCCAATTGATGGACATAAGAGGTCCTAGCTGTTTTGTTTTGTTTTTTAAAAAAAGCCAGATTTCATCTCTCTTTCCATGCTTCCTTTAACTTCTCCTCAGAGAATTCTGTGACAGGATTCTAGGATCCTGCCCCACACCTTACATCAGATCAGGCAGATTCTTTGTTAAGTGAATGAAATGAATCAAAATGGCATAGTGTTAGCAGATTTTGCAAGGCTGTGCAGGTGCCACAAAATAGTAAGTATGTAGGAATGTGAGGGGAATACTATGTCACACTGATGGTAGAGAAAAGCAAATGCTGGACATTGACACAGTTCAAATCCGGACTGAAATCTGCCATTTATGTATCGTTACTGATGAGTATATTTTCATGAGTAATGCAGAAGGGTGGATAAAAGAAGCAGGCCACTGAATACATTTCTCTAATTCCCTGCTTTTGTGCTACTTTCCATTCTTATCAGTGCATCAGATACCTTCTTTATTCAGTCTTCCAACTTGCTGAAATTCAGTTGACCAATGAAAACAAGTTAAAACGCTGAAAATGTGAATGAAAAAGCCTTCAAAAGCACTCAACTCTACAAATGATTCACTTCTTGTCCTGCTATTTGCACATACTCCCACACAAGGAGCCTTTAGTGGCATGATGGAATTTCACATGAATATACAACTACAAGTTGTAGTCAGCAAAAATTCAGTCACGAGCAAAACCACCTTTGAGAAAGGACAAGCACCCGTGGCTCCAGGCTGCTTCTCAGCTTGGGGAAGATGAGGGTTAGAAGGATGTTCCGTGTGTAAGTGGAGCAAGGAGCTGAACGATGACAGCGAGAGCAAGGTGGAGGCAGGTCCCTTTGCAGAACAGCACAGAAGTCTCTCAAAATAATTGGAGGTGTCTTAGTGTCTGCTCTCCTCCGTTTCATGCAGTGAGCATATAAGGAGACAGAGGTGGCAGGAAAGAAGATTGAAATTGCAGGGGAATCTTGAAAGGTATCAGAAGGCATTTTTACGACAAACAAAAAATCCAACTTAAATAACAACTGAATAAAAATGGTTTACAGTCAATAAGTTGTCAACGAGTAAAATTTAATTCAATATTTTAAGAATATGTTAATTTAATTTGAAAGTATGATACCAGTGTCTTATGCTGAGCATATCCTGATGCTTGTCACAAAGCTGGCAGCAAGTTAGTATTTTATTCCTAGTAGTTGCTCTGATGCAGTTTTACCACATCCTTACCTTAGCAGCAGAGTCAGCACTGACAGCATTCTTCCCCAGCTCCACACTCTTCCAGTCCCCTGTGTTGCTGTTTATCACACCTTCAGATCTGACAAAATAACCGTTTCTGAGCCTGTGCTGTAAGCTGAACAGCTGCAGTGATCCAGCTCCTTTATTCTTAGAGACCAAGTTTAAACTAAAAAGGGTCTCTCTCAGACACAGAGCACGTGGTGGGCAGTGCAGACACACAAACAAATCTAGAGGAGGCAGGCTGTGCTTCAGGGCCAAGATTAAGCAGAGTTAAGGAACCACACTTACAACTGTAAGTTCTTATGTCGAATTGATGCTCTCTGGTTGGTTTAAAAGAGCACTGCTGATGGTGCCTGGCATTAACTGGCTGCTGCAGCATGCTGAGTCAGTCCTTTAAGAGAGACCTGTCTTGTCCTGAGTTGTAACTTAATGGTAGTCATTATGGGTGGTCAAAAATGGCAGTTAGTTATCATTTTGTCCATCCTTACTGCTTGGCCATACTCATCTTGATGACGATGTTACGGAGTTGCTAACTCTAGCACCAAGTGTATTTCATAGCTCTAATTTTTTGTTGTGTCAATTTGGAGGAAGGTATAGTAAAATAATAGCAGTGTGAAAATAGGGAAGAATCAACTTCATAGTGATGTAACTAAGTAAAGAATTTTGTATTTCTTGGCAGTTATTCATTAGCCTGGTTAGAGATGCCTGCGAATAAGACTGGTCAAGCGTAAAAAATAGTGCTGAGCAAGCTATAAGCACAGGAACCAATGCTTGTAGGTTTTCCTCAAATATGTTAAGAAAACATACAACTCCAACCAACAGTAGTGAGTTGAATTATGAGATATTTTGCTGGCTATAGCAGGTTATTATGAGACGAACACATGGCAAAATAAACTTCAGTATTGAATGATATTTTTTTCTGAAGTATGTCTCCAGAAATGGCATAATTGTTTTGGTAGCATTTTTTGAAAACAAACATACATACCTTCATCCCTCCCCGGGGCCTGGAGGACTCCTAATGTTCTGTTAACCCTACTGTTTACATGCAAGCCTCTTGTGTAAGTTTTGAGCAAACTCTGACTGTGGTACAATAAAGGCAACATTCTGAGAAGCGGCAGAATCTGGTGGAAGATGATTTAGATTTGTGTTGCTTCAGCTGGTGGACTTGAAAGTTAGAAGTTCTTAAGAAGAGAATACAAAGCTAAAATTCTGGGTATCCTCTACTCTTGTAGTTTTGTAGTTCATGTTGTTTATTTGGGTGTTTAAAACTCAGCTTGGAAAGCATTGTGTAGGGCTATGGTGCTTGGAAATGCCAAGTATTCAGTTACATTCTTATGAGTGTAGACTTTTGCTAGGTGTATTATTGCAGGTGGGGCTCATTTGTATCCACAGCATGACTGTTGTCTTAGTCCGAGGCAGTGTTTATAAGAAATGTGTTTTCTTGTCACAGTTTCCTCAAGGGCAGGAATAAGTAACAGGAATAAGCTTTCTAAATACATATAAACAGCATGAACCATGTCTGCAAAGTTTACGTACAAGTGGGAAGCAGAGAGATCAGAAGTACCTTGGAAGAGCTGCCCCCGAACCCTGCAGGTGGTGGTGCACCCTGTCCTGAATAGCAGCAGTGCATATGAGTGCAATTGCCAAAGCTGGGCTGCTGAGCTGGAATGACGTTCTGTTATTGCAGAAAGGCAATCTGCAGGATGCTGTCCCTAATGCTAAGCAGATTAACCGTGTATAAATGTTGCGATTGAAATTAGCTGGCACGCTGAATACTGCATCACACAGTTCATGTAGGAAATCCTCTTGGCTTAATTGTACACTTAAAGGCTGTTTCCTGGTAGATGCTTAAGTCATTAGTTAGTATGGATAAACAAAATTGGATTTTCGATTGGGGAACAACAAACCCTTTGCATTTTTTGGCTAGCTGGCTGCTTTAGGAACTTGATGCTTTGGAAACTTTCTGGTAAAAAAAAAAACTTGAGCAGTATTCCTTAAGCCTTTGTCTAAATGAGGAATTGTAGAAAAGCTGGCTATCTCTTGTGGCAACAGTGACTGAGTTTACAGTGTAGGACAGGAAAGACTCATCAGTACTTTGCTGTGAGCGAGACATGATTTGAGAAATGTCTTTGCTCTTTGTGGGCTGTTGGCTCTGACCTGCAGTTTTGAGTCTGAAACCTTTGGTGTCTCAGATTGAGCTTGGTAAATAAACAGGCCCCAAATAAAATGTTCAGGGATGCCTTTAAATACTGCGTGTGCTATTATTCCTTTGCTATTTTATGTAGAACCTGCTGACATCCAGTCACTAGAGGATAGTTTTCTCTTGTTTGTCTGTATGCGGTATCTGAACTTTAGCCAAGATATCAGTTTCCCTTTTTACTCTTGTTTTAAAATTCTTCTGACTGCAGAGAGAGAGGATATTTTTAACAGGAACTTTTTCACTTGCTAGGTTAGTTGCAGAATCAGTCTATCCAAAAGAAGTGCTCTGATGGAATTAGAGGTTTGTTTTTTAACCTGTGTGCTTGAGTGGACAGAGTGTTTTAGGTTGAGCACAACTTTTTATGGGTTAGGCTTTCAGCTTGTGACAAAACTGTAGGCGAACAAAGTGTCAAGCATGCTTTCAGACTGAAGTGATGGTAAAACAGTGTAATTCAGGTTGTGGTTGACAGCTTGCTTCTACCTGAAAGGGAAGGTGTAATTTCTTCCCCATGTTTCCCTTGTTCTTTCCCCTCTTTCCCCCCACAACTCTTTCATTTCTCCCAAATATGTGTTATCACCAACTTTCTTGTGTTAGTGCTGGTGCTGAGCCCTTGCAGAGCTTATTTCTGTTTATTACCCATTCTTTCTTTCCAAGACTGTTCTCTGCCTCTTAATGAGGTGATGAGACTGACCTGTGAGCAGACCTGCCCAGCACCAGAGCTGGTGTGAGGTAGCCAAGGGAGACTCGTGGGGGAACTCCCTCACTCCATTTTATGATGGTAAACCACTCAGTGAGGTCCTCAGGTCTCCTGATATCACAGCGATTGCCTCCTCACACAAAGCCCAGCATCTTGTGTTTGCAAAGGGCTAAGAGTGTTTACACAGATGATTGTTGTGGCTTAATTTGTTACACCACAAGCTCGTTGGTGTAGCTCATTTGATAGTTCATGTTAATTAGAGCAGGAAACAGGAGAAACTGTGCTTAAAATTCTGCTGCTTAAAAAAAAAAAAAGTTTGTGTCAATGCTCTTTATTTATATTTAAGAACGGTCTAGTTACTTAGCTTCAATGCTGTCGAAATAGTACTAGTGGACTAATAGAATCAAGGTCATCAAGTCCTACCATTAACACTATGAAATCTTATCAATTCACCACTGAACCATGTCCCAAAGTGCAGTGTCCACACATCTCTTAAACATCTCCAGGGGACTCACCGCCTCCCTGGGCAGCCTGTTCAAATGCCTGCTCACCCTTTCCATGAAGAAAAATGTCTTCCTGACATCCAATCTAAACCTCCAATGCTGCAACTAGATGTCACTGCCTGGTGTCCTATCACTTGTCACGTGGGAAAAGAGATGGACGCGTCTTCACTGCAGCCTCTTGTCAGGTACCTGTGGAGAGTGATGAGGCCTCCCCTGAGACTCTTTTCCAGACTGCCTCAGTTCCCTCAGCTGCTCCTCATAGATCTGATTCCAGTACGGAGCCTTGGAGAACACCACCAGTGCTGATCTGCCAACTGGATTAACCTCCATTGATAGCAACCTTTTTCAGCTTGGCCATGCAGCTGGTTTTTTACAGTCCATCTACCCAAGCCATGAACAGTTTCTTCAGGAGAATGCTTTGGGAAACAGTATCAAACGCCTTGCTGAAGTCCACAGCCTTTTCCTTGTCCACTAAGCTTGCCTTCATCCAAGTGAAACTGATGTGACTCCATACATGCATATGCACATGATCCAGCCCAGCTGAGCTCTGGAGGTTTAGCCTAAGCTGCTGATGGAGGCAGAGGTAGTTGACACTGGCTGTCAGTCCTGAAGCGATTATTTTTATTCAGTTGCACAGATCAGGAAGTGGTAACACTTCAGGCTGCCGCAAATGTTTGAAAAGTGAGCTTGTTTCAGCACTCATTGAGATTCAGCCACACAAATGCAGCCTTGCCACTTCATAGAGATTCCTAAGGTGTGAGGAGAAGTATAGCTGGATCTGATACTGTTTTTACTACTGGAGGAGCAAATTTGGCACTTTGTTAGTGTTATCTCTGTTGTGTCTTTAGCCTTTTTTAACTCTCTGAGGAGTAGAATCTGGCTGGCATGCCTGGGGCTGCTCTGGCAGGAAGGTGATGACACTATCAGGAGGAGACTGCTGAGATGAGTTAGCTGCATATGTAAGCAAAGATGCCATAAAAAACGTCTCCCTTGTACCCGCTGTGTTGTCTGACACTTTAAGCACTTCATTTAGAGTGAAGAAGTGGTGTGGGTGGACGGTGATCCTGCGGGTAACTAGAACCAATCCCACAGAGGACTTACATTCCAAGAAAGAGACAATGTGCTGGAGTTTTATTTTGGGACTACTTTTCCTGGTTTCAAGCAAGATTTGTCCTGTTTTTAGCTTTTTGGATTTGAAATGCATCTGACTGAGAGATGAGAGAATGAAATGAAACTGGGGGAAACTGCCTGAGAAGAAATACGTCTTAATTTGTTTGGCTAAACATCAGACTGCAGAAAACCTGCAACAAAGTGTCTAGAGCAAAATTAGCCTTTCTCTCTTAATCTGTAAGGGATTCCTCAGATTCCTTTGACGACTCAGGGTATCAGAGGAACCATAAATGCAGCCGTGAGTATGCACTGCTCTTGCAGATGTGGTCAGTGCCATTAGAGCACTCGCAGTTCTCACTACTGTGCACTGGTGTCTTGTGAGTACAAGAGGCAGCTTGCTCCAAGAGGAGCAGGCTCCCCTGTGCTAACCACACCATGCACACAAGCATTGCCCACAAAGCTGTGAGGACACTGTAAGTGTACCCTGTAGCTTATGCCATGGTAACTTTTTGATCTACCCTCAGCTTTAGTTTAATTGGACATCTCATATGAGCTTAACCAAAATAAAATGTGTAATACCCCTTCTTTCTGCCAGCAGGGTTAGGAGAATGACTTACAGCACGGTTGAACTTTAGTTACTGCTAACAGCAGGGCTTTCTTTATTTGGAGGGAGAATGCAAAGTCGTGGTGGCAGAGCTCAGCGGTTGGTTCCAGTGGTTTAGGTCAGCATGTTCTTGTTATAGAAAATAGAGAGCCAGTGGGATAAAACTTACGTCCTGCAGATGTTTAATGACAGGTTTCAGCAAACTTACGAACTCTTCAGCTATGTAGCACGATATCAGAGCCAGGCACTGTGCACAGTATACTTCAAATAAATATTTAGGAGTTGCCAGTGGAAGCTAAACTTCGAAAAATATGAAATAATTCTCAAAAGAGTTCGGATTTGTTAAAGCTACCAATTTCTTGAAGCTATAATAGGGAAAGTACTGCATACACGTTAGCTCACGTGTCAAAGAGGAAAGCTTTTGCATGCAAACAAGGGAAAATACTGTTGCTGTTTTAATAAGACATTTTGTTCAATGAGCATTTAATCTTTTTGTATGTCTTAAAGGGAACTCTTTTCTTTCTCTTTCAGAATCGCAATGAGATAAAAAACGGAGCAATCCTTCGATTAACAACATCTCCAGTGAGTTACCATTCTGTTCCTCTCTCCCCTCAAAGTAAAGATTTGATTAGTACAATCACTGTGAACTACCTTGTGTATTTTCAAGCTTTAGGCACACTATATCCCCCTGCATGGAATGGTGATTGTGTGGTCGCTACATGACTCGTGCTGATCTTTTTTTAATTGAGGGGGCAGGGGCAGTGTTTGTAAGTGAAATTTTGTGATAGGGTTGACACAATTGAGTGGGTTTTTTTGTCTCTCACTTCTCTCCCATTGAGAACAGCTTTCATGTCTGCTTCCCTGCTGGTACTGCATCCTTACTCAAGTTCTCTTGTCCTGCCCAAGAGCTCAGAGCCAAGAGAAAGGCTTATGGGTTGAATCTGGAGAGCTCTTTTGGCAGCACAGGTCAGAGCTTTCCTGCTGTCTGGGTTTTTATTGAGTGATCAGCAACTGTAATGTTGAGATATTACTGGTTTTGCTTTATTTTTTTCAATGCCACCTCCTATACAGCTCCTCAAAAATCATAGCAGAGTTACTGGTTGCCCTGTGGTGGCCTGTTTTCGTGCTGTGTTGAGCAATACTGTTGCCGCATGCTGAAAGCATCTTTTAGTTCCAGAAGATGTATTTCTCTGGCAGCAGCAGTCACATTTCCTTACTGACAAACACAGTGTGCCATTAAAATGGTTTACCTCTTTGTGGTGGTACTGTAGTTTCTCCAGATTCAAAGCAGTCTTTTGGCCAAAGTCTGTGCCCATGCACTGCAGCTCATTTACGCGTGCAAGATGGAGCTGTGTTGGTTTAACCTTTGGCTTCTGTTGAATCTGTTAAGACTGTGGTCAGTTACTGCCATCAGATGTGAAATCATGTCTATCTAGAAGACACAGAGAGATAATAGACACTTTTCAGCCAGTAGGGCCTAGCCTCAAAGTAAAGAAACAGAGAAACGTATTGCTACAAACTTCTCAGGTCTTCCAGATACCACATTTCACCAGATTTTCACTCTTCCCCAGTCAGCTTAATTTGTTGGTAATTTATTTCAGACTTAGGTGATTAAATTTGTAACTCAGGTTTGTGTGTAAATGGAAAGTAAATAAGCTAATATGAAAATAGATGCATACTGCTGAAGTTTTTAGTTAAAAGTGTGCAGTATCAACCAACAAAAGTGTGGCTTTGTAACAGAAACCAAGAGATCTGTATTATCCTTTCATGGGTCAAGTACTGGCCTTTATAGCTGCAGGAGCAAGCAGGAGCTTAAGATCGTGTCTCTGTCAGTGTGTGACTCAAAAGCCTCTTGCTCTTTATGTCACCACAGTACTTCATACATGAGAAGCCTCTTACTTGTAGAGTAAGCCCCTTCTGGTGGAAGTTCCTCAATAACAGAAAGCCCCAGCACCAGTTCCTGACTTCTGGACTTGTAAGAACAAATATCCACTCCACTGAAAAAGGGCGGTCTGTTGTCCATCCTGAGAAGTTAAAACAGCTGTGGTTGATGGGGAGTCAAAGTGGTCCAGATGTATTGCATCATTCTTCTCCATCGAGTGACAGCATGAGATGACTCATGGAATCCTTCCCTGTCTCAAAATCCACAGCGAGTTGCACCATGCAGAACTGAAAAGAGGCTGTGCTATGACTCATCTGTGCCCATGGCTGTCTGTCTTCATGGTCGTTTGTGAAACTGAAAATATGACCTTCAAAGAGAAGGCAAATTTGGGATTTATAGCACTTTCTACTAATAGCTGTGGGCAGAAGGGTTGGGCCTTGCATAAGACCCTGTTTCTTTGGTAATCTGCCTTAGGTTCATTCAGCCAAGAAGGGCTCCTTTGGATATTGGGCTTTTGCCTGTTTTCTGCCAAGTTATGGACTATGCTGGCACAGGCCTGCAGCTGTGAGTGACAAAGATCCTAATCTGCCATCCTGTTACGTGTTTCTAGAAGGCCTGTCTACTTTATAGTTGTGAGCACTGACCTTTAACCCTAAACTGGATACTTAAATATATATCAAAAGATACTCAAATATATATCAAAAGATACTCAAATATATCAAAAAATACTCAAACCTGTTCTGTTTTGTTTAAGTTTTTCTTAACTTTTTCCCATAATCACGGCAGTAACTTGGATGGAGGTTTTGAAGACTGGATTATTTTTGACTGATTAAAGAGCATTTCCATTCTTTAAATAGAGAGAAAGTGCTGCGTATTCTTGCCCTGGAGTAGGGCTTTTAAGGTACTGCTGAAGTAGTCATCATAGAGGTACCTAAAATAGATAGATTGAAGACTTCTGAGCTGTGGTTTTTAGACCGCTGACCCACACAATGCTTGTGTTTTACCCTGAGATGCTAACAGGCCATCTGTTTCCATTTTTCCTCTGAAACTCTATATGAAAACAGCAGTAGTGGGAGGAGATAATGTGATGAGCAGCCTGCAAGGTATACTTCTGCAATACAGGAAGGATGTTTTCCTAGCTGCTAGAACTGAGTGAAAAACATTTTTCTCATCGTGTGATAATACTAAGGTACTGCATCAGTGTAAAGCTGAAACTACCTCCTCCTCCTCCCCTGCTGTCGTAGTGAAAGCGCTTGTCGTGGAGGTGTGGGAATTAGAAAGGAGGGAAAGAAAGATTAAAGCAAGTGAAGAGGAGCCACTTTGCAGATGATCCAGTGCCTGGGATGTGCCCGTGTAATTTCAGAGAGGTCTGAGCTGCCTACTTCCTGGCTATTGTGGTCAAAAATGTTTGTCCTTCACAAACTTCACAAACCTTTTGAGACATTTTTTTCCTTGGAGAGTTGAGAGGAATGGTTGCAGCCAGTTCTGAAGGCTGCAGGAAGTTAAAATGCTTTTCTAGTTCTTAATTTCCGTGCAGTCTTTTCCCATTAGAACCAACAGTCCAAATATACCCATTCACAGTTACATACCATGAGTCACTGAGAATTGAGCAATAAAGCTGAGATGTGATCTTCTGAGTTCTGCTGCCATTAGTCTCAAGTTGTGAGTTGCTCATCTATCCAGAGCAGGTACTGTTGAAGATTAAAAGGAGAAAGCAAGGAAAAAGGCCGTTTCATCTAGGAGAGATGCAGTAGCATTTTTGGATTGGCTTCCTTAACGTTAGGGTTAGAAATCCAGCTCCCCAAATCTGAAGTTAGATGGTGTTTTCTAATCTGAAATTTGGATAATTTTGGGTGCATGTATCAGAGCCTTTTTTCTCTGAAAATTACAGTTCATATTGCAAGAGCAGAACCACCATTCTGGTGTGCTGCTAAATCCATCCTAAATGTTTGCCTTCAGAGATTTAGAATGCGTCTATTTTAAACTTCTGTGAGCTAGAACGTTGTGAGCATCAGTCGTCAGTCCTGGTGGGAATTTGAACTGCCTCTTTGTTTCTGCAGCTCTGTTTGCTAAGTTTGTGTGATTCTCTGAAAGGCTGTTTTTTCTAAACAATGCTATTTTTTCCTCTATAAACCACTCAACACACAGACACTCTGTTTCCTAGGTAACTTGAGTACAGATTGAATTTCTCTCATATTATCTTTCTTCCAATATCATCTGTCTTATTCATTTTCACCCTCCTGTCAACTTTCTTAACAATTCTTTGTGCTTTTGTGCATTTTTTCGCTGTTCTCTGTGACCTGTTTATCTATTTGCATTTCTGAAGGGACTTATCCAAAGTTTCTCATACAACTGTGCTTGAACGTGTGTGACAGTTGAAATGCCAGATTGCTATTGCCTGTTTTTGGTACTCATATTCCAGTGGATGATGGTTAGATGTATAAATGACCTATAATTGCTTCAGAGTATGAGACTGTTCCAAAAGGACAGCACTGTCCTGCAGCACAGCAGGAGCCCAACCTTCTACTATTGCAGCTGTAGGTTTCTTTTGATCAGATCCTGCAAATCCTCCCCATTACAACTAATCATTTTGAAAGGTTGCTAAAACTGGGAAAACTAAGCTAAGAAAACGGCTCTTTTTTTTTTTTTTTTTAATTTAAATTTTAATGGCTTTCAAACAGAACTGCTTATTCGATCACAGTTTATTTTAAAGTAGCTTCTTGGGTACTTAGGAAAACAGGGCTTGCTCATAAACCATATGCCTTTAATGTTGAATCATTGTGTTGCCTCTTCTAATGAGGCACTTAGAGTGCCTAATCATTCTTTTGTCACGTACTTTTCTTTGTTTCCCTTGTTGGGGTTCAGTTGAGCCGTTCAACCTCATCCTGATGTTCTCCCTGAATGCTTTTACAGATGTGAGTGTTGTGTGTTGGGCTTTTTTTTCTTCTATCTGTGATCTGTGCAGATATATACTAAAGAATCACAGGGGTTTTCAATCAGTTTTTACTTATGCATCTAAATACTCAAATGAGTAGAAGTTTGGGGATCTAATCTCTGTGCTCAATTGATTTAATGACCTTTAAGTCTGGTAAATACATAATTATTTAAAGATCAGTGGTGGTGCTTATATTTATCACGTGATGATGAATTCATTATTAAACTCTATACCAAGAGCACTGAATGTCGAAGTAGGTGAGCTCCTTTTATATCTATCTGCTCGTAATGTAAGAGGAAGATTTGAGATGTGGAATTGGTTTTATCCCTTTGTAGATAAATATTTGGTCTTTTGTTTTCATGTTTCCAAATTAATATTTTAAGTAGTAAGAAAAAAATGATTATTTCATATGTGGGGGAGGGAAGAAACAAACATTGCTTCTCAAACATTCATAAGTCGCTACTGATTGCATTAATGTCTTTTAGGCATATTTGCATAATATGTATGGCTTTGCATCTCTAATGCTTTTATCTTTAATTTAGTACACTGCTCTAGACATGGCCATTTCCCTCTTCCTCTGTTTCTGCCTTCATAACAGCATGTAGCAGTTGCACAGGACTACTCTATGCATTTCAGTTGTGCTTCAGACACAAATTATACTTGCTGAGTATTTGCATAAAGATGTTAAAAATTAATGCCTTTACTAATTAAAATGGGATCTCATTGCCTACTTAGCATCAAATGCTAGTCAGACTCACTGAGTCTGTTGAATCTGGCTTGCATACAGTGATGGTTACTTAAACACCTGCTCCTCCATTGCTTCCTGTGAATATTCACTTGTAGGTGAAGTGGTAGTGATGTGCCAGGAGAAGGTAGCAGCTGAAACCAGTACAGAGTTTCAACATGTATTGATTCAAAAGAAATCACAGAAGTGCACGTTTGGTTAGAAAAAAGCTCCATTTGGTAGTTAGTGATGGTCTATATGCCCTTTTCTAGCTGAAAACAATGTGAATAATATCTTCAGAGAAGATGAAAGTGCTTGTATTTGGTTTTATTATTCTTTTTGTAGAGAAGAAAGAGGAAGAATGATCACGTAATGGTAAAACAGCTACAGAGAATTTTAATCAATAGAGTCCAGATTTCTTCCCTAGCACACTGATATTTGATAGTGGTTGTGTTTGGAATCTTCATCTTCCCTTCCGCCTTGGCTTGCTGTATTTTATATTCTGTGTACATATGTATAATAACTTGCTTTCAAAGTTTGATGCACAAAATCTTCGGTGCCAAAGAAGCGATAATTTGTTCAACAGAATCCTTTGTTAGGATGATCTTGGGATTCTTAACCTCCAAGTGACTATTTGAGTCTCTAAGCAAGCCACATCTTGGATTTAGGTCATTAGTTTTCTTTTTAATCTGTCAATCTCATCAAGCTGTTCCTTTTAAGCACTGCTTCTCTCGAAGGGCAACCTTTCAGGCTGTCCTTGGAGCAAGTTGTTTTGGACTAGACATGCAGTTTATTCCTCTTGATAACCTTTTGAAATGCTTGGGCTTCTACAGCACACATTCTACAAGTTTTCTCTCTTCCTGCCTTTCTAAATAGGAGAGTGGTTAATGCTGTCTTTCATTTACTTGAACAGACGTGTTTCTGTTAATTCTCTCAAAGTGGTTCTCAGTTGGGCAGATTTTATGTATTTATTTATTGTTCTTACTTGAATGATATTTCAATAAGAGCAGAGAAATGGCAGCTAGTTGTGCAGTTGCTTTAATGAGCTGCGCTCTCCTGTCCATCCACCGATGGGCTGTAAATCATTGAAATATCTCCCTGGTAAGTAGTTAAAGCATATTTCATCTGAGTTTCATTTTGTAATGCAATCATAAATGAACTGTACATTCCATAAGCATGTATGAATGCTATGGCAACAAGGCCTAGGTGAATTGAGAGAATTGTGTGGTATTCACTGTAGTAATGTTCTCACCCATCGGGGGTTTGTAATGACAATAGCCAGCACTCCTTTTGGCCATGTTTTCACTGAGACACGTGCTGGTATTTTTGCTGACAGAAATATTTGTTTACCTCTGTGACCAAGATCTGCTATGTCAGTGCTGATTCTTTTCCAATTCTAGTGGAGTAAGGCTTGTTGGATGTAAAGCTTGTTCAATGCGTGTCAAGTACAGCTGTGTAGAAACTTTGCTGATGGAATGTTGAGCATTGGTCTGATATAGTCTATGGTATTTGTAAGTTCTCTTTTATGTGCTTAAGGCAGGACTCAACCACATCTGTGACAAAGAAACACGGCACTATAGATTTTGTGCTCTGTGAAGGACACAGAGGCTGTCTCAGATTTAAGATTATGTTCTGGTTTTAGCGTTGTGAATTGCAAACTCTCACTGGCTTCACAGAACCCAGGGCTAACACATCTCTGTTGAAAGGCTGGTCCTGCTGGTGTTTGGTAGTGTAGGTGAGCTGTTAACCTGCATTGCTATACTGATATTCTCAGTTTTGGTGAGAAAGAAAGTTAACTTTTTTCCCAGATCCATGTGCAATGGAAGTCTAGAAATGAAGCAGCAGTTCCCTTCCTCAGGTGGCTTTGGTTGAAGCAGGATTTGCCCCACAAGTGGAAGGGGGAACTTGGCAATTAATAAGCTGTTGCTAATGTGTATGAAGATGAGGGGCTGTTTACGCAGCAGTTACAGCAATGATTCCTCCTGGCACTGTTCCCATATACGTGCTTGCTTTCTGCTGTGCTGTACGTGAGGTCACCCTTACCCACTTATCTGGGTCACAGCTCTGCTGCCCAAGTTTCAGCCCCTCCAGTTTGCTGGTTGAATGCTGCTTAGTCACATTCATGCTGCTTTGTTCATCTTTTTCAATTTGTTTTATTTTCATGAGGCCTACAAGCCTTCAGAAGACCTTCCCATAGAGATCCGGGAGGACTATAGCCTTCAGTAAGCAGGTAGTAAGGGATTAGGGGTGGTACTGTCCCAAAACCGTGACAGATGGTGGGAGATGTGCACCTGCCATTAAGATAGGTTGAATAATTTAAGCAATCTTTTTCAAAGTCAGAGGAGTGAAGCTCCTAGGGCAATATTGAGGACTTTCCAAAGTACTGCATTTCTGAGGTGGAGGGGAATTCAGGCGTTGCGTATATTCTGAGAAAGAGGACATCTTCCAGTTATTCTGGGGAGTCCTGAGAATAAATAGCTTAATTAAGGCTTCTTTTTTTTTTTTTTCTGGTGAGGAATGAGCTGGCAGTTGAACATCACTTCTTGCAGTAATAGCGGTTGCCCTGAATTCTAGTAGATGCTTCTACCATAGTACTTTATCAATACTTCCTTACCCTCTCTAAGGAAGATTTGGAGGAAGTACTTTGTGAAGCTGGAAATTAGAGGATTTTTTTTTTTGTGTGTGGGTTTTGGCAAGTGATTTAGCCTATCACCTGCTTATGTGTGATTACCATTCAGACAACCACTGTCATTACAAAGAGAAGGCCATAATTTCTCTACTGCAGCTCAAACCAATTGATGAGGGTAGCTAACTTAGGTGGCCAAGAGACAGTTTGGATGACAGAATTCTGCCTTGTTATAGGTGATGTAACTGCTGTAGCTGTACCATCTAATGCTTAAGGAATAGAATAGCTCAGGACTACAGATATTCTGTTTCTCTTAGTTAACGATGCTAACCACAGTTATCTTAACTAGAAGTTATTTATTCCCTGTACATGGCTTCTTTTCAGCAGATAGGTTCTGACCAAAAACTGTAGACAATACATTAATTTTTTATGTGTAAACAATGGGAAATAATAAAATTTTCTGATCTAGGAGAGTATTGGGACATTTAGTTTATTAATATTTGTAAGGCAGCTAAGATTATGTTGGTAGGAGTTTTCATCTATAACAACACCACTGTTTTATTTATTTATTTATTTTTTCTGTGTTCTGTTTAAATGTCTAGTATCTGAGGATGTTGATCTGCAGAGATGATCATCTCTTCTTGGAGGGTATATAAATTCCTTAGAAAATGAATTGTCTGTCAGCACAAACTTTTTTTTTCCCTCCCGTTTTGATTCTTCTCTTGCTTAGAAGAAGAATAATCTCAGAGAAAATAATTCTGAGCAGAATTTACTGTTAATCTGGTTTTCTAACGATTCATAGCTTCTCATCGACCTTTCATTCAGTACAGATAAAAAGTGAATTTTGGAAAACAGAGTTTTACAAGTGTCTGCATATAAAGTGGAGAATTGGCTAGATGTATTGGCTAGACTAGCAATTAAATGACACTTGGATACTGTGTTCAGGTAACTGAAAACATCAAATTGAAAATGGGAAACATAATTATTTGTACAGCTCAACAGGAAGGCAATTTAATATTCTTCATTTAAATATCCCCTTAGCTTTTCTCACGTCGTCATTGTTCAGTTTGGATTTTTTTTTTGTCTCCTCCTACTGTGTTGGAAGAGTTAATGGACAAAGTAGCAGTAGATATTGAACTAATAGTAGTAGTAGATATTAAACAAAGATGTGTGAATGGTAACATCATAGCATGTGAGAATTAATCATTCCTATGCTCCTTGTAGAGAGAATTCAGGGATTAAAATGGGCACTGGACAAATGGGAGAGAAATGAGGAGGAAGGAGCAGAAGACTTGATGCTGACCTCTATTGATATAACCTGATTAGGACAGTATATGGTCTTTGTTACTAAAGGTGACAAGAAGTATGTAAACCAGTGTCAAGTGTTCTCAGGAAAAAAAATGCTGCCATTGGTAGACTGATATTGCCTGATCTAATTTATTTTATTTCCACTTCTATTAATATGACACAAAGCTCTTCAAGCCAAAGGCTGTCTTGTCTTCCATAATGCTTGAGTTTTCCCTGGCATGGTGGGATACCTATCCATTGCTCAACTTACCATTTTGCAACAACCCAAATAATGATACGTAATGGTGGAATAATAAATGAGCAATAAGATTTTGTAAAAATAATATCCATCTGAGCTACTTGCAAGTGCTATATATCATTAATGGTCATCATTCCTGTGTGTGCTAACATTTTATTTATTATTGCCATTGTAACAAAAGTTATTTTGTTTTTATTTTATGCGTTTTATTTCTCTTTCAGGCTCAAAACGCACAGCAGCTCCATGAGAGGATCCAGTCTTCTAGTATGGATGCAAAGTTAGAAGCACTGAAAGACTTAGCCAACTACTCACGGGATGTTACATTTGCCCAAGAATTTATAAACCTAGATGGCATTTCTCTTCTAACACAAATGGTTGAAAGTGGCACAGAGTAAGTATTCCATTTAAATTGTAGTATTTTTCCTGTATGAAATGTGGATTGGCTCTCTCTTGTTTTGATTGCCTAAAGTATTTTTACATACAACTTTTAAGATGGCTTAAAACGAAAGATCTATATAGTTCTCTGCTGCTAGGAGAGTATATTCAGTTTCAGTGAGAATGTAGTACGTACTTTTAATTTTCCTTAACAGTGGGCTGGTGGAAGAAGGGTATGAGCAAAGTCACAAGTACCTACTATGCTGTAAAATACTGAGGGAGGATGTGGTCCTACTTTCTTCCCTTTGAAATTGATATACATCATTGACAGTGTCTTTAAATGATGATATTTAAGTGATGTGTGAAAACTGTGTTTTAAATTTAATGTTTCTCGGAACGTTGTAGAGCCTGTAACAGCAAAACTTAGTGTTAGCATCTTATTTCTGTTTTTATTACTTTAATTCTGGCTAAGGTTTGTCAAACAATAATGACTTATTAAAATTGAGAGCTGACTTCTGAAAATCCCATCTGTATGCTTTACCGAAACATCTTACCAATTTTCACCACTGGTGAATCTTTGAACTGTGGTT
Organism: Lagopus leucura; assembly: GCF_019238085.1. Classification (NCBI taxonomy): domain Eukaryota; kingdom Metazoa; phylum Chordata; class Aves; order Galliformes; family Phasianidae; genus Lagopus; species Lagopus leucura. Next base: position 5,628,674 of record NW_024962334.1, on the reverse strand, counting down.
GAACCAGGTGACTTTCTGTTGTCTTAATGTGGGTGCTGCTACCAGAAATGTATCAGATGAATTGTTGCACTATTAAATTTTGTTTTAACAGTTAATACTTCAAGTAGACTTTTGAATTCAAGTGAGAGTTTTTAGTGCATTGCAGTGTGAACTTCTGTTACAAGTGAAGAAATCAGTAATTCCCTCACACTCTGCTGAGAGAAAGTAAATACTCTGAAAATGGCCTTCTCATTCATTGAGGATATTCAGTCTTGTGGACAAGCCATCAGAAGCCAGTTGCTGCAATCAGTCTAAATCTTTTCAGATGTGCTTGTGTTTCCTCAGGCTTGAGAAAGTGAATAATATAGGGAGTAAAGCAAAAGTAGTGAATGGGCTTTGAAATACAATCATCTGTTAAGATCTCAGCAAGATGTACTGGAAATTTGTCCTTACCCCTCAAAAAAATGTCTGCAATCTAGTTTGCTGTTTTGGAAAATGTCAGAGCATACTTTTGCTGATGGCTGCCTGTTCCGTTTACAGCGATCCGTTGGACTTTGAATCCTCACTGCCTAAGTCCAGTGATATACTGGAGTTACAGTATGTCCTGGTTTCATCTTCAGTGTCTTGGGCTTATGGTCTTATTTTTTGCAATGGTGTGGTCTGTGGGACATACTATGTTAAGTTAGTATCTAGAAGCCTTTTTTTCCCCATACATTTGTCAAGTCATCTTATGTTCATATGCTTCGTGTTTAAGGACCAAATTAAATTAAAGCTAAAGGCTTAAGTTAGTAATAGTACAAACAAAGTTACATCCACCACTTCCCAGTGAACTAATATAAAATCATATAGATCGATGTGTGCAGATAAATCTGTAAAGATCACAAGCAATCTAAAAATCACTGTATCTATAGTTTGTTTTGTCGTGGATTTAGTTCAGTGGCTTATTTACTCCACTGCTGAAGGTGTTGAGATTACAGCATTATACTTCGTACTGAAACAAAAACCATTCTTTCTTTTTAAATTTTTTTAACATTTCTTTTAGCTACATCAAGGCTGAAGCCCTGCTTACCCTTTAGATGTATCTGTATTATTGCTTTGTAGCTGAGAGCTAGGCCAAGCTGCACCATACTGTTCTGGATTAAAAATAGCATTCTGGGAGGAAAAACTACTTTAACCAGCACTGATATTGAAAGAAGTATGCAGCAACTTGTCTAGTAGCAATTCCTGCTGAGGGCACATGTTTTCAAGTACATAGGAGGCTGGTAGGCTGCACTAGTCTGTTGCATTACTACTGCTGTTTTTTAGAAGTGACTTTCATTTGGAGGAATTTCAGATTCTTCCTTTTAACTGGTGTAATGTATCACCAGAGAGGCATTGATCAAACTGTTTGTCTAATCTATTTTTCAGTGTTTCTGCCTGCGTGGAGAAATGCTGTCTAGTTCAGGCAATGAACAAAGATGCAGACAGTAAATATTTCCAGCATCTTCATGTGTTGGTGAGCAGTCAGTACTGACTGCAGGCTTTTTCATGCTTACCAACCTAGACATTCTGCACATTTTGAGTGGCCCATGCTTCTGTTTTTAACCAAGTCTCCTTTTGTGAAGAGACATCATCTGTGCTACACTGTACATTCCATTACACTTCTGTGCTTTGCATCACTGTCTGATAAACATGTTTAACAGCACTTGAGATTTAATGAAAGCAGCAAATCCTGATATCAAGAGATTCAGTAACCTAAGCCTGCTGTGGTACTGCTGCTTCCCTTTCTGGTTTGACTTCAAGCTGTTGATCCTGACCTGCTACTTTAGAGTCAATCGTTCATTGGACTTTTGATGTTTTAGCACATTAAGCTGATAGAGAAAGTACTTCTACAGAAGAATCCTTAACATAGTTTCTTTTTTTTTTTTACTTGATTATTACAACAAAAAAGCTTGTCAAAATGACCTGTAAGCAAGCAAACTATGTGTGGGATATAAAGGAGAGAAATATATGGAGAAGAGGGTTGAGCAAACAGCAGTCTCGAGTGTTCTAGGCTAACAAGGAAAAGCAAATGGAATTAGTGTAATGTCCACACTGCATACGGCAGTGGTGAAGGAGGAAGGAGCAGACAGAAGTTTGAGGAAAGTACAGAAACTTCTCTGGCTGTTTCAGAAGGCACTGTATTTTGTAAAGATACCCTCAACGTATATCATTACTGTGCAGATGTCTTACCCACCACTGAGTTACTGTTCAGTCAGCCTTGACTGAATGAGACTACAACTCAACCATGTAGCTGAGGAACCCTGACAGTTTGATGCTGCTGTGTGTAGTCCAGCTGGTCCAGCTCCAGGCCCTCTCCTGTGCTACTCCTTGCTCTCCAGAGCAGCCCTTCTGCCTACCTTGAATTGATTCTGTCTGGATACTTCACAAAGCCAATACAGCTTGTTAACTTGAGAAATATTCACTTTGGTTTTGCGCAGATTTCTGCTCATTTTGAGACTTGCAGCTACCACAAAGGAAAAGGACGTGAATAAATGCAGAAAAGATGTGTGATTTTTTTGTTTGTTTGTTTGCTTTCCTCTTTCTTTTTTGTCTGCTCTGGTATTAGAGCCCAGTGATTGGCATAAACTCTCTGAGGGATCGCAGGAGATGAGTCTGATGCTGTTCTGCATGCAGCCTCTCTTGTGTGCTATGCTGGCTGCCTGTGAGTTTATGCAGCTGAGGAGAGCCCTGTGTTGGAAGAGCCCAGGTTGAGTGAGGCCTCTGTTCGTGGAGTGGTGCAGCTGTGCTAGAAAATGATGGATTTTGTTAATTCAAGCTTTATTCTCTATTTTCCCCAAAGGGGCAAACAGTGCTCATTAGAAGTACGATCATGCTCAGTGTAAGGTTGCTCTGAGGTTTTCTTTGCATGTGGAGCTCATGTTAAGGGCAGCTCTTAAGTTACAATTTGAACCTGTAATTAAATTTTAGAGGGCAGCTACTGGAAATCAAGACTGCAGCTAACTTTCAACAAGAGGCCTATGCTGTATTTATAGTTGACTTTATTTATTGTGCTACTTACTAGTTAGTTCAGTGAAGCTGATGCCTATGAAAGTATAGTGGCCAGAGCAAGGGAATGAAAGTCCTGAGTTTTTAGTATTTTGCTAGTGATTTTCCATATGTTATATCCCTGAATATTGAAGGAAGCTAGAATGTATTAAAAAAATACATTCCAGTTTGTGGATAATGAAATTAAAAAATTAACAAACTGAGAGAGGTCTTTTTAGATTTTTTTGTAATAGTTATTTTGCTTATTTACGTCTTTATTGTGTATCAAAAGTGTTACCAGTGCTATATGTAGCTACAGTAATTTGGGCTAGGTCTCCCTGAGTGCCTTGTGCTTAGAGCAAAGGAACTGTAGGCATGGTGTGTGCTGGGACAAAGCCCTAGGGATTGGTGGTGAGCGGATTGCAGGATGTGTGGGGCTCATGGGAGTTTGAGAGAGCATCTTGTCAATGTGGATATATTTATCTTATCACAGAAGCAGCATGTCTCAGAAACTGTCCACATCCATCTTTAATCCTGCTGTTTGAGGTGGCTCATTTTTATTTTGCCTTCAGGCTCATCCTTGTTTCCAGTGTTGTGAGTCTTTTATTAAACAATAACAACAAAGTTTGGTTTAGGTTTATTTTTGTGGTTTATGTGACCTCTAAGTTATAGGAGAGACTGCAATACAAGTTAAGTCATGAAGAACAACTAAATGGTGATTTCTTTTTGTAATTATCCATGATGTTGAATTATTTGTTAGACTTGGTGCATCCTTATCACAGAAGGGGTATGTATACAAACAGTTATTTTCCTTAGAAGAGACTTCTTCACAAATAGCTTTCCATAGCACTCCTAGCACTAGTTTTCACTTAAAGCCCAGTTTCTGCTTGTTTGAGGGAAGCTGAATATGCTATCTGGTTGGATTTATAGGTAGTGCAAAAGGGAAGAGTAGAGGCTGTATTTCTTCTGCTCCCCTCCACAGACTGCAATGCACTGAAAGGAGGGAGAAGGAAAGCAATGTTAGGGGCTCCTAAATGCTGTACTGACTGATGAAAAATGCATTCAGGAGCCAAACTGGAAGAAATGATCATTTCTCATTGCTGCCCCATCTGAGATAATGTAGGTCACTCAGAGAGATATTCCACAGTCTAGTCCAGTATTGATGTTTTTGGAAAATTACAGCTGTATAGTCTTTCTGATGTTACAGACTAGTAAAGATGTGGTGTTTCTCTCCTTAATGTATCAGATGAGGTGTGTAACTGAAGAAGAGTCAGCCTTCCTTAAAAGGCCAAAAAGAGCCCCACTGGTTCTCTATAAAATAAGGAAAATATAAGTCGCAAACCATAAATGTTGGAAGACTGATGTAATGAGAGGAACCTGAATGTATTTTTGTCACTACCAGTAGTAGTAATAATAATCATCATCATCATCTCATGACTAGGAAGAAAAGCAGGAAGACCCTGATTTTCAGTAGTGGTTTTGTTTTGTTTTGTTTTTTGGCAGTGTTGCTGTCTCTGTCACTTGTCGTTTGGCTGAAATCATGGGCAGTTTTTGCCAAAAAGCTGAGCCTAGCTGAAGTTATGCAAAGCCTGGCTGTCTTGACGGTAACCAGAATAATTTCTGTTGCTTTAGGGAAGGAAGTCCTTCAGGGATCTGCTTCATAGCTGTGGCTATACTGAGTAGCTGTATTGTAGCACAGCAGTGTCATAGGAGTGTGCTGATTGATGCTACTCGGACATGGTTCCACATTGTCTGGTTTTAATTTTAAGGGAGATGCAGCTGCTTAGTGCACAGATCAGAGGGGAAAAACTTGCTTCATATAGTGGTGGTTTTTGTCATCATGCTATTGAAATGTGATGAATGTAGCTATATCAGATTCAGGTAAACTTTTCAGTAAATGTGCATTTGTATGGGTTATTTACTTCTCAGCTAAAGTGGGTCATCTATTGAATGGACACGTGCAGTTGTGGGGTTGGCTGCCCTACAACTGGACATCATCAAGGTGGCAATTATGCGTACCTTAAAGGACAAATTGTATTGTTCAGTGATATACTAGCTCTTGGCTTGTCTTAGATAATGCAGCATACCAGTCTACTGGAAAATGGAATGCAGGTTGGAGTTATTCCGACTTTAACACACTTTTTGGGACAATTGCTCACATACCTGCTAATACATTTTTCCATCCCAGTCTGATGAGTATTTCAGTACTGCTGTCAAAACACTTAAGCTGCCTTTGCTTGCAGCCACTTGTTCCTGTTCTGCTTTGTCTGGAAAGTCATGCCAATACGATTTATTGCAAGACTGGAAAAATTGTCTGGATTATTAAGAGTAACAATAAGGTCTACTTTTAATAGAATATCTCTTGACCCAGTTTAGCTCCCTTACTGAGCTCATCGTGTTGCCCCAGAAAACAGTTATACCAGCACAACTGTCTAAGTGGAAAATGATTTTCTTTCTCAGAAGACATGTGCAGTGCTAAGCTAGTCAGTCTTTGCTAAATGAAGTAGTTCTTTTCTACCCTTCCCTGCTGCTGACTGCATAGTCCCTGCTCCCTCTTTTGATCATCTCAACACTTGATCAGCTCCAATGCTCATCTGACTCCTTAGAGTGCCAATTCAGTTTGCTAATCCATTGGAAAATAAGCCAGCCAGTGGAGGAAGGAAAATAATTTTTGCTTTTGACATCAGTGGGCTGTTAGGCTCAGCCATTACTGTGAATCTTCACCTGGAAGCACAGATTACTTAATCTGACATTGCTGCCAACATTGATTCCCATCCAACTGGGACTTTGTGCAATCTTCATTTCTTAGCACTTCTGTAATGTCGGGATTGTGTGACCATTGTCTGTGAGGCAGAAATCCTGAGCAGTATATAAAAATCAGGTTAAGCTGTTATTCCGTTGTGGAGATATTAATGATGGGAGAATGAACCATCACACCTTTGGAAGGAAAATGAGGAGAACTGTTGCGGCATTCCTGCATTCCCCTCATCCTACGTGGCTTTACTCCAGGATTCCTTTTCTTACTTGACCTGAGCTTAAAAATATTAGCATTTAAATGTCCCCAGATAAGTGTTGATTTCAACACCTTGTTGACAGAAACAAGGGAGAAGAGGGGAAACAGTAATGGTGGTTTTGGTTTGGCAACCACTTTTGTGAAATGTGATTAAAAAGAGACATTTGTGCAGTGGATTTATGTTTCCAAATATTCTTCAGAGTATCAAGGGGCAGACAAAACACATCCATTCATCCTTTTAAAATTCCATATGAAAGTGGGTTTTGTTTTGTTTTTTTTGGAGGAAACGGCAAAAAATAGGAGGCAAGTTCATTAAAATCTCCGCTTCTGCAACTTTTCCAGAATGTTTTTGTCTCGAGTTGCGGTGGCTGTGGGTTGTTGTGGTGGCTGTGAGAAGTGCAGTGCTGCTGCACTCCTTCACACTTATTTTGCAGGTTTCATCCAAATAATCCATTTTAACCCCCTGCCACAGCAATTCCCAGCCTTTGTTTATGTGATAGCCACACCTAATACATGCAGAATCCACAAATGAACTCCTTTGTGTTTGTCTTCTTGTGATTCTTAAATACCGCCTCTTACCCAGGACAGGGGCTCGTTTTCCTGAAAAGCAGTAACCAGATACGGATTTAATGTTGTTAACAGATCCTTCATCCATTATCCACTTAGTTTTTGTTCTGTCCAGGAGGAAGATCTCGTGCATTTCTACCTTTGCTAGTAATGGTCCTCACAAGGAACACAACGGCATGGAAAACTTTTATCCTCAGTGGTGTTGTTCTCCCTCTCTGCATGTATTCAAACAGTGCAGGTTCAGATGCTTGGCTGCAGCTAACTCCAGTGAGCATGTTCTGACTACAGAATTTTTAGCAGTTTCTCCCAGTGCAGACCAACCTTTATTGTACAGCATGTGTTACCCTAGCTGTCAGTAAGATTTGGGATATCTTTCGTCATTGTAGGTGTTTGTTGTTGTTGGTGGTGGTTTTTTTTGCACATGAACAGGTAGATGTTGATCCAGACAGGCCCTTGCTAAGCTGGTCTCAGCTGGAAGCCGTTTTTGACATAATGTAACCCGCAGTGCAGTGTGAGTAAGATCTGTATGGCTTGGGGAGGTCCAAAGGGAGCTGCTGCTCCTTGGGGTTCAGCCAGAAATGTATTACAGAATTCCTCTGAGGCCAAACAGGGAGGTATTACTGTAGCAAAATGTCTAATGCAGTAATTTGTCGTTAATGTTTATTTTGCATTATGTTGGCATTTGTTTTGTTACTTCTCCCCGTATTAAAATTGCTGTCTGCTTTTATGGCTTTCACCACTTCACAAATGCTAGTTAATTTGCCCTCATAATGTTTATGTTTGACTATGGTTTTATTCACATCTGTGCAAGTGCAATTAAGACACAACTTCTAAAAAATGATAAATGTAGGCATGAAGTTCATTGCAGTCTTTTTCTAGATCACCAAGATTTTCAGCATTATTGACCATGCCTATGATAAGTTACCCAGGAAGTGTTTTGCAGAACTGGCTGGTTGCTGCTGGGAGGAGTAGCAGTTGTGTATATACAGGAAGATGAAATCTCATGGAGGTGGTAGGCTGTGCTTGTTCCTTTCTAGATTGCCTTGCTGGAAGAGTTGGCTTGATTGCCACTTGAGCATTAGCTTCAAGTGTGGTCTATGGGTGACCATGAGCAGAGCTCCTTATAATAAGAGTTCTTCTGTCGTAGGCCTTTAGTTTAATGATGGGATGCAAATAGCGTGCACTCCTTTAGATAATGACCTCCACTAGTTTTGCGGTGAAATAACGGCATCTGTAACCATCCTGTACAATATTACTACAGCATTTAATGTTTTTGATTGCTGCTCCTGTCACATGCACAAGGAACAGAGATTGATAGAAATTGTTCACTGTAATATGATTATTTTTCCTCTCAAGTCAAAATGTACTTCATATTGCTTCATCAGAAGAGACCTATATAATTAAATTTTCTCCGTATTTTCCTTTCATATTGTATATCTTCTCACCTCAAGTTAACTAATTGCCAGTTGACTCAAGGTGGGGAAGGATTCTGCAAATGCTAAGAAAGACAATGTCTAAATGTTTTTGTTCTAGAATTAAGATATTTATTCTTTAATCCCTGAATTTAGTCATGGAGAAAATGCACCCGATTATAGCCTGTTGTGAACAATCTCTGGCAAATTGTGCCTGCCTTTTGAAGTTTTACCAGTATACAAACACCACTCTTTTTTCCCTTTGATGTCACAAAGACACAGAGCCAGTTTTGAATTTCCTTGCCACTTCGCTTAGAAGGATGCGATGAAATTTTGTTGGCATGTGCTGCATGAGGTTGCTTAGATGCATGCACACTTGGGAGCTGAGAGAACACATTTGGGATGTTGTCCTTGTTATGGTTTAGCACAGTCTCCTGCAGCAAGGAAGCACTCCCTTGGCAGAAGTGCAGGAAGGACATTCTGCTCAATTTGGGCTCTCTTATTACATGTAATACTTAGAGCTTTTATGTTACTAAAGCATATTGAGGGGGAACTTTCTCCCCTTCTTACAAAGGTATGATTCTCATGTTTCTTGTTTGCCGTCATTAGTACTGGCTACACAGATATCTGGGGCATGAGAAAATAAAAAAAAGCCATGAAACCCAGTAATAAAATCCTGTCATTTTTCTAATTTGAGCTAGAATAGCTCATTCAGTGCCAGAATACATGGTAATCACTTGAGCTTGCAGCTAGCAATGAACTGATTCCAAGCTGCTGTACCTGTGATGCTGTATTTTTGTTTTCTCCATCCACAAAGCTGCCCTCCCTGAGGGCTCTTCTTCCTGAAAAGATGCTACATACACATGTACAGCCTAGATAGAAAGCACAGCATTGCTTATGCTCAAAGAGAATGGAAAATACAGGGTAGGAGGAGGTGCTGTACAGAAAGAAAATAATTTGTTCAAGTTCTGGGAAAGCAAATGGAATCAACAGTTGCAGATAACTGAAGTCTTTGAACAATTGTGGACCAAATGGCAAGCACAAAGAGGAAGAGATGGGAAGAAGGTGACAGGGAGGAAGCAGGGATCTCCTTGATCTCCTCTGGGACACTGGTCTGCCCAGAAGCTGCATCTAAATGCATGAAAGAAACCTGTGAAACAGATTTGGGAAACAAAGAAATAGGCGAAGTATGAGACTGATTTATTTTAATTGGTTTAAGCGATGTTTTAGAAGTTAGTTACTTGTGTTGGATGCCATTTTTACCATTGGTTATCTCTTCGGTTTGTTTAGTAGCATTATCAGCAGTTCTGGAGGCAGTTAATAGCAGGAGGTTGACTTGCAAACTGTGATGAGTGGATTAGAGCTGACTGAGGGAAGGAATTTTCCTGCTCTACTCTCCTGTGCAGCTTTAGGCACCCCAATATAACAACGCTTTCATTGTAGGGGTTGGAATTGGGGGTGGTGCTGTGCAGAGCCAGGAGTTGGACATGGAGGTCCTTGTGAGTCCCTTCCAACTTTGGATATTCTGATTCTATGGATCAAATGCATTTTTTCTCCCTTCCTGTATGGTGTCCAGTTTCCCAAATGCAGTAATATATTGACTTCTTGTTCACTGATTTTGCATAACACTGTATCAGAAAAACCAGGAAATGTCTAAATAAAAAAAAGCCTTTTAACTGAGGTACATGAAGCCTTGCTACAACTAGGAACAAATTGTTTTGAAGCTCCTAGGAAAGTGACCACACCATGCTGAGGGCTGGCAGTGCAGGTGAACATCCTCATATCTGAAACAATAAGTCATATTTTTGTATGGATCGTTGCCTTTTCCAAGTGGGTTGATCCAGTACCTCAGGTCTCCATGTGTCCTTTTCAACTCAGGCCATTCTATGATTCTGTGCCCATCAATTTGTGAATTAAAAAGAGTGAGTTGACACACACTGTGGGAATAAGACTACCACACGGTAGCCAAGTGTTGTGGAGGCAGTGCAGGTGGTTTTGAACTGCTGTATAAATGCAACTGAATTTAAAAGCCATTTTAGAGAAATGTTTAATGTTTTATTGTTTTCTTTTGCTTTTTTATTAGCAGGAATGTTCTGAACAAATATTTAAAATTAATTTTGAATGTAGCTTCCTTTAGCAGGTACCAGAACTATTTTTGTTCACAGCAAATTGTAATTTATTGCCTTCTACTGTGTCTTTTGAATTTTATGAATTAAGTGTGTGTGTGTATATGCATAGATAAATAGTATGTGGGTGTTTTAAAGTGCATCTCCTCACGTGCAAGTTTTAATTTTACAGACGATATCAGAAATTGCAGAAGATAATGAAGCCCTGGTAAGAACCTGATTAGATCATCACCTTGCACACTTCCTCTTCTTTTGCATGAGTGAGTTCAGGCCCTTGCGCTAATCTTTATATGTAAATACATCTGTGCTTATTCATTCAGCCAATCTTCAACCTCTGTTTTCTCTTCTTTGATACTTATCTGATGCGGCCTTTTTTGCTTTGCTTATGGAATGGGTGCTTTAATTCTGTAACTTCTGCAAGGACCTACCCAATTTCCTAACTAAGGGGCTTTTTTATTTTTATTATTTTATTATTCGAGCAATCATTTCCCTGCCTTCTCCATGTTCCCCTTTTAAATTTGTCTGACTTACGTGATCAATATTAGGCAATTCTAACTGTTTATATTAGTGAGATAAGGGTCACTGTGCCGTTTTGGATTCCAGTTATTTTCTGGTCCCAGTTAGTTTTATTTATTACAGATAACTGCATAAAGAGAAACTGCAATATTCTGAAGGGTTTCTTATTAGGAACTTCTAGGGCATGTTTGTTTGAATTCTTCTGTATGCTTCAAGTTAAGCACACACTTCATAGGCTTTAATAAATTGGGATCCTGAGGGATGTTCTTTAGTGCACTGATTGGCTTGCAAGTTCATCACATCAAGTATAGCTGAAACCCAAGCAAGCAAAAGAGTAATTAATCAATTAAGTGTGCATCTGTCACTCTGATGTGGCTTATCATGCAGCAAATGCAGCTTCCCATCCAAATCCATGCTGAATCGTGCTTTCACAAAGCTGCTGAAACGTTAATCATTAAATCATTGCCTAATACATTAAACAGTAGCCATAAATTTGGCAAAAACCTTAAATCCTTCCTCTACGTTCTCTTCCTCAACCTAATATGGAATAACATTTCTTAATATAAAAGTTGAGATTCTGAGAAAAATAATTAAAATGCCACGAGGCTTTCCAAATTCTTGGCGGCATCGCTCCTGCTGGGATGCCTCCTGTGCATTTTGATGCTGTTTTTTTTTCCCTCGTTGATATGAAAGTAGGGTGGTTTTTTTGTGTGTGAGCAGCAGTTATACTCCATCAGCACCACTCTGCTCCCAAATTCTATTATCTTGTATAATTTTTTACACACAATGATATGATTGTCCTCTGAACAGTCTCAGGAAAGTTCTGAAGTGCTGACTTAAAGTTGCTTTGAGCCCTGGTCTAAGAACTCGATTATGTGATGACCTGAATTAAGCTGTGGGTTTTGTGGCACTATTTAGTCATGTTTACCCATGGGAGCAAGGCCTTACCCTCCTCTGGAGGGTACTTACAGATCATTGTAGTTCAGCACGTCGGTGAACATGGTAGAAATAAATTTGTGTGTGACTGAAGTTTATTTAACCTTGAATGCTAAATGGATGAGGCTCAATTTATATCAGGGCACACAATTTAATATTCTGATTTCCTTGAGTAGTAAATGAAATGATACAATTAAAATCACAGAGTTTTGTGATTGTACTGAGATACCAGCCCCACTGGGCAGGCCATGAAATTGGTATCTCTGGAACTTGGTTTATTCACAACCTTTGAAGGTAAAGTGCTGTATGATTGTTGTGAAGCATCCTAAATTCTTTTCACCATGAATTACTGGGAGAAAGATTGATGAAAAAAAAAAAAAATTTCAGCATGTAATACAACAAACAGAACATAAAAACTTTGCAGCCTCTTGCTGCTGTCTTTATTATTAGTTACTCTAAAGAAGCCAAATGCTAATTGAAAGAAAAAGTTTCTTTTGATTTACAGGATGGGATGTTTCATAAAGCCCAAGTATTTCACGTTATCTCTGGCAGCTTGCACATGCTGACCTGGAGAAGATGACTTAATTAAAACCTCACCTCTGTAGAGAGGACATGTTTAATACCTTTTATCCACTGAAGGAAATTCATATTCTAAAATGTGAGTTTCTTTTCTCTGTCCTTTTAGTCTTACAGATTCCCATTATGTTTCAGGATTTCCTTTATCTCATGCTGGCTAATGCTCGGTTTAAAAGAAAATTCCCTGTGGAACAGCCATATCAATTGACTCCTTAATTGTAGTCAAACCATGCTGACTGGAGAGTGATGCTTCTGCATAGATCCTTATTCTTAGCCTTCTAAGAATAGTGTATCTTTTTATGGAAATTACCATGAAATGAGCAAAAACATGAGCTTAAAAGATGGGAAAGAAGAGAAAAGGTAACTCTAATCATCTGCCTGAAGAGCCAACGTGTAATAGCTCCTCTGGGCTACCTTTCCATGCTGACAATTGCTTAATGTACCTAAAAGTGGATTAAGTCATACCTCATAATATCTACACCCGAATTTATTCAAGAATAGTTAAGTTCTGTTTAAAATTCAAAGTCTGTTTTTGTAATTGGAGTTAATTCACAAGCTTAGAGAGGCTGTAATACCAGGGATACAAATACCAGGTTTTTTGGGAGTGCAGTTACTTTAAAATCAGTACGGTTGGTCCTTTGTAATGAATGCAGTGAAACTGTACCAACAAAAATACTTGAGTAGTGTTTGGTGCATTGCAAAAAAATAATCTGTGTCAATTGCAGAGTAGCAGTTAAGAGCATTTTCTGTCATCACCTACAAAAACAGGAGCAGCTACCTGCAGGTTGTTCAGTCGGTTTATGACATACAGAGTAAGTAGGTGTGAATTGACCCTAGTCTGATGTGGAGGCTTAGCTTTACCTTTGGAAAGGTTATTTAAGAAGCAAGGAAGTGTAGAAGCAATGAAGAAGAGTCATAGCAATGAAAGAGGATCACACTATGCTTGCAGAGTATCCTATCATTGAGCTTCATTGAGGCTGAGGTTCTTGCCCCCATGGCTTTTCCAGAGCCCTTGTCCTCTTATGATTTAGGTAGATCCAGCTTCCCTCTTCAAATTTATTTATGGCCATTTATACCTGAAGAGTCTCATTTGCAGGGCTGTTTATACTCTGATGTTGGCCATCCTTGCAGTAAGGCCCTTTCAGCTGCCCAGTGTTGGGCTGTGAGCACAGTTGCTAAATGACAAGGGATTGGAAGTTAACCACTTCCTTAACCCCTGCAGCTGGCAGTAGGCTCCAGTCCCCTTCTTGCCTCCTGCCCGGTTAGTGTTTCTCTTTGCTACCTTTCCTCTGCACAATTAAATTTGACCCAAAAATGGGCTGGTAGATGCATCCTGTTCAAAAACATCTAAGGGATTTTGCTGCTCACGTCCCATTAATTTAATTTGAAAAGAAATTAAAATTGCTGTAGGCATCTTTCAGGATATCAGACATAGTTCTCTCTATATAAATATATCTCTGTGTATTCATCTATCTATCTATCTCTATATATATATCTGTAAACTGCATAGCACACCTGATTAAAAAGATAGTTTTCCTTGTACAGTTGATAGTGATGAAGGCAAGTGATAGACATGGTGGTCAGGGTCACATGCACATTCCTTTTCTTTTTAGGAAAGAAAAATTAAAAATATATGGAATTCCTCAGTTTCAGAAAGTAAGAATGCAGAAAATTCTTAGGAACATAAATCAGCAGATGCTGCCCTGATCTTTGCCTAAGACACGCAGGTAAAATAATTGGAAACACAGCTGCAAATTTGTCCCAGGGCTTGAGGTGCTCAGGCCTTGGATCAGAGCAGTAGGCATCCATGCTGGAATGGCTCACACTGGGTTGGTCGATGGCCTTGCAGACCACAGGTGTTTGCTTCATCTGAGACTTTGGCTGTGAGATGCTGAGTGAGGAGGTGTCTCGTCACCAACTCGCCCGTATCTGCAGTGACTGGGGCCACATAGCAGAAAATGGGAGACATCATCAGCTGTCCCAGCAGAAGCACACAAGCCAGGGCCCTGGAGAGGGATTGTGCAAACAGTTTAATGACACAGATCATTAAAATATCAGTGTTAGTGAGAGATGAAATTGCAATTATACAGTGTGTCTTTCTGATTGCTCTTCCCTCTTGCCACAATAATATGCATTTAAAAGCACCTTCATCAGGAATTACTGTCAAACCATTAGGTCATTCTGCAAGAATAGCAGGAGGTTGATATTTACACAATAGTTGTGCCTTGTGCTGTGTGCTCTCCTGAAAGATTTTGTGAAGCAAGCCCCAGCATTTTTTGGACTTTTTGTATGACTACAATAATTGCTCGCTGAGATTCTGAGTTAAACAGTGCCGCTTATTTTCTGAGATTGCTACATTTTATGAACAAGCTTTGATTCCCCTGAAATTTCCTGCATCTATTCAGTCTGCCACTCAATAGTATGAATGTGTCTGCATGCGTGTATTGAAACAGAAATGCTTGGAAGTCTATTTCTACCTATCTACTTGTGTTTAAATACGTAACAGTGAATCAACACCGCTCCCTCCTATTTTATCTTGCTAGTTACCCTGGAGATTGTTTTCATGTCTTGCTGTGCTACACCTAATGCTTATCCTTTAAGCCTGGCTTTTAACTTTTGCAACGCTCTTTAGTGTACACATGTGTGTGCCTGTGCCTGTGGATAGATAGATATTTTAAAAATTCATGCTATGTGTATGTGGTGGTGCATAATATGTGCTTGATTAGTCCCAGTGTTGCACCTCTTTGCTCTTAATAATTTGAAAAATGTCATAGTGACACCCACTGGGGCAGCGTGCCTTGTTTTAAGTTGGAAAGTACTTTCACTGTCTGGATCCCAGACAATTGTGCCAGTGGTACATCTGCTAAAAGCAGGCTTGTATATTTGTATTTTCAGCTCTGTTAACCTCGTTTCACATTCAGAGATATGCAGGGAGATAAATAATTGACAGGATTAATGAAGAGTATTGGTGAGAAGAATAAGTGAGTCTGCTGAATGTAAAGGAATTTAACTAAACTGAATTCCAGCCGCTGCTGTTCTGGAGAAAAAAATACATATGTATGTGTAGGTTTAATACTAAACAATCCCTCTACTCTATACCTGTTGCTAATAGGAGTTTCCTTTCATTTACAGTTAGTTTATAGAAGAATATTGATGTACTAAACACAGGTTAGTTGACAAAATTTGTAAACAGTTTGTAAGAAAATCCAAGTTAAATAAAGATAAATCTCCCAGTATTAAACTAAGCAAATAATGTATCTCCTTTTAATCTTATACAACACTTTTCCTAATTGATTTATTTTTTTTTCATTTAATTTGTACATGATTTAGTCTGGCCTTATAAAATTCTGACATTCCATATAATCATGGAAGTATTCTGCCATGAATATCCATGCAAGTTTTTAAAAAGAAGCTCTTTCCAAAGGATGCATTTTTATTTAGACATTCATAAATAAGCATTATATGCAAAAAGAATGGGCTGGGAAGAATGGAAGGACTGGAGCTGATTATATTTCCTACAGAGCAGTATTGTTTTCTTTTTATGAAATCCTTGGTTATTTGGAATGCTAATGATGACATTTTAAGCCTAATTTAATTCCTGAAAGATTTGTAGAATTAAAAGACAAACAGTCATGTATGAGTGAACAAAGTATTCCTTGTAGAATTACAGTGGTTTATTTTTTTAAAAAAGACACTGTTTTTCTTGTTTACTCTTTGATATGACTTCTTCATTTGGTCATAAAGAATCAGACGTGGTAGATGCCCTTACTTTGGAAGGGAAGGTGTGTGATGGTTACCTCCTAACCCAAAATGTCAAGAATGGCAAGTTTCATTTCAGTGAAGGGTTTTGAGGAGTTTTGATGAACTATCCTAAGGGAAAGGGTCACTAAAGGTTTTTCTTTTGGTGTCAAGAAGCCTTAATGCAGATTATATCAAATCTGTAAAGAATGGCTATTGGAATTGCCACATTTAAATTGCTTTCCTGCTTTATTCCTTTGTCCTGCAGTGAATGCCTTCCCTCTGAGTGAATGTTCACTAATTTGGGTTGGGATGGTACAGGACAGTAGGGGATCAAATCACACAAGGATTACTAATTGCCTTCCTTAACTACAACTATTCTACTACAGACTCAGTTTTCCAACATACTGAGCATTGTAGTTCCAATCTTACAGGTTTTAATTTTGCCTTTTTATTAGGTGAGCTGCTGCGTTAAAGTCAGTGGGGCTATTCATGTTATTTAGCTTGATTGCATGCCTAAGCTTGTAAATGGCTTAGTGACAGAGCACCTTGCAGGCATTTTGGCGTGCCCTTAAAGGTAACACACTGCTGCTTTTAAAGCCCTGTGCACTGCTTTTTCTGTTGACTAATTAGCTCATCAAATGGTTTCATTGAAATCTTTGTGGCTGCTGACCGTTGGGTACTGTGAGTATATATAGAAATGAAGGTGATCTGTAAAACTTGATTTTAACAAGGAAAATTAATGTGCAGCTCGTCGATTTTGAGCATGTTCTTTGTGATGAGTTTAAACCTGTGTGGAAATAGTTAATACAAAGATGCACTGAATCTCAAATTCACAGGTAACTATGCAGTGTAGTGGCTCACAAATTCTAAGCAATGTGAGCTGTGTTCCTGAATGAACAACTGGAAAAAAAAAGCAAACATTCTCTCCTGTTAGCTGTAAAATTTGGAATTAGATAAAAGAAGTTCAGTTGGGCTATCTGATTTCCTTGAGCACTGCATGTGGTGTTTTCCTAGGACCTAGCTTTTCTATGTGATGTTTCCCTAGGACCTAGCTCTTCTCTCACTCAATTGCTTTCTTTCAGGTGATTATTCTTGATGTCCATGCCAAATTGCTTTGGAGACTATTTGTTGCATGGCCTCTCTTGCTCTTTTGCTGCCTCTTAGTCCATGTTTGGCTGCGTTTTCCTGCCTTTTTGAAAGCTTCCTACTACTTTATTCCCTCGGTCATTGCCGTGCTGCCTAACTGGTAACTGTAGTCACGACTCCTATCTCTTGCAGCTTTGGAGATATGTTGTCCTTTACACTGACTGCATTTGTTGAGCTGATGGATCATGGGATTGTATCGTGGGATACATTCTCTGTGGCATTCATTAAAAAGGTAAATTTGTAATCAATGCTATGTGTTTTGTACAAATTTGCTTCTACACTATTTTTGAGGTGAGTTGTGCTTTCTCTCCTTCAGGTGCATTGTGTAGGTGATTGCTTGGGCAAAAAGGTATATGAAAATGAGATTAACATCCTATTTAAATGTACAAATATTTGGAACTGCAGGATCTAGCCCAAACTTCTAATGAATTCAGTGCAAGTGAAATTGGATGAACGCTGTGTTAGGCTTATTACATGGGCTGCTGCTTGCTCAGTTTGAGTGTGACCTCCTTGTGCAGATACCAGGCAGCTAAAGCAGAAAATAGTATTTAGATTTAATGTAAATTAAAGTGAGTCACAATATGTATCTTGAAATAAAAACAGCACTGAAATGTTTCCTTTGAGGATAGGGAAGGAAGAGAAATGAGTTAGTAATAATTGCAATTTGTAAACTGAAATCTCCCGAGTTGATCAAGCTGAACTCCAGCTCCCTGAATCCTGTGACTAAGGCCTAAGGTTTTGAAAAAGATTTTTTCCATGATCTGCAACATTTTTCTTTTTTTCTTGCACGTGGTACATGCACAAAAGCAGCAGAAACAGCAAAGTACTCTTTAAATGCAGAAATGTAACGGCCTTTAGAAAGATTTTGTTATTGCTGATTTAACTGTTTTTACTTATTCTCATCCTAAATATTGGCAGATTGGAAGCAAATAAATTGGCTCTTCTGATTATAACAAAACCAAAAACTCTTTCCAAATATTTTTTTTTTAAAGCAGGTTGAAGTTGGAATGTATCTTACATTAAAGTGCATTTGTATGAGTCCAAATGATGTCAGAGTCAATTCACTGTAATGATGTCACCTGAGGGAAAGATATCTTTCCTTTCTAACAAAATGTGTCAGACTCTAAGTTTAAATTTGATTGGAAAATTATTTCCACCTAAAGGAAGCCTAAATTTACATTTGTTGTCAGAAGTGAAAGAAATACACAGCTATGAATTATGTGTTTAAAAACCATTTGGATGTGGTGCTCAGGAACATGATTTAGTGGTGGGTTGTTACAGTTAGGGTAGTATGGTTCGTTGGGGATGGACTTAATGGTCTTGAAGGTCTTTTCCAATGTGAGCAATTCTATGATTCTATGAAAAAGAGAACTAGATTTTTACGTTCAATTTTGGTCATTAAAATGCTAGCTGTTATTTATGAGAGAGATTAATATTATGTTTTGGACTTTGTTAATCTTGTAGGCTAGGTAGATTAATGATGATGATTTTAACATGGCAAAGAAGGTAGCACACCTGTGTTTTAACTGGCTTTGTGAGACTGAAAGTCCAGCCTAGAATGTGTTATGTGCTGGGGGAACCTACGAACTCAAATAGGCCACTTGAGGTTGCTGATGGGCTAGCTCAAGTGGATGGCAGGATGGATAAGAGTTAATTTTCTGCTAGCTGAATCACTGCAACCCTGCTTCAAGTGCTTCTGCCCTTTGAAGCTGTCTTTCTTGTCAAATGGAAGCCAAACTGGAATGGGAATGCATTAAGTTGAATAACTTTTTTTTTTTTAATATCTTGAATAAATAATTTCCTAACTAGAAATGTAGAAGCTGGAGGAGATCTCTAGGGAACCTCTGAATGCTTCAAATAAGTAACTAGATGGTGTTGAAAGAAGTCCTTCTCCCATCCTGTGGGCATGTTAAGCCTTCTATTGTAACTACTGCAAATAAGAATTGACACTTTCAAGTAGGGCTTTGTTCCTTATCTTCAGGGAAAATATAATTTGAGAAACTTTCTTACAACAGTATCTCTCAAGGCTCTTTTCTTCCTCCTGACAATAAGCTCGTTTAGACTGGAACTCCACAGTACCCTAAAGGATTTGGTTGCCAAGTTCTTAAAATATGTCATAATAATTTGATATCAAAATAAAATACAAAAATTTGGAACTCTTTTATTTTCTTTATCCTCTTGTAGAAATTAAGGCTAGTAGTGTTTGTTGAGGTGTTCTTAAGAATCTCTTAGAATTACTTGTGTAAGTGCTGTTTTGTAACTGTGTGAGGCAGTCTCAACCTTGATGAATTGCTTACTCTGCCTTCCAAAATGTGCTGTGCAGGAAAAGTGAGTGGCAGTGGGAAAAGTATCTCTGTGTCTCACAGCTGCCATTTGTTCCTTCTGTAGTGAAGTGCAACTGTAGTTCCTTACCTGAGAATGAGATCTGTGCTTGAAAACTTTACTATGCGTTAGGAATTCACAGAAACAAAACTGCCTTGGATTTTCCTGTTATTTTCATTTACAGACATCAAAGTGGTCCAGGCATCTCTGAAAATCAAATCTGTTTCCTTCAGTTATTTTTGCCGTGGTGGATGTGGCGTTTGTTGTTCGCTTCTTTTTTTGTCTGTTTGGTTTGTTCGTTTGTGCTTTTGTCCTTAACTTTTAAATGACATATTTCTCTCACTTCAGGTGATGCTGAAACAGGAAGAGGGCTCGAAATATGTAGTTTAGCTCTCTCTAGCCTGCTCTTACTCCATGCATTTAGGTCCTGTGTCAGCAGAGCACTGAGCTTGAATACGTAAGGGCATTCTAATGCTTAATTTCCCTTGAAACTGCACCGTCACTTCTATTATGTGGGGCTACATAAGGCTATGCAGATAGCAAGGTTACAATTTTATCCTTAGTGACACACATCTGTGTGCCAGGTTTTCATGTGAAAGTGTATGACCATTAAGTGGCTTGTTCCTGGAGAAAAGGCTCTATTCTTGTGAGCATGCATCATTATTTATCATCAGAAGTTTTGACAAACGAGTGCAGGATTATATTTGGATGTTGAGAGCCCTCCTGGCACATGGTGCTCAGTAAGCAGAGTTCTCCAGAGAACAGCAATTGACATGAATTTGAACTCTTATTGATTCCTTTTTTTCCGCACC
Organism: Lagopus leucura; assembly: GCF_019238085.1. Lineage (NCBI taxonomy): Eukaryota > Metazoa > Chordata > Aves > Galliformes > Phasianidae > Lagopus > Lagopus leucura. Next base: position 5,608,522 of record NW_024962334.1, on the reverse strand, counting down.
CAGAACTTCAAATATGGGAATATAAATTCTTATTTTGTGCCCTCTGAAAATTGCATGCCTCGTTTATCATGGCAGAGTTGCCTGGACATCTTTTCTAGACATATGTCATACATCAGCAAGGTGGTTTTGAGTGTACATAGCTTAGCATGGAAATTACCCAGCAGATGCTTTGCATGTATGTTCTGTGTGAGATGTCACAGCTCTCTGAGCACACAGGCCAGCTTCAGTAGTACCTTGAGCTTATGTTTGTTGTAAAAAGACATTGTGGCCCAGGATCAGAAGAATACATGTGTCTGAAGCAGCCTTTCCTAGGCTGAGGTTTCAGCTATCTGTAATTAGATCAGTGCAGCAGGCCCCTGCTGGGAATATGTTATATTGCAGTGAAGCTTTCACACCAGCACTTGAACCGCTGAGGCAAAGAGGTGCTGCACAAAGAGTGATTCATGTCAGGGCTTCTGAAGAGGGTGACAGTAGTCTGACAACTCGGAACACATTCTGGGTACGTTGTATTCTTGCTACACGGTTGATCCATGTGTGCCTGGTGACTGAGACATCCAGAGTGCATTTCACTTGTGTGAGCAGTGCAGAGCTGATCTGTACATGCCCAGTGTACGTGCTGTGGGACTTGTGGACATCTGGCAGCCCTGACACGGTGCATCAGAAAACAACTAGATTAGCATTAGCAGAGCTAAGGTAGTACGAGCTGAGATGCAGCTTGTCACCCTAAACAGCACACTGTACATTATGTACTAATGTAAATAATAATTGTGCTGAGGACTTGCAGGCAGCACATATTGAAAGCCCAGAGCAGAAATAGTCTCCTCTCCACCTATTCCCCATGCATGCATGGGTTGGTTTTTTATTTTTTGTAAATCCAATTTCTGTTTCATGAACGGAGTTGCATTCTGCACAGCATGTTCTTGTTCATGTACGTGCAAAGCAAGTAGCAGAGCAATAAACACCAATGCTGTAGAACAGCAGAAAAAGAAATCCATCTCTCTCTTCACAGTCTCCAACCATAGTTATTTTTAAAAAGTGGGAAGGGGAGAAAGGCAGGAGTTTGCTGCTTCAGCATTGCGCAGAACGTCACGAGGGCACAAGCATTGTTGTGATGTGTCAATACTGTGAATTTTACAGTTGCCTAGGCAGCTTTTCCAAGCATTTGGCATGCCTTTCTTTCTCCAGAAGGAAAATTATACAAGGGTCTAAGTGAGCTTCCAGTATCAAAACCGCATTGGTGTCCTGAAGTGTGACTACTAAAGAAGGGGATGGACTTGAGGTTTTCTGGAAAGAATGTGTTTAATAGGCTGTAGTGACCCCATCTCAAGTCTATTACTTGGCTATGAAGAATAAATAACTGGTCACTGGACTTTTTTTTCTGTTTGCCTGTACTTCCTTGGGTACTTTTTTGCTTGTCTCTGCTGATATTGATACATCTGAGGAAAATCCAAGCAGTTCTCTGTTCCTTTGTCAGCAGAAGATGAGAGTCTTTCCTGGGAGAAGGTTGTGGAGCATGCAAAGGAACACATGCTGCCACATGGTTTCTACCAGTGTGCCATTCCTTCATAGCAGCTTTCAGTAAGAGTGACAGAAATGAATGCACAGACAGCAAGACTAGACTGTATTTAGAGTTACACAATCAATTGTGCCAATAAATGGTAATCAAGTCAGTTTTAATTTGTAATCTGGAGAGAGCTGTTGTTGATGAGAAGAAGAAAGAAAAATATAGCTTATTTTGCTGCAGATGCATTTTGCCAGAACATTAGATGTGAATTTTTCTTTTGCAGCCATTGCTCTGAGCTTGTTTAGAGAGCACAGGCTGCACAGACACTGGAAAAAATGAGCAGAATTTTTGTTATCCTTTCCAAAGTTACCCTCAGAAAAAAACGCAGCATCTATCGTTCTTTAATGCTGATTTATCTTATGCGTAACTTAGTACAGAAGCATATATTTTGCGGGTATTAGATTGACATAAATCTGAGGTGATTCATGCCAGCTGAAAAACCTGGTGCTACCGTGTCCTCTGAAGGTTCCTGCAGTGCCTGGCTGACTGCTGTCAGGTATTAACAGATGCCTGGCATGTAGTCAAGACTGCTTTTACTCTCAACACTTTTCTGAGACAACTCCACAGTTTGTTTCTTCCCTTTTCCTGGTTTTATGAGAGGACTCAAATTTTCTAAATGTCTTAATTTGTAGATAGCAAGCTATGTGAACAAATTTGCCTCAGACATCTCTATCTTACAACGGTCACTAGCGATCCTGGAATCGATGGTGCTCAATAGCCATGACCTGTACCAGAAGGTGGCACAGGAGATCACAATTGGGCAGCTAATCCCACATCTCCAGGGGTGAGTATATTCAAATGCCACTTGATGTGCTGTTTTTTTTTTTTTTAATTTTTATTCTTCCAAATGAGCACAGCATTTAGAAAAGGAGTGATATGAAAACTCCTGCATAAGTTCCACATCTGTGGCTGAATGGCAAATAGCCAGCTTTCTGGAGTAGCTTGATCATAGACTTCTAGTATTGTTACTTCTATTACTAATTAATTTTTTCTTGGTGCAAAGCTGCCTGTATGGTTAAGAAATGGGAAGGAAAAGGAGAGCACCTAGTATTGGTTGTGGTTAAATGCTTAACACCATCAGCATACAGATGGTATGGTTTTGCCAGTCAGCCTCTGGGAAACGTGTAAGACAAAACTTGGTCAAGTTCTGTTGAAGGTACATTTAGAAAGAGAGAGGTCTTTTCTTTAACAATAATGCACTGCTGTTCAGTGGATGGAAACCACTTCCTTTAGCAGAGGGTAATGCGTTTTAAACTGGAATGCACACCTCCTAGCTGGGGCGTTTTTTCTACTCACCTGGAAAGCTTTTTAATATCAACAAGGTTTTCTTCAGAGCCATTTACAGTTTCTTCTTCCTAACTGTAGCTGGGGCATCTGAGCATCTGGGTGGAGCTCGTTGTCTGAGCTCCTGATTAATGGCACTTTGAGGTTGTTACTCATTTCACCTTTCTTGAATGCTGAGCATCATGTTTCTCTTACTAATAATAGAGAGAACCCGAGTGACTAATTACTTAGCTTTTATATGAGTAACTCGAAGTGCAAACAGTCCCTGATCTCCTACTGGTCGTAATGCAACTGGAAAATGAGTTTCTGTAGCTTGTGTGTTCGTGGTCATATCTCACGTTTATGATTTTCTCCCTTACAGGACAGACCAAGAAATCCAGACGTACACCATTGCAGTAATAAATGCACTTTTCCTTAAGGCCCCGGATGACAAGAGGCAGGTCAGTTGTTGGGGTTTATATCCATGTATTGTAGGAAACACACTATGTTCATACATGCAGATGTCCCAGTCACTACTGTCACTGGTGTAATAGCATTCATTTCAGTGGAGTTACCTCCATCTTGTACCAGTATTAGGGAGGGTTAAGAATTCTTCTGCAATTCTGTAGTTCCCTGTAACCTCACATGAACCATATTGACTGTGGCTGGCTGTAGTATTTATTGTACTGAACTCTTTGCCAGCACAGCTTGTAAACCCAGGCTATTTTTTTGGTAAGTCATTTTCCCCTCCAGATTTCTTAATAAGTAATGTGTTCCTTTTGATAAAGGGACTATCTTGGCACGTCAGCATTTCATGAATGTCAACGCACTATTCTAAGTTAACTTTAGGGCCAGAGATCAGAAGCTTCAAAAGGAAAGACTTCAGGATTGCTAGCTGATGCTAAACAATTGAATGTGATGTGTTATGAAATAGAGGAGTTTCATCCATGTTTATCAAGTAATTAGCTTGTGTCAAAACAGAGTTACTAATTTATTTATTTAGTATTTCCATCACCAGGAACCATGATGATAATTCTTGTGGTGACCAAAACGAGGTCATTGAGAGCTGCTGATAAATCCTCATGAGGATTTGTCTTAGACTTATTTGCACTTTTGAACGCTGGAGAATGTTGAGACAAACACTAACACAAAATACAAATGGAAAATGGAAACTGTGGAATAAAAACTTCACTTGTGCAAAACCGTACTCCACAAGAGCATGTGAGAAATGTCTGCAGATTGCCAGAACTCAAACAAGTTCTGGACTAGTCCTGCCCCAAGATCTGTTGGATGCAAGGAGACAGCCTCTCTGCTTCCATGCTAGGGGGACTGGTATGATGTGAGTGACTAACCTTGCAGTTAAGAAAAGGATTTAAATTCACACTGGTATCTGCCTTTTCTTTACTTTTTTTTTTCAACACTTCCACACCCATTTCTGTAATGCAAAAAGCCAAAGAGATTCAAAGTTTTTCTTTTTTAATGAGGATTGTCTTGTTGCCTTGCTTCCTCTGCCATTGTCAAGGACTCAATCATCTAGAAAAAATGTAGGTTACTTAAAAATGAGGAATGAGAATTCTGTATATTAGAAAAGAGATGTTGTGCAGTGAAATGATACTGTGAATGTTTGAAGAGCTTTTTTTCCCCCACTTGTCTGCATTTTCAGAGGGACACGTTGCTATGGGAAATGAGGTGGGAAATTTTGTCACATAATTTTTGTTCTCCTCTGTTACTACAGTACTTTTTTTAGAAAAGACAGCTCATCAGCTGCTAATAGCCTTGAAGGTGTCTTGGAGACAAGGCTGGTTTTATTATAGTCATAGGTTTTGTGAATTCTTGTTCTTGTCGCAGTTTTTGGTTCAGTGGGCAAAAATGATATTCTAGTGACAGGTTTTAACTTCCACATATACAAATCAAGTAACAGCTTGGTTGTCTGCAAAAAGCAAAATGAATTTTCAAAAACACACCTCATTATTTGCCTGTCCATCTTTTGGTTGGGTACAGCTACACATTAACAGCCAGTCTGTGCCCTGTAACATGAGTTGTATCATGTGCCTGGCACTCCCCCTGCAGTTCAGTTGGGCATTTCCATAGAGAATCGATGCATCTGCATCATTCATTCTTCAGCTGTTATGCGCAATTGAAAGCAGCTCTGACAGGAAAAAAAAAAGCTTAAAAACTATAAGCTGAGATTCTCTTGGTTTTGGTTCCTTCTTTCTTCTGCGTTATTCCTGTGTGAACAAAATCTTGATGTGATGCCAGCTGGACTGAATGATAGTGCATTCCAGGAATGTCCTTAAGCAAGTGTCAGCACTGACTTGCTGTGCTGTGTTATGTAGGACTGTGATACACTTGTAGGTCATTGATTAGAAGTACAAGGGTAAGGTTTGTTGTTAGCTGTTTAATTCACAGCAGCAAGCAGTACCTAAATAGCAGAGTGCAGTATGTTACCCAAATTAACCAAATTCTTAAATTGTACATTTTTCAAATAGGAATTTAAAAATACATGCATGGTAACTTCTAAGTGTTAAATGCATTGATGTATGAAATACGTATGCTAATGTGTTCACATCCATGCATGCACATTTCTATATAAGTGGAAAACGTTAAAAATAGGATACGTGCCTGTTAGGCATGATTCAGGAGACCAGGCTTTCATTCTTTATTAGCATGAAATACTCTCTCCTATGCATTTTAGGGTAGTTTGCAGCATGGGCAGCCAAGGCCAGATGTCTAAGAGAGAAAGTCAAAACATCCTGGTTGATAGGGACTTGGCCATTACTTCTAGAAAGAGAAACTAATTGGAGACAAAGCAGTGGACCAATGCCAGCACTGCTAGCAACGTACAGGGGGGAAGTATTAGTTACTGTGAAAAAACAGCATTGAGCTGCAATCTAAAAATTAGACTTTGTGACTCCGAAACAGCCAAAATATTAATATAGATATGCATGTTTTTTGATGTCTGATTTTAAAGGCCTGACTGACAGATTGAAAGGTGTTCATGCTGTGTGGCTGAGGAATGGGAGTTGTGAGGGGGGAATTGTGCTTGAACAGGTGTGTGAAAAAGCACTGTTGAGCCCACGGAAGTCTCCTCTGAGATCTTGTGTTGCTGTTACTGGATCACCAAAGTTTTCAGCTTGATATAGCTTTCACTCTGTCCCCTTTTTCACAGCAAAGTAATCTTGACTTTGTGGCACCAAAATAACTCTTACTGTTGTAGTTGATAAGCTGCTTCATTTTGCTTACAAGAAACACTGCAGAAACTTAAGACTTGAACCTTGTCAACTGGTGTGTTGCTATAGGAATAGCACTAAAATACCTGTTTCTATTTATTTTTTTTCTAAATCAGGAAATGGCAAACATTTTGGCACAAAAGCAGCTCCGCTCCATTATCCTAACTGTAAGTATATCATTTTCAACATTACTTTTCACTAGCAGAGAGAAAAGCTGGATTGAGTTTTTATGTGCATAGGTTTTATCCTCACATGCTTTAATTGCTCTTTGGCTTTTGATACATTTGGAAGCCTTTAATGTATAACATGAAGATATTGAGTGGGTTCAAAACTGATGATCTGAAATGGTGTTTTTCCAGCCCAGTGAAATGCTATTTCTTCCTGACAATACAATGCAGAATAAAAAAAATAATAGTATCTGGGGGATCTTCTTCCCACTGAGAGTGTGAGCTTACATGTGAAGTCTAGGCAATGTCTGAAGGATTTGTAGTAAATCCTTTGTTTTAAATTTTAGACCTGATGGAAACTATGCAAGCCACACAGGGTTTTCCATTGTGCAAAATCACACCAAAAAAACCTGTGTTTTTTGGTTCTACAGGAGACTCTGTATCTTGATATCAAACTGCACACAATTTGTTGCCACTTGTACAAAGGAAGCAGGATATCCAGCCCAGAATGAAGTTAATGGATGTAAATAAAAGACTTACTTCAACTATCTTGGGAAATCATAGGGATTTTGACATCAACCTTAGCGTAGATTAGTTCTTGAAGGGAATAAGGTAAAGTTCTTCTTAAAAAGAGTGAGTTCAGTATCTGTTGTGTGTTAGTGGGCAATAAGCAAAACCAAACAGCAACAAATAAACAAACCTTTTCCCTTTCTCACTCACTGTCATTATTTTAGTGATACGTGCAAAAGAAACAGCAGCAACGAAGTCATACACAAAGAAACAGGGAATTTATTTCATAAGGCATGTTTTTGCATTGCTTGTGATCATAAGAAATTGGTAGAAGCATATGGATAATATTCTTAAGTGTTCATTTACTGTCATAAAATGCTACTTTAGTAGCTTTTGGCAGATAGTTTTGTTTTTCTCTGAGGCTTCAGTGAAATCTAGTTTCAGTTGTACTAATCTCCTGCATGACTTTCCTTATGTCTTCCCTGCTGTGTTTAGTAACTTGGGTCTGTTTTCCCCTGTAGCTGTTTGGTTTTAGACACAACAGGGATTTTTAAATGATCCACCAGTTGGTAACTGCTTTGTGAATGGGGTAATTCTGTGGTGTATGTATAGGCTATTGTATGCTAATGCATTTCTAAGCCATCTTCCTCACGTAGATCACAGATGTCTGGTAGTGGTGGCATTGCCATATGATGCTAGCTCTGACAGCAGCAGTAGCACTCACTGTTGTATCACTATATCTGCACATTGTGTTGGCATCTTGAGTGCTCTTCTGCTCAGGGAGCAACTCTCATAAATGTTTTTGAATATGCTCACTCTTTCTAATGCAGGTCTCTAACGCTCTTGGTAGGGAGTAAATTTTTCTACAGAGTGGCTCCCTACTATTTTTCTTGTTTGTTTTTGTTTGTTTTGTTTTGTTTTCACCACTTGTCACTGGCTCAGGGTGGTGGCTAAAAGGAGGAAGCATCGATGCATTGTTAAAGTTCCATTCCTTAACATTTCTTATGAAGCCTGTATTTCATCTGAATACTTAAACTGGCAGCATTAGCCTTGGTTTAATTTTTTTTCTGGAATATGTATACACCATTACCTATCAACACATACTGAAATGGAAACACCCGAGTCCAACTCATGTGATTTTCTGATACAGTGGCATTCACTGCAGTCTATCTTTCTTTTATAGCATGTTATCAGGGCACAGAGGGCCATCAATAATGAAATGGCGCATCAACTTTACGTTCTCCAAGTACTTACATTTAACCTTCTGGAAGACAGAATGATGACAAAAATGGATCCACAGGATCAGGTAAGTATCTGATATGATCTTTCAGAACAGGAAGAAGTTAACTACTCATTGCTGTGTCTAAATCTCTTTACGGAGGAAAAGACACTGCCAGAAATGCTTGCATAACCTCTTTCATGATATGATGTTCAGTTGTGTTTTTGTATGTCAAAAGATGAACTGACTATTATATTACATGTACAAAAGTACAGCAAAATGGTCAAGCCTTTCTCTTTAGTATGTTGTTTCATGAACTGAATTTGCTCTCATCCTGATTTAAAACTGAAGTGAAACTTTCAATTTTTATCCTTGTCAGAACCAACGGAGATGCATAGTCCTTAAAAGTATTCCAGTAGGGCAAAAATGGATACTTAACATTCTACAACTAAACTCAATTGGCGTTACAAGCAAACTCATTTTTGTTGCTGTGAGCCTGTGCAGTAGTTGTTCATTGTTCATTGTGTCCACACACCAGCCTTAATGCTATTCATTGTGCAAAAAGAGACTTCCCAAAGAGGTTCAAATGTTGGTATAGAATCAGTGAGAAATAGAGAAGATGAGTTTTGTTGATTTTTCCTTTTTAAGGCCATGTACAAAGGGGAAGCTGATTTCATTTTTAAGAGGGAATTGTGTCAAGACTTACTGATGATATGAAGAAAAGGAGATGAGAGGGAAAGATGATCATAAACATAAATGTGTTATTTTGCTCTTCCTGTTTCTTTAGTTTGAGATAGGAAAATATGACTCTTAGAAGAACGTAAATGTAGTTACGTAATACATATCTCAGTAGAGGGATTGAGATAACTGCCATCAATACAAATAATGCTAAGTCTTGAAGCATTTCCAGTTACATGTAACTGCAGCAAGTCCTTTCTTGCCCATTTCCTTGCCAACAGAAATGGGCAGTCACCAAAAAGGTCACAGAGCGTTAAGCTGTTTCAGTGTAAGTCAGCAAAGTAAGTAAAGCCCAACTATCAGCTTAATTTGAAATGGTGGTGATCTATTGGCTTCTGTAGTTTCGTGGCTGTGGTTAAAATGAAATGCATAGTTAGTGACCTTGTTAACATGAGTCCAACTTCCAGCAATCAACATTTAAGTATCTCTGCATGTGAACCCTACGAAAGTGAGACCTTCAGAAAATAAGACCCACAAAGTGATTCCTGTTGACAGCCTTTGAGAAGCAAGTAAAAAATTCAGATTAAGGTTGAAACAGTCTTTGTGGAACTGATTATTAAAATGAGAGTTATTTTTAACAATTGTTTTTAACATTTGTTTTGACTCAGGCTCAACGGGATATCATATTTGAACTACGAAGAATTGCATTTGATGCAGAATTGGAACCTAACAACAGTAGTGGCAGTATTGAGAAGCGCAAATCTATGTATACTCGAGACTATAAAAAACTTGGATTTATTGTGAGTATTTTAACCCTGAGTGATCATACACTGGAAATGGCTGAATGAAAATGGCTGAATGCATCTGTTGCAGTACATTCTGTAATCAGTCAAATCTCTTGCTTGATCTTCTGGCTGTTGCCAACAGGAGAATAGCATAATTTCTTTGTCTTTTTGCAAATCTTTTTAACCCCAAATGATTGCTTAGCAGACACTAGAGTTAAATGGAAGAAATAACCATCTGAGTTTGAAGCACAGTTTTGTACATCATACCATAATTTAACTTAATGGAATCTTTGAACAAGCATTGTCTAATGGATCTGTGGCAGACCTGTTATTGTGCTCTTACTAACAGAGTGTAGTGATGAGCACAGTAAATCAAAGGTAGCTGTCTTTTATGGTATTTACTTGTAGGACCTAGTGTTTTGTTTGCTTGAACTTGTTTCATCTGACGGTAGGGTTATGGTTAGCATGTGATTTTCTTTCTCCTTAGATAAAATTGTATGCTTCACATCTTGCATGATTCATTACTTTGCTGTTGGCACAACAAATGTACACTGAATATAGTATGGTAGCCACAGATACAGATGGGGTGGTTTTAAGCACTGGTACAAGCTCACTGTGCAGTTTATGTGCTTTGCTCAGTTCTGTGCCTGGGGTTCAGTATTATCCGGTTTCCTTGTGGCTTTGGGAGGAGATTTTCTGGGTTCTTGTAGTTGTTTTCATCACTTATGAGTGAGGAAACAATTCTACTGTATTGGTGCTAATGCATCTGTAAGGAGTCTGAAGTAAGTAGAGCGAAGGGAAAGAACTTGGCATTTTAGAGTTGTAAGTATGGTTGTAAAGTCAGTGATACGAGGAAGCTTTTGAATCTCAGTGTGGGTTTTTTTGTTGTCCTTGTCAGTCAGTCTGTTCTCACCTCCTGTGTTACAGAAGATCATTGCTATCTCAGCTTCTAAACAATTTGTGTGTGAGATGAACAGAGGACTTTGGGCCTTCAAAGCCTGAAGAAAAATGCAGGCCCTGGTTTATAGATGTATGAGCTGGATGTAGACGTTCTGCTTGTGATGAACAAGGACAAAAATGGGGCCACACAGACCTTATGTTATAGGTGATGGAAAAATAACTGGCAAAGAAGGAAATGATGACAAACCTAGATTAGGGATGGGACAAGGAGGAATGATGAGGTGTAGTAACTTCATGGTGGAGCTGTTCAAACAGAGATTATGGCATTGTCTTGCTCCAATTTATAGGAGGGAGATGAGGTTCTTTTAATATCTGTATACCCGGTGTGAGATTAAGAAACAACGTTCATATGTTTATATGTTAGTCCAACCAGTTTATTACAGAACCTAATCAGGGAGACGGGGAAGGGAAAGAGGGCGATAGAAAAGACAGGAAAGATGCAAGAATCGCGTGAAGCAGGGAGAGTCACCAGCAGGATGCAGCAGCGATCCGGCGCACAGCGTTTGAAGGTCCGAGGCAGACGCAGTGGGGGCAGGGAGCAGCGGCGTGGCGGCCATGGGCAGCGAGCAGGCAGCGGAGACAGTCGTGCAGTCAAGCCTTGAAGAAGCAGCAGCGCTCAGGCAGCAGGCCAGCAGAGTTCAACAGCATGCAGGTGTCACCTCACGAGGAATCTAACAGTCAGGAATCCTCATGATGTTCTTCATGAGGAATCTGTTGCCAGAAACCTATCCTCATGGTTTTCGGTTCCTCTTTTATCCTCCTTGTTCTCCTGCCTATGTGACAAGGACGGCCTCGAGCAAGAGTCACTGAGTACCCCCTGAGATGGCCATCATCCTGAGATAAAGCCACACAAAGGAGCACTTCACAGCCATTTAGCTGCGGCTCATCTCTCTCTCCTTGCCCCTGGCCTTGTCCATCTTGTCCCCCACACAAAGGGTTTCACAGCTTTTGCCCAGGACTTGTTCATCTGTGTCCCCAGCAAGCTTTGAGACAATGATGTAAAAGAATCATCTCTTACAGGCATATAGAAAAATAGAAATGTTTCAAATTTAAAACAAGCATTCTCTAATTGTGGCTGACCACTTTTGGATATCTGCTGTGCACTCAAGTTTTATCAGAGGACGAAGATGCACAGCGCCCACTGTCACTGGGATCTCTTTAGCGTCTTGCACTTCTGAAAGCCTTATCTTCTTGCCTTGTTGAAGTTGGAGCTGAAAAACTACGTAATAAAGCATCTGATACAAGCTGCACCAAGACTAGCACGCAGATTTTCTGAATTCTATTCCTGTTTCCCTGCTCTTTAAAAATACTAAATATCAACAGGATTGCAGGCTAGCACTTGTTCTTCCAGTGCTTTTGTTTGTCCCACAAGATATCTGTTGATTCTGCAGAGCTGAAGTCATCATTAACAACAGTGCATTTGAACTGATAGCATTTTGAAGGAGACACTTGCTGTGAACCAAAATGTCTTACTTCCTTGTCTGAGTTTGCAGGAACTCTTGCTGTGTCTGTGCAGCAGGGATATTTTCATTATTCTCATTTGGGCTGTTCTTTAGCCCTACAGAGATCAACTGTATTCAAGGGTTACAGCAGTAATGTATGCCATGTAACTCTGATAGCCATCCAACGGGGAATGGGGATCAAACTCTATGAGAGAATGGGAGCTGAAATCCAAGCAGTTAAGAAAACGTGGAAGGATAAAAAAAAGGGAAAGCATAACCTGAGAAAAGAAATATGGGAAAGTGAGCTTTTCAGAGCACCATGACAAGGGTCTCAAGGGGGGGGAGGCACTAACAGAATGATGAAGTAATGCACAAATAAAGAACCTTAATTGTAAATTGTGGGGGTAGTTACTCTGCTCTTGTACAGAATTTTTACTTTGAGCAGAGAGTACAGGGACACTAAATATATAACATTTCCCATAGCTGAAAAGGAATTGAACTTTCACAGACTGGGGAAGAAGGGCCTGTTGTGGAGCTCAGGCTATGAATCTGACAGCATCACACAGTTTGTCTGACTAGTCTTTAGCTAGCCTGGCTTCCTTCCCTTTCTCCTGTTAACTCCATTGCTAAAGTGTCTTTTGAAAAATGTAGGTAGGATACATTAGCAAATGGAGCTGTTCTGTGAATACCAGGAATTTTCTCTCCTCCTTGTTTTAGCCGTTTAACCTAAGAAGAAAATCAATGAATTGATTGGGTGCCTTTGAATGCTGTCTTCATTTGTTCCACTGGTAGTGGTGGTCAGAACAGTTTCTTGAATTGATTAAACGTTCTTCCTGAGGGAGAGAGCAAAACCATGGTCTAGCCATCCAGCTGTTCTTGGACTGCTTGTTCTCTTTCTGCATGGGAAATGCAGGAATTCTATTTATTTTTCTCAGCCACATCAAAAAGTTTTGCCGCATTGCAAATGTATTGTCAAGAAAAGAGAAAGTCCAGATTTAGTTTCAAAAGTTCTCAATACCGTTCGTAAAACTACATTGTTAGAAAGCTATGTTCATTTAAAGAAACCACAAGGCCATTCCAGATGGTTGTGATGACCTGTGAGAAGTTTATTATGGGCAGAGATTTTCAAATGAGACATTCTTGAGGAGATCTACTAAAACACCAACGAATACAACAGAAGATGACTTGATTAGGAGATGGAAGCTTCTCTCACCCTATGAAACTATTTTTCTGAGACAAGAGCAAATTAAATAGCCTGAATAGCATTTAATTTTGTTTTGGTTTTCTTTCCAGTCTTAAAATCTCTTTTGTCGGGGGAATCCCAATCAGTATTTACGTATGGCAGTTCTTGTATTAAAAGCAGAGATTTGTAGACTTACAATAATAGCGTAATCTTATGCTAGAGATATCTGAAAGATGTCTCAGAAAGAAGTTGTAGTGAATGCTTTTAAATTTAGAGGCAGGTCTGAACAAATTCAAAGCAGTGAAGGAAAAAAATCCTGTTCAAGTATTTTTATTTTCCAAGTTTGCATTGTGTAGAGCTTTTCTGTTTTTGTTTGTTTGTTCAGACTTCTGTAACATATGTGTTGTTTTCATGCGTGCAGAAAGTGAAGATGGCAAATGATTTCTTAATTGTGCCATGTGCTGTGCTGGAATTTATCGGTGTAGAAAAATATAATGAGTACGTTATTACAGGAGATAGGAAGCCAGTCTGACAAAGAGATGATAATTAAAAGGGAAGTTTAGAATGGTCTGAAGTTCTTGTAAAGACGGGCACGAGCTTAACGTACAAAAAATTAATGATGGTGACATAAGAGTGAACATATGCTGACGAATTCACCTGATGAAGCAAATGAGGGAGAAGACATCAACAAAAGAATTGCCTGTGATGCACAAATGAAGTGACCTTTTCAATCAGAGCATTAGAAATTTTAGAAGCTTTTTATTCAGTGGTACAAAGTGCAAAGGTGTTAATTGAGGACTAGGGCCAGTAATTCCTTTGGCGATCTGGTAGAAAAGGCAAAGATGAGAGATTGTGCACAATAGCTGCTAAAAAAAAGAAGTCAAATGTTAGTCTAGAATTTATCTGGAAGTGTAATTTAAAAGCAGATGAACTCTTAAGGCCATTTAATATGTTCTAGAGAATTCATCCAAAAGACAATATTAATTATCCATGTAGTGGCTTGTGTGCAGATTTAATTTAGGATGAGTGCAGGTGAGACTTGTGACATGATTAGAGACATGTCTTACAAGAAGTGACTTAGAAAGACTGGCTTGTTAAGCCTACCAGGCTGATGGCTCTGCAACTATTATCACATTCATAATTACTGAGAGAAAGCAAGTCATAGGTAAACTAAAAGCAGATTGCCAAGCAATCCACAAGTTTGCTTTTTTTGATTGGATTGATAGGGACAAATTTCATTACTATTCTAAAGATGCAGGTTGGTCCTTTATGAAAAAAATTATATGTTATGATTGATAGTGGTGGATTCAAGAAACAGAAGATATTCTCAGCTAAAAAAAATACTGTTTTTCAACATAGTCACTACCATTAGCTATGCTTTTTTGCTAGTGATGAACAAGAGCCTGCATGCTGTGCTCATAAACATCTGAGGCCAGCAGGGACAGGGAGGTGATTGTTCCTCTCTGCTCTGCCCTTGTGAGACCCCATCTGCAGTGCTGGTCCAGGTCTGGGGTCCCCATGCAAGAAAGGCAGGGAACTGTTGGAGAGGGTCCAGAGGAGGCCACAAAGATGATCAGAAGGCTGGAGCACCTCCCCTGAAAAAACAGGCTGAGGGAGCTGGGTTTGTTCAGCCTGGAGAAGGCTGTGAGGTGACCTCATTGCAGCCTTCTAGAACCTAAAGGGAGCCTACAAACAGGAGGGAAGTCAACTGAAAGAGTAGTTAATAGCAGGACAAGAGGAAATGGTTTTAATTGAAGGAGGGAAAATTTAGGTTGGATGTCAGGGGGAAGTTCTTTACTATGAGAGTGGTGAGGTGCTGGAACAGCTGCCCCGAGAAGCTGTGGATGCCCCATCCCTGGAGGTGTTCAAGGCCAGGTTGGATGGGCCCTGGCCTGGCCTATTATTAGATACAGAGGTTGGTGGCTCCCTACCAGTGGCAGGGGGGCTGGAGATTCATGAGGTCCCTTCTAACCCAAGCCATTCTGTGATTCTATAATCTGCACCAGTGGGGTGATGCACTGACACTGAAACACACTACACACTGCCTTATTGTGCTCATGTCCACTGTTTGGTCCATAAATGTTCATCAAGCATCCTTGATTGTCAGTGGGTGCTTTCTCCATGGAGAAATTCAGAGACTCACCTTTGCTTCATATGCGCTCCATGTCAGATGCCTCTTTGTCAGTCTGCCCCTCTGCTGCTATCTGTAACACAGCAACAAATGGGATACTGGTGGGTAGGTTCAACCTCTACTGCCATAGCACCAACATTGTGAGCCAATGTAATAAAATAGGAGGCATTACTTTTATGGTTAATGCATATAAGCAAAAACACTTCTTTTAATTGTAAATATTTTTTCTTAAAAAAAGAGGGCAACAAAAACGTGAAATCAATGGGATGCATGACCTTGTTTTTGTGACACTACCGCGTCACCCTGGTTTGATAGGAGTGGCTGCTGTTCTCAGTGGACTTTCAAGGTGTTCATCAGAGATTTTTGGAGAAATTTTACTCTTCCTGTACTTCATTGCTGAAAACAGTTGTTCACAAATGTGCATGGTATCAAACAGTGGTGACATGAACAAAATGTGACTGTGAAGGGAGGGATATTTCTCTCTGGTCAGATGAGGCTTATGAAGGTCTGGAAGAGAGACAGGATCAGATATTTGAGGTGAACATCTAGCTGCAACTCTATACATTCCGTATAAAAATTTGCAGGTAATATATTTATATGAACTGGAGAATGAGAATGTTGCAAATATAGCAAAAAAAAATTTTTTTTTTTTTTTTTTTTTTTTTTTTTTTGCAATGTTGAAATATATTCTCAAATTCCTGTATCAAAACACATAGCAAGGCTGCATGTTTTTCACTGTTCGCAGGACTGTGTTTAGCCAGTGTATCTAACTGCACACCATTATTTCCCATTGAGTCAGCACTGCCCTGTGTCCTCCTTGTTTCCTGACGTCAGTCCAGGAACTGCTGACTGCTCTATGTTGTGTGGTTGTTGTGAGTGATGGGTGAGTGCCTGCTCAGCAGAACAGAGCCACTGACATGAGGGAAGTTGGGACTGTAGCATAGACTGGGACAGGCGCTGCTAGTGAGACATGGCCATAGTAAATGTTTCTAGCTACCACCTAGGGAGAAGCTGTCATGAATTTCAATGGAAATATTTAGCCTTAATTATGTGATTGTCCTGACAAATGCTCATTCTTGGTACTTCAGTTCAAGCATCTCTATTAACCAGCCAGTTGTTGAGAGGAAGTGAAATGCTGTGAGTTTTCTGAGGCCCTCTTGAGGGGCTCTTTTTTCTGTGTTCTTGATGAGGCATATGTGAAAGATCCCCGCCACGTGGCAGAAGGAGCTGAGGCAGGGCAAGGGGCAGCCCCAGCAGTGTGTGCAGTGCGGTGCTGTTCCTCGGGCTGGCAATGAGGGCAGCGTGTCCTGCTGCGGGGTACGTTCTGTGTGCGGGAGGCAAGGAGGGGACGCGGGAACCTACGTGCAAACTCTAAGGTTCCTAAAGCAGAGACACAATCAGTGCTTTTCTTTTTTAAAAAAGAAAAACTGTTTATTTTTATGTTTTTTACTTCTTTCTCATTTTGAACTGTTAATTGTTGATGGTCCAGTCTTTCTTTTCAAGTCCAAACAAAGCCTATGGACCGGATCTTCCTGCTGAAGTTCAGCACTTCTTCCTGTCTGAACCGAAGTCTGCTTCAACATAGGAGCAGCTGCGTCTGTGATTTCTTTTTATCCCTCCTCTGTCCCTGGGCAGGAATGAGGGAGTGGGACGTGAAGGATGGGCTCATGGGATCCTTGGCTGTGGAGGGAAGGATTAACAGAAAATAGAGTATTCACATGAGCCTGTGGGATGGCTCTGACTGGGGGCTCTCCCTCCCAGCTAGCAGTAAACTTACGGGATCCTTGTGCCCCTGTGATGTTTGAGGCCCTCGGCAGTTGAGGTCCCTCTGTCAGACTCGTCCCGCTGCCCCGGCACAGCAGCTCCGAGGATGGCAGTCCCTGCCCTGCCCTCTTGCTCAGGATTGGTGAAGAAGAGATGAGAGGAGTTGGGAAGGGATGAGGGAGGGGGTTGGGGAAGGAAGGGCTCATAGGAGCCTTGGCTGTGAACAGAAGAAGGACCAGGCAATGGAGGCTCCCCGTGAGCCCGCAGGATGGCTGTGAGCTGGGGCTCTCACAGGTAAGGGCAAACTTACAGGACGGGAGGATCAGCGCCGGCGTCGAGGCGGCCGTTTCGCGGGAGGTGGACGGATCCTGGCGCCCCTGCGATGAAATTTGGGGCGCGACCTCTTCCTGGTTGGCCTGGCAGCAGCAGAGAGATGGCCGGTCTGCCCCGATGGAGGTGGATCCACTTCCATCAGCTCATCTGCCACAGGTGGATCCACCTCCATGGGCTCCTCTTCACTGCCAGGCGGGTCCACCTCCATGGGCTCGATGTCATCAGCCTCTTCCAGCAGCCCCCTTTTCTTTAAAGGTGGCTGCTCCATCCCGTCCTCAGAAATCACAAGAAATACCGAGTATCTCTTTCTGAGACTAGAGCTGCTGCTGCCTTTGGCTGTGTCAGCTTAGGGACTGCGGTTGAGGGCAGTTGGGTGCCCATGGCGACAGGATTCTGAGTGCCACTGCAGGCCCAAACATGGCGGCTGGCAGTTGGGGCCTGTGGCCATTTCTGGGAGGCAGTGGCAAGGATGTAGCAAGAGGGTCAGTGGGGGCAGGGGCTTCTCCAGCACCCTGCAGCTGCCTGGGGTGGAGGAGGAGCAAAGCATGCTGACACCCCACAGGCAGCCGAGGGAGAGGCAGTCATTAAAAGCAGTGGAGTTGCTGTGTTTGTATCGGCTGTCCTTTGCCATCCCTCAGCTCTGGCCCCGGAGCGTGAGAAGGTGGCATCTCTTCTGCCCTGATGCCAAAGGAGAGGGATGTGGAGGAGAGGGCCTGGCGTCTTCTGGGCGGCCGCACTGGGACTGCAGGGGGTGCGTTGGAGGGCCTGTGAGCTCCTTGGGGCCTGGTGCTGGGGTTTTGCACCTGGGGGATGGAAGGCTGATTAGGGCTGCTGTCCTCAGCCTGTTCTCTCCTTGGCCACAGAATGAGTGGTTGGAGGTGAAGCCAGGCCCTCCATGGCAGTGCACAAAGAACAGCTGGCTATCAGTCGTGCCTCCTGAGAAGTAATTTGGACAGATTTGATCTCTGCAGTCTCTGGTATAGCAGTTCTTGAGAAGAGAGCTTAGGGGCACATGTGTTTAGATGGCAGCCCCCCCGATTAGTTGACCCCAATGTAACTCAAGCAGTGTGGAAGTGTTCAGCCTCTACCATCAGGTGAAGAGGAAAGGGAGGTGTTTGTTTCCTGTGAGGTGACTGAATTGCAAATGATGTGCCAAGAGCATGTGCAGATCATTGTTGAACCAAGACCAAAGCCAGTTGTATTCACATGTCATGATGGCTTGCTGTGCCTGTGCTAACATGGTACCAGGTGATCCCAGTGTGCCCCTTTCTCATGGATATTTGCAGTGTTTTGCTTTCACACCTTGTCTAGATGACAGAGGCAGTAGCAGTTATTAAGCTGCCTAGTGAGCTAACGGGGCAGGTGTCCCCTCTCAGCCATCTTGTAGCTTTTCTCCCTTTGGTTCATCCCTTTTTTTTTTGTGAAGGCCTCTGGTGCAGATGGCACCTTTAGAAGATTGATTGTCAGTGCCGTGAGCTTGATTCAGCCCAGCTCAGTTAAGTAGGGATGCCCCAGAGAGGATGGAGACCTGTAGCCTTTCTGAGTGCCAGTTCCGTGTTTGAGCACCCGTGCGTTGGCAGTCCTTGCCTTTTGCCTGACTGGGAGTTGTCAGTGCTCCTGTGTGAGCCTGGTTCCTCAGGTCCTTCCAGTACTGAGCACCTGGGAGAAAAGTTAGCTTTCACCTCCCATGCTCTCAGTAAGCAGCTGTCATTTATGTTTTTGGTGAAATTCCACTGAAAGAATTCTTCACTGCTACAAATGCAGTGCTTTGCAAGGCTTCAAGTCCTATTCAAGTTCCTTCAGTCGCTCCTCATAGGCCATATTCTCCAAGCACTTCACCAGCCTTGTTGCCCTTCTTTGGAGCTGCTCCAGAACCTCAAAAATTATCTTGTGTATTAAATACATAGGTTGCTCCAAAATGAAGGGCTCCTGTTTATTTCCTGAACTAGAACCAGTGCAGTGAGCTCAATAACACTATTTTATACAGCACTTTGTCAGCTAAAAAATACTATTGTTCAACAGGAGTGTCTTATTTTTTTTAATTGAGAATGAACTGCATCTTCAGCTTCAGTATCTGAGAGAGAAGTGAAGTTATTGAAGTGGGGTTATAGCTCTAGGTTGTTTGTTGTTTAGGTTTTGTTTCTTTTGGGAGAAAACAAATCCAAATCATCTTACTCCAACGGTAAGATCCTGTTACTGTGTGCAATTAAAGAATCTGGAGGGATAAAATACATTTGTGGCAATCGTGCGCTTTTTAAAGCTTGCTAGCCTTTGAATCAAAAAATAGTTACAAACTTTCTGTGGGGAGTTGTTTTAAGAAGAGCATTTAAAAGCAGAATACAACAGAGAATGCTTTGGAGTTTGTGTTATTTATAAGCTAAGAATCTACATTCCCAGGTGAGCAACCACTAGTAGGGGTACTGGAACCTGCACTAGGAAAGTAAAACACACAAAAACGAACTTAAATTACAAGAAAATGGCATGGAGGAAGGAAATATAAGTGAATGATTGATGATACCAAGCATACAACTAAGGGTTTTACTACTCTATATTAACACTTGGAAGAGCTGCAGTTGATAAGCCCAGTTGTTAATTTTATAGTTAGAATTCCTGAATCATTATAGAGATTATTTATTCCTTTTTTTTAAAAAAATTTCTACTTACAAACAAGCAAACAAACCCAAACAAATCCCCATTACAGTTGTAGAAAAACAAAGGAATACTTTAATTTTATTAACTTAATATTCTAGAATGTTGTGCAGCATGTATCTCTGCATTGTAATCTCACAGAATGTTTTCTAAGTGAAGACTTAGATCTATTAACAGCAATACTGACTGTCTGTCAGGACTGTTTTCTTTAGTACTTTGATATTAAATCATCAGCTGAGGTTGTAAATCCTTTCGTTTGCTGTGTTTGTATGGTGTGACGTTATTTGGAATATGCTGAACCTCGTGTATTCCAAAGAAAGCTGCTACCGAATTTATAGCATCACACAGCAGAGGGCAGTAGCATCCTACCAAATGCAGGTTGATCACAAAAGCTGATGAACAGCTCGCTTTCATGGCATCACTTAGAGAATCATTTCAGCCTTAGAAATACTAGAAACCACTGTTTTGTGCTTTAACTTCCTGTTTCTGAGGTGAATGCCAGCAGCTGGATGCTGTTTAGCCTAGATGATACCTTGGGGAGAATGAAGTTCCTTTTTTTTGGCTTGCATGTTACAGGTTCTTGTAAAACTATAAGCATGGTTTCTTTTTGGTCTACCACATTTCGGTATTGTTTCCCTTTGAAGTACTGGTTTGTTCCTGTGCCCTAGTGTCTGTGCAAGACTAATAAGCACAAAGATAGGGATGCTTTCATGCAATCTGGATTTCTTTGTTTCCAGCAATCTCTGCAGATCTGTAACACATGAGATTTTGAACATGGCTAAAGAGCTAATCACAAAAGCTAGGTCTGATTTGCAGAGCATGGCCTGGGCTGACTTTGAGTTCAAAACAACAAAACATCACTGTCGTAGCACCTGAAAGCATAAATAGTGAAATCTGTGAGTCTTTGACAGTTTTAAGTTTACTGCTTGCTGTATGTAACAGGGGCAGATACTGTTCTTAGCCCAAGTGCTTGTGGTGTTGTGCTTATAATGGAAAATGATCAGAATGTGAGGTGGCTGATGAAAGCCATGAGTTGATCAGCAAATCCGAACAACCAGTTTGCTGTGTGAGTTAACAAAGGTATACAAGAGAATTTCTGCAAAGTGGAGGCGTGAGACTTAGTAAGAGGAATCCTGATGAATTTTTTTTAAATAAAAAATTATTCAGTTTTGTAACCAGAAAAGTCTGACCTCATGATGTACCCGATGCTTGATATCTCTGTTAGAGGGGCTATTAAGATTATATAAATGCAGTACTGATGGTCTGAGGCAGTACTTTTACAGGAAGGGGTGCATGGGTCAGTCATGCTGACCAAGAACTGGGACCAGCAAATCCATATGTTTAAAGCACTGTTCTTGTTTTCCGTGCAGCTGAATGCAATTTAGCAGAATTGTTAGTCAGAGGCTATGGACATCTAACAATTTGCACACTGTTAACGTGAATAACCTTTTTACCACACTGCTGAATTCTCCTTAGCTTTAGTTCTTCTAGAAGAGAACAGATTAAAAAATTAAATGTAATTTTGGTGGGTTGCTAGGCTGCTTTGACCTTTCTTATTATCACTGTAAGAATGAAGTTAAAGCTAATCGGAATGAAGTATCTGTAGTTTTAATCTGTGTGAATGAACTGAGTCTGTATAATCAGTCTGCTATTATTATTTTTTTTTACTTCTTTTTGGATCATTTCGTACTTAACATAAATTTTAGTTGGAGGAAATGTCCTTTAATCCATTTCTTAATGACAGATAGAGGGCAAAAGAGGGGTTTTTTTTAGTTTTTTTTTTTTTTTTCCAATATTTTTAGTTATGAAGTTGTAAAATAAAGGTCTTAAAATGCTTCTGATTAAAAGAATGTGCCTGTGCTGAAGCAAATCTGTTTAAAAAAAGTATACATGTCCTAATGTAAAATTAGAGTCAACAGAACGTTGCATTTCTTGCATATACTTTTGATGTATTACTTGTGATTACACCATCAGGAAATCTTGTCACTCACTTCCTGTGCAGTTATCAACTCCTGGGGGCAGGCAAGCTCCATTCATTTGGATGTGCTGGTGGTGACGAGTTAAGAGTGTCATGTATTGGTATGGCTACAGAAGGCTTATCTTACATCTACAGTTTCCAACCCCCTTCTCTTAGAAGTGGATCTTGTACTTCTGTTTCCTTTGTACTGCGCAGCCCTCAGAATTTGCAAGCAAAAGAAATAAGTTTAAGAAGCAAACCCTCAAAAACGAATCAGATACAATGAGGTTGTTTTGCTTCGATAGTATGGACATTGTCTGGTTCACCAAGGTGGCTGATTGCACACCAAATGCTAGCACAGTAATAATGCTTTGTGAAACATTGTGAGTTTTATTTCATATTAATCATCACAGTCATTAATATTTAATGATTGCTGCTACAAATGCTCATTTTTCTTTAAGATTATGCAGTTTTCCACTGTGTGCATGCATGCATGTAAACGTATATATTACTTATATGTACATAACTGCTTTGCTCTTCCCTTATCTCATTCCTCGTGCATTTTGCTTGATGCAAGATTTAAGAGACACTAAACAGTAAAGCACACAAAGTATTTCAACTTTGTTTGCTTATGTAGAATTACAGCCTGGGTAAGAGATAATTTGTGCAGTTTCATTAATTCAGGCCTGTACTAAATTAAGAGATGATGAGAAGAACAACTCATTTGGGAATAATTGACTTTTTTTTTCCCTCTTTGAGTTAAAACCATCTCCATATGTGAATTATGAACCTTCTGATTGTTCGGTGTACTTTGCTGCTTACTTATCCCCTACACAAAAGGTATTGCTATGTAGTCTTTTAAAAGCCCCATAATTATTTTAATCTTCCTCCATTTTGGTGCAACTCCATTCTCTTTTTGGTGTTGATCTGGAAGCAGAAGTATAGTAGAAAAATGCTTAGGCCAGGCAGAACTTACATACAATTTTGCAGAGCACAGCTCCAGCTCTTCACATTTCCCATTCCTGTTGAGGGATACAAAGGAAAATGGAAGTCAGGTGAACTGAAATTCCGCACCATAAATATCTAGTCTTGTTTTTTTTTCCAGCTGCCTTACTACTGAGCGCAATATGCTTCAGTAAGAGCATACATTGACTTGTTTGAAGACAGAAGCATAGACTCAAAGGTTTTAAAAAGTATTGGTCTTATTTTCCAGATCCTTCTCTTTGGTATCTACAAAGCCTGTTTTTTTGTT
This sequence comes from Lagopus leucura, assembly GCF_019238085.1. Classification (NCBI taxonomy): domain Eukaryota; kingdom Metazoa; phylum Chordata; class Aves; order Galliformes; family Phasianidae; genus Lagopus; species Lagopus leucura. Next base: position 5,585,435 of record NW_024962334.1, on the reverse strand, counting down.
TTTTGTTCTTTTTCCACTTGTGCAGTAGGAAAATTTGGCTGTAGAAAATGAGTTTGCTAATGGGGCTTAGGTTCAAAAGCAACTAAAATATTATAGATGCTGACAGTTTATTTTACATAGGGTAGTTTTTGGTTTATCACTTGTTACAATTTAAGTAGGTTTTCTTTCTTTTTTAAGGGAACCAATACTGAAAGGTGTTTCAGTCAGTCTGCCTTAATCTCAGAGGCAAATGCTACATCATAGAGGTCAGGCTTAGATAAATTTACCAGAAGTGTAAATAAATCAAAAAGATGATGCTCTTATCATAGTCTTATTCTTAAAAGGCTCTGACTCGGGAGGCCCAAGATTTGGCAGAACGTGGCTTTGAACCTTCCATTTGATTTAACAAAAAGGTCTGGAGATTCTTTTTCTTGTTGCTAGGCTATGCAACTTGCATGTTTTGGCCATAAGCTAAAATAAATATTTATGTACACTAGTTAAACGCTTTGTATCATTTCATTAGCTTCTAGACAAAATGCCTGTTAAAAAGCTCTGAAATGTTCCTTACTAAGTGGACTTTGAAGCATCAGTCAGCACCATTCATGCTTGTACATCAGCATATGAACATAAGTCACGATGTACCATACTTACCAGGCATGAAGATTCCTGAGCTGAAAAAAGGCTTTTCATGCCTAAATTAGACTTGCCAACATGAGGTATATCTAATCTACACCTCTCATAGTGTTTGCAAACAGATAGAATTACTCAGGTAGATTTTGTTTGTGCTGCATCTGGCTCCCAATTAGCTGAAGACATTTAACCTGTAGTTATTTTTAATTGTCAACTTCAGATGCTTTATCATTGTTTTGCTTTACCACTAGCACTATTCACAGTATTTTCCTATGTGACTGTCCTCTTACTAGTTTGATAATTGTTCTGTTGGTTAGGATGATTAGGGTAAGATTAAAACAGTCAGTCCCCATAAAAAAAAGTTCCGAGGTCATGAAAAGGCCTGCATTAATGATAGCATTTCTGTCTAAAATGGGTATATTCCATACCCATTTATCCCAGTGTACTTCTTGACTGCTGTGGTTTGATTAACACAAAAATTGTTGGACAGGACATAGGTAGTATACTTGCATCATAACTTCAGGAGAATTGGAGCTGCTTAAAAAATTGTTTCTCTTGGTTGCAGCACATCTGCCTTGCTGTAGGGAAATGTGCCTTGTACTTTTTCAGATGAGCCTCCAGAAAGTCTCTTGTGAACAGTCCCAAACTCACTTGAGTGAGAGCTCAGAGAGGTTGTGGATGTTGCCCAAGGAGGTTGTGGATGCCCCATTCCTGGAGGCTGGATGTGGCTCTGGGCAGCTGGTCTGGTGGTTGGCGACCCTGCACATAGCAGGGGGATTGAAACTAGATGATCATGGTGGCCCTTTTCAACCCAGGCCATTCTATGATTCTAACTGGACTAGGTCATGCAGTGTCCAACAGAAGTTCCGTGTGAAGCAGACTGACTTTGCCCAAATGAGACAAGAAATCATACAATGTCCACACAAAGGTCTGCTAAATGCACTGGCAATCTCAGGTGTGGAGTAGCAGTAAACTACTATGGCTTGTAACTTCTCGACTCCATCTAGCAAGTGGATGTTTGACTCAGTTTTCAGTTATACTGATAACTCAGTTTCAGTATAACTGGATAACTTAATGGATGCTGGGAGATGATTGGTGCTAATTTCCCATACTGAAAAAAATCCTATTGAAATGACACTGTCCCACTGATTAACTTTAAACATCCCTGATGTCTAAAGTGCATAGCCTGTTATCAGTTGATAACTTCATTTGCCCAGAAAACATAAAGGAGTCAACCTTTGCAGTGCAAAACATCTATCCAGTATTAAGTGTGTCATTGTTAATTAAGGTGAAACTTAAAAGGAGATTGCCCTGCATTGGATGAGATGTGATTACTCAGTGTCATAGCATTAATTTCAGATTCTTTGAGGCTGTCAAACTATTTCCTTTCTCCACAGGGCTTAAGATTTTGGAATCCAAAGCATTAGCCCCATATAATTGTAAGGCTGCTGTGCTTATAAAATACCAAGGATAATGCAAAAACTTTGTCTTGCTCACAACATGTAATTTATTGATGCCTGCAAATGTGAGTGCACGTCTTTTCCTATGCTCTGTTAGGCATTATCAGATGATATTAGCTGACTTTTTTATGCCACCATAACATTCAGATTTTGTTAGCTCTGACCACGCTAGATTCAGTTCATGACTGGGGCAGGCTTCTAGCGGTAACATGTGGAGCAGTGGTGCTTTATGTTAAATTACTGAGTAGCTTAGTGAATCAAGGGAATACAATATCAAATTCTGATTATTTTTTTTTTGTTTAGGGGATAAATGATGGGCCAGTTGCACTTATTATTTCTCTGCTGTTCAGTCGGTGGGTCAGCTTTGTATTGGTGACTTCAAACTTGATTTGTAAGTTTTGTGAGAATTATATCCAGTAGAAATATGCTGGAGTTCCTTAAATGTGAAGAGGGATGTGTTTGGTATGTGACTTAAGTGACTCACATGGAAATTATCTTAAAAGAGTTTCTGCATATACTTTAAAAGATGTAACAGCTGCTGAGCTTGAAGGCATCTCACTTGAAGATTATACTTGTTTTAGCGTATACATGTGTATGTAAAAAAATAATAATAATAAAATATATATATATATATATATAAATTTTAAATTCAGAGATCATCCAGACATAATTTTGTGTTGGAAAATTCAAAAAGCTGACCAAAAAAAAAAAAATTAAAAAAAAAAATAAATATATATATATATATATATATATATGAAGAAGAAGAAGAATATATGCATGATTAAATAACTATCAAGGGGAAAACAGCTCTTTGTTAGTTCTTGCTTTCTCCGAATGGGTAGGGGTTGGAAATTCCCAAGTCGCTGTTAGATCTCGTTAAATTAAGTGATGGATGTTGTGTGCATCATCTCTTTGAATACAGTGCTGCTAATTAAATGAGAAGATGACTTCCTCATTAAGAATGTAACTCTAAGCATTGTTTATGTGGTATTTTTCTATATTTGTAATTCTTGTATGAATGAGCAGATGGGAATATTTTGTGTGGAAAACTTCAGGAGTATTTAGGAGTAAATTTTGAGGTTGTGTGCTCACTGGCTCTAACATAAGGTTTTCAATTCATTTTTCAGTGAAAATATAATGTAAAATGTTTCTTCCTTCCTAATTCTGAATTCAGATTGAGCAAACATCCATGTCTGTATTGTTGTAATTTATTCCTATGACCTAAGGGAGATTTAAGTGTGTGCACTCCAGTGGTTTAGAACCGAAGAGGTGATTGCTTTCCTTCCTAGCCCACAAAACAGTGTTTTAGATTTGAAAGAGAAGAGGAAAATAAGAAAGTGCAAGTAATTGAAGATGGGAGAAGGCGATCACTGTCCTTTGCACTGTCTTCATAGAAAGGCTTTTTTTTTTTTAAGTTCTTCTATCACTGGTTCTTCTACAATCCGCATTCCCTCCTGGGAATTCAGTAGTGTTTTTGCAGAAGGAAGATGCACAGAGTAGTGTTTAACCTGAGCTACTTTAGGATTGGGAACGCAGAAGTTTGCACTTGCACTGAACGGAGATTACTGTGTCTAGCAGTGGCTACAAGTAACATGCAGGACTAATTAGCATAACCTGGCAACTGATTTACATAGCTGAACATAGCACTGATTAGTAATTTCTGATAGGCTGTCAATATCTGTCAAGACAAAAATAAAAGGTTTGTACCTTTAATAGGCTGTGGATACAGGTAAAGAAATGGTTTCTGTGCTTCAGCACTGTTAGGATTAATGCAAGGAACTAGGGAAGCTTATTCCATTAGCTGTTATCTACAGACAGAACACCATTACTGTGATTAAGCATCTCAGTGTGAGCACACATTCTACCACTGAAATCTATACATCCCTCAGAGATTGCCTTGGAAGCCAAGGGTAAGACAGTGGAGCCATTCAAGACAGATAGAGAGGAGAGCTTTATGCAGCTAGGACTGTGTGATAATGCTAAGTTGTCTCATTATAATTCCTAGGCTGGAATTTATCCACAATAATGCTAATCTTGTGAAATGTGCTACTTTATTATTATTATTTATTTATTAATGGCATAAACAGACGCGATTTTAGATTTGCATCTTTTCCAGAAGGCTGAATTTTCATAGCATCCTAAGCTGGCTAATAAATTCTTGGTGGTTTTGGTATGCTAACATGCACAGTGTAAGAGAGTAAGCTGTTAAATACTGCTCAGACCCTGAGGCTGAAAGATAGATTTTTACTCAATCTAATGGAAAAAAATAAAAATGACCTGAAAAATTGTAGGTGGCAAACCTATCTCCTTTGTATTTCTTGGCTTTCTATAAAGAGACAAATGCAATAGACTTTATACTAAACAGATGTAACTAATTTGCCTGGTTGTTTTCCATATATGTAATAAATTATGTTGTAGGTGGGGATGTTTGCATACTTCTCAATTATTCACTATAGCATTTTGGATAATTTAGCTTTACATTACATTTCTAAACCCACTCTCAATCGGTTAACATTTCAACCACAAGCATTCGATGTGTTAAGAAAGAGGTGATTTTAGGAGGGAGGGAGAAGGAAGGAAACAGAACAGCTTGCATTCCTTTTGTTTTTGAAGAGTAATGGAAGATGATGTGTTGTTTCAGCAGGCGTATCTCCAGCTATTTGACTTAATAGAGTTTTGAATATCAAGCCCTAGTTATCCTGGGATCCAAAGTGACAGAAACTTTGGAAAGAACTGAAAGTAACTGGATATATAGACTTAGGAAAATGTAATGCGTTGATGATGGCTTTTCCAATTGAACAGATAAAAATAATGATGATGGTAAGAGGCCAAATGAGCCCTTGTTACTAAATGGAATGAGATTTCTCTTGCCCCCATTTGTTTTTGCCAGTGTTTCTGCATAATTTGAGATGCTAGAATGGAATGAAGGAAAGAGTTGTTCAGTCAACACTGGGTTAGATTTTTTTGTTTGTTTCTTTGTTTTCCACTATACTGCTTTTATTTCAACATTGTTTGAGAATACAGTTGTAAAATGAGTGCTAATGTTCCAATAGCTGCAGAGAGGTAGCTGAGTCTTTACATTCTCTGCTTGCCAGTATTTGTCCAAATATATGTCTGTGCTGTAGCATGGCAATGAAGAGAATACGTGCAGCACAAACCTGAAGTTCTACTTGGAGAAGGTATTATAGAAATGGTGCCTGTGAGGTTCTGTGTTGACAGCTTCTCAACAGCTTTAACAGCTTTCCCACAGGAATGTGCTCATGGTTAGGCTCTAGTGGCGTTCCCCAGGACTTCATGCCCGAAATGTGGAAGACTTCAAATGTGTAGGAGGTCCTACCAAGTTGTTTGTGCTGGGATTGACAGGAGTTGGGATAGCATTTGTGTGCCTGCCAGACCCAGCCTCTCAAAAGAAGCACTTTCTGGAATGCTTGAGAACGCCAGAAAGGGAAATTTTCTCCCAGAAGCTGAAGTCTATTGTGCTTGTCTTCTATGAGAAATGGTCTTGTACTGATCATAAAAGTGTCCTGGCACATAAATGTAACTTGTGAAAAATGGGAGGTTGAACTAGGGAAATAGCCCTGAAGTACTTCTACCCTCTTCATCTGAATGATGAACTGATACAAGTGAAAAGAAAGAAAAGCAAGTGAGTATTTCGGAAAACACAATCAACTCAGTAAGCATTTATTTTCCAGATTTGACTTCTACTTTTCTGCTGCATTTCCCCCATAAAAATCTAGGATTGGAGGATATTCTTGATTCTCCATTATGAAGTAGTGAGCTTTGCATTGTATTGCTTGTCCTGCTGCAGGGAACTAATGTACATGTAAAATGAATAGACTGTGCACGCTATCCTGATCCCCAAATCTTTGTTTCCTTTTAAAGTGACAGCAGACATCTTAATGAACCATTTTTGCTTTCTAATATTTCTAATCTTTTATGTGACTATGAATTACTGACTGGCAAAAACCAACCCATACATCTAAAGATGAAACAGATGAGATAGTAGGATCCCACGTTTCGACAACTTTATGGCCTGCAGAATCAATGGGAGGAAAAGTAGTCAACCTGTGCTTTTGTCAGTGAGGTAGGTGGATCTGACCCTGAGTACACTTCAGGAGCAGATGGACAGAAGAAGAAATCTGTGCTGATCTTTAGCATTGTTACATAGTCAGTTCTCTGAGAGCAAATTCACTTTTGAAGTCTCTTACAGCTGAGTCTTGCAGAATAGAAATATCATCGTAGAGCAACTAGGGAGATCTTCCTGTGTGAGAATGAGTGGGGCTGAAGACGTTGAAAAGGTGATAGTGATAAAAAAACAAAACTAGCAGAAGATAAACATTTTTGATGGAGACATACCTGCGGGTCTTTTTTTTTTCTTTTTTTTTTTTTGAACGGTTCTGTGTTGTTTAAGAGCCTGTCCATAGCCAGGGAAATGTTTGGATCTGAACGATGAACTGCATGGAACATACTCATGTATTTTTAATTCATCCCTTCAAAAGATTGGTGATGTTAGTATTTTGAGGATATGTGTTTTTGTATGAAATGTGTGAAAGTGAACGCTTGAAACTTGTATGCATGTGTGTGTGGAGTCTGACAAGTCTTAGTTATGTTTGGTGTGTTCATTTAATCATTCCGTACTTTCTTTTCATAGATTCAGAATGTAACAAAAATTCACCTGAATTCAGCGTGTTGAACCTATTTCATTTCTTATACTTTTGTCTGAGACCCTTTGTGTTCAGGGCTCCACAAGATCCGATAGACTTAACATAGCTTTTGAATTTAGTAACTTTTCCTGCTTTTCATGATTTATTTTAAATAATTCCATAGTGTTTGTATAAATAGGTGTTGTGGTGGCTGTTCACATGTATCACTGCATTTTTATGTAATTAGTACTTCCTGGTGTACAGTGGTACTCCAGTATTACTGAGGAGTCTACCAGCTATGGAATCACAGAATCACAGAAACACCATGGTTGGAAAATACCTACAAGATCATTTGGTCCAACCATCCACCCATCAGCAATAGTTCTCACTAAACCATTTCTCAACACAAAATCCAACTGTTCCTTGAACACCTCCAGGGTTGGTGACTCCACCACCTCCCTGTGCAGCCCATTCCACTGCCTGACCACTCTTTCAGAGGAGTACTATTTCCTAGCATCCAGCCTGGATCTCCCCTGGCGCAGCTTGAAGCCATTCCCACTAGTCCTATCACCAGTTACACGAGAGAAAAAGACTCGGTTGAGTGCCTTAGAAGCATAAATCTCCTTTTGGGAACTCCATTGCATAGTTACAGAAGTGAATGGCTGATAAGCCAGTCTCATAGTGTTTACATTTGGATTTGAAGTTCTTTGAAGCAGGGCCTGTTTCCTTGTTACAGTTTTTCTGCTCAGCAAAAAGTCTGTGTTGCTGGACTCTGGCACAGCATGCTAAGTTTTTGCACATCGTAAATCACAGGGATATGGATTATTTGTGGAAAAATATTTATAGAGTGATCTTGTTATCTTTTTTTGCAGAATCATGTAAACCCAGCCATGGATTTTACACAGACTCCTCCAGGAATGCTAGCCCTTGACAATATGCTGTACTTCGCTAAACATCACCAGGATGCTTATATACGGGTAAGACTTCTTAAGGTCTGTGCCAGTCCCTGTTCATGCTGATTATGTCCTGTTTATGGCTCACTTTGAAGAGGAGGTTCAGAATGCCAATACCATTAACAAGAACTAGCTCTAGGAAGGCAAACCACGTTATGCTAAGACATGTATCATGTCTGTAAAAGCTGAGCCAAATATTATAGATAGCAAATACACTTTTTGCTTAAGCCTGCGAAGAGAAGGGAGACGTGCATTTTGTGAATGCATGGTGGATGTCCATAAGACCAGAAGTGAGTATTTGTGCAGAATTCCCTCCTGTGTCTACCAAAACTGTCAAGTTTTTCTGTAGAAAGGAGGACTTGACTAGCAAATACCTTAATAACTGGCTGACATGGCAGTATTCTGAGAGTTAAGATGCTCCTACTAAAACTGCTGCTGTAGGTGAGGTAGTGTTTGTAGAAAAATAGGTTAAAACCATGATTCATTTGTATGACCTGTTCTTGCCCTCTGCCCACTCTACTTCAGGAGTAGTTAAAACAAGCTATAAGTTGCATCCTTATGTGAAGAGGATACAGCAGAGTACCACTGGCAAAATAGAGCAACTTTTAGTGATCTGTGCTGAATTTGAATAGTTGCCATGAACGAACCAATTTAGCTCCTATGGGAGTAGAAGATAATTTAACCTCCCTCAAGAAGGTGTGCACACAGAGCTGCGTAAGGAAGGTTGATTATGGAGACATTAGACAGATACATCAATTGTTTCTTTTGAACAGCAAGTGAGCTTTTAATATGAGCTTTTAATTCTGTAATATGCTCTACTCTGTAGTTTCTGCTCAAATTAGATGTCAAGGCTGTAATAGGTTTGCAAAGGGAGTACTAATATCCAGGCAGATTGATCCTTGGGCGTAATGGAAGACCACAAGATAGTTTTGGTCTGTAAATATTTCTGCTTCAATCTCAACATAACAGTAACTGTTAGAAGACACTGTAGAAGCACACAGTACAACAGTAGCTATTAAACTCCATCAACCCTTGAAATTAAGGTTATTTCCTGTACCAAGCAATAGTATTTTTTCAGGATAAACTATACTGAATTGATTTCTTCTCTGAGTTCTCCAAATAAAATATATTTGGATACATTTTCTCATTAAGACTTGGGTTTCTCTTTTTAAATTTGGTTAAGATCTGTCTGGTGTTATTTCATAGACTTCTTTTGAAAATTATAAATGCAAAGAACGTGCCTAGTAGAAGCCAGTGTCCTAAACAAGTGACACATGTATTTTGAATAAATCTGAAAGAATCTAAAGAGGACAGAGACCTTCTTGAAAAGGAGCTTTCATTGTCTTTTCAATGTTTTGCTTAGTTTGCATTTTCATATTGCAGATGTTGTTTTGAAAGGTCGATTCAGTGTAGCATGTAATCAGCCATTTTTTAGAAAGGACTTTAGTGCTGGCTCACCTTTGTTGATCTAATGCAGTATTTTTGCTCCTGCATTACTGATAATTTGTGAGGTTATTTTGTCTTTATTCTTGTATGATTTCTCTTACAAGACTGTCTGACTGTGCCTCATGTTTTCTCCACTCATGACAGAGGAAGTATACACTAGAAATGCCATGCCAACGCACGCTCAGATAAAATTGCTTGCCCAAAGTTGTGCTGGAAACTGCTAGCACACCCTGGGAGTATGTTAGCCTACCTGTCATTCCAGAGTCCCACTTCATGCTCACACCAGCATTTCTGGCATGATAGTTCCCTCGCTATGATGGCCACTGTAGCATGCTAAGAGCATGCAGAACAACACATCTGAGTTGCAGGGCGATGCACAGCTCCTATGGTGCTGTGAGGCTTTGATTGCTAAAAGCATCTTCTGATCTGCTTGACTTCCTCCCTGATGAATGCTGATTCTCTGTGAGTTCAAATCTACCTGTTTCCTTGTTTTGAATTCCTTTTCACACCTAACATTATTTAATTTTTCTTCATGTCCTTTGCCTTCCAAAGCTCTCGTAGCGCCAGTTTTCTCTACTCGTACAGGCTGCTAATCTCACTTAATGTTTTTGAGATGCATTTATATTCTTGTGTCTCAACAGAAATATTCTCTGCACTCAAGGTGAAATTTCCACAAAAAATTGTTAGTCATACAGACAGATAATACTTGCATACTGAACAACTTCTTTGACAAAATCTCTTTTGCTTTTTTTCATTACTGATAGTAGGAAACGATTTGTTTCCCAGGAAGAGAGATTATTTCCAACATGGTCTTTTGCAATGCCATTAATTGCTGTACCATGGGTCAATTCCTAAGCCCCAAAATGAGAAAATATCTGTGCTGTGGGATAATTAAAATTGAGATTGGTTTTAAACCAGCATTGGTTTAAAATGGGAAATACTAGGTTTCTCCTGACCTAATACAGTCTATTAAATGAAGACAGTATCAGAAAACTGTGATGACTTCACTGAGTCCATCACTGCTGCTGCATTTAATGGGCAGCACAAATCCCTGTAGTCTGACCTCCTAGTTTCTTAGGATGCCCCAAGCTTCAAGGCCCTTGGTAAGGTACCTTGTATTACTGAAAAAAGTGGATAAGGAAAAATGAGAAGGCAGGCAGAAAGTAATCTCTTCCCTGTTGTAACTGATTTTGCTTATAAGTAATTTCCTTAATAAATGGATTAGTTAGGTGAGAAGAGTGATTAAAGCTGAAGTTTCCTTCAACATGAAGAGGCAGTGGGGCTTCCAAGACCAATACCAAACAGAAGTACTCATAGCATCAGTAAATCTTTGCAATGCAATGAAGAGCAAGGTATGAAGACAGTGAAGCAGATGGGGAACTGCATCTAGAAAGCAGAAAGCATTTCAGGGTGAAAACATGGATGTCACACACTGAAAAACAAAACAAAAATAAGCAATGAAAAAAAAAATTCATTCTTGCCTCCCGACAATTCATTTGTCTTATTTCTTTTTCCTTTCCTACGTGGTTATTCTTGACATTACACTCATACATTGCTTTGGGTTTATTGTTTTACTTAATGTCGCTTTCCAGATAAACCAGGTTGTTTTTATTTCGATTTTGAGTTAACTGTTTTTTAATTTCACTTTGTCTGCTATATAATATGGCCCATGCTTTCAGAAGAAAGGTTTTTATACTAGAAAGGAAAAAAGAAAAAAAAGACCAGCATGTTTTCTTTGATTATGTGATGTCTTTAGCTGTCGTATGGATTTTTCCTTTTTAAATTCCTTGAATTCATCTCTTATTGAATTAGCTTTTCATTCTTTTTTTTTCTTTCTATGTTTGGTGCTGTCAGTGACTTCAGTAAAGTGCATTTCATTTTCTTCATGTTCCATTTAAATAATCAATTGCTATCATCAAGGGGCTTTGCTTTTAGAACATGGTGACATATGCTATATGGAACGCATTGATGGAAGTAATGTTGAACCTCTGCAAGAAACTACAAAAGTTTCCACGGGAAAAAACTGGCAGCTTCCCAAGCTATATAATTATAGGACAGTCAGAGTGTATAATTAAAGTTAACAGTGAAGAAAATGATAGGAATAAAGCTTTGTGACAGATCATCTTTTTTTGTTCTTTTGGATCAGACACATCTTCTTCCCCCCCCCCTCCCTGCCTGGTTCTAATTTGTTCTTTTCCAAAACTACTTCAGTTTCTTGTTCTACTAATTTTAAAAATAAAATTGTAAGTTACCATTTAAAACAGACTGTATTCAATGTAGACACCTTGAGATTTTTCTTGCTGGCAACTTGTAGCAGTGTGCCTCTGGAACTTTTCTGAGTTGTAAAATGAGTCTGGTGAAAAATCTTTGCATGGAAATCCTGTTACGCCACCGTTGCTATGAGTATCTCAACATATTGATATTCTGTTGTTCATTTGTTTGGGAACTCATGATGCAAAAGGGTTCAGATTCATTTTCTTTTTAAGATATAATGAGAGGTATAAATATCTGAAACAGAAATATTTTCTGTGCAGGTGTTTGTAAGTATGATTTGTCTGATATTTTTTTTTTCTTCTAACAGAATCATAGAATGGTTTGTGTTTGAAGGGACCTTAAAAGTGTTCTAGTTCCAACCCCCTGCCATGGTCACAGTTGCCACCATCAGATCAGGCTGCCCAGGGCCCCAACCAACCTAGCTGTGAGCACCTCCAGGCATGGGGCATCCACAGTTTTTTGGGGCAGCCTGTGCCAGCACCTCACCACCCTCTGAGTAAAGAATTTGCAACTAACGTCAAGCCTAAATTTCCCCTTTTTTAAGCCATTTTCCTTTGTACTATCTCTATTAAACCATGTAAAAAGTCAGTCTCCCTCCTGCTTATAAGCCTCCTGCAAGGCCACAATGAGGTCTCCCCAGAGTCTTCTTCAAGTTGTACTGTTGTAAAAATAATGAGATCTCCGTAGTTTGTTGTGGAGAGCAAGCTGAAGGAACCAAAATGAAAAAAACCTTGTATTTATAACCAAGACAAATTTGGTAGTTGTTTGTTGTCTTGTGTTTAAGTCTGCCATATTTATGCCTAGGAGGTTTCCATAGATACAGTAAGTTTGCAGTTTTAATAAGCTGACTCCTTCAAGTGTGGTCAGTCTTTGTTTAGGTGTTCTTGATAGCAGGTAGCAAAAACACTACTTCTCCTGTTGTGAATGGGGTGCTATTTATCTTGGATCTCAGCTAATTCAAGTGTTCTCAGGCAGAAAGAGAAGATGCCATAGGGTAACTCAATTCAGAGAAACGCCACCTTGCTTTTAAGGTACAACCGTTGGAATGTTCTTTTAGTTTGTATTTTCCTCACAGGCATCTAAATATCACGATAATCTGTATCTTGGAGGGGATTTGGAATTCTGCCAGAGGTTATTGTGTTTCACAGAAAGTGAGTCTCAGAGAAGTCATGTACAGCTTTGCCCCTGGTGTGCTCCACAAATCTCATTCTAAAGAATTTACTTTAGACAACTTACAAGTTGGTGACTTGTCTACATTTTTCCTCCAGTGCTTATGACGAGACATATTCTAACAGATCTCTCTCCTTCCTGGGGTGAGATTCTGCCTTGAGAACAGTTGTATTGTCTCTCCTGTTTCTGTGCAAGCACAGAAGATTGGTGTTTCCACTAGAAACCACAAATAGATGTATCAGCTCCAGGTCTGAGCATTGGCTCCACCTGCTTGGATTCTGCTTAGTTGGCTTTCTAAGTTTGCACTCCATTATTTGCCATTTATTAGATGAGCAGGTTCTTCATGATACAAAAAAAATAAGTGTTCCATCAAAAGACATCATCTTACTGCAGCTTGGAATTCCTTTCTCCTAACAATTATATCTACTTCATGCAGATATTGGTTAGATACTACATGTAAAATTGGCAGTATAAAATAATGTCAACAGGGTGGGAAAACAATATTGAAATCCGTTTTGCCGTGTTGAGCTCATTGATCCCATGGGAAGTTTTGTAGTGAATTCATTGCCATCATGTTTTTGTGAATAATGTGCAAGACACTGAGTGGTATGTTACTAAATTTTCTCTTCTTGTATGTAGAGCAACATTGGACTTTGAGCTGATAGTTATTTTGATGAATTGAAAATTAGAAATTGAGCCTGTTTAGGGTCAGAAATAGAAAATCCCTCTGTACCTGCTGAGCTGGAAAATTGGTTATTCACACAGCTGTGATGCAGAGATGCTACCCCAGCAGCTATTTGAGCTGCTGCTTTTGAGGTAGTTGAAGTTCTCTTCCCCTGCAGCTTTCAGAAGTCACATTGGAGGAGCAGGTGCTATTTGTGAGCCCCTGTGATGCAGGCAGGAAGATTGCCCGCGTGCTGCAAAGACCTTTTGGAACTCTAATGGGTTGAGTCAGAGGCAGGCTGCGTGCCGGATACTTTCTAACCCATGCAGTTGTATAGGAGGCTGCCTACACATCCTTCCGCCAATTCACAAAGTCTCTTCGTGCCTACTCATTCTATCCTGATCAGATATGAGTAGTCTAACATATAATTTCAGCATTTTCTGAAATAAAACTGAGCCTGATTTCTGCCATGCTATTTTTTGATTTTTATTTTTTTTTCTGCCAGAAATGACTGGAAGGGAATGTAATTTATTTCTGTTCCTCTAACGATAGTGAGAAAGGCGAGCTTTGTTCTGTGTGTCTTCCTGGTGTGCCTCATGAGACAATATAATTTTCCACCGAAGGCCTAATTGTCTGTGCCTGGTGATTCCCAACTTGATAATGTGTGCTTCTCTTTTCTCTGCTATACCTGGGGACAGAAGAATAGCTATTATTGCACATTTTTTTCTCATTTACTCCGTTTGAAGCTCTTGAGATGCTGCCGACCTCATTGATGTGAGAAGGTTGAAGCTTCTCACATATATCCATGCCACAGTAACAGAGCAATAGGAGGGCTTTTCTGGCATTGTGGGGAAAAGAAACAGAAAATTTTAAGAAATTGCTACATTAGGCAGATACTGTAGGCTCTTGAAAGAGGAGAAGGCTGGGGAACATGCTGTGGTTTCCCATTTGCATGGGGCATGGAGGGAGGAGGAATACTTAGTGTTTAATGTCAAGATGTCAAGCCTGGGCCGGTGGTATGTGAAGATCATACTCTGATGCAGCATCTGAAGACAGTTCAGCAAATGAGCCTTCCCATCTTTCTTGACTCTTGCCACCAAGCAATAGTGTGCTCTGGTTGTTCTTGCAGGGAGTGGCAGAGGAAGAAGGAGGCTATACAACACTTGAAGGCGGGTCGCTGTATGTTTAGCTTTTTATAGAAGATGTGGAAATACAATTGTGCTTTATGTTAAGGCGTTTACATGAGAAGCAGAGTTGATTCCTAGGTGGAGCTGCTCACATGGAGCAGAGCCACATTTCACTTCTAATAGTTTGGCACTAACTTTTGGGTTGCTTTATAAGAAGAGGGGAAAACTCCAAGATATAGAAGAAAACTAGTTGTTGGAAGTAACTATCTGTATTAGAAGTACTTTATGGCTGCAGAATCAAACATTGGCTCTAATGTTACCAGGGCAGCTACCCTGGTACCTATATATTGCTATACAATAACATAATTTGATCCTCTTCCTTTTTTTTCCCACTCCCAGTATGTCTCAGCTCATCTCTTAAATCCTGGCTTAACAAATGGCAGATCTTGTTCCTACCTGAGGAGAGCAGGCAGAATTGTTGCTTTGTTTTAGTTTAGCTCTGAGGAATTTCTGATCTCCCTCAGAATCTGAAAGAAGGCTGAGATAAAGGGGAGAGGAGACATGGAAAATTGAAAATAAAATAATGAAGATAACAGAAGGAGGCTAGAGGCGACAGTGATGAGCGAAGGATCTCAAAAGAATGCTGATGATGGAGTTGAGAAAGATGAATTGCTGCCCCAGGAGGAAAGCAAAATGGAGAAGAGGATAAATTCAAAGCAAATCTGCCTGCAGCAGAGAACCTTATCCTCCTCAGGAAGCATATCCTTAGGATTTGCTTCCTAGAGTTTCTTAGTTTCTATTTCTGAATGAAATAGGAATGGTAAAGCCTGCCATGTGTGATAAGAAGGCTTAGGAGAAGGAAAAGCAGTGTTGAAAGTAAGAAAGAGCATCCGTGCAATTTATTTTTCCTATATTAAATAAATCAGATAATTCATTTTGAGCCTAGGTAGAATTTTAGTGTACTTAGTATGTAGGTCTCCAAACCTCTTGATACTAACCTACAGGCTGCTAGGAAACTTGGTCTGTGTTAACACAGAATTAATGTAGAAACAGCACAATGGAATGGACTTGGGGAAATGCTCCTTTCTAATAGTTCAGCAGTGCTTGTCGAACTGTCTGCTGTGGGATTTATTATAAGAATTGCTGCATGTTGTCTTTTGCTCTCTGCATTTACTTCCCAGTCATAATGAATCTCTATTCTATTGCCAGGCTCTGAGGTTGATTCAGGAATCTAAGTATTTCTTCTGCAGTTGCTGTGGGCAGTGTATTCTGAGTCATTTCCATCTGTAATGTGAGAGATTAAGGGGTTGGCTAAGCTGATATTCCCTGTAAAGGAGCAATATTTATGGTTGGTGGTTTCATCTTCCTGAATTCTGATAAGGAAGCTTTTGACTGTTATACCTTTCTTTAAAACTTTATCATCAGGCATTAACTCTTAGTTGCAAGCATAAACTTCATTACTGAAGGTGATGCAGATTTTTAAGTTCATGACAGTCAAATATGGAAAATTCTTCATTTAGTCCATTGCCTCCTTGAGGAATCTGTTTTGTGCTCCCAAGGAAGTGATGGACTCGATGGATAATTCAATGGAAGATCATAAAGAAACAATGTGAAGCTTTCTGCTGTAAAGTGAGAAAAACTTCTGATTGTGTTTCTTTCTGTTACTGGAGATTTTGCATTATTCTTCTGTGATGTTGGCATGGCACTTGAATTTATTTTTTACTGTTGACACGTCGCTAGCGTGTACCTTGTGTAGACTGATAAGCTTTCCCTCAGTGATGCTGAGCACCAGTAATTATAATACAAGGGGAAGCACAAAAAACCTGCATTTTAAAAATGAGTCGAACATATTCTGTAAGGAGGAATACTCCTCATCTTCCTAAATGTTTTTTGTTTGACTATTGGATGCTGAAAGACTGCCTTCCACTTTCGGCTTCAGAGGAAACGAGGTACTTCAGGTAATTCAGGCAGCGAAATCCCAGAAGAAATTCAGCTGTCAGCAGCTGCTAACCAGCACTGCCTGAAATGTCTACCTTGGAGACAATGCTAAGCCTTCATTTCTCTTTCTGATCAATTTGTTGTTATTTTTGTGTCTGTTATGTTTTTTGTTTAGTTGTTAATAATTTCTTCTCCTTGGGAAATGATTCCCTTCCACTTACAACAGGATGTTGTAAATGAGAGAAGTGCAAAGGTAGTAATCTAAAAATGCTAAGAACTGTACAGACTTGTGTTCTACTACAGCTTTTTTCAAATTCCCATGCCTTAACTGCGTACAGTTTCAATTGTAGAAATACCAAGTATGTGGGTAACACTGGCTTTCCTTTAAAATTTCAGCTCCTTACATTAAAAAAAAAATAATAATTATCATCTTTTTTCACTTCCTGCTATTCAACACATCTCATTCTTCTTGCTGTGTAATTTTATTCTCTGTTCTCATTCTGTATATCACACGTCATTCTTGATTTGCATATTTCTGTTTGTTGTTTGTTTGTTTGTAAATTATTTCATTCACTTTGTTCCTCCAAGTCTTTCTCACATCCTACCTTCATATCATTTCCTCACTCAGACTTTCCTTGGCTGCTCTCTTTGGGTAATATTTCTCCCTTTTCCTTTACCTGAGTTTCTTGACTGGATTTTTGTTATTGTTGTTATTGTTCCCTAACAATATTTTTTCTTTTTTTTTTTTTTTTTTCCTGTTACACATATTTATTTTCTGCTTTGCCTTGTTGTAAAAGGCAGTATAGCTTAAAGGAATGGAGAAAGTGAAGATGGCCCTCAGGATTCAGTACTCATGAATTGTAAGAGGGTTTGGGATTTTGTCTGTGTAACATCTAGTATATTAAAAGTCATATTTCCATGTTGCTTCTTCTTAAGGAAGGAGGCAAGGAAGCTGGCAGAAGTAGATGCCTAATAACAAAGTAAATGGTGCCAAACAGACCAGAGTCAAGGGAGCACTGAGGGAAGATGGTCAGGGTGCCAGGAGTTCTTCTGCAATGTCCGTGGTTTCTGCCTTTAAGGATTTGTTTCCCCCAAAGCAAAATCTAACAATTGTACCTGCCCACTGTGAAGTCTCTGGTAGATCTACAGCTCCCTGTGCTGGATTTGTGAGGTGGGAAAAAGGACAAAGATAATAGTGTATGGGCACATTGTGAGTATCAATGATAGGCCTCCGTTTGAATGAAGGCTATTTGGGTTTGGTGAATTCCACACTACTTTTCTTTGATACAAATGTGTACTGATGACTTGATTCACACGTATTTTCAGTCTAGAGCTCTGTTATGTTTTTCCCTACTACAAATTTCCCCCAGTATATAGAGAAAACATGTCTATCCCCTGCTTATTTCTCCTCCAGATTGATAAAGGAAGTAAGAATAAAATCACGCAATTACTGGCTATATTTATAGCATTTTACTTTGGAACAGGATATGAGTCGTGAAAGTCGTGAAAAGAGTATTACAAATATCCTAATGAGTGTTGTAAATCTGTTGCCAAGATTAGAAATGCTTTTTTCTTAGGTATGTGTATGAAGAAGCTCTCCCTTCCCAGCCCCCCTTTTACCATTGCTCTTGCTTAACAGAAGATCCATATCTGTCTAATTTACCTACAGATATTTAAATGTAGTAAAGGGCATTCCATCTTCCTTTCCTGCAGAAATGTAATATGTCAAGCTCTGCTTTGTTTTGCAGAAACAAATTCTAAAAGATGATACTTGCAGAGTCTGTGAGTGAGGATCATTTCAAAGCTGCTTTACATACTCAAATTGCCATTTAATTTGCTGTATTGCAATATGCAGTTCCTTAACTATTTCTCTGGCATTCTTATTGATTGCTGTAATTCTGCTTTACATTATATGCATATATGGTGTCACCATTAAATATTTATGTGCTCATGAAATGTTAATGTGTCGAGTTAATGTGAAACTCAACAAAATGCATTTGCCAGAAGCCAGCAGGCTTGCTGATCTGAGTGCTTCCCTTCCCCTCCTCCTTCCCCTTTCATTTTGCCTCTTCACTGATTTTATTACCAGTGTTTCTCTGTTGTATCTAAATCTATGTCAAAGCAGCCCCCTGCTCCAGCATGCAGATTTTATGTTTTATTATGTGAGAGATAAAATGCATAATAATAAAAGAGGAGACGTGATCCCAGGGAGGTGTTGCACTGCGCGTGTGCCAGTCTGTCACTGCTCCTGCGTTTAGGTTTGGCAATGTAGCTCTGACCTCCATGAAAGAGACTGAAGCAGGGTGACTCATCCCGAATGAAAAGTCATATTCGCACGTTCCTTCAACAGTGGCTGCTGCAATGTGAAATGAAAATTGCGGGGGTGTTTCTTTGATTTGGTGCCGCTGTTGCCCAGATGTGACGTGGAACAATCAGATTTCATTTGAGCCAAAAATTTGACAAGGAAAAGTAGGCCTTCTTGGCAGAGTGGTGAATCTGAGTGTGACACCACCCTGCTGGAAAAGTCTAGCAAAAATTGGCAGGGTCAAATGTTTGCGAAATCCCAAGTAACTTTCTCAGCTTCTGGTGGGAAGTCTAGGTGGTAAATAGACAAAGAACACTGAAAAACAAAGCAATTACTCTCACAACACAAAGAACAACATTCTTTTTACATCCCTGAGGGTGTTTTAGAAGCACAGTAACAGAGAGAAGTTGCCCTTTGTACAGAAAGACTAAAATAGATACTTTTGCATGCAGAGATTTGGGCATGCCATGTGAAGCAAATAACTTTCCTACCTGGATCTGGCTTGCTTTCTTTTCCATACTTCTACTAATTTCCTGATGGCAAAGGCTTATGCTCATGAGAGGGCATGGATATGTGATGTCACTACTGAGACCTGGGGGAGTGGGAAAGGTTTTGCTGGCTTCCAGTGATGCATCACACCTGCTTTCCACCACCAGGTTGTTTTGGGCAAAGTTCCAGCCTTGGAGCCTTTTACAAATCAGGATTTAGTAGGGGCTCCAGGATTCCTAGAGAGGAGCACAGCCGTCACGCTGGGAAGCAGAGTTGTTTTACCTTTTTGGGAAGCCTTCCTTGCTGACAGACCTGAAAGATTAAAAAATAAAAAATAATTACATGAAAATAGGAGCTAAGGAGACAGGAGGAATGCAAATCAGAGAACAATGTCTAAACACTTGGTTGGAAATAAAATTTAGAGAGCTTCTGAGGTTCTTTGGTGCTTGGCAATATATCTTACCTCTGAAATTCTTTTTTTTTTCTCTCTCCCTCACTCCCAAGCTGTGCAGCAGCTGTTTAGGTTGTATTTTTTTCCTCTTTTGAAGCCAGTAGCAGAGTTTGTTATTGCAATGACAATTCTTATTGCAAATCTGTTTTGATTATTTTTTTTTTCTCCAGCCCCTATTCTACTTTCTTTTCAGGTTCACACCTTCATGAAATCTGTATTATTTTCATAACTCATCTTTCACCCACCATGTAACCTCTTTTTCAGTTGTAGTGCCGAGGAAGGATTTATTCTGAATGATAACTGATAGAGCAGAACTTAATGGTGCAAAAATGCCCAAGCAGTTATTTTTTTCCCATTTCCTTTGCACTATCATTCAACTGGGAATACAAATACTTTCCTTGAATTGTTTTTGCTGCATTCATTGCTTGATGCAAGAATAATAGTTTGCTGAAACGATTTGCACACAAGTGCAAGTTTCTTCTGTAACGGAGAAACTGAGCACGATGGCTTGAGCATGATTTTTGTCCCTTGGATCTTTTATGAGTCTGGATCCAGCTATGCATCTTCTGTTATTTATAGTTCCTTCTAGGTGTATTCATGACTCTAAATCATTTTATCTCACTTCCTTTAACCTGCACATTTGATATGAAGTTATTTCTCTCTTTTTTTCCTTCTCTTTGGTTTCTGCTGCAATTCATTCTGCTACAGTAGAACAACAGTGTTGCATAGGAATGGCAAAGCATCTGAATCAGCCCTGGAATGGCACTGCTTCTGTGTTGTAGCTTTGGGCACAGAGAGGCAACATTTCTCCTTTAAGACTTTTTTTTTTTGCATTAACTCAGTTCTGCCAGTTAGCTGGGGAAAAGATGGAAGCGTATGAAAAATTTACTAAATACATCCTGGTAAATGTTTTGTGAATGTCAGATGTGGAGGACAGTGCTTCAGCGGATGGATTCTTCATACTGATTATTTTCCATTTTGATTCCTACTTCAGATTGTCCTGGAGAACAGTAGTCGAGAAGACAAGCATGAGTGCCCGTTTGGCCGAAGTAGCATTGAGCTCACAAAGATGCTGTGTGAAATACTGAAAGTAGGAGAGCTACGTAAGTTGGCCCATTTGTTTGACCTCTAAGAGTCACGGAGTGAGTTCAGTGGTACATGAAACAGTAATTTAATTCTTCTCAGTATGCTTATATGTTGAACACTAACGTTCAAAATGACCGCACCTGTTTTTCCATGTATCATACTAATTTGCAGACATTCCAGGAATGGGAGTGGAGTAGGGGAAAGGGGCATCCTATCTTTGAATTTCCTCTGAACGAAACAGGGCAGTGGCATAATTTTCAGAGTGATCAGTTCATGTCCCACCCAGTGACTTGGTTAACCTCAGTGGAGGAGACTTCTTTCTCTTACCATTCCATGGGTTTATCTTTGGGTTGGTTTATGAATAGAACAGTCGTTCATTTTGAGATTGCTTATCTACTCTGTATCATTTATTCTAACACTGTGAAATGAAATACTGTATTTTAATACAGAAGGGACGAGCTTCTAACTTCTGGAGATATAAGTATTCGTGTTCTAACCTCTTTGTTCTCAGACTTTTGAGTTGGGGGTTCAGTTATTGCATAAAGAAAATATGGAAGTCATTCTTGCTACCTTAATTTTAGAAAGAAAATTATGTCTTTTTTTAGAGTAACTGTACAGTTTGAAAATGTGAGGGTAGAAGAAAAACTAAAAGTTTTCCCAGGAATGGCTCAGGCTCTGGCTGAGGGAGTTTGCTTTTAAATGCCTTAGTGCCATTTCCTTTGGTGTTGTCTAAGCTGCAAGTCAGTGGATGATGACACTGTGTTTGTTTGCAGCAAGTTCCTGTGGTGGTGCCTTTTTGTAGCTCTGTGAAGTAGTACAGGCAGGTTTGATGTTGAGAAATGCACTGATGCTGCTGTTGATAGGAACCAGCTGTAGCACCAGTGGTTTCTGTGAAGTTTCACTTATCTCCAGATCGTCTGTTTCTGTATGTGGCAGTAAGGTTGTATCATAGCTTTATATTCACAGGGGAGGGAGCTGAGGTTACTTCTAATTCATCTTGATGATTCACCTGTTCACCAGTACACTTCCTCAATGGTTTTGTTTATGTGGAATTCTACCTGTAACTTACAAAGGCTGTGATAAAGTACACTTTTACCATGATATACAGGAAACAGATTTTTTGAAAATTACTATCACAGATGTGCATCCTAAGTGACCTGTGATCAGTAGTATATTTT
Organism: Lagopus leucura; assembly: GCF_019238085.1. Classification (NCBI taxonomy): domain Eukaryota; kingdom Metazoa; phylum Chordata; class Aves; order Galliformes; family Phasianidae; genus Lagopus; species Lagopus leucura. The sequence goes on along the minus strand of NW_024962334.1, from coordinate 5,563,642 downwards.
GTTGAGAAGTGCAAACTGGAACTGACGTGTTAGGAAAATATACATTCAGGTGTTTGCAAATAAATACTGTATTGATGAATAGGATTGGACATCTCAAAAATCATCAGCTACAGTCTTGGGCTGAGGTGTCTCTGCTAGTTCGTAAGTGTTATGTTTCAGAATATGCATTTAAAGCTGCCAGTGTTTCTTTAGAAATTCATAACTGGTCATTATTGTACAGGGATATAGAACTTGTTTCTAATAGTTTCTGAAGTCTATAATTTAAAAGCTACAATAAATTACCTTTTACTCATGAAATATTCAACAGTAAAAACTTCCTTGAAGTGCAGAGTAGATAAAAGCTGCTAGACTGTCCATTATTTATGAAGAGCACTTTAATGCTGATTATATTGCCTTTACTCCATTGCATTAAATACCTTTAGGCAGCAGGAAGACATTTTACCATTATTTTTGGTCCTTTCAAGCACTGCATCCATCCTAGCAGAGCATTAAAGCTGACATCAGACAGTCACATTCTCACTCCAGCATTTGTTCTCATCCCCCTCCTACAGGGTAAGGTTCTTTGACACTCCACAACTCTGATGCACTGACAAATTTGCCAGGAGCAGGCCATTTGTATTTCCCCCTTAGTAGCTATGAAAACTAAGATCACCTCCATCATGACATGTATGCTTCAGAGAAGAACGTCTTCTCAACAGACACTTGGTTTTATAGGCAGACAGTAATGCTGTAGTTAAATAATAACCAAAAAAAAATCACCAGGTTTTAGCTGATGGATGAACAGTGGATCAGTGATGTGTGCAGACAGGCAGCTGTCCTCAGTGCTGTCACAGTCTGAAGATGTTTAGAAGCCAATATCATTGCATGCCTGGAGTTATTCTGTAGTTAAGGCAAGTCAGACTGAGTACGTTTGCTGTATTTTTTGAGCAGGACGCAGATGTTGAGCTGCTTATGTTCCCATGTGATTGTTTTGATGGGCAGTGTTTAGGGGATTCTGGACAAATCTGCACTCAGACTTTGACAGACCACAGGGGTCTATGGCACATGTCAGAGATGTATATTGTTCTAAAGATTCTGTCAGATAACATCTTCTCTGGGTATTTCTGCTTTCTTATTGTGGAGAATTTAATTTTCACGGGCTTCTGTTTGACTTGATTCGTTTATAGGACATTTTTCATCAGAAGAAAAGATCTGAATGCCAGTGCCTTATAACTCCTTTTATGCTGTTCACGTATGTTCTTATAGATTTTATTGCAATTATTGCCCCGGTTGCAGAATTGAAATGGGCATCACTGTCTCTTTTGTCAAATAGAACGTGCTGGGTATTTAGTAGGTATGTAGTAATGCTCGTGGTTGTGCCTGCTGAGATGAAGGTCATCAAATCTCACGCTTCGAGGAGTAAGCTGATTGCTGCAAGGGCCTGGAAGTTTTTTTCTGCTTAGCACAATCCACAGTGTGCATTGTAGGGTGTTTTTCTGTTCTTTCCCTGAAAGCATATTGGTCACTGCATGATCAGCATTATACACTTGAGGGCATGCCTGGGTTGATTTTTCATTTTGCTTCAGCAAATCCAGTATTTTTATAACTGAATGTCATATTTAATTTTTTTTCCCCTTTCTTTAAAGCGAATTGCCTTTTCACCCTCCTCCTCCTTCTCCTCCTCCTCTTATATTTAAATAGAGAAAAGCCCCAGAAATAGGAAATAAAATTAGAAAAGGGAATTTTTAGCGTTCTCATGTTTCTTCTTCCTATTTCATCTTCTGGAGACTCTAGCATTTAAAGAGTCAGGAGGTGTTTGTTAGGAAGCTGAAAAACTTATCTTACCAAGGAGGTATTTTGTAAAAGATAGCAATTTAAAAATAGCAATCTCAAACTTTTAATCCTATCCTTAATGCATAATAAAATAGTGAAAAAGAAAGTCTAATCTCCTTTATCGTAGCTTTTTAGCTGATTCATTCTTGCATATACGCATAGAATAGAACCACAGAGGCATGGAATCCCTAGAGTTTGAAGGGACCTTTAAAGCTCATCTAGTCCAACTCGCCTGCAATCAACAGGAAGACTCAGAGCTAGATCAGGTTGCTCAGAGCCTGATCCAGCCTGGCCTTGAATGTCTCCAGGGATGAGGTTCTGCCTCACCTCTGAGCAATCTGTTCCAGTCCCTCACCACCCTCGCTGTAAAAAGCCTTCTTCCTTATATCCACATCTTTATCATCTTGCCCAAACAATCATGTCTGAGATAACCCTTACTCGTAGCAAAAGTTCAGCAGATCTTGAGCAAAGACCACATGGTAAACACCATTCAGCCAGCTTTGAAAACGATGTCAGTAATGGGGGGAAAAAAAATCTAACAGCTGTGTTGATCTTTAATTTTAAGGGTTACTTTGGAAACGTTACCAGCAGATTCCATTCCAGGTATAGAGACATTAAATATGCTCACCCTTCTTAATGCAAAGTCAATAACTTGTGAAGTCATCTGAGTTATGTTTTTGTGTGCTATTGAAATCTCACTTTATCAGACATTCCTCCCCTCCTGTTTGGTGGCACAGTCCCTCAGGAAAGAGAGAATGAAACTTCTTTTTTCTGCAGGAGATCTCTTCTTTTTTTTTTTTTTTTTTCTTTTTTTTTTCTTTTCTTTTTTTTTTGGAATTAACCGATTCTTAATTTAAAAAGTCATGATCTCTTCATGTCTATGGTAAACTGTGGAGTTCCTGCAAAACATCCACTGTAATCCCTGAAAACACGAGCAAAGCTGCTGCAGGCACCTTTTGGGCAAGATAATTCATTGCTACCTCTGTCCTGAGGAACAGTAGACAGATGTTGGAAGGTTACTTTCTGCACGTGGCACTATTGTTAATACAGTTGCTGGGTTGGGTCAGTGAGGCACCCCACTCATGGCTTTTTTCCTACTGTCTACAGCCATACATCTGCTTTTTTCAGTCTTTGATCTCTCTGCAGCAGGAACTATAACTTGATTTGTATTGTGCAAAGCTTAAGCTTCTCATGTTCCAGATGTAGGACTCCTTAGTTTCTTTGAAATTACATTTATTCGTTTTTCTGTAAGCATGGAGTGTGGGGAAAAAAGAAAAATGATCACTTTAGTGGTAAGAAAGATTTGTGGATGGGAGAGAATTCCTAGAAATTGATTCATTTCTCCAAAAACAACAAGAGGTAAACTTGACTAGATATGCAGAGCTCTTTCATCTGGTAATGACAAGGACAGCAAGAACCAAGACCTGGATGTTAAAGCCTGATAAATTCAAAGTAGGAATAAAGCACAGACATTGTCAGTAAGGATGCTGAATTAGGGAAGTAGCAGAACAAAGCTGCGGAAAGATGGAGAGGAAAAAAAACTGATGATTTCCTGTGATTAGTGGGATGTGTGTCTTTGGCAAACTTGATATCGTGGTAAAGTCTGTATTTTGTTTTAACGTGGTCACTGGAAGCAAATTCTAGTAGTATTTTTAAAACTGCAATGAATAATGTAGTAACATGGGAGTCTGGGCAGGTGTATGACAGCATCCCAGATGACATGGGTAAATCTGTTGGGTTATTGCCAAAGGCAAAACCAACTGATTAATTATGATCTTCAAAATGTGTTTCATTTTGAAAACTCTGCATTTCTTCTGAGCATTGGAGAACTGTTCAGGCTTTTGAAGTTCCTGTCTGCAGGTTTGCGTGTTCCTTCACGCAGCTGACGTATAGCCAAAAATTTGCTTCTTATCTGGAAACGTTTTTGGACACTTTGCTCATTGTTTAGTGTCATGTTAATCCTGAACAGATAGAACTTAAAAGCAAAATGATCGTTCAGTCCATTGTGAGCCTCCCTATTTTACTTCCTGCTATTATAATACAGGTTGATTAAAAGTAGATGAAGTCTTCTGGACTTTGTCACAAGTTGTGCTTCTGCTCTGCAGTAACATCTCATGGTTTAACAACACTTCCATGCAGCAGACTGGAAATTTTGCAATTGCTCTGTTTAAAAGAGGCATATAGTTGCCAAATTTATTGTACACAGAATTGAGCAATGTTTAAAAACTCGACTCGGTGTTGCTTTAGTAGCAACTTTCGATGTGTTTTATATGTTGCTTTGTGTACTTCAGAAATGCTTGTGTAGGGAACACTAAAGAATTTTCAGGTTGGAAATAGGAAGATGTGCAGGTGAAAAAGAGGAACTCAAGGTTTTGGAAACCCAGAAAGATTTGGGGGTTAAAGGACAAACCCATTAGTAGTCTGCTAAAATGAGAGCCAGCTTGAACAGTTTCCTATGTTTCCTGAGACAAGGCTGTACTTGCAAAGGCTAGAGAACATTCAGAATTCTGAGAAATGCATAAGACTTTGCAGATAACATCTCTTTTCTTGAGCAAGTGAATATTCTTTTAACAAGCCCCTGCTGATTTGGCTCTGAGGTAGTTGAATGTGCCACTAATTGTCCCAGGTGCTTCCTACACATGCATCTTCATGGATGCTTTCATGGCACTGGAGGCATTTTTGGATTGCTGTTGACTGGGCAATCAAGCCCTCTAGCAGAAAACTTTAATCTTAGATTTTTTTTTTAACCTTTGTTTATTCTAAGTAAATACTTGATAACTTGTTTCTCCTTATTTTTAAAAAACTTTTTTTTGGTTCACAGTAAATATCTTTTTAAAAATTGAGCCTGTGAGGGGGACTTCAGAGCTTTAAAGGTATTTTAAATCCAGCTGGGTTACATTTTGCTGTTTCATGATGAAGGATTCAAAAGGAAAATAAAGCCACCCTTGAAAAGAAGTGCAGCCCCTTTAGCTGTACTTATCTACTCTGCATGTGGCATTCTCCATGCCTGGATTAGCAGAAACTTTGCTGCAGTTTTAAGGGTATATATCTTACATACACGTCAAGGAAGTTAATTGCTTATTTTATAACATTTTTGTTCAATTTGATCAATTTCATAGCCAGCTTGTGTAAACCAAAAAACAATTTCAGTGTGATTTCTAAATATAAAGCTTTAATGCCTTCTAGTAATGGAGAGGAAGGACAGTTCTGAATTCTGGGAGACGAATTCCAAATAACCTGGAGAGTTGGCTTATGATACAAAAACAAATGTAAACATGGTATGATGTCAGGGGATGGAGCTAAGGTGAATCCTTGAGATGGGGTTGTATTTCCTCAGTCAGTTATAACCCAAATGTTCACTGCCTCTGTTCTCCGCAGACTTAAAGCTGTTCATTTTATAGCTAGCATCACTAAAACTACTTGTGATAATTTTGACGCAGGATGCCCCTAGTTCTACTCAAGGGATCTAATTTCTCTCACATTTCTTTCCCTCATCGTACAGGTAGGCCTATCCACACTCTCATGATAGGCCCTCAGAAGCCTGCCTAATTTCATATCACCAGTTTTTTGGTGAAGCAGTACTGTGCTAGTTGTGTGGCTGTATATGCTGCTAAGTCATTATGGGAAGGTAAGTATGTGCTGCCTGCTCCAGCAGCTTGTCACAGGGAGCATTTATTAACAGGGAGATGTGCATGCACAACCCATCTAGATTCCTGGTCTTTGTCTTTGAAACCAAGCTGCTGTATGAATTTAGGCTCTCCTAATTCTTAGTATTGTGTACTGGGGATATCTGAACAAATTAAACTCTTTGTGGGAAGTTATTAGACATGCAAATGATTTTTTGAAGATTGTTACTTGCCCTCAAGTATCTTTCAGTGCACTGTGCTGTGCCCTTTTGTTGTAGAGAGTTGTGACATTTTCCTGGATCTTTCCAAGAAAAAAAATCATGGCTTAAGTTTGAGATAACCTGCTATTTCTTGTCCTTGAGTCTTGTTCATTACAGATGCATGTACATAGGTTTTATTCTTCCAGCTTCAATTGCTGTGTCTTAACTCATTCAGGACCAAGTCTTTTGCTTGGTTTTCCTAGGCCTTTGTATTTTGTATTTACATAGCTTACTATCATTACTTGCTAATGATGCCCCAAAGTGGCTGGTGAGCTTTTTTTTTTTTTCCTCTCTCCTAATTAACACTACAGAGTATCAGTTTAATTATTCTATTGAACATCTAAGAAAGGACTCATCATTCCCACTTCACATCAAAGACCCTCTTGATGTCAGACAATTAAAAAAAAAAAAAAGCATTATTATGCTTTATATTAGCTAAAAGCATGTATGAAATGACCAGGAGCTTAAGAAAAGTGTTGGAAACTTTGTTCATCTGAAGTAGGTTTTCCAGGCTTGAAATATATTTGGTTGTTTGTATCCATATGAGTACTAAAGAGATTGTTGACATGATCACAGGATCACAGAATCATAGAAGGAACTTCTAGAGATCATTGAGTCCAACCTCCCTGCTAAAGAAGGTACCCTTCAATAAGTTGCAAAGGTAGGCATTCAAACAGGTCTCAAATATCTCCATAGAAGGAGACTCCAAGCCACTCTGGGCAACCTGTTCCAGTGCTCCATCACCCTCAACATAGAGAAGCTCTTCTGCATGTTAGTACAGAACTTCTTGTGTACAAGTTTTAGACTGTTACTCTTTGTCCTGTCACTACAGACCACCAAGAAGAGCCTGACCTCATCTGTTTGCCTTTCACCTCCCTTTAGATATTTATTAACATTAATCAGATCTCTGCTCAGTCTTCTTTTCCTCAGGCTGAATGGACCCATGCTACTCAGCCTTTCCTCATGTGGGAGATGCTCCAGGCCCATAATCATCTTTGTTGCTTTCCACTGGAGTCCTTCTGGAGATCCCTGTCTTTTTTGAACTGGGGTGCCCAGAACTGGACACAGTATTCTGAATGAGGCCTTACCAGGGCAGAGTAGAGAGGGAAGATGACCTCCGTTGGCCTTCTGGCTATGTTCTTTGTAATGCACCCCCAGATACCATTGGCCTTCTTAGTCACAAGGGCATACTGATGGCTCATGGCCAAACTGTTGTCCATCAGAACATCCAGATCCTTCTCTGCAGAGCTCCTCTTCAGCAGATCATCCTTTAACCTGTGCTGATGCATGCGGTTATTCCTGTCCAGGTGCAAGACTACACTTGCTCTTGTTAAACCTCATCAGGTTCCCTCCCTGCCCAGCTCTCCAGTCTGTCTATGTCTTGTTGAAAGGTAGCACAGCCTTCCAGTGTGTCAGCCACTACTCCAAGTTTTGTATCATCAGGAAACTTGCTGAGGATGGACTCTATCCCTTCCTTCAGGTCATTGATGAAGATGTCAAGCAAGAGCAGACCCAGCACTGACTCCTGGGGAATACCACTAGTTACAAGCCTCCAGTCAAACTCTGTGCCACTGATGACAGCCCTCTGAGGTCTGACAGTCAGACAGTTCTCAGTCTACCTCACCATCCACTCATCTGTCTCAGACTTTCTAAATTTTTTAACAAGGATGTTGTGGGAGACAGCGTCAGATGCCTTGCTGAAGTCAAGGTAGATAACATCCGCTTCTCCCTCCCCATCTCCCCAGCCAGTGATGACATAATAAAAGGTCACAAAAGGTCATACCAGATTGGCCAAGCATGATTTCCTCCTTGAATCCATTTTGACTATTCCTAATAACGTTCTCTTCCAATTGCTAGGATAGGGTATCCAGAACAAGGTTCCATTACCTTTCCAGGGACGGATGTGAGGGTGACTAGCCTGTAGATTCCCTTATCCTCCTTCTTGCCAGTTTTGAAGACTGGAAAGACTTTGGCTATCCTCCAGTGTTCAGGCACTTCTCCTGTTCACCAAGACCTTTCAAAGACAGTAGAGAACAGTTCAGCAATCACCTCTACCAGTTCCCTCAGCACACATGGGTGCATCTCATTGGCACCAATGAATTTGTGCGCATTGATTCTTTGGGATACACCAATCTTGAGCTTGGAAAGAAGTAGTGTTTAAGTTCCAACCAGCTCTCATGGGTCCCCTTAGCTTCTTACACTCTAGCCTATGGGATACTTCCAAGTAGATCTTTAAGAGGCCAAAATTAGCTCTCTTAAAGTCCAGGGAAGCAATTCTACTTATTACTATGCTTCTTCTACATAAGATCTTCAACTCCACTCTCTGATGATCACTGCCCCCAACTTTCATATCCCCTAGTAGCCCTTCCTTGTTATTAAGTACAAGGTCAAGTAGCATATCCCTCCTCATCAGCTCCTCCACCACCTTAAATTTACTTTAATAAGCTTCTCACAATAAATCCTGTGAGTCCTTGGGTTGATTGTTTGCTTTTCAACTGAATTCCTTTCATTTTTAAGCTTATCTCAGCACAGAGTATAGCTGGTATTTTCATAGTAAAATTAAAAATAAGACCTCTGATAACTTGTTCTTTGGGCTTCTGTAAGCACTCAATGAGAATTAAGCATCAATCAGCAAATCAGAAAAAAAGTGATCAACTTAAAACCGTACGTTTTCACATGTTCATCTTCTACCTTTGAGAATATGTTGTCCTGTGTAATAGCCCATGATTATGTTTTGCCATAAGGTTATAATCTGGAAGGAAACAGAGTATCATGAGTGTATAATAGAATTTTGCTGATGTGCTGTATTTGAAGGCGTTACAAGTGTTGAGGATTACTTGTGAGCTGGTATTGTGCTTTACAGGCAGATGTTTGGAAGCAAGTCCTGGAGTGTGTAGCCATCAGTCCTTTCCATTTCCTTCTTCTTGCGTATTGTAAAGGATGATAATAATTTGTTCCTTGCATTTGGAAATTACATGTTTTGATTTTTGTTAACATTTACCACATCTGCAGGAATTTCAGTGCAACCAATCTAGAACTCAACCTGTTGTATTCCCTGACTGTACTTTATTTGTGCAATGCTGATGTGCCATTTAATTTTCTTTCTGTTTAAATAGCACACCATCATGTTTCAGGAATGTTTGAGTTGCATTTTCAATCTTTACCCTAATATTTGCATATTAATAAGTCATTGAAAAACATGTAAATTTTATATCACTGTGAGTTTGTTATCAAATCAAATGGCCTGTAAGGGTAATTGTAGAAAGCTACTATCAAGTGGGGAGATGGAATGTGACCATGTTTAGCTTTTCTCTTTTCTTATACCATTAAGTACCAAAGTCTTGGAACTGATTCAGAATTCAGGAACTGATTTCAGAAATGCCAGTAAAATGCTGGAAGGTGATTTCTCCTCCTTCTCCTTCTCCCTCTCTTTCTCTCTCTCCCTCTCCTTCTGTTATCCTTCTCCCTCTCCTTCTCCCTCTCTTATGTGAAGTTACAGTTGGATATTTAAAACTATTTTGCATTAAAGTTCTGGTTTGTTTGCTCCAACTGGGGAACTATTCCAGTCTCTGCATTCTGCAATCTAAAACACAAAAAATTGTGTTGCCTTACCAGACAATTCAGAACAAAAAGAAGACGAGGCAGTCTTCCTGCAGCATTTTTAAATTAGGAATGGACATCCTAAGGCTGGTTTAAAAACCACACAATCTCTCTTATTTGGCCCTTTTTAGACATCTTTTTTTTTTGAGATACCTTTCTCTGCATGCGTTGGGATGGGTTTAGGAATATAAAACAGAGGTACAGTTCTCAAATGTTCTTTTGATGGCAGTAGATTGGATGGAGTTTCAAGGTGACAAAAAGTATGTGTGACTTTTTTAATAACTTCTGGATTAGGCATTAGAAAGAGTAGGTAATGATGGAGATGTTCAGCTGAAATTTTCAGGCATCTTCATGAGTGTTAAGGTTTAAAATCTCGTTGATTTTATATCCCTTAAACTTTCCTGTTAGCTGTAGTAGCAGCATCATCTTGCATTACTCAGCTCTGAAAAAGCTGAGCTGACCCTCAGACAGACACATTTACACATCATTTCAGTGCACTGGAATGCCTATTTCTGTCTCTGTTCACTGACAATGAACAAATAACGAAGCATTTCCATCATCATCAGTTTCTTTCCTCCTCTTTTCCACCTCCAGATTCCAGGGGTGGGTGGTGACAACTTGAAGTGATTAGATATATTTTCAGATATCTATTCATTTTGAATGTTTTTTTAAAAGGTTCCTCCTTGTCACTGCTAAGTTATGAATTTTTAAATGTTTTTACAGATGTTTGGTAAAGCTGCTACAGTCACTGTTAAACAGAAACGGGCAAATTTAGGGAAAAAAAACCACCTATTATTCACTCCTGCTTAAAAGTTCCTCTGCAATGTACGTGTTCCTTTTATTTTCCCATTAAATGAACTTCTGTTATGGTACAAGTATTAATGGAAAGCAAAGCTTCACGTGCACGAATGGTCATACCACAAGTGGTGTTTCATTGGAGATTGGATTTCACTTAATACAGCAGTGAACAGTTCTCCCCCAGTGTCTTGCTGGAGCTTTGACACAGAGGCAGTTGTAAAGGATGCAGAAAGGTTTGACGTCACGCCTCAGCAGTAGGTTGTACTCAGCAAGTTTGTGTACACAGAATGTGCTCTTGCATAATGGCTAATTTACTCAGATATTCTCACTTCCCCTCGAAATTCAGAGTTGCAGTAATCTTTTGCAGGATTTCTTACAGACTTATAAAATGTTTATCCGTTCAGAAGAGAGAAGCAGTACCATATGATTAGCATAAGCAGTTGAATTGCAGTGTGTGTGTCAAGTATTTATGATCCCACCATGGCTAAGCAAAACCTATGTATTATTTTTGAAGAGCGAGATGCACTTTATTTTTGTATAGATTTTCTTGTACCTCCTTCCTCATGGGAAAGAAGAGGAAAATATAAGCTGGGTTAACTTGAATTCAGGCACAAACAGAAAAGCATTTGGAGGTGTACAGCTGAATTTCTCATGCACTCTTTTCAAATGGGCACAATTATGTGAATATTGATGTCTGTCTCACTACTGTGGCTCATTCTCACCAGGCTGAGCAGCCCCAGTGGAGGAAGCCTTTATGTTGGTATAGAGTTCAAAATTGCTGTGTTGTACTAGGTTTAAGAGTCTCTTTTCAACGCTCTTTGTGTCTAAATGCTCTTAATCTTCTCCCCCAGCAAGACAGCTTTGTACAAACGTGTCTACAATATTATAAGTTTTTACAACAACGTGGAATGTTTGTAGTTTATCGGCTTACAAACTTGCTGTCAATAGCAGGCAGCCGTGTGAAGGTTTGTTGTCCTGCATGTTCCTATGGCATCAGTTCCACAGGAAAGAGAGAACACGTTAACAAACCAGGATGAAAGCTAGGTAGTTAATCTACGTATCTCCTATCAGAATTAAAGATTAAGTAAAGACAACGTTGTGTGCATTAAGGTTTAATACATCTGAGAAAAGATACATTCCCAATATTTTTTTGAGAATCTTTTCTTTGTACTTTGCTGAGATGTGATTCCAGTTCCTTTCCTTGTTTTCTATATGAGTCTGGCTTTCCTGTATCACCCTCAGTGTCTGATGCACAGAACGATGACTCTTGGAACCACAAAAACACATCAGGAGGCAAAAGAGGAGTCCAGACTTGTCCCCTGTGACTTACCACATCTGGTATAGCAACGTTAAAAAAAAAGCAAACAGTTGTATTTGGGGAAAAACTGCATCTAGAGGAAGCCTGTTTTATTTCTTTTTTATCAAGCATTCATTTTTAAGGGTATGCTTCTGTAAATCATCTCATTAGAGGGAGCCCATCTGCTCACTTTTCTTCCAAGTCAGGCGCACTTTGCTGTGTGCTTGCATACACACAGCACTCCAAATTCCTGTTCCACTCAGCGCTGCCTCCCTGTGGACTTCAGGCAGGAGGAGAAAGATTAATGATGTGGGAAAAGAGAGAAAGTTGCATGCACTTGAAAACTTGTATGGAGTGGTTTAGTCTTTCTCCCTGAAATGGCAGACATGTGTGAGTAACGAGAAATTGGCTCAGTTAAGCTACAGTAACGATACTTATTGGTTGTACCTGGGCTCCAATGCTAAAGGAAAGCAAGGTTTGTTTTTCATATGCTTACATGTCACATACTTTTTCATCTTGTTTTCACTCGTGCCCTGCTCAACATGGAGTGAAACCCATGAAACATACAGAATATTTCAAAGAAAATTTTTTCTGCTATCTTGAGTCTTTCAGCTTTTCCATCCAGATAAGCCATAGTACAGGTCATATTGTGGCAGAGTCTATTTTACTGCAATGGGAATATCTGTCTGAGATGTGAGAGAGGGATTGTTTCTCTCTCACTCCCATCTCGGAGATGAAAAGAACCATACAGCAGTAGAACTTCTGTTTTCTGAATTCCATTTTATTACATAGACATTTCTGAGGCGATGTGAGCTATGACTTCAGAATTCCCAGGAGCAAGACTTCAGCTTTTTTCCCTTTACCACCTGCATTTCTCATGTGCCAAAGGCTTTTATTATAGCCTGATCAGAAATCTCAGGAGTACCATTCACAGGGAACAGATTGATGGTGTTCTAAATCTTGTGGTCTTACAAATGTATATTTAATCTTATTTTGGTGCATATAAAAAGCTAATTGTGGTTTTAAGATGTAAAAGAATCAATTTAGTGACAAATCTTTAATGCTGATAGACTACTTGCATTTCTCATAGATGTATTATCTTTTCATTATAATCTCTTCATTATTCATTACACCTGGAATTTCAAAGGTCAGACCAAGGATGTGTTCAGTGTTCGTTGATACAACTGAGACCTAAGGAGGGAAGAGAAAGGGAAGTATGGCATATATGGGACCTATTTCTCAAAAAAATTCAGCTGTCTTCTGTCTGTCTCGTGTGTCAGGAATGAGAATGATGGCTGTCATTCCTGTTCTGATTGATGTGTGTTAGTATCGTGTTAGCAGCAGCTCTGCAATGGGTTGCACTAGGCTTTTTCAAGATTTCATATGCACTGGAAGCGATGTTTATTTTTTAATGGAAGATAAAAGTGGCTTAAAGTAGGGGATGCCTTCTGAGTGTCGGCATGGCCACATCATAGCAAAATTAGCAAGGGTTTAGGCAGTGGCTGAGGCTTTGTCCAACAGTGACTGGTGCCTTTGAATGCCTCAGCTCTGCAGTGCTTTGAGCTCGAAGTCCACTGGGCTCCATTTTCTATGTGCTGAATCACCCTGTCAGAAAGCAAGGCCTTTACTGCTCTTTGCCACCCAGAGGTAGAAACTCCAGAAATTAACTTTTGGAAGCTGAGATCAATGCACTCAGTAGAGATTTTTCTGCTTTTGAGACGTTGACAGTTTCTTTGAAATACATTGTTTGAGTGCAACTTTCTCCATCTAGCAGAAGTGTAACGCTGGCAATATTAAATATGATGGAGTCATTGCTTCTGGAGGTGAAATGTCACTGTTGTACCAAAGTGAAAACTTTTGCTTTCTGGGAAATTGCATGAACCTGTATCTCATCTCATCTTGGTGAGCAGGGAATGCAGCCTCCTGGCAAAGAGAGAAGAGTATCACAAGGAACCAGATAAATAATGTGTTCGGAGGGGAAGGATTGCAGGAATGGGAGGTGGGTGTTAGGTGCATGATATAGGCAGTGATATGGACTGCATGTAGCAACAAGATCGTTTTCCATGAAATTAAAGTTTTTCTGTCCTTTCCTGTCTCCTGTATTTATAGTCATCCTTTTTCAAAACAGTCAGTTGGCTTGCAGATACTGATTTCTGCAAGTCACTTTAGCTTTTGTGTTGATTGAAGATGAACTTGAATAGATACCATGGGGCTAGAAAAGGAAAGAACTGATGGATTTTGTGATGGCAGGAGCAGAAATCAGATTCTTCTGTGCCACTCAGAGGAACAGAGTTGAGCAGGTGTGATAGTGGCACAGCTGAATGAGTATTTAATACAAATGTGGCTAAGATGACAAAAAGGAAGAACTGCATTGTGTGGAAAAGAGTTTAGTCTTCCTAATGTTGGATGCTTGTAGGCTTTCACTAATTTATTAAATGATGTAGATTTGCCAGCTTGAGCTCACAAATTTCATTCCATTAATGAAATCTAATTTTTCGGTGCGTGACTTCTAGTTGACAGGTTTATAGCCTGCCTGTCATTGGCATTCAGTGGCAGAAGCCAGATGTTGATGAGGCAGGTGTTGCAAAAAGTTCTTTAAATTGCTCTTTGTTGTTCAGTTTTCACTGAGCAGCAGTTTCAGCTGAACTGTGTCTAGTTCAGCTTTCATTCAACTGAAGCACATTAGAGAAAGATGCAGTGAAGGTAACATTTACCTAAATGTTCTTGTAATAAGTCTCCCATCTTTTTGAAAGCTCTTAACTATTTGCAGTGAATTTTTTAATTAATCAGTGGAGGGGTTTAGTTTGTTTGCTACCTTGGGGATGATGCTTGATGGGTTTTTTCCTTAGTCTTCTTTCTTAGGGCTTTTAGTAAGACATACCTTAATAACCTTAACCCAGTTTCTCCAGAATAACTCATTAATTCTCCCAGCAACCTGTCAATCGCCTGTGCCAAGGAAGATGAGTCTGTAGTTGGATACTGAGCTAGAAAGTGTTGCTTAAACAAAGCTTGGCAGTTTCAGGAAAGAACTGATGTTGTCATTGAAAATACTGTTGACTGGAGTTGTGCATGTTGAGAATGGTGTCCATGTGTGCTTGCTGGTGCCATCTGCTTCCTGGGCTTGAAGGTTCTGTCTGTTTCATAGTTGATATGCATGGATGGCACAGTCAACATCCCAAAGAACAGGAGCACATTTTCATTTCAGTTCTTCCAGTTGACCAGTGATGTTTTGTCAGAGTTGGTGTTTTTGAGGTGGATTGGTTGACTGTATTCAAGGTTTTCATTTGTTTCTCAATTAAAACCTGGATTTTGTATATGTTTATATGTGTGTGTGAAATTTTCTATTCTCATCCAATTCTTAGGTTAAATAAATCAGGTTACAGGACTATATTGAGTCAAGTTACTATAAAAATGGTCATTGTTATTTCCACTATAACATTATGTACAGTACTTTATATCAGTAAATTACAAAGCTTTTTATAAAGAAGAGTTCAATATTATTGCTGTGATTTATAGGTCACTCTGTTGGACATAATAAAGCTAAGAATAATATCCAGGCAGTAGCCTCCTAATGCTGCCAGTATCACTAAAGTCTTTATGCATTATAGTGTGCCTAAAGTTTATAATGATGCACAGTGGAATGAGAACTCCGAAGTGTTTTTCTCTGTTCTTGGGAGCCTGGTTCTGTATGGAACTAAATGCCTCCCTTTAAGGTCCATTCCAACCCAAACCATTTGGCAACTCTATGGTAAGATTCATAACTGGGTAAAACATAAAAAGTCATGTTCTATTTATGGTGGTTAACTTTTTTTTTTTTTCTTTTTCCATGACTTAATCTGGTTGTATGGTGAGATAAAGAGGAGGGTTTGGAAATAAAACTGTGTTATGAAAATTGTTTGTTTGGCTACGCTTTGGAGATACATGTGGAATTAAAAAAAGAAAAGAAATTGACATCTTGTGAGGGAAGGAACTGAATAGCAATTTACTCTCTGTCTAGTGATACTACCTGAAGTAATAGACTCGAATCTGTAGTTGCAGTGAAGTGAAACAGTTATAACTACTTTGCATTTTTAAGGGCAGGAAAAGAGGATTTTTTTTTTTCCCCAAACTGTAGGTTAAAAAAAAGAAAAGGAAAAAAAAAAAGAAAAAAAAAGAAAAAAAATGGATGGAAAGAAAGTTGGATTGCTTTTCTTGTAGAGGTTGAGTGACCGAAGAACTATCCTCACTAGGTAATGAAGGCAAATTCCCTAGAAGTGCTATATTTGTGCTTTGTTGTTTGCTTTCTGGTACGAATGAGAAAAGCTTCTCTTTTAATTTTCCTGCTGAAAGAAACTTGAGAGTGCTAATTCAGCAAAGGCACCTTGCCTCACTGTCTGACTGAGTTCGAGAAGACTTTCTTAAGTGAAAGCATGAGTAGAGTCTATTCTCCTATTCTAATTCAGGGCTACCTTACGTTTTTGAAAGTATGTAAAACATAATTACGTATGGTACAACAAATTTAGGCACCTGCCTGATATCTCTATGTCATGCACCTTCCAATTTTCATAAACCTGTAGTTACTGTCATAACCCTAACAGAACACATGGATTCTTTGAAAAGCCTCCAAGGAGAGTTCCTACCTCTTTAGTTCAGGCTGTAAAGTGAAATGGGCACATTTAGCCCTCCAGCAAACAAAGGCACCAGTTCATTCTTTCACCTAAATACAAAAAGAGCATATAGAATTACTGTAGGAGGACTAGTTCATTAAGGACAAAAAAATTTAGGTAACAGCCAGACACTGAAGTTAAATGAATCCTTCCAGTGAATTCTTCAAACTTGATTGTTGGCTTTGTTCTGTTTTCCTTTTCTCTATCATGGCTGCTTCTGTAGTCTGTAAATTTCCAGAGAAGCAGTGTTTTTTTAGCTATAAGGGCTGTCACTGCAGTGTATTTTCTGCGTGGCACAAATACGTGGTCTGTGTGGGAACGTGCAACTGAACTTGCTGTAGCAGAGGCAAATTGCCATAGCAGCCGGGTCAGAGCCATCATCTCGATCACCAGACAAGAGCTAAGCTCACGTGGCGATGCCCTGAGAATTGCTATTCTCTCATTAATAGTCTGATATTCAAATTTTATTGAGAGAATCTGATTCACTGTTGTGAATTTGAGCAGTGCTGGCAATCAGGGGCATGCAAAATTCTCCGTGAATTGATAGGTAGAGGGGGAAAAATGGTTACAAATCTAGTGATTCTCCAGATGGTTTAGGAAATGTAGAGGAAAACGGTGACTAATGCAACAATCAGTTCCAATGAAATCACAGTCCACTTGAGTTTGTTCTCTTGGCTGCTTATTAGAAGTGCTTTTAAGAGGCAACATGACGTCAGTGATAATGCCTTATCACAGTTGAGAAAATGCTAAACTACAGCAACAGGCCCTGAACTCGTGGTTATTCTATGCTCAGAACACTTGTTAGATAGTCCCATGGGCTGCGTCATTAAATTTGAGATGAGGTATTTAATTTCATCTTAGGTTTTGTAGGAGTGCTTGACAGAGCATGATGTATCATTGTATTGCATGGCTGTTAGACTTCAGTGTATCTTCTGTTATGCTCATATATTACATACAATTTAACCACCTGGTTTGCTGGTATCCCTTTAGTGAAAGCATCAAGATATTTTAGGAGAAACTGTTCTATTTTGGTCTTTAGAGCTCCCTACTGGCACTAACAAATGTTTTTCTGTTCTGGTGTGTTAGACGCTTTGTTTCACAGGCATGGAAAAAAGTGAAGAAAATCTCTCTCAAACCAAAAGATGTCCAACATAAAACACTACAGGCCACTCATTAGCGTTCAGAAGTACTGTAACGCACAGCTGACCCGCTGGATGTTGTCTTTATGGTGACCTGAAATGGGAAGTGATGCAGACAAAAAAAGATGTTCAGGGCGATCTTTTATACTTAAAGGCGAAGGAAACAGCACAGCTTATACATCGCATGCAGAAAAGCTTGTGTAGAGCTTAAGAGTCCTATACAGCTTGTTTCCAAAAATGAAGTAAGGCGTGCAGTTCTCCTGTCACTGTAGGAAAATGCGTAGGATCTCAAATTCTTCTCTGTAGAGCAGCAACAGATACACCTCAGATGTCGGTGCCTCTTGCTTTACACCAGCACAGTCATCATCACACTGTCTTGTCCTAAATGCAGTTAGGAGACAGTTGTGAGAAAGCTCAAAAGAAAGTACTGTTTAAGCATTGGACATTGGAACTTAATCCTTCTTTACTCCCCTGTATGTGAATACCCTGATGCTACCAAAGCCTGGTATCTTTGCCAAAAAAATGTTTTCTCTCTATAAAATGCATAATAAAATGTGTTAAATTGCCATCGTTTACACAAATGAAAATAAAGAATGAAGAATGCATGCACATTGTAGAACATAAAATCACAGCCCGTGTTTTCTGCCTATGTTGGGAGGCTTTGCATAGGTTGGGTAATGCAGAAACCTGGATGCCTAGCTGAGAATACTGCAACTAAGCAAGATTTGAATAGCAGTTGAGAGACGAGCAGAGTCCATGAATTACACAAGCATTTTAGTTCATTGAACTTCTGTCTTCACTGGATTTGTAGTTCACTGCTTACACTTCTGACAGGGAAGCGTGGATGTATGCAGCCTAGTTTTGGTGAGTGTCTTTGTGTGTTAACCTTTTGCCAAATAACTCTTACTATTTTAAAATATTCATTTAAAATGTGGTTTGTGTCTTTTTTGGGCCTGTTCAAATGAGTCAACTCAGACGTTTTGTAGCTGCTCCCAAATTATGTTGCAGTTTTAATTGTCTGCTTATGAGAAATGAAAGTCAAGCCAGAATTGTTTAAATTTGTAGGTAGTAGGACTACGAATATGGAAAGTGAGTAGGATGGTAGTAATTTATTTGGGATTCTGTGCAACTTCAATGCATTTTAATGAATTGAAGCTTCTCACTTTTCATACGAAGGTTGGGACAAATGAAAGGCCAAACGTGTATCTGATGACCTTATGCTACTTAACAATAAAATATTATTTATGTCGCGTCCTAAGGTGCTGGCAAGGCTCAAATGCAAAATCTTTTAAAAAAATAACATTTAAAAACAATACTTTAAAAACAACATGGCTGAATATTTAATATTCGTGCTGCTTTTTATAACAGTGGTGTATGAAATGCCCCTTGGAGTCTCTTTGGTGTTGTCCCATATCTTACAAAAGGAAAACAGTTCCAGAAACTGCAGGATTTCATTTTACAGGGCTGGAAAGAGAGGTGCTATGCAGAATTTCATTTGTTGCAGTCCTGAAAAACTTAAGGACTACTTGCTGATTTAGGGTTTGATTTAGTGTTTGGCTTTGAGACATCCAAGATGAATGAATCTGAATTATGCAAAAGACAGCCCTATTTAATGCTGTGGAATATATTTAGCTCATTTGAATTTACATGTAAAGTTCATCCATTGTCTCAATGGAAATTACTTTCTGCTTACTCACGTGTTTGCTAGATGTGTTTTACTGTGTCTGAAATAAAAACAGACTTAGAAGCCTCTTGTTGATCTGTGTAAAGAACAGCTCAATGACTTAAAATCATGGAAGACCTGCAATATGCTTTTTCCCATTAATCTATGGAAGAATCTTGTTTGCAGTTAGTGAGTTGCTGGTTTAAGACCATTTTTCTAATTTGTTATAATATCTTGATTTTGCTGTATTTTAAGCAGGTTATGAAAATAAAAAAATAATCTGGACAGACTGGAGACTCCCAACTGCACAGAATGTTGCTTAATAGCTCAGTGAGCATAAATACAAAGTCGTCTGTTTTTACCTTTCAGAGCAAGAGCTTTCACTGCCATCTGCAAGTTTAAAAATAACCATTTGATTTCAGAGTAAAGAATCAATGGTGCCATACTAAAGGATAAGAAGTAGCATGAACTGTGAGAGAATCAGCACTCAGCAAGCTAAGATTCTTACAGCTGAAGAAAGAAACCAGAATACGGGGCACTTGTTTTTTGCTTTTGTCACCTTTGTAGTGTGAATATGTTTCCACTGTTTTTCATTGTGGATAGTCAAGCGTTGTTGCATTCATCAGCTCTTCCCTGACAGCCCAAGAAACATCTCCCAAGATTGAAGATTTTCATCAACTGACTAAGTCTGCTTCACTGGCATGTTTTAATCAACTTCACCTCATATTGTAGTGTTTTAAAAAGCACAAACTCATGTCTTCTTCTACTTATGTTTGCTTTAAGTTATAAGGCAGCTTTAAATCCATGGTGGTTGAAAAGAATTCTTTGTGTTAGCATTAAGTGTTGGCTTTTCTTTAGACTTTCTGCCTTCTCGTGTTTCAACCTTTTCACTTCCTATTTTTAAATTTTATTCAGCAATTACAAAGGCAAGGGGTTTTTTTTGGTTGTTGTTGTTATTTTTAGTCTGTTTTCTTAAGAAAATGAAGCAAATGTGATCAAATTGTCTCTGTGTACCTGTCCCTGTCCTCAATACTTTCAGTATGAGTCATTTTCAACGTAATTTGACAATGTGTCAATGGAGTTCTGAGAAATTTAGAGGAGAAAGCTTTCTGAATACCTGATTTTCTTCACTGTATTCTCCTCACTGTAGGGAGAATCATTGTAGTAATCTCACACTTCATTAGATATCAGCAGATCCTTGTTGGATCTTGTGGATCCAAGTGGACTCTTAAATGCACAGAAATACAACTCTCCGTGATGCCTACGTTCACTGAAAAAATAACTTCCACAATGCTGAATTTTCTTATACCATTGACTTTTGATGTGCAGCTACAGCTGAAAGGTCAGCTTTGTTGCCATCATAGATCTGCTGGTCTTTTTAAAGTGACCAAGTCAGAGCAGGTGGATGACTCCCTGTCACAGGCACGAAGTGTATGTCAGGGCAGGAAACTTGGTATCCTAAGTGGAGTTTCTTGCTGTTTAGCATATGCCTTGTCTATGGGCTCTATCTACTTCATGAGCCTCCAGGACCAATGGATGTGGTTTCCAACAAAAACCAAAGATGGATAGCAGAGTACATGAGGTGGGTAATGTGACTGCAGGTCCTCTGTGTGAAAAGCATTGGAAATGAGAGGTCTTCTGAAGTGGAGACTATTGAGATAGGGTCAACAGAGTTAGTGTTAACAGAATGCCAGAATTATTAAATGCTGACATAGGATAATGGTCTCCCACTGGCATATCAATGAGAAGACATTTTAGGGAAATTAATGTCAAAGTCAGGCAGGGAGGTTTGTGTTTGAAGGAAATATTGATCCTCTGGTACTGTACCAGCATACAATGTCTTTATATCCCTTGTATCGATTGATTGAGGTGCTATCAAGTATTTTATCTGATGGATGTTGGTGCAATTAACACTGACAGTTGTTTTCTTTAATATCATTAAGTTGTTTACTATTATTGATCATTTCAATTGGTTTAGATCTGCTCTATTATAGTCCACCATGTACTTTCACATCTAAAATGTACAGTTTTTAGTGCAAGAAGTTTAAAGTAATCCTGTGCAAAAGGAGCACTGTCTAAACACTTGATCACAGGAAATATTTGTGCTTCTGGAAGGAGGTTGCTCCTGTTGTGAAATGGTTGAATATGAATGGCACCATATAGAAATCTGTTTTTGTATGATGGAACACAGAAGGGAAGATCTCACCATTATATTTGGTGCAGTGCAGAGAAAAGTATACATTCCTTTGTGAAAATCACGTACTCCAGCCTGACTTGCATCCATAGAAAATTATTGATCTAGGGGCATAGGAATGCCCTCTTGTAAATTTGAACAGACAAAATGATTGATGGCAGCACTTGCAAATAGCACTATAAGGCTGGGCAAATTTAGATAAAGTGAAGTCTGGTTGATCTGGATGAAGTAACCTGCTGGGCACTCCCCTTAGATGATAAGGGACCAGCTGAACCTTATTTGTACTCCAAAGACCTGCCTTCCTGCAGTGCAGTCCTTTAGAAAGTGGTTTGACCTTTAAGGAGGCATGAAGGGCAGCAGTTTTTCTAGAAGAGGCACACATGCTGAAAATGAGATCTGGAGAGCAGGCCTCCCTACTACGTGTTTATGATAGATCTTGAATTCAAACAGGTGAAGTGCACTTTTTTTCTTCCTTTTCTGTTTTATGGAAGACACACTTTTGAAAGGTTTCTAGGCCAAGTCAACCTGTGATAAATAAGGTCTTCACAAAGCTTAAGCTTATGGCTACACATTGACAAATTACCCTCATCAACTTTTCACTTCTTGTCTTCCTCTCGGACACAGACAAGGTCAGAGATTTTTTGCATCCTTTCTTCTTTCACTGAGTGCTGTTGGGATCTTTTTCACAGTCCCAGCCATTCGTGTCAGATTTCTGTTTCCAGAAGAAAATCTGCACCTTGTCTGTTTTTAAACAAACACAAAAAGCAATGCTGAAATGTATGGTCTTAAGCAGATGGTAATCAGGTACTTGCAATTAATTCAGAGTCTGTTTCACATGCTTTTATTCTCCGAAAAAAAATCTCTTTTTTCTCCGCTTTCAAATGTTTTATGTTAAATATTGTGGTGGCATTTGTATTTAACTATTTCAGAAAGATGGTTTACTATCATCTGTAGGTTATGTAGGACATTAAAAAAAGGCCAGGCAATTCTTGTTCAGTGAGATCTGGTTTGCATTTTCTTCCCCTTGAAAAGACCTAAAAAAAAGTTAAAAGCTTGGAAAAATGAAAAAATTGATTAATTTTCATTTATGATAATAGAAGAAATAATTCATGGAAAATTAAAAAGGAAATTTAAGTAATTCTTCCCTGAAAATGGTATCATGGCTAATTCTTCTCAGATCGTAACCTGGGGCATATTAAGAAGTCATTCTTTAATCTTCTTTCATGTGTTAACTAAGATACCACTTACTGTATATTGGTTTGGAAGACTTTTCTATCTATAATTTCATCCTTTCTCTGCAGACCAGATCATGGGACTTCCCTTTCATCATTTTTAGAGAAACTTATTCTTCCACAAATAAGTGAGTCAAAATCTAAGCCTGTACAATTTGACTTGTATTGCCACAATTAGTCCCAAAGTCTCCAAAATTACTATAATAAATAGAAGGCCTTTAAAATATCTGATTGCTCTCTGTACAAAGGTTATTCATCTTGTTCTTTTCCTATGCAGAGATGACAAAGCCAGTACATAAAGCAGTGTTTTAATGCAGTTCTTCAAACACTATTTCTAAAAGGCTTCTTGACACTTGTCTGTTTGAATATATATGCAGGAGCAAAGTTTTTATGTGAATTGTCTCTTTGGCTTCTGATTCTAGCTCTTCAAATTAATCAGATGTACTCTGTCTTGAGATTTATTAATCCTAATAGAACTAGAGAAAGTACATAGGTACTCCTATTTATTTCCATGGAAGCTACAATAGATACAAAGAGCACAATAACACTATTTGGTAGATTCCATTCTCAGCTACAAAACAGTATTTTTCAACATAATCACCACCTCTAGTTACGAATTTTCCTCAGAGGTGAGCAAGAGCTCTCATGCCACAATCACAAAAATCTTCACCAGCAGAGGTGATCAGCTGTTTCACAGCTGCTTTGCCAGCATTGTTGCTAGGAAACTGTTGTCCACTCAGTCTGTCTTTCATCAGCCCAAACAGATGAAACTCATAAAAAGCTAAATCTGACTTTGCAGTGAGTGTGATAAGGACAATCCAGACAGACGGGTGATGTGCTCCACAGTCTTCAAACTGGTTTGGAGCCTGGCATTTTCATGTTGCAAGAGAAAGTCTGTCTTTTCTGGCTCGAATCTGGAAGTTCAAGTCTTCTGCTTAGTCAGCATCACAATGTAGTGGTCAGAGTTGCACATCACCTGCTGAGGGCCGTGTCCTGAACATTTCTTCATTTGGGAATTCACGTGTCACCACTCCATGGACTGTCCTTTGGACTCCAGCTCATTAGATGTGACACCATGACTTGTCACTGGTAGTGATGTGACCCAGGAAACTGTCATCTTCAGCCTCGTGTTGGTTCAATAGGTCCTAACAAACTTTCATACAGTGTTTTTTCTGTTACTAATGATGCTAACTTTGCAGTATTCTAACACTAGCACTGTTGTTTCCAATGCATCGAAGCCAATATTCAACACAGTTTCCTGGTCATAATTTGCTGATTCAGATATAGGGGGTGATTGGGAAGAGGAGCCTGAGGGCCTCGTGGTGTTCTGCAGCTCCTCATGAGGGGAGCGGAGAAGCAGCACCAAGCTCTGCTTTCTGGTGACAGTAGCAGGACATGAGGAAAAGGCATGGAGCTGTGTCAGGGAGGATCTGATTGGGGGTTAGGGACAGGTTCTTCACCAGAGGGTGGTCAGGAATGGGCTCCCCAGGACAGGGGTCACAGCTGAAGGCTGCTGTTTGGACAGTGCTAGCAGACATAGGGTTTGGATTTTGGGGGGTCCTGTGTGGAGACAGGAGCTGGCCTCAGTGATCCTTCCAACCTTCCAACACAGGATGTTCTATAGTTCTATGCCTTCCTGGGCTTTTATTATTATTATTAATAATCTGTTGTGTATGCTTGTTGTGACTAAGCCTGAATTCTCTCTCACATGACTTCGGAAGTACTTGGTCTACGTTAATTAAAAAGCACCCACCACTTGTGCCAACACTGTCCTATTCAGCCAGTGCAGCCAGCTCTGAGTTTGATCTAATCTGCATTTAACAGAGACATTTTCTCTTTTGGCTGTGGATAAAGTACCATAACTACCACAAAATATTACCCTTACTTGTTCTCTACCTTCACAGCACTTGCAGAGTTGCTGATACTAGTAGTAACGTAATTCAAGAACCTGTAGTTCTTCTGCTCTTGGCTTTAGTTGGTGTTCATGTTAGAACATAATTGCACTCAAGAAAGGAGGAGGTTCTGCAGAGACGTGTCAGGAGCTCTGTGAGAGGTTCCTCCTCTGGAAGTGGGGACAGTGCGATGTGGCCTGATGTGTCATGGAAATAAGGGTCACTGTGAATTCCAATGCTTTGTTTATGCTTTCTGGTATTATCAATAGATTAAAACTGCTGTTCTTTGGAAGTCGTTGTCATTCTGCACTGCTGCCTTCATTTTGTTTCCTCTTGTTGAAAAGGAGATGCCACGGTCTGGCAGGAATTTCGTGTTCTGCAGGCCTTTTCAGTTTGTTTTAAATTGTGCAGTTTTTATGTCCTTCCTGGGGAAGAATGTCTTGGTTTGATAGTATTCCTTACAGCTAAGATGGTAGTCTGTACATGTTGTATTAGAAAAGACAATATTTATGAGAAGTAATATTTTTTAAGCAAACTCACAATGAGGGGGAAAGTTTGGAGGAGATAATCAGATAAGCTTTTAGAAAAAGCTTGCTGCTTTTTTTAAATTATATCAGAAACAGAAAGAAGATGCTTTTGAGCATCCAGGCTCTGCCTGGAGCTTAAATTTTCTTCTTATTCTTTCAGCACTGTTCACTTGTTCTAATAGAATTGTCTTCCCACAGCTCTTCCTCTGCTTGCATATTAGACCTCTGACAGCTCTATTAGCGCAACATGTAAGATGCCACCCTGGAAGTCAATAATGAGAGAGAAAGTCAGTATTTTGTGTCAGAATGGTGAAGCTTGAGTCATTGATGCTATGCTCATTATTATCAACAAAGTGTACCCAGTAGCAGGCATGCTAATGGGCACTTATGTTATGATTCATGCAAAATGTGGATCAGCACCATTCATAGTCAGGAATGATCCAGAGGATGTTTCAAAAAAAATAAATAAACTTCCCCTGCGATACAAATAACGGTCTTCTTTTGGTCTTGTCAGTGAACTTGCCATATCTAAATTACAAAGGCTGCTCTGGAATTAATGCCTTCTATTTTATTATGTTGTCCCACAGAGAGGCAGAGGCAGATGTTGGTGGTATGGCAGCAGAGGTTGACCCTTCCCACGAATACCCCATTACATTTTGTTGTTGTGCAACAGATGATAGCATAGGGGAGGTCTGACATGGAAGTTCTTCTGAAGCAAAGGCGTATAATGTGTAATTGCATTTTTCCATGAGGAAAAAAATGCACCTATTAACATTCACTGATGCTTTTCTGAATGCTGATGAAGACCAAACAGTGGATGTGAGCACGGTGAGGCAGTAGGTGGTGTGTTTCAGCTGTGGCCACAGTGGGTCATCTCCACTGGTGCAGGTTTTTATGATCATGGCATGCAGGTTCTTGTTCCCTGCTGTCAAAAACACATAATTAGTGGTGGTGACAATATTGAAAACCTGTTTCGTAGCTAAGAACTTGATCTATTATATAGTGTTATCGTGCTCCCTTCAAAGTAGAGAGATTTATTCTATCTCACGTGTTGGACTGTTCCACTTAGTTCTGCCTCTGGTTCAGAGGCAGGTGTGTTCACCTTATAGCTCTTCCAAAAATGTTCATATTGAGCAGATGTGGTTTTTTTTGTACTCTGTTAACAAACATGTTTCTCATTTCTGATTTTATGCAGCTACTTGCTGTGACAGTTCATCTCAAATGCTGCTCGGACTTTTTTAGGGCTGAAACTGTTTTGTTCCTCCTTCTCCTGAAATCAGTATTGTTAGCATAACTCGGCTGGCTGAAGAGAAGGAGATGTTTGGGTAAGCTGATGGAAGTGGAATTGGAGATGCTCAGGAGCAGCGCTGTTTAAGCAGGAAGGGTATGGTTTGAAACAGTAAGGAATACCTCGACAAAGCAATGGAAGAGTTCTACTTCTGGTAGATCCAGCACAAAATAGAGCAGCTGCCATCATTGTGTGGTGCCTGGCTGGAACGGACATTTCCTTGTGTTTTGTTAATTTAGAGATTTGCGTTCAAAAATAAAGCACTCTCAAAATCCAGCAGTATTGAAGTATGAGGGGTGACTGTTAAGACTTTTTGCAGTGATGTGTCAGAGAGGTAATCTCTTCAATACGAAAAATCTCAATCATCTATTTGGTAACATTGAGTAATCTATTTAATAATTAAAAAATGTTGCCTCGTTTCTAAAGCCTGCTCTTTTTCTGTCAGTGAGGGCCTAAGATGTAGTTTGATTTTACACCATCTTGCTGGAGCAATGGAAAGAGTAGCTGAATGTGCCTCCTCTGGTCGAAGCTGAATTGAGTTGTGGATGCACAAGGCAAAGTTGTTTCTAACATTCTGGTAGATTTATCATGAGAAATGAAATACGTTAGAGCATTTAAACAATCGCTCTCAAGAATAGAAAATACTGTCATTACAGTACACTCAAGGAAACTGAATCCTTGGGAAACGGAGTTTTGTGGTATTATTCTTACGCTAAGAGAAGGAGTTTGCTTAATTCAGTCCTCGTTGCTACATCCAAGTTCACTGTCTATGAACAAAGCTTACTGAAAACAGTTCTATTTGGTCCAGCCCTACAGCAGTTGCACTGTAGAGTGAATGTGGGCTTTGCAGCAGTGCCCATTAGTCTACGGCAGCATCCACCTAGAATTCCAACTGCTTTATCTGAGAGCAGAGCACAGATATCTGGAAATACACAGTCTTTACTTATTGGCAGTTTCTTAGATGTACGAAGTAAGTAATTTGAAGTGGAAAAGGGGAAAAAGTAACACTGCGGTATTTGTAGTCATTATGGGACTGTTGGAAAGCATGTTTGTATAAGTGCAGGGCCTTAGTTTACTCTCTCATTTTATGCATTTCTATGTGTAAGCAGTTATCATTCAGTAAGATAGCCGTGTCATAAATGATTATTGAAGTATTTTGAACCATCCCTGACTTCTCTGGTGCTTGTTCTGGCCAAGGATGCAGCACCGTCACTGGTGCAATTTGTAGTTTCCAGTAAAGGATTACGAAGTTTCAAGTAGAAAGGCCTCCTGCTGTTGGGCAGAATGAGCAACTTCCATTTCCCAAAAGACAGTGGTATTTTTTGTGTAGAAAATGTGTATGGTCAGTACATTTTCTTATTGTATTTTCAATAGATGAATATTATTCAACTTAAGGTTAAAAGAAGAAGCAGCAGCAGTAGATCCACACAGCAGCCGGTCGCTATAGGGTAGCTAGCCTAGGCTTAATGATCTAAATGCAGAGAGCAGTGCAACTGCAGAGCTGAAAATGAGGACTTAAACTGGATCATTGGCCTTTGCAGGTAGCCAAATCATCTATCCCCATTCATGGATTTATTGAGCTCAATCCATATACTAATTACTGCTCTTCTCATGTGTGCAAGGGTTGGAAACCTATTAATTTCCAGCTCAATATATTCAGCATGATTTTCAACCTGTTTATCTTTGTGCCAGCTTTGTTCTGTATTTTAATAGCTCTCTTCTTTCTGCTTCTCTCACCTCCCCCATATATTGATATTATTTCATTTCAGCCTTTATCCTGCTAGATTAAATGAGAGTCATTTCAGCCCATTCAAATATACTTCTCCATTTGCTGATGGTTCTAAGAGCCCTTCTTTGCACTTTGTTCTGTTATGTCCTTTATCATGTGTACAGAATTGGAGGCATTATTCCACCCGTGCCTCATTATTGTGGTACTGCTTCTTCACTACCTGTATTAGAAATTCCTCAACAGTACATTTTTAGGATTAATACTGGTTTTCTTGGCATTTTTGTCAGGGCTGCGGCTCTGTGTACAAGGTGCTCTTTCTCTGCTGTTTTTTGTAACTGGTGAGTCTCAGAGTTATGGTAGAAATCCTTTTCATTACTCAAAATCTTTCACTTGTTTCTGTTTGGTTTTGTACAATTCCAATTTCTAGGGGTCTTTAAGTTCTTCCTTTATGGCACACTGATAAAATCAGCCATGCCACCAGCTTTGAGCTCCGGCAAATTTTGTGGAGACACTCCTACATTTTGTGTCGGTGTTTAAATGAAAGTATGTTGGAGGTACTCCTTCATTTTGTGTTTATAATGAAAGTGTATTTTAAAAGAGTTCAAAACTAACACTGGAGAAATCCCAGTAATACAACTCTTTGCTCGATAACTTCCCCCCTTCCTTTTTATTCTTGTCATTTCCGTATTTGGCCAGCATCTCACTCACCTCACCAGTTCTTATATCAAATCCCACTTTCTCCAGATGAACTAATGATTTTCTGTCAGGCACGGAGTGTTATATCAAAATATTTTTTTGAAACTAGTCAGGTGCAGGAGAACTAATCTGTCTGCAGCACAGATAAAGTCCACCACATTTCAGTCCTGAGAAACAATAGTTATTTTGTCAAAGAAGATTAGATGAGTCAGACTTGATCTCTTCTTAGCACACCTGTGCAATATTTATTACAACCTCTGTCCACCTCAGTGTTCTTTTATTTACTTTCTTTCAAAAGGTGTTCCAAAGCTTTGCCTGCTTTTGGAGTAGCTCTGGCAATAACCAATTTCACCCTTCTGCCTGCCAACTTCCTTTTTTTTTTCCCTTCTTTTTATTTTTTTAAGGGGTAAGCCTTCTGTTTGTGTTCCTATACTCGAAACATCCTCACACAACAAATGCATTGAAATCTGCCCCTACATGCAAGGGGGAAGGGCTTCATGGGTTGGGGATTAGCCATTCCTTCCCTCTGTGTTGAGCACAGGCAACCCTGCATATCTTTCTTACTTCACATAAAGCTTCTTCTCTGCTGTTATTTTCATCCTGCCAGAGCCACCCAGTATTTGCACCCATGTCCAGTACCACCAGCACTTGTGAAAGCCCTGGTAGTGGCACATGGTAAAGGAGATATTTAATGTAAAACAGAATCTCCTGAAGCTTGTGTAGAAGTTTAATGCATAACTGGATGCCTTCACATGGGTAGCTTTGAAATCTCAAGCATCTGTAAGACAAAGTTTTGTGAATGTTCAATGGAACTGTGGTTATTTCCACATTTTAAGCACTTTAAAACATTTGAACTGTTGGCAAGATGTGAGAGGCCCACTGCCTGTGTGTCTAGGGTGAGCAGTGTAGGTGGTGAGCCAAGGAAGTGCCAGGCCAGCATGCACGTTATGGGGACAGACTGGAGACTTGTGGTCGCATGGGTGGTTTTATTCCTTAAACTGTGTGCTTCTGAGAGGTGACAGAAACCCCTCATCTGCTCAGACAGAGGCACTGCCTAGTTTGGGTGAGCAGAGGGGCATACAGCTCGAGCAGTGCTCCAGCTTCTGAAAACCTCTGGGATTCTGAATTTTTTAATAGATACATGTGCCTTGCAGAAGTTAGATACACACTATGAGACGTGCCCCAGGGTTACCAGCACAGGTACAGCTTGCAGGCCATTTTTCTAGAAAAACTAGCATGACTCTTTGTAGGAAAGAGAAATCAGAGCTGTGTCTTGCCAGTGCCCAGAAGGAGCTGTTGGCTGTGGTTACCTCCAGCAGGAGAGAGAAGCTGGCACTGGCTGGGTTTTAGTTCCTCACATGCAGTACATCCCAAGTGGAGACAGGGCAGGATCCATTTTCAGGTGATGTATTACTCTGAGCTGCTAATGTCAGTAAACTTCCAAATTTGGTGCCTGTCTGTGCTCAGCAGAAGTTTTCTCAGTAATGAACCAAGTTGGAATTCGATTTGGGGAGAAAAAGTCATGTTCTGAATGGCGTCAATTCAGACTCTCTTTGATTCCTTGCTGGGGAAAATTTCTTGCCTTTGAATTTTAATCTACCTTAACAAAAGCTTCTACTGCTTCTCTCAAGGTGTAACAGGGGAGGAATTCATGTTTTATTTTTCTCGTAAAACCAATCTGAGGCTCTGTTTGCCTTAGTGATTTTGAAACCAGCATTTCTAATCTTTCCTATTTGTGGTGGAGAAATTAAACCATTTATCCCAAAAAGCGTTTGAAGTCTCAATTGTTTCCTGTTGAGTTCTTTGGTTCTTAGTTCTGTAACTTGTCACAAGGTGGATTACTTTACAGTTTGTAAACAGATGCAAATAACCTGTACATACAGCTGTCAAAACTGATCAGATTCATTCAAGAGAGAATTGAAGAATGCTTTCTGAGGGCACAATGATGGCTTTTGCGATGAATTGGTACTGTTTAAGTTGAGTTATGAACCAGTTTATTTCAACAAAAGCAAGGGCATTACACTTGTCTCTTATGCAGTGCCTCTTGAGAGGTGACTGGGATAACGCCTTGGGAAAAACCAACTAAGCAGTAATCCTAAATCTTGTGAACTAATTTTAGATCTGAATGCAGGAGCCAAAAGAAGTCGTCTGAGATGGTTTTTATTTTCCTTGCCTGAAATTTCCTAGTGTCTGCAATGGGAGTAATAGCAGAGAATTTCTAAGCAGCTTAGCTTAGTTCCATTTTTTAAAACAGCCGTAGTCCAAAAGAGAAATTTCAGCTGAAAGGTTTTTGGCTGTATTTTTTTTGGTCCTGAGAAATCGCTGTTTTCATCTTTATAAGTCACTATTCTGTGATCTTCATGCATGCAGACATATTTCTGGTGTGAGTAATAACACGCTTGGGAAAATAAAGACTCTCAAGGAGAAATTAAGCCAATTACTCATGGTCAGGGTGTAATAAAGTGATAGGAAAGATATAACTGTCTTCGGAAGCCTCAAGGCATGATGTAAAAATTACTTTATTCAGTTTCTGTAGTCAACAAGGACAAAACAAATAACAGATTTACCATAAAAAAGAGAAAATGTACATCAAATAACAATGACAACAAGGCCTTAGACTAGATAAGTAGTGGAACAAGCTACAGGGGAATACTGTGCATTTATTAACACCAGGGATGTTCTGGCTTTAGAACACATTTCCTCCTTATTAAACTAATTCTGCGAGTCTTAAAGCATTTTCTGGGCCTCTTTCCCAGTCTTCCCCACATTCACTTCATTTATCCTCAAGGTCTTTTATGCCAAGCATAACAAGAAGAAAACCTGCATCCTTCATTTCTTCAACTAGGTGATTCTCTAAGCTTCTTTATAACCTAAACGGTGTGGTGTTATAATGAATTATGTCTTAATGTTGAATGCTAAATGCCCCAGGATATAGAAGGGGAATAACTTCTAATGCTCGCTCTCTCCAAAACACATTTAAGCAAGAGCAATGATTCCTAGACTAAAATAGATTTTAACATTTTTTACTATAGTATGACTGAATTGCTGATTTTATGTTTCAGCCTATGAAGAAGAGCAATAAATTAAAGCAAGGTGATGTTACAGCCTAATTAAACATTTCTAAAATGTTTAATGATAGTAGTTTTACCTGTCTGAAACTATGCTCTGGTAGCTGCTGTATCAGTCACATTTAAGTTAGTGAGTGAAGTGAAAGCTCCATTGGAATGGCTTATGAATTGAATGTGCCACTTGGAAATGTGTTGTTCAAGTTGTTTATCTTGTTGCTAAACCTATGTTCTAATTACTTGATTTTTTGTGTGCCTCTCAAGAGGTTAAGTTTGACATCTGAAGAATTAATATTGACTAATGCTCTTCTGGAGATTGATGAATGTTCACAGGGCCATTTGAAGATGCTTGGCACTTACACAGTGCATTATGGTGATGATCTCCAATGTATACACAATCAAGCACTAAGATGCAATGTTTTTTGAGCAGCTTGCTTCCTACCATGTGACTGTTGTTCCTTTTTTTTTTTTTCCTGTTTTGTTTTAATTATTCCATTTTGTCTATGTTACAAGACTACGCTTCAGCAGTTTTATTTTTAGAAGTATAGTCCAGATAGCTACAAACATAATTTACAAATTAAGACATGCTGTAGAGGGAGAAGGCAATTTAGGCAGTAGTAGCTAGACAGGAAGATGCAGTTTTCAGAGGGAGTTAATGATCTTCACCTCAATAATGCCAACTGGCTTCCAGTGGTGACTGAGTTCATGTGGAGAGGCAAGGTTTGTGTTTCCCTACACACCTCTAGATTGTCACTGCCTCACCTAGCAGGCGGGCTACAGACCAGGAGATGCACCCTCACCAGTTCTCTCTGGCTTCTTTGAAAATACATGCTGCAGCAGCACTTGACAGTTTCAGCTTCACTTAGCACTCTTATGGTTTCATCAGCCTGGAGTAAATTGCACAGCATTTTCTTGGTCAAATGGGTATCCGGTGGTTGTTTCCCTCTTTTCCACATTTCACTTTCACAAACAGGGAGTAGAAATTATTTGACAGTATGCCCAATATGTGTATTAACATGTAGAATCATAGAATAATTTGGTGTGGAATAGACCTTCAAGATCATCAAGTCCAACCATTGGTATATTTTAAGGGAAGTACAGAATCTTTGGGGATGTAGAAGGCGAGGGAGGAGAGATAATATTGCTAAGGTGAAGTTGTCCTAAATAGGGCTGGAATAGCAATTGTGCTGCATATATTTTTTAAAAAGTCAAGGAGAACTTGTAGGTGTGCATCTATGGTACTTGTGCAAACAGTTTAATTTCAGCACAGTTCAGAAGTAGGTCTAACATGAAAGATGAGTTACCATTGCTCAAGGTTGTGTGATACAGTGCAATTCCCTCACCTTAATCATAGCAATCGTTTTTTTTTTTATAGTGATGTTGTCTTTCCCCATGTCTCATTCTTTCACCTTGTTTGAAACACCATTTGAGTATAGCCAGGTTTGATTCAAAGCAAACTGCGTAATTCCGAGTGCTTTGATTGCCTTTTCTGAGGTGGCAGAGGAGTAGCGTAAGTTTAGCTGGTTTACTTGTTTCCTAGATAAGCAATCATTTTTCCTCCCATAGCTTTGCACTTTGGTAGCTGGCCTGACTGAATAGGCAGGGTGTCAGGCTGCTTAACTTATAGCCCACCATGTGGGTGTTGGAGGTAGCCTAACAGCTTGTCATGAAAGTGCACCAAAGGAGGCACAGCGCACGTACCGACACCTCTGACTGTGATGCAGAGAGCTTGTGGCTAGTCTGTGCCAGCTCTGCATGGGCAGTTCAGCTGTAGCCTCTTATTTATAATAGAAGAATGACTGAGTACCAGGAAAAAGTATTCTCTTCCTTCCTGGCTTGCCTGCTTATTTGTTGCCTTTTCCATCTGCTCATTTTTCTTCCTTGCAGTTCTCCTGCTGTTGCTCACTTGTAAGATCAAATACCAGAGGGGGAAAAACAGTGTTTTTCAAAACAGTTGTCTTAACAGTGACCACATATCTTTTTTACATTGCCATTTTAAACTTTTTTATTTTAACGAAAAGGTCCATGTGAGGGAAGGAGGAATGGAGGCAATTTAGGTAGCTGTCTAGGGACGTAACAACGACAACAAAGATTGTAGACTTACAAGGTTGGTGTTTGCAATGTTTTCCTGAGGATTTTCACAGGCTCCTTTAAA
This sequence comes from Lagopus leucura, assembly GCF_019238085.1. Taxonomy (NCBI): domain Eukaryota; kingdom Metazoa; phylum Chordata; class Aves; order Galliformes; family Phasianidae; genus Lagopus; species Lagopus leucura. The sequence goes on along the minus strand of NW_024962334.1, from coordinate 5,530,023 downwards.
TTTTGCTTGCAGATGGAGCCCAAGCCAGCCTATTTAGAGCAGAATTAATTTTCAGTGACAGCTTCTCTCTTGTGAATCAAAACAGCATGGCTTGTATTTCAAATGGCAACCAGAGTTATCTTCTTGATGAAGTATCTCAGAGAAGGACTTTGGAGAGGCATGAGCTGTGCAACCTGTAGTGCAGTCTATGTAGCTTCTCATATAAAGAAAATGGGTAATTAGTGGTAAGAGTAATCATTGTGGCAAGAATCGCTTCAGGAGGAGAAGCAGTAAGTCAGAGTAAGAAGTGAAACATCAGCAGTCCTGCCCTGAGAGATACTCCCTCAGTGTGCTGCCTGTGGGAACAGCAAGGAGATGCACAAGTGAAGGCAGGACAGGTGCCTGCTTCAGCACATGGGCATTTCTGTCTCCAGCCCTCAGTGATCTGGGTCTGTGGAGATGCAATAGTTAGCAGAAAGAGTACAGCATTTAGGAATAAACTTTGCCAGTGAGTACTGTAGGACTGAAAAGACCGGTTACACGTTGTGACTGCCTGCATGCTGCTCTTTATGAATGCTGAGAACGTCTGCCTCCCCCACTGTTACTGTCATTCTTCTTGATTTGTCTGGAGATATGGATAGGCTAGTTTCTTTGAGAGCTTAGGAGAAAGAGGCTCTTACAAGGAAAGGACTAGGGTATCAACATTTAGCAGATGTGATAAGGTGTTCCCCTCGTTATGCTGGAGCTTAGTTGGCCTTCTGTAAATGCCTCCATCTATGTAAATCAGCCCACAAGTAGACAAACAGTCCACAGACTTAGAAAATGTCAGAAATGCTTTTTAAAATGTTTTTTAAGCCTTCATGTAACCATCATTGGCTTGTGTACAGGACCCTGACAGAGCAATGGTGTCAACCTTTGTAAGAAGTTTTGCCAACCATGCCTACTTTTTATACACACCTCTGTCGTTTCTGATTTATATGTGCAATACCCTTCTGCTCTGTATTCTTACCAGAAGTGACCGTAAATATTGCTTAGTCCCTAAGGAGGTTTATCATGTTGATTTGTTAACATTCTTTAATATTGTTATTGAGAGATGCTGTAGATACACAGTCGCATAATTGCAGATCTGTTCTTGCATATCTCTGTCTCTTTTTCACAACAGACATTCTTTTTTTGGTGTGACAAATATAAGCCCTTGTTTTCCATACCATTTCAACTCACAGTTTTCTCCTAGAAGTGCCTGATTAATGCAGATGAAGTGCTCCCTCACCTCTGACAACAATGCACTTGTTTATCAATCAGATTTCAAAAGCACGTTTTCTTACTGTTACTGATTGCTGCTTTTTTATACTGGGAATAACAGAGGAGAGAAGAGGGAATTCGAGTGCTTTCCTGGTTGGCCAGGAGAGTGGTGTGACACATCATAGAGGCAATTCAAATCTATTCATATCCAGCACCTGTTTTATCACAAATAAAAATAGACTTCTATGGAAAGAGATGGAGAGCCCTTATCAGAACAGCACTGATTCTTTGCAATCTTTTTCAGTTCCTTGTTGTGTATAAGAATCATTTTAGTAACTTTCCTCTCCTTGCACTTTGGCTTTCTGTTTACATTTCTGCTTGGTCTTCAGGTCCATTGTAAGCAGAAGTCTCTGTGTTTACAGGTAGTTGCCAAAAAGAAATATTTCTATGAAATCAGCCCGGTATGTGGACACTTCTGCTGCATTGGTTTCATTCAGTTGTTTGCCCTCAGCTCTGGTTGTAACAGATTGAGTCTGCCTGTACCTCATTTCTTGAACTTCTTCCCTATGGATGGAGCAGAGATGCCAGCTGTGAGCAGCCATATCTGCTGGTAGCTGTAAGTGCAGGCTTTACTGACTTGTACTGCAGAAGTGGAAATTCTTCTGTTTTTATTTGGGAAAGTGAGAGAGGGGAATTTTTAAATGATGGATCCTTTATTTAATGATATCCTGGGGAGGGAAGGCAATTTTATGATACAGCAGTAATCATCTTCAAAGAAAAACCAGTTAAGTCGATGAAGAGGTTTGGGGCTTCATGTACTGTAGGCATCTAAGTCGTCTCCTCAGGCTTGAGGCTTTGTGGAATCTTTCCTTCTCATTGCCTAGTGGAATTTATTGTCAGCCTAGAAAAAGGAAGGCAAACAGACTTTAAGAAGCCTTTTATATGTACTTTTCTTCCATTTTCTCTCAATTGCTCTCCTAATGAGAAATCTTCTTGGTTCGGAGAAATGCTGTTGCCTTTCGTCTTTATGAGGAGTTGTGGTTTTACTGCACTTTAGGAATTTTGTATCCTTTCTCTTCCAGATAAACCACTGGATGTATCTGGTCTCTCTTACCCGTGTATTTCTAGATAATTCTACTTAGCTTGTTAAGAAGGGACACTTCTGCTCTGCATTACATGATCAACTCATCACTTTTTCAAATAATGGTGTGTATGCTACTGTAGTGCTGTGAACACCAAATGAATTTTGGGCTCCTTGACTGTGTTTGCACTGGTTCTCCTCCTCTCCAGGACTGAGGGTATCGCAGTGACCAGCTCTGTAGTATCCTCTTTGTGAGAAATGGAAATGGGAAGCAAACTGAACTCTTAATTTTCATTTGAAAAATGGATTTTGATTGGTTCTGATACCCTTGTCAGGAATTCTGGGATGACATTTTCACATACATACACCTACTTCTGGAGGAAACTGTGGCACATCCTGCACAGTTCATTAGTCCAGTGTCTTATCCTTTTTCTTTTTTTTTTTTCCAATGCAGGCAAAACAGAACTCTTAAATAATACATAGATTCGGAGTTTAACAAATGCAGCTTAGCTCTCTGTATTATTTTACTGTGTCTCAAAGCTTAGGAACTTGCATCTCACACTTTCAGTTCAAATAGAAAAGATCAGTGGCTTCAGTTCAAATCACAGCCAATCCTAAACTGTGCTGTTCCCTAAGAAAGTCATGACTGGTAGCATCATTACTACTCCATAAACTGCCAGCGTAATGTGAAATTGGTTGTACAAGATAAAAATGAGGGCCAAAACCATCACCAAGATTTTTGACACGATAGATTTCAAAGCTGAATGTTGTTGATTCTTGCTAAGGATAATCACTGAATGTGGACATCTTTCTTTTTTTCTTTTTTTTCTTTTTTTCTTTTTTTTTTAATAGTGGGAAGGGGCAGAACCTGACAAGCAACTGCTCCCTGCTCAAAAAAAAAGTGACATCTTTTTGACATCTTTTTCAATGGTTCGTGCACACATTCAGACAAACATACATGTAAGTGAGCATAACAGGCTTTAGGTATGGTGTTCTAGAAATAATTTTATAAATAATTGATTGTTCCAGTAAGGGATTTACCTGAGAGTAATTTTTTCTATTCATGACACATTCTCTTACATGAACTCCAAAGCAAATATAAAATTTGAGCTAAAATATACATACCAAGCAAGCTGCAGTATGCATTTGCTTGTCAGTAAGACTCAGCTCATGCTTTGGCAATTTGTCCCATCTCAGATGTGATGTTCAGACTTACTAATATATTGAAAAGATACCCATAGGGAGGGATCAACGCTGCCCACAGCACAGCTCATGCTTAATAGCAGTATGAATCAGGAAGTGCCACTTGGAAGAATTCAAAAGGGAAGCTGTCTCTTGAAATTAACAGTATTTTGTTGTTATTATTCTTTCTTTTACTAGGGCTGAGAATCTAGAGCTGGATTCTTACAGAAAACCATAGATTGCAGATGCTCCATGGTTTTAACAGCATGGCTTCTGCAAGGCAGTAGCTGTGTGCCCAGGTGCAGTGTCAGCAGTCTCCCAGGGGCTGCTCTACGGGTCCAACTGGAACAAGATACAAAGTGCATTTTGCTGGCATAAACAGGAGATGTGCAACCCCTGTTTGGTTCCTGTGTGTTTGGTAGATATTTGAGAAATTTGGAAAGCAGGCAAACGTAATCAGTGGTGTTCTGCAAGCCTTTTAAATAACACCCCTCTCTACAGAATCAAGTGCTTCATCTGCAAATGAGATGCTTGATCTTGAGACGGTGTCTGGATGCAGGACTTGAGTGCATGTGAAGTTTGAGGACAACACTAAATTGGAGGATCTGTTGACTCCGTCAAGTGCAGAGAAGCCTTGCAGAGAGGTCTTGACAGATGTGAGGGCTGGACAGTCACCAAGTGCATGAAACTGTACAAGAGCAAGTGCCAAATTCTGCATGTGCATCAAATGGGCACCACAATTGAAGCAGGGCATAACATCGTTAGAGAGCATCCAAAGAAGGGTGTGAAGGTAGGGAAGGGTCTGAAGGGCAAGGTGTATGAGGAACTGCTGAGGGCCCTTGGTTTACTCAGCCCAGAGCAGAGGAGCTGAGGGGAGGCCCGATGGCGGCTGCAGCTCCTCACAGGGAGCGGAGGGCAGCGCTGAGCTCTGCTCTGTGTGACAGCGACAGGCTGAGGGAACGGCATGGAGCTGTGCCAGGGGAGGGCCGGGTTGGGGGTTAGGGACAGGGTCTGCAGCAGAGGTGGTCAGGCGCTGGAACAGGCTGCCCAGGGTTATGGCCCCAAGCTGCCTGAGTTCGAGAGACATTTGGACAACACTTTCCAACGTAGGGTTTGATTTTGGGTGGTCCTTTGTGGAGACAGGAGTTGGACTTGATGATTCTCGTGGGTTCCTTCCAACTGGAGATATTTTGCAATACTGTGATTCTGTGATTATTGCACTGCTGTGGTTATGGGCCTGACTTGCCTTAAACCACACTGCTTCCCTATCAAGTTACAGAAGGGTGGCCAGAGATATTTCAAATCTTTGCCAGCAGACTACAGGGGTCACTGGTGTAAAGAACTTGGCAATTGCAGTACTTCTGCAGTACTAGTGCACTTTTTCTTATGTGCTGTATGTATTACTGAGAGAATTTTTGATTGTGTATATATAAAAATGGTCATGGCAGTACTTATTTTTACTTCATCTCATCTTCAGGGAGAAGCAGAAATTGCAGTGCTCTTTCTCTTGGGAGGGCTAGTGAGAATTAGTTACTCTTTGATTGTCTTCTGTTATTGCAAATAATAATCCCAGAGGAGGCTAGCAGAGATTATATTTCCAAAGTCCATATTGCACTGTTCATATATATATATCTTGCTGCATTTCAGAAACTGCAGTGGATCTTTCTGCAACCCCCTTCCTTCCCTATCAAATATTAGCAACTCCATTTTGTGAAATCAAGGACAAAAAGCAGCGGGGATAAATGAGTCACTCAGAATTAAACAGCAGCTTGGTAATAGATCCGTGTGGGGAGCTGATCACACAGATTCCAGGTATTTTTCAGTCAGGGAAGTATCTCCAAGCCACTTTCTCATTGAAGCTTTGCAAACTGCTTTCCCAAGATTCTGCAGATCTTCTTCCTTCATCTCAAAGGCATTTTGGCATGTTTCTCTTGATGAGTTTCGCAGTATGAAGGATCTGCTAATACCACCACCAGTGCAGAGCCTACTTCTTACCTGAGGGTCTGTCTGTCCTTTTACATGTGGCAAGATTAATGCTAGGGGACCATATTGCTAGTATAAATATATGTTTTTATATTATAAGCATATGTGGCTAACTAAATAATTTGATTGAAGCTCACTGCCTGGTCTTCAAATATTTGAGAATACAGAGCAATGTTATCACTTTTGTATTATCTCTTTAAAAGATGACAAAAGTCCTTCTTTCTGAAAAAAGACTACTTACATTACCCCAAACTTGTTCCCCATGGCACCATGGATGCATCTTGAAAATAATGGGCAGCACTGTGAGCCTCTCTGTTGTTGTAGTTTTGTGGGGAAAGAAAGACCATCTCTGTGTTACTTCCAAGTATTGTGCAAAATAAATTAAAGGAGAAAAAAATTGTACTCAGAGTTTTCCCTCTTCCAAGTGAAAATTGTGTGTACCATTGTTCTTAAGGTGAAGGAAAAGATGTAAACAGCGCCATAGCCTGCAATCTGTTTGAGTGTTTAAGCAGAAATGTGAGGGCAGTAGGGGCAACATCAGCACCGGTTGCCTTGGATTCTTACTGGTTTGGGCTGTGAGAGGTGACACCTCAGCCTGATGTCTGTCTGGTGCTCTCAGCCTTTCCCGAAGTCTGTCCTGCAGACAGAAATCTGTATTGTCCATATTCTGTTCACCACAGCAACACTGACATTTAAATCTCTGTTGTACTTCAGATCAAACAGTTATTGAAACATTGTAGTGTACCTGTGCCCTTCCAAGACAGGCGTATGGTCTTGACAGAGTAGAAGAAGTTTGTCTCCGATGGTGTTGTTTCTCATGGGAGAGAGCATCCAGATACAAAGTGAAAAATGAAGAAAAAAACTTTTCTCTCTCAATTTGTTTTCCTTTTTTCTATTTCCTCTACTAATCAACAGAATACAACATATCGTATCCATTTACTGTTTGAACAGTCAGGGATGCTTGAATGTCTTTCTCGTAATTTAGGAATTGTTTCAGGGAAAGACTAAAAAATACACATTGAAGTAACCACATAAACTTCCAGATAGAAATCAGCTCTTTTTTTTTTCTTTTTTTTTTTCTTTTTTTTTTTTCTTTTTTTCTCTTTTTTTTTCTTTTTCCTACCAATGCAATTTATGTTGAGAAATGAACTAAGCTTCTTCCTCAAAGTCACAGCTATAGATCAGCTAGGAGCTTGAAGGACTACTTAAATCCTGATAGGTGACACACTGATGTACAGCTTCAAGAACTGTGCCAAGAAAGGAAAAATCAACAAGATCTTCACCTGATTTATGTAGGCTGGAGCTTTCTTCTGTGACTTGCCTTGCCTTTAAAAGGTGATCTCATGGAGGCATAATTAAAACTTGATGATGTTATTAAATAATCATGATGATTTGTGTCCCTGTGTTGCAGCCATATGTATGTTTTTGCGTTGCTTACAAATGTGGCTAGTTCTTGCTTGTGAAAATGAAGGTTACAGTGTACTTACTGGGCTTAAGGCCAGAAATTTTTCATGCAGCTCTTTTGTGAAAGGTCTCCAAATAATTCTAATGCTGGATCTCTGTTTTTGTTTACAATTAGTCAAACTGCAAGCTAGTGGGGAAAAAAAAACCAAATCCAAGAAGTTTTGACAACTAAATTTGCCCTCTCAGTGGAGAGAGGCAGTACCCTGACAGCAGAGATACTGACTTAGGAATGGAGGCAGTGGAAGTTGTGACGAAGTATTTACTCTGATCTGAAAACCACTGGTAACTCAGTTTTGCCTTTTTCTTCGTCCTCCTCTTGCTTGAGTAATGGAGAAAGAAAGTGTTGGGTCAGGGTTTCTCTCACTAGATGTTTAGAAACTGAGCAGAAGGTAGAGCTGACCTGCAGCCTATAGATACGCTCTAAAGATTGCTAAGATTAATAAAGATTGCTGATGTGCTTCATTTACAGTGTTCCCACTGAATTAAATTACTTGGGCTAGAATTTTTGAGATATACAAAAAGCTGCCTTTGAAATCAATTCTGGGTATTTTTCTCTGCTATCTGGATGCTGGTGGGAATTTTGAAGAAAGTATGCATCGTCTGTCTTTTAATTTTTCTTAGGATTTGTTCTGTGCCTTAAGATTCCTTCTGCTTTCTGACAGTCCTAACGTTCTCCACTTATATAAATAACAGTGATTTTTTACTCTCATTTTTGGACTGAAAAGGCATAAACCACAATGTGTTTACTTATAGAAAAGATGGGGGGACAGCACCTCTGATTCTGCGTGCATGGTAGTCAGCATAGTAGATACAGTTTGGGTTTGATTATGATAAGAAGCATGAGTTAGAACTGATAATCAAGATCATGAGAATCCCCAGCCTTTCTATTAACTTTGATTTATTGATCATTATGAGTAGGAGCAGAGAGAAGCTTTGGCTCAGAGGAGGACCAGAAAGGCCAGTGTGCACTGGGGTTATTGCCTTGTTTCACACTGTGATTTACAGTGACAGTACAGGCTGCATTCTTCTGCTTGGTGTTATTTTATTTCTTCTCATCACGATAGTATTTCATGACTTAAAGACAAGTGCCCTCTGAGAATCTGTTCCGTTGTTTCTCTGACATTATTACAGGCTGAAGGTCTGATTATTGGAAGCGCTGAGCCCTTGCAGCTCCTGCTGAATGAATGGAAACTGAAGGTGCTCTGAAAATTAGCCTGAGGTGTTTTGTCCTTTTAAAGCAATTGAGCCCTGCCTCATAAATACAGGTCTCTGCTTTGACTAATTCCCCCCTGTCAGCACATCCTTTTAAGTAAATGCCGTTTATTTGATTAGAATGAAACCTATGCTCCAAAATTAACTCTCATCTTCGCTACATAGCTGAGGAATTTATTAGATTTTAGTAAGTCTCATGTTAAAATTAAGCCTCAAATGTACAATTAAGCTTTAGAGTTTTGCTTTGTAATTGGAATACTGCATCTTGAGAAAGATCAAAAACCACATTTCTTGGAGGCTTCAGGTGACTGTAAGCACATCTGGTGTTTCTTTGGTGTTTGTAGCAGCTACTAACATGGCAGAAGTTGCAAAGCATACTGGAAGGGTATTTTTGTGGCTAGAGGTACTAAGACCAAGAGCTTGAATCTCATACAAGGAGTCAGCCTACCTCTACCATTCACATTCTCTTTGTTCTAATTTCTCTGGTCTCACTGAGAGAAAGAAAATATCATGCAATGATGCAGCTTCAAGGAAAAGAGCATTTTATCCCAATGATGAATACTACTACCATTCTTCAAGAGGATGAAACACACCTAAGCTATGGCTGTTTGATCCTGAAGGAAGGGAAGATGCTGCTGTATGGGCACGTGAGTGACTACTGAAAAAGAGCAGAATAGTGGATGGAGAACTGAGAGATGAAACAGAGATTTGAGAACAGGGTACATGATAAAGAACTGAATCAACATGACTGCTCTTTCTAAAGAAGATAAATGTGCAACCTACTTGGAGATGGCAGGGTTTAAAGATCCTCTTCTGCCCTTGGCTAAAGCCCCTTTCGTTCCTGGGTTCTCAAAGAGGCCCAGAGTTCAGTGTTGCTTCAGCTCTACCCTTAGTATTTGAAAATACATTCTTCACTCAAGGAGATTCAAAGCAGTCTTATCAAACTAAACTCTGCCTTTCTAGAATCATCATGATAGTATTCTTTTATTTTGCCTTCCTTTAAGCCTGTATTTGATTTTTATAAATAACGTTTCGTGTGTGTGGTGTTTTGTTTTCTTTTGTTTTTCCTTGCCCCACCCCAAATAAGGGACAGGTGACATAAGATCCATTTGTTTCCAGTTATTTTCAAAGAACAAATTTAACCAGTTATATTTTCATCCATATGTCTATCTAGATTTCTCTGTTTACCTCTGTGGTATGTCCATATACAATATGGTAGCTAATCAGCTGTGTCAGCAGAACTTCATATTTCAGTACATTGATCTAATATTGGACCACAACAACCCCAGGCAACGCTACAGGCTTGGAACAGAGTGGCCTGAAGATTGTGTGAAAGAAATGGCCCCGAGGCTGTTGGTTGACACAGCTAAATGTGAGCCAGCAGTGTGCCCAGGTTGCCAAGAAGGCCAATAGCATCCTGGCTTGTATCAGAAATAGTGTAGCCAGCAGGAACAGGGAAGTGATCATCTCCCTGTACTCGGCTCTGGTGAGGAACCTTGAGTACTGTGTTGAGTTTTAGGCCCCTCAATACACAAAGACTTTGAGGCCCTGGAGTGTGTTCAGAGAAGGGCAGTGAAGCTGTGAGAAGTCTGGAGCACAAGTCTTATGAGGAGCAGCTGAGGGAGCTGGGATTGTTAGTCAGGAGAAGGGGAAGCTCAGGGGAGACCTCATTGCTCTCTGCAACCACCTGAAAGGAGGTGCTGGCACAGTGGTAGTTGGCTTTTTCTCCCTAGTAACTAGTGATAGGATGGGAGGGAATGGCCTCAAGTTCAAGTTGGCTGTTGGGAAGCATTTCTTCTCTGGAAAGAGAGGCACTGGAATGGGCTGTCTAGGGAGGTTGTCACCATCCCTGAAGGTGTTCAAGAGGCATTTAGATGTTGCAGTAAGGGATATGGTTTAGTGGGAAATATTGATGGTAGGTGGACGATTGGAACAGATGATGTTGGAGGTCTTTTCCAACACTGGTGATGTTTAGTGTTTGTTCTCAGCTGTCAATTCAACTGTTAGCAGTTGAAAGATTGTTTCATTGAGGATACTTACGTTTCTACCTGTATCTTTCTCTGTCCTGAAAACAAAAACATAGCATTGGTTAGGCACCCACTGCGAGAATACTCAGGCAAGGTGGTCATTGCTTCCTCTTGCTCTTGCTGGTGGTCTCATGCAGAGAAGCACTGTGTTTCATTAACTTTAAGGCTAGATTTTCAGGATTACGTTTTGACAACCTTTGCTACTAGAACTAGGATTGCTGTGAAGTATGGTTTGTGACTGGTTGTACTATGTGCACGTTTGGGGAGATGATGTTGTTGTTTGGGTTTTTTTTCCTCATTCCTTTAAATGTTTTATTCCACTACTCCTTGTTTTTCTGTTTTTAGCCAGTGAGACGTGCAATGATTTCCATCCCATGTTCTTCACACATGACAGATCATTTGAGGAGTTCTTCTGCATCTGCATTCAGCTCTTGAACAAGACATGGAAAGAAATGAGGGCAACTTCGGAGGACTTCAATAAGGCAAGAAAAGGGGTGGGGAGGGAATCACTGGGCAGAATGGTGAAATAAGGCCGTGCTTCCCTAGAGGTACAGAGATTAACTGATCCCACTTCTGCTGAATGCTGTAGGGTGTCTTCTGTTCAGATTCTCTGCACATTGGAGGGGCAGCATTTAGAAAGCAGCAGCTGGAATGGAAGGAATAAGAGAAGTTCATAGACCTTTTTCAATCATCTTTAACTGCAGACTGAAAATAAAAACCTGGCTTGAGGCGAAATTCTGCCTTTTTATGTTAGCAAGATTATGCTGAAGTGCTGCAGCCTCTGATGTTGTAAATAATGCAAAGAGATTGCTGCAGTGATAATTCTGTGCATCCCTTTCATTTCGTACAAACACTAAAGTGGTAAAATATTCAAGAGGGTCACAATTCCTGACAAAGTGCTGTACAGTCTGGCCAGCTGAAACAAAACAGAACAAGTAAGTATTGTTATTGCACCCTTTTCACTGTAAGAGAAATCTGAAAGTTTCAACCAATCTTCTGACCGACAACAAAGCTGTTGAGAACAAGGCTGTTTGTCTTTATGGGCCCTAGGTAGCTTTGGAATTTTGCAAGTAGGACAAAATTGTGTTTATGTGACCTGCTGGCATCTTCATCATTTTGGGGATCCTTCAACTGACTCTTGAGCCTCTGCCTGAGATCAGATGTTGATTATAGACATATTGCTTGAGTATGAAAAGTAAGACATTGCGTCATCATCTCCCTAAGAAGCGCTCTGTTATCACCAGATGTGAATGTTATGTGTACACTAGTAAGGATGATCATTTCTGACTTCTTAATGAAATGGTCTAAGACATTTTCCACTGCAGAGGGAAAGTGAATACTTAGGACACAGTATGAAATAACCTTTGTTGATGTCTTCATGGTAAGATACTTCTAGTTAGCAGCAATACCTGAACACTGGCAAAAAAAACAAAGGGAAGTCCAAAATGCAGACAGGATAACCTAAAGGCTTGCTCTTGTGTGGAATTTCTGACACGTTTCTCTTTCCAAGTGGTACAGAACTGCAGAGAGAGTAATAGCAAGATAATCTACTGAAGAATGTAGAAAATGAAAAGTAAGGAGTTAAAAGTAATAACTTTTTTTTAATAGACCATTTCGTAATATGTGGTTGTTTTAAACAAGTGTATTAATAACTGCCTATTGCTTATAGGCCTTCTTTCTCAGGAGAAGGATTTGTGTATATAACTTTCTACAACTTCAGTTGGAATACTGTTAGTAATCCTGGGGAATTCAAGTAAAAGTAGGCCTATTTCTGGCAACAGCCAAGATCATCCTAGGAGAAAATACAGAAATGTGCTTGTTAGAGTTAGACTTTGGAACTTTGGAAGGTCAGCTAGTTTCTTCTCAGCTCTGATAAGTGAGTTAGTTGTGTTTTTATGTTACTGAAAATCTAGTGACTTTACCCAGCAATTCTTCCAGAATGTGCAGGCTGGCAGTGGATTCTGCTGCCTGTGTCATGGAAGACATAGGCAGCCTTTAACTTCACAGAATAAATGTGTACTCTTGCAGCCCACAAGGCCAACAGTATCCTGCACTGTATCAAAAGAGAGGTGGCCAGCATGGTGAGGAAGGTGATTGTTCCTCTGTACTCTATCCTCATGAGGCCCCATCTGGAGTACTGCATCCAGCTGTGGGGCCTCCAGCTCAGGAAAGATGTGGAGCTTTTATAGACGGTCAACAGGAGGGCCATGATCAGAGGGCTGAAACACCTCTCCTGTGAAGACAGGTTGAAGGAGCTTGGCTTGTTTATCTTGGAGAAGACTGGAGAGACCTCATTATGGCCTTCCAGTATTTAAATTGAGATTATAAAAAGGAGTGAAATCAACTTTTTACATGGGTAGATTGTGAAAGGAAAAAGGGGAAATGGTTATAAACTAAAGAAGGAGGAATTTAGATTAGATGTCTGGGAAGTTTTTCATTGAGAGAGTGGTGAGGTGCTGGCACAGGCTGCCCAAAGGATTTGTGGATGCCCTATCCCTGGAGGCCAACTAGGTGATGCCCTGAGCAACCTGATCTAGTGCTTAATCTCGTGAGTGGCAACCCTGGTCACAGCAGGGGGGTTGGAACTAGGTTATCCTTGAGGTCCCTTCCAACCCAAGTCATTCTGTGATTCTTTGAAACATGAAAGTTGTGCTGGTGCTTGAGAGATCCATCCAGAATCTCTGCCTGCTGAAATCATTCTTGGTTTTTTAACCTTTTTCATTAAGGGGAGTGCTATAAACTCCTGTGGTTTTCATTTCTAGCAGTTCAGTTATGGTCTGCTTATCTAAATCTTTTCAGTTAGTCACAAGATTTTTCTGCTCTTAGCCACTTCAGATGATGTGTAGTAGTGGTGTGCATTACTCAGCTGATAACTGTCTTAAAGGGATCTGTGAGTAAGGTAAACTATGTTGTCACATGGGCTTGTGAAGCACTTCTGGATTTGTGGAGGATGAGATGTTATGTAGTGGTACACAAAGTTTACTCATCCGGTTGGTACCTGACAGCTGCCAGTGCTGATGACTTTACTAAGCCAAACCAATCAACATTGTTTTTAATCATTACTTGGCAAGCAGCTTTGGTGATCTTGACGTGTTAATATTCTTTCTTCATCCTTTCTGTGTGCTGAGTACCTGTTCTTTATGCAGTGTGTTCTGCAAACTTGACAGGCAAAGGCTGTATAGACCCAGGGAGCATTCGGCCTACCCTTTCAGGAGTAAATGGGAGTAAAGCAGAGACCTTACAGCATGCAGTAACTTAGCTGATGGTGAAGAATTCTCTTTTCTCCTATCTTTGTATTACTATTATTCAGATTCAGTAACTTGATTGTCTTGATAATGTGTGAAACATTACTTGGCTAAAATCTGCTATCTACCTGAGTGATGGGATCATTTCTTTTCTTCCTTCTTCCCTTCCTACTCCAAAATACACAAGACAAAATTGGAAGCTCTTCATATATTGTGTGGTAACTCCTTAATGAGACCTGGAGATGCCAATAAAAAGCTCATCTGCTTGCTTTAATCTTTAATCATAATTGAAGTGAAGGAGCTTTAAGAGTTGAATTTTAAACTTTTGATTAGTCACAATAGATTGCATAGGATAGGTGGTAGGAGGTCTGTGTGCAAATAGCAAGATTTATTTCCTCATGTCCTGCATTTCAGAGTTACAGGTGCTTCAAAGAAGTGAAGCGATCTCATACTTCCCCATAGGTCAGAATCATAGAATTGTTTGAGTTAGAAGGGACCATTAAGGGTCAGCTATTCCAACTGTCCTGAAATGAACAGAGGCATCTACATCTCAGTCCGATTGCTCTGAACCCAGTCCATTCTGACCTTGAATGTCTCCAGGGATGGGGTATCCACCACATTGGTGGCTTATGTTCACCTTTTCATCCGCCAGAACACCGACATCCTTTTTAGCAGAAAGGGGCTCTATCCTTTTATCCCCCAGCTGGCATCGATAGTGGAGTTTGTCACAACCCAGGTGCAGGACCTTTCACTTGGGTTTGTCACGAGATTCACCTAGACCCACTTGAGCCTGTCTAGATCTCTCTGGATGGCATCCTGTCCATCCCAGCTACACAAAACTGCTTGATGCCATCTGCAAACTTGCTGAGGGCGCACTCAATCCCATTGTTGATGTCACTAATGAAGATATTAAACAACATTAGTCCCAGTACTGACACCTGAGGGACACCGCTCATCACTGATCTCCGTCTGGACATTGAGCCATTGACCACCATTCTCTGGCTGGGATCTTACAACCAGTTTCTCCTCCATTCGACATCCACCCATCAAATCCATATCTTTCCAATTTGAGTGAAGGATGTTATGAGGCAGTATGTCAAAGTCCAGATAGATGGTATCAGTGTCTCTTCCCTTGTCCATTCAGGAAGTTACGCCATCATAGAAGACCACTAGATTGTTCAGGCAAAACCTGCCCTTGGTGAAGCCATGCTGGCTTCCATGTGCCTTAGCATAGATTCCAGGAGTGTCTGTTCCATGATGTTCCTTGACACAGAGGTCAAAGGATGGATAGTTCCTTGGGTCATCCGTTTTGCCTTCGTAATAACGGGTGTGATGTTGCCTTTTTTCCAGTCACCAGGGACTTCACCTGACTGCCTTTTCAAATATCATTTTGAGTGGCTTGGCGACTACATCAGTCAAGTCCCTCAGGACTCTTGAATGCATCTCACTGTGACCTATAGACGTACAGATGTTCAGGTTTCTCAGGTGGTCATAAACCTGATCTTTGCTTGCAGGTTTCAAAGCTTATACAAAGATGAAGACTTTCTTTTGGCAATAATATTGCATACTATACCTCCATGGTTCCACAGTCCATCTTGTAGAGATTCCTTATAGGTTTGTTGATTTAAAAAAAAAAAAAAACTTAATAAATAAAATGGCACTTTATCCACAGTTGGAAGAATGTGATGGTGTTTTAGTGAGACGTTTATGATCTCATGCTTTGTCTCTCTGATTCTCATTCATTAAAACAGGCACTTTTTGTCAGACTTAACCCCCTTGCATTAGCAAAGCTCTTTGAATCTCTGTGGTGATAGTATGATACTGTCAGACCTAAAACCTTTTTAAAGTCTCCCAGTATATTAGTGCATGTCTGAATAGACTAATTCACTCAGGCAGCTGAACATATATTTTGCTTTTGTAATATTTTAATACATGTGTTATTCATGTCTGATGAGTTTTCTAAAGAAATTAAGATACAGTGGGATAGACAGACATGCAAGTGGCAACAGTTCCGTTTGAAACCTTTTTGTTTTTCTTTGAATCTACAGATGATCAAAGGACACTTAACAAGCTCTGTCCTCCACAGTCATTTGTGATCAGGCAGCATAGTTTATGATTTTGAAAATATAAAGCTTGGAGACAAGATTACATAATTCTACATGTTTTATTGCAGCAGGGGAAAACGTTGTGCATAGCTTTTGGAGACAATGCTGAGTGTAAGAAAGCTGAACTGATTTATCTTATACTCCAGCATCTAGAATCACCAGCCTGCCAATTTAAACAGGTGTCCGTCAGTCAATTTTTCCTCCAGTAGGGGCCAGCTGTATTCTACTTGGCCTGTTCAGGGTATCCAGGCTTTGCTGTCTCACAGGCTATGATGTACTTAAGTTGGTCAGTTGTATTTTTAACATGATAATCGGTAAAATATTTGGTACTGGTCCCAAGCTGTAAAATTCCCACTATGGAGGCAAACTGAAGTATACTCCCAAAGGAAAATTGTACTGATCTCCACTAGTTATAGTTTGGTGAATGCCCCTACATTGTCCTAATGAGAGTTTACTTAGAGGGAGATATCCTGTGTTACTGACCTTGTAAAATACACTCACTTGTTGTGAGACAAGGAGACTGCAGATAGGAGATGCAGGGATATGATTATCCTCTCACCTTTGTTCTCCAAAGATTTGTCTGCTGCTTCTTATGAATTTGAAGTTTACATACTAATAGGAAGAAAGGTATCTTGTCTTGTTAGACTTTCAGAACAACATGAGATTTACTAATTCTCTGCTTAGTGCCATCTTGAAAACAAAACAAGCAACAACAAAAAACAAAGAGAGGAAAAATTACTGATTCCAGCTCCAGTATGTAAGAAAAAAATGAAACTACTTGATTCACTAGCCAAGGTTTTGAATCAGTTTTGTAGAGAGTAAACATAATGATTGCTATTTTTATTAGTCTGCTGGGTAGTTTGGGGTTTTTAGATGGCACAAAAATCACTAGTCATAACAAGACAGATTATCTTTTCAACAGAACTTAAGCTGAGCTAACTGAAAAACTGGTGTACAGTGCTTTGAAATCAAAATCTAATGCACTCACTGAAACTGTAGGTTTAGGGAAAGGAAAAGCAGAGAAAGGTCAGCTAATGGTGCTACTGACGCATTTTCCTCATTACTGAGAATTCAATTTATTTTGACCTTTGGACATATGTTTGAGATCACTGAAGCATGAAACACCAATTTTAAAATGTCCTATGAAAATGTATTTTGTATTGGTGTAACACCTCCAAAAATGTCTGTTTTCAGCATCTTGGCATAGCTGGCCCTAGTCCCACACCAGCAGACCAGCATACCCTGGAGTAGTTGTGCTTATGATGTAGAATCACAGAATCATAGAATTGTTTAAGTTGGAACAGACCTTTAAATGTCATTTAATCCAACTCCCTGCAATGAACAGGGGTACCTACAGCTAGATCAGGTTGCTCACAGCCCCTTCCAGCCTGACCTTGAATGTCTCCAGGACAGAGGCATCCATTACCTCTCCAGGCAACCTGTTCCAGGGTTTCTACTGGCCTACTTCTTATTATAAAAGAAAAATAATTCCTTATATCCAGTCTAAGTCTCCCTTCTTATGGTTTGAGAGCAATGATGTGTTCTTAGAGCAGCAGCTGGCTGCGTATCTGGCCATGTCAGAGACAAGCCAAACCTTGGTGCTGAGTCTGTGCAGAAGAGGGGCCTACTCTGCATGGGGATGATATATGGCTCTGATGGGGATAAAAAGGAAAGCACTGTGTTGTGCAGTAATCGGTGTAGCAGATATTGTTCACAGTGGCAGCAGATGCAAACAATAAATGCCCTACGTGAGTCCTGTAATTAAATACCAAAGCAGACAGTGAGGCACTTGATAACCACAGAAGATGTTTATTGCTGATGCTCAGACCATGTGAACATTTTTCCTTGCTCTGCGACATGATAACAGAAAAGGTAACCAAGCATAACGTAAAAATGAGAAGTACTATTTCTTTCTTGGATGATGGTTCAGAAATGCTGCACCACAGGTTTCTCATCTTCTTAGTGTACTGAAGGCAGCTGTAGAATGAATCACTGGGTTCAGAGCATGACCGAATCTTCACAGGCAGGATTTCAAAGAGGAACACTGTGTAAGTAGTATTTTGTGTGGAAACAAGTGTGGTGGTCACCACAAAGTAGTACAAGCTGGCCATGGGGAATCAGACGTTTGAGGGGTGTGTTTGGAAAAGTTTGGGACAGCAACACAAGGTGACAGTTGTAGAGGAGCTGTCACCTGCTTGCTGGGTGTCCTACAAACAGGGGACACTCCAGGGGCAGAACGTACATGGATTCTGTTCAAAATGCCCCCCTCACTGCCATCTTGTCCCCATTTTATGTGCTAGGCTGTGTCGTGGCAGCTCCGTGGGCTCTGCCTTGCATCAGGCCCGTAGGGGAAGCAGGTTTCCTCCTGTGCTTGGGTGATCCCCTCCAGCAGCAGTAACAGCACCTCACAATTTTCTCCTTGATAACACCACTTTACAGGAGGTAAAGGTATGCAGAGACCAAGTGTCTTGACAGTGAAAGAGCAGCAGGGCCAAGAGCAGCAACAGGGATTCTGTCCGGCTGCTCTGGCCTCCTCCATCAAGCACACTGCAGAACCATCCTCGCAGCAGTGCTTGAGCCTGTCTGGCTGTCTGTTGCCAGCCATGAGGACAGTGCCAAAGGAAAGAACAGTTTTCTTAAAGAGAAGAGAAAAATCGGTTAAAACAAATCAATTTGCAAGTCAAATCCTTTGGTCTTTCTGTGAACCTGTCCGCCATTTGATTTCCTTTTAATTATTAAGGAGGGGAGAAGGTGGTAAATAGCTCTCCCACAGATGTTCCCCAAAGCATGTGGTGTTTTCTTATCAGTGTCTCACTAGTCAGAAGCAGATGCATTTATCTTCATTTGAGAGCGCTTTTGGAAGAATTCTCTTTGTGTTCTGCTTGTGGGAAAGACTGGGCCAGTGGAATGATTACACCTCTCTGCTAGCTTTATTGCACCTTCCCTTGGCAGTGCTTTGTTTATATCAGACAGGAATACTGCAAATAAATTATTCTCACATGGAGCGAATTCAGTATTCCCCTGGCTTAGGGAGATCAGCGCAAATTAAATTCCACATTTTCACACCTGAAGCCATTAGCATTTTAGTAACTTTCATTGGAAGCAAATCATTGCTATAAATATATGGTGTCATTAATTGTGTAATGTATGAATTTATAAAAAAAATTTAGAGCACTTAACAGTTTGAAAGTCTGCTGCATATCTTGTACAGAAAATGTGACTTTTTAATTGAAAAAAAATCAGCCTTTGAGTACCAAGGAAATTCCCTAGCAAGGGTAGGAGAGGACAGGGTGGTTGTCAGATCTATTCTATTCGTGAACACTTGCTTAAGAAGGGTCTGATTAAAGCACTGCAGTTGAATACAGTATAGGAAGAGCCTTTTTAAGATCTTTTCCTAGTGTTTGGTCAGTGTTTCCTCTGTGCTTTTTGTGGCCTGGATTCTGCAAGTTTATTTCTTCATCAGCCGCTCATTTGGGAATGGCACTGTTTTGACTCCTCCATCTCTGTGCATTTATCCACACCTACCAGATCTCCAAATGTGTCCCACAGTGTTTGTCAAAGCAAGTTTATTACTCGTCTGCTGCTTCTGGCTGCAGGATCCTGAGGAGAGGTGTTTAAGACTCTGACGATGCAGCTTTCCAGTTACTGAAGGCTCGATCTGTAAAAATCAGCTCTAACTTTAAACATTCATATCCCAAAGGTTTGGACTATCAAACTCATAGGAACTGAACAAATATGTTGCATTTTTAAATGTCGTTAGCTGCCTCTTTCTGAGAATTTTTCAACGTTCACTGGCATTGTCAAGAATGCAAATATGTTTTAAAAACATTAGAGGTAATTTGTGAAGTATACGTTCTTATACTGGATAATGAAGCGGAAGGGAGAGATGTTCTTGCCCTTTCTCTGTGCTTCATAGGGTTTCTAGTTTAAGGATTTTTTTAATTTAAAAATAGTTTCTTCATTGTCTTCACCAGAAGGCTTTGGAAGTCTTTAGTGGCAGGGTCACATCTTGTTGTTATTGTAGCAGAACAAGCCTTCTCCAGGTCCAGTCACGTATGCAGTGATTTCAAGGAGGTCACAGTCTTAAAAGGAAAAGCATTTTAAGCCCCAAATTCTGCCCACTCGTGTTCCAGTATGGGTACATTAAAAAAAGAGATGGATTCGTCAGCAAAGAAGAATGTCTCAGCAAAGCATCTCTTATTATTTGGAAAAGGTTTTTATTGTTTTGTTGTTGTCGTTTATTTCTTTAAAAAAAAAGAAAAAAGAAAAAAAGACTATTTTAATGAAATCCATTCCTTGGTCAAAAATTTCTTTGACTTATCCATTCCCCCAGTGATGAAAATCATTTGTGGCTTCAGCAATGAAAACTCCTATTTTTGAGAACTTCGCCTTCATTGGCAGAGTGGATTTTATCCCACTGCTTTCTAATGAAGTCTGTGTGTTACTGTGGAACACACACAGATCTGCTTAACACCCTGTAGATGGCAATTTTTAAAACTGTTGGTACTTCAGATTTTCAAAGCAATCTTCATTTTCATCTCTGTGGGTGCTGATCAAGCCAATAAACATTTTAGCCTTCAAAGATGATTGAGTAGTAAGCCTGATAACCATAGGAGAAATGCTGGGTCCAAGTTACCTGTGCTAACCCCTTCTTTGTGCTCTGCAAGAACACTTTCCACTAGGAAAGAATTCTCCTCATGTATGCAGGGTGTATGAGTCGCTAAGAGGAACGATAGAACTTAACTGGAACTATCATGAAAGCAGCATATTTTGTGATATTGCCCTTGTCGTTCTTGACTCAAAGTGTGGGTAATAATCAAATGCTAGGAACCACTGTTTTCTCTGTGTTTTTCTTTCTTCTTTCTAGGATATGTTTTTGTAGTACAGTTAAATCAGAAGTGCACGGCATATGGCTTTTTGCTGCATGAATTGCTGCTGATGTGAATGTCAGTGGGCATATAATACCAGATTTTCATTTTGTGAATCACGATGCATGGAATTTAGCCCAAGAGCTCCCTAGACTATAGACCTTATTATAGGCAAATAAAAGAAAGAATGAAGAGGGGGAGGTGGCGTCTCAGAGATTTTGTTTCAGTTGAAATGAGGTTATCGTGATGAACGATGTGGCTGACAATGAGATTTTTATAGCTTCTGTTAGAGTAGCAGAAGAGCTCGTGTTATTGCTGGTTCACTTTAAGTAATTGTAATCTGAATGGCATGGGGGTTGAAAAGAGCAGGCAAAATCTTTCTTACATGTCTCATGAGCAAAGCCAGGGCTTTTTGTCGATTTTGTGTCATCGGTCCTTACACAAATGCCCTTTGTTCTTTGGAATGTGCGTCTCACATATTGTCTTGGTGGAATACGTCAGTCACTACTAAAAAGGCACCTGCCAATCAGTCTGCTGCACGTCTCTATTTTTAGCAGATGAGGTAACTGGCCAGCATCTGACAAAATGCTCCTGTTACCCGTTGTACCAGCGTGAGCTGAGAGCGGGCGGCTCGGCTGCAGCAGAGGCATGTGAGAGGGAGGGCTGCAGGCAGAGGAGATGAGCGCGGGTGAGGGTAGGCCCTACCCACCCTACCCCTGTCCCCTGCCCTGCCCCCTGCCCTTCTCCCTTATCAGCCTTGTCTGCACCCACACGCATGGCCGATGGAAGAACCCGATCCTGGGCTTTCCTTAGGTTACCTGGGGTGCTGGCGGCAGTGAATATACAACCGAGTTCATCTTGCGTGGATTGCACAAAGCCCAGCATGGGTGGGAGTGTTTATCTGCATGGGTGAGCCACCCCAACACATGAGCAACTTCGTAGAGCAAAGACATTATCAGTAGAGAGGCCTGGAAAACCTTTCTGGAAGTGCTAGGCTTTGCCCCATAGAGTTTTGGGGCTTGAGATTCTTAGGAATGGGAGGGAAGCTAAGAGTGAGCTTGGGTTCTGACACTCATCCATCAAGAGCAAAATAGGGAAGAGTGACAGGTGACCCTTTCAAGGCAATATGACCTGTCTTTCTTTGCCCTTGCACGCTGTCAGTCTGAACAGCTGTGAAATGCTGTGCACTTACTGGTGACTTAAAGAGAATTTATTGATAGACACCTTCCCATTTCCTCACAGTTACCATTACATGTTGATTGTGGCAAGCAGATAAACAAGGCCCCCAGAAATGCAAATGGTTGTTGAGGAGTATCAAATTAGAAGCTGAGTGAAGTAGTGGAGAGAGATTTGACATATACAGATATTAACCCAAACACCAGAGACACAGGTACCAAACTGTGTCAGAATTGTTGAAAAAGACACTAGTGCAGACAATAGAAGGCCTTGCTATGTCAGTTGAAGATATTAATGTCTTGACCATGAAACTAAAATGCTTGAGAACCATCCTTGCGTCAAGAATATCAAGTCTGCATCTGGAAGAATGGAAGCATCAGGGGAAATAGCTTCCACACATGCTTTGAATTTTATGCTAATTTTTTCTCTCTGGAGATATATCCTCAGATTTCAAGCATCAGTTTTCTGTCTCAGAGAAACTGGCTGATCTTTATTGTGTTGCAGATATAAGAACCTCAGCAGCAAGAGCTTCAGAATTGTGATTGTGTCTATTTTGCTTGAATAGTAAAGACTGCCTGGACCTCTTTGTTTTACTTACCCAAGAATCCAAAGGAAACTGCAGATCCCATTGTATCATATATTGTCAGCCTCTTCAAAGGTGACTGATCATCCTTTCATATTGAAAATAACATTTCAAAAGTCACCAAGTAGGAGAACAGAACATCCCTATTTTTGCAAAATCAAATGTGTAAGATGCAGGAAGTAATCTCATAGCTGTCAAGATTTTCGTATGCCTTCCAAGTAGTCTTTTCTATGTAAGCAAGGGATTTAGAAGTTACTAAATGGTTGTTTACTTCCTGATGAGATACGTATATATTGATATAATTTATAATTCTAAATTTCTCTGATTGTCATGTAACTGATACTTACTCTGCATGTCTTTTTGTTTTTGTTAAAAGTACCTTTATAAACTAGGACTAGATTTTTCTTGACTTTTTTGGGGGGGTTGGAGAAGCGTGTAGAAATCTTACTGGACTTCTCTCTTAGTCAAGCTTTCTTCAGCCTCTCCCTGTTAAGTATTCTGGCCTCCAACAGGATTTTATTCCCCCAGACTTTCCTTCTGCCTGTTCCCTTTCCTTGAGAGCAATGGCATGGCTCATAAAGCCGCTCCCACCCTCCTTGACATAAGGAGGGTGTTAATGACTTTTCTCACTTCCTGTCAATGAGGTACCTGCTGACTACTTCGCACTGTCACAACTCCTGTCAAGAGCACAGAAAAGACTTTTGGACATTGTGGAATACTGGAAGTCTGTTTGTGAAGCTGAGATAGTGTTTACTGGCAGCTATTTTCAGCAGTGGTAGAAATCTGAAGGAAAATCTGAAGGGTAGTGTTGAAATCTTAAAGTCAAAATTGCATGCAAAGAAGTATTTCTAATTCCTATAGATGTAGCTATCTGAACAAACAAGTCTTCACTCGCAAGTAAGTGCATAAACACAACATTTTAATAGCAATGATACATTCCTTTATCCAGCATAAGTTCATGTACAGTGGCCTGTAAGGTTTAGTTTTCTTTGATATACAATCTGTGAATCTAGGAAATAAACCTCAGGTAGAAAATTTTGTGTATGTGCAGCCTGCAGATGACTTCAGACACATGGCCTAAATGGCCCTTCAGAGTGTGCTGTCTTAAAGGTATCACCTAAAGGAAGATCTTTAAACTAGTGACCCTACTTAGGAAGAAAAGAAGGACGGTGTCTCCATAAACTTATTTAGTTTTGCATGAGTTGGGTGTTTTTTTTGTTGGCTTGTTGCTTTTAAGCTCCAGAGAACAGAATGTTTCATAGCTGCTCAATTTGCCTCAGTTATTATCATTTGAAAGAACTTGATGGTTCTAATTTCCTTCTCTTACGCTTCTTAATTTTAGTAGTAGAGTAACACTTCAGTATCTGGTATTGATTTCTACCATGACTAGGGCTTTGATATTAATTTCTGCACCACAGCAGGCTGAGGATACATGATTGCCAATGCAAACTGGGGGCCCAGACTAATTTCATGTTTTGTTAATATAATTGTAGGTCTTTGCTAGTAGGATGGTCCCTGTTTTGATGAGTATTGCGTGCTTGTGTGCTGTGGACTATCTGCATGCTGAATTCCATTAGCTAATGCATAGCTAGCAGCTCAAAGGAAGTGACTCCCCTCCCACCCCCTGCCATGTGGCACTTTTGAGGCAGCATTTGAAGAAACTGTGTCAAATTTTGTGCCCCAGTAAAGGGGAGAGATTGACCAAATTGAGCTAGTCCAGTAAAAGGCCACCAAGGTGATCAAGGAGAATGGAGTCTGCTGTTCAATGGAACCGGGAAGGAGCGACGTTTGTTCACCCTGGACCTGTCTGGATATTGGAGATTGGATCTGGTTGCTGTCTTCTTCCACTACCTGAACAAGAAGCGGTTGAGAAGACATATGCCCTTTCCAGAAGTATACAGTGAAGGGAAAAAACACAGTGGTCACAAATTACAGACAAGGAAACTGTAGTTGGACATAAGGAAAAAATATTTCCAATTACTGATAGTGGTGCTGCACTAGAACAGGTTGCATGCAGAGACTGTGGCATCTTCATTCTTGGAGAAACTCAAAACTCACCTAGGCAAGGCTTTGAGCAACTTGGCTTAAGCTTGACCTTAAAATTAGGTGAGTACGTTTTAGAAAATGTTTACTACTGCCTACCAGTGCAGCTCAGCTGACATGGTAGCTTGGCTAACCACAGCCCATTGGTGAATTGGAGGCCTAATGCTTAGAGCAGCCAACATGTGTGGCATTGCAGAATGTTTGACTGCTAATGATTCGAGGTGGGTTTTTTTAGTTGTTTTATGGGAAGGATTTAGCTGATGTTCCATTACTTACAGGATGTAAAGCCATGTGCTGGCTGCTGCTTCTGCATCCTGTGAAGCTACAGTTATTGCTTTTGAGCTAAGGTTTCTGAACAAAGGGGAGTGCCATCTAAATAGGCAGAACGTACAAACGATGAAAAAGGAAAAAGGAAAGGCGATATAAATAGTTCTTTAATCAGATAACTAGAATAAATAAATTCTAAAAAATGAAGATATTCATGCTTTTTTTTCAGTGCAGTCTCTCATATGCCGCTTTAGTAAGAAGTAAAAACTAGAGGGCAAGGACAAGAGAACTGGAGCTGTCAGAAAATGAAATTTTGGTTAAAATATCTCTCTTTAGGTGATGAAGAAGACAATAGTTATAACTGACAAATTTCATAATCAACTAACATTTATCAGTTTGTACCTACATGGCCACAGCACATGCAATGCTTGCTGTGATTACGAAGTCAAACTGGAACAAACTGTGCTCACAGCAAGCTCATTTCTGCATCTGCCTTTGGGTTGGCTTCTGCAGCTGCCACAGCAGCCACAGCTAGGACAGCTCAGGTGGAAAGCAGCCAGCTCTAACTGCAGGATGCAGCTTCAGTAGACAGGTTGTCTATGGTGACCATTTCAAAAAAGGGTGACATTGGAAGCTTTGCATATTACAGAGCAAAGCTATTCTGATTGAACTGTTAATTTAAAAAAATAAAAAGGCTGCAGAGAGACCAAGATAACCAGCAAATCACTTATTTTTATTTTTCCAAATAGTACAAAGTGTTATTAAAAGAGAAGTAAATTAAGAGCTGTTAAAAATATATTCAGGAATCAAAGGAAGAAAAGCAGGCAGAAAAAATGTGCAAGCACCATTAAGCTGCAGAAATTTTCCTTGGACACGTTGCAGTACCTTTTCAAAGCAGCATATGGGGTTTATTCTGGTGTCTCTAATTTTAACATGAATGAGAATCACGTGGAATACTCCTGGCATACTGCTTTGAAAATATATCCCTGCATGATTAAGGAAGGCTGAAGTCTTTAAGCCTCTTTTTCTCTTTCTCTCTCCCCCTTTTTCTCTCTCTCTTTTTTTTTTTAACCAATTCTGAAATGCATCACAGGAAAACATTAATGGAGTGAAAATGGTACAACCCTGAATAAAGTGGTAATGTAACAGGTGGAAATACTACTGGCTTATCACTGTAAATGTCTGTGTTTCAGAGGCTGTGGACTGGGAGGAGAGGACAGAACTTGCAGTTTATGTCAATTTTTGCAGCTGTCTCTGCATTGCTTGATCTTTATAAATTTGTCTGTTCATTTTGAAGATGAAGTAGTGATTCCACCTACCACTTGCAAAGAGCAGGGAATACATACATCTGTTTCACACCCATAAGGACAAAATATTTTTGTGGGGCCATCAGGAAGCATCCAGGGGTGTCTGTTCCGTCTTCTTTCTGTCATTTGCTACATCAGAGCAAGTTAAAGAAAGACCAACTTTCATCTGTCAGTTATCTGATGAACCTAGCTGAGGACGGAGTCCTACCAGATGCCCACCTCTTCCTCCTCTGTTGTCTCTGCGACAGCAGTTGTTGTAGTGAATGGGGTCACTGCTCCATCAGATCCATGCCACAGATCTGTGCAGAAATTTGGGTCCAAAAATTGCTTTAAAAGAAATGTTTTCCAAGTGATGAGCACAATTTTGGTCACACATATTTCGTTGGATGAGATAAAAAGCTGGGACTGTTCAGAAGTCCCAGGGAAAGCTGTGGGACTCCATCAAGTAATCATACAATTATAGAATGGCCTGGATTGAAAAGGAGCACAATGCTCATCCAGTTCCAACCCCCTGCTATGTGCAGGTCGCCAACCAGCAGCCCAGGCTGCCCAGAGCCACATCCAGCCTGGCCTTGAATGCCTGCAGGGATGGGGCATCCACAGCCTCCTTGGGCAACCTGTGCCAGTGCCTCACCAGCCTCTGGGTGAAAAACTTCCTCCTCATATCCAACCTAAACCTCCCCTGTTTCAGTTTAAAACCATTCCCCTTGTCCTATCACTATCCATGACGATATCCTTGTAAACAGCCGTTCCCCCTCCTGTTTATATGCTCCCTTCAAGTGCTGGAAGGCCACCATGAGGTCTCCCTGCAGCCTTCTCTTCTCCAAGCTGAACAAGCCCAGTTCCCTCAGCCTTTCCTCACACAGAGCTGCTCCAGCCCTCTGCTCATCTCAGTGCCTCCTCTGGCCCCGCTCCCAGAGCTCCACATCTTTTCTGTGCTGGGGGCCCCAGGCCTGGACGCAGCGCTGCAGATGGGGCCTCACAAGAGCCGAGCAGAGGGGGACGATCACCTCCCTCTCCTGCTGGCCGCCCCTTTTTCATGCAGCCCAGAACACAGCTGGCCTTCCGGGCTGCAGGCGCACACTGCTGCCTCATGGCCGGATTCTCATCCACCAGGACCCCCAAGTCCTCCTCTGCCGGGCTGCTCTCAAGGAGTTCTTCTCCCAGTTTGTATAAATACCTGGGATAATAATAATAATAATAAAATAATCATGATAATCCTAATAATAATAATAATCCCGAGGAACTTAACTTTTCACTGCAGTTGGGATGGATAATCTTTTTTGACTTATAGAAAATTACATTAGAAGATGTCTACATCATTCTCTACAGCTCTCTACAGCTGCCTGAAAGGAGGTTATGGTGAGGTGGGGATTGGCATCTTCTCTCTAGCAATAGCACAGGAGGTAATGGCCTTAAAAGGTGCACCAGGGAAGATTGGGTACTGGAAATAATTTCTTCTCAGAAACAGTGGTTAGGCATTTGAACAGGTTGCCCAGGAAAGTGGTGGTGTCACCTGGAGGTGTTTAAAGGTAAATATAGTACTTAGGGACATGGTTTAGTGAATAGTGTTGGCAGGAGGTGAACGGTTGGACTAGATGTTTTTAGAGATCTTTTCTGACCTTGATGATTCTTTGATTCTATGTGAAGATACTAGCCATATTTTGTGCATAAGTGGATATATCTTGTTTTCTGATAGCATGAAAAGGTCATACTAAAGCAGACAGATTCAGCAGTATTGATTTTGGCTTTTTCCTCCGTAGTTGTAAGGGGTAGGATTGATACAAATGAGGTCATTTAACCTGATCTTAGAGCATCTCAAAGGCATTTTTTAGCATTGTCTTTTATTAATGTGTGTATAAAGGCTGAAAAAATTAGCAGCAACAAAACACCCACAAAGCAGTGAGTAAAACTTTCCTAGGAAATTAATGACATGATATTCCCATAAGCGCTCTTTGAATTTTTGATGTCTGCATCTGCTGTCAAGAATGACAAAGAACAAAAGCCTGAATGATTGTAACGAGCTGCCTGCTCCTTTGCTAGTTGAACCATTGACATAGCAAGAATTTTTATTCTAATGGATGAGGACCATCATGATGGCAAATGAGCACAGGGTGAGTAGCAGACAGGACCTATGAGTCAGAGACGTCCTGGTGGTTTGGTGAGCAGGAGTTCAACCAAAATAGCGAGAACAAGGTGGAATTTGTCTGAGAGATGGTAAGCACTGCTCTGCTGCACTATCGATGGGATTCTTTAGCATGTGGATGATTGAGACTGAAGGAGACTCACAGGATCGATTAGCAAGGGGCTCATTAGTGGAAAGGAAGTTCCAAGCAGTAGTCCTGACAAAACGAGCATGGATGGTGCTGGGCCTGGTGTGTGGGCTGAACGTGAAGCAGGGTTGCTGGAAGGAGGTTCAGAGAGTCCTTTCTGACAGCCAGTCCTTCCTACCCATCTTAAGGGAAAACAGTCCTAACAGCTACTAGAAGTGTTTTGAAAAGGGTAAGGCAGGAAATGTCCATAAAAAACATACTGTAGATATGAGCACAGTGTAGAGTCTGGATAGTCATCTGGTGTCCTTACAAAGATGCAGAGAAGGGGAAAAGTTACTTTTCATTTCCTAATCATTTTTTTTTCTTTCTTTTTTTCCCTTCCAACTGAGAATGTGAGGTTTATTTTTGTAATGTCAGTTTTGTGGTTTTGTGTGGGCTGCTGCTTTAGGGCTTGAGTATCTCCTCTGATTGCAGTTTCTTTTTGCCTCATTTATCTCTTTTTCTTTTCACAAAGCCTTAACCAATAGAATGGTACATCGGGACATTGGCCTTACCTGTCATTTACATCTGTTGAATTTCAAAAGGGGGTGTTAATTTGCTTTATTATCCTGCTTTGTTTCTCCTGTCATTCTAACATGGTTGCCACTTTCCAGACTTAAACATGAGATGCACTAGGCAGCACATAAGAGTGTTTCTGTGAGATTTATTTAAGTAAGAGTTTTCATTTAAGCAAGCCTATTTATAAAGCCAGGCTATTTATACTCCCTATGATTGTGAATGGGCGTGCGTGGGCCCCCTGCTGTTGTGCGAAGCCACGTGTTTAGGGTATGTATATTGGGCTGCACGCTTCCATGTACATGGGGACAGATTGAAGAAGTGGCAGCTAGTGCCTTTGAGAAGGGGTGGTTGCAAAGGCTGCCTTACCCTAGGGAGCTTCTAGGAACAGAGAGCTAATAGAGCTGGGCGCAGAAGGGGCTGTAGTTCATTTTACGTGCTCCAAGATGCCCTAGCTAAAGCTAGTGCACACTTGGTGTATTGCTCGTATTGGAGAGTACTTGCAAAAGGTAACAACATAGTAAACAGCCCTACCAGTTCATTCAGCTTATGTGAGCACTAATTTCCTTTGGTACCTATGAGAGGTGGAAGGAGGCAGAGCTCATTCTTTACAAAGTGTGTTGGGTACTTGCTGGACCTGTAGGCTAGCCTTGTGAGCTCTTATAAGAGCCTATCTCTTCTTCTCATTAACTCTTGGCAATCCCCTTCTGCACTCCCAAGCCTCCTGACACCCTTCTGTATGAGTCTGTGATGTAAGAGTAGTGTGAAATGAATGTCTTAAATGGTGGATAGGACCTCATCGACAGCTTGTAAAAATACTGGCTGACAGGTCCTTACACAGCAGCTGGAAAGGCAAGTTAGGGCACAAATAACACTGTAATTGAACTGTTTGCAGTACCATCTTTTGAAACATTGTCAACCAGCATTGTCATTCTGTTCTTAAATGCTCATGATCACACTAACACAATTCCTTGCAAGGCAGCTGTATGTCTGAGTGTTATTCTTAAATAACACAGCACAGAAGCTTTTGAAATTAAAACACATATGTAGAAATTCTGCAGAATTTCTCCAGAAAATCCTAGTTTCTTTTTCCAGAGTGCCTTGAGAAAGGTATTCAAGTTGTTTAGAAAACCAGAGATGTTTGCCAATGTCATCCCCTGCACCATCCTTAAAGTCCTGTTAGATAAAACGGAGCACCTCTGCTTCACATCTCACCCTGCCAAACTCTTCCCCATGAGCAAAAGGGAGCCTGAGTTTTATGTGTACAGATTTAATCTTTTGCAGCAGACGTGCTGACACATGGGCTGCTACAGTCAGTGGGGTAAATAATCTCCCATTTAAGTAGTTCCTAAGTACCTATTCATTATTAACATATTAAAAAAATTCATGCATCATTATTGAAATGGTGAACAATGGCAGCATAAGAATAAGTTCAGGTAACTGCATCAGATAAATTCTTTCTTTTTTTTTGGCCCTTCCTTAAGTTCTTTGGTTTTGTTAAAAGCCAAAATGTAAAATAAATCAATCTGTTGCAGTGTCATATGATCAAGTAGATATTTAACGTGCACCTTGTAGAAGAACACAGTGCCCAAATGAATATGAAGGAGGGGAGCTTGCTTGTATGTAGGAGAGGCAAGACCAACTCTGTAGATGGCATACTCCATTTCAGCAATGGCAGTAGCATGACATTCATTCCTCGGTTCCTGTCCTGCAGAGAGTAGGCATTAAGGGAAGTCTCAGACAGTTTGGATTGCAGATAAAGCCAGCTTGTGTCTCTTGTCTGTCAGCCTGAGCATAGCACATGCTGAAGAAATTGCTAAAGGTAGAAGAAGATAGTGGGTATAACGATGCAGCAGTGTGAAACGGTTCTGCTATAGCCAAGCGTGTTCTGAATCAAGTGAGTGAATGAAAGAATTAGATGAAGATTGTATGACTGATAGTTCTCTCAGCAACGTGGCAAAGGATTTTTGATGCAAATAAATAAGCATTTGAACAAAATGGAGATGAAAGGAGCAGGGTAATACTAATCCCAATGTGACAGATTTGGCAGATAATGCTCTTGTAGGGTGAATATCTCAGAACTTACACAGCAAGGTAATTGTAGTGGCCCTCACAGTTCTGTCCTGAGTGCTGCATAAGGAATCTTAAAGTTGATGATGTGTATGTGAAACCTTTTTCTGTCTTCTGTCTAGATTTATTATAATTGATTTGAAGTTCTTCAGTGCCCTCGCACGCTATATGACTGCTGTGTATGCTTGAAATGACAAGACTTAAAGGTTGCAGATGGCTGCAGGGGCTTGTGTATTTTAAGGTTGTTTTATATGATAGCTATACAAAAACAAACTAACTATAATTGTGTATGACGCTGCCTCCAAACCTAAACATCACATGAGGCTGTTTTTCAGCTAGAGCTTTGCAGTTTCCAATCTTGATATTGGAAATAATTTTGATTAAATCCATTCACTTTGATCCTAATCTTTCTTTTTCTTTTGTTGGTAAAAAGTTTTTTGTACCTGACTGTTTTTGCTCTTTTTCCTTTCCATTTGTTGTTTTTGGTTGTTGGGATTTTGTTGGTTTTTTTTTACATGAGGATACTTTGGTTCTGTGTTAAAGGTGATATTTTAAATCTTGGAGTTAATATTGATTGGGGAAATGGAGCGTACCGTTCTGCTGTCTAGATTAGAAGATCTTTCAGCACCCAAACTGCATGTAATCATTTAGCAATAGGAAAACTGAGGAATATTCATATCAGCTCCTGTAGCCAGTTTTGGTATAGTCTGTAGGCTGTCTTTGGCTTAGCTGAGGCACTTCAGTTGTCAGAGAAGATGAAGTATTGCAGATTCAATACCTCTGGAGGTTCACTGTCTGGACTGTTGCTGACTATATCCAAGGCTGTGATCTTTGAAGATCCAACTTAATTTTTATAACATAAGTAGGGATTTTCTTCACCATTCTTCCCAGTGAGTTCAGAGGTCTGAGAACAATGTGCAATCCAAACATTATTTGACTGCTGCAGAAGACTGTGTTTTAGCACACTAGTTGCCCCATCTAACCCACAGGCTATGTGTAAGCATCTCTTAATGTACATACACATCCTTAGAATGATGGCAGCTGACCGGGTGATGCAGGAAAAGATTTGAATGCTCCCTGTGCTCAAAGTATAGGAGAAAGTAGTGAATGCTGAACATGCACATGGGTGCCGGGATGGTGGAAATCAAGCCTGTCCGTTCCTTGCAGAAGGTTCTTTGTTTTTGTAATTCATACAGACTTTTCTGGATGACATGGTGGCAGATCACCTCTGAAGGTCATGTCTAATCTGATTTGCAAAGCTGCATTCCTGACAGATTTTTCAGCAGCTTACATGTCACCGAGTTCTAGTCAGATAAGCTCTGTGGTTTGTAGTAAGGCTGTCTTCAGAGGCAGAAAGGACAGATAACTCTTTATGTCCTGGCCTAGTGTTTTCATGTGTTCTTTCTGTATACATATTGCTATCCAAAAGCTTATTTTGGTTGCATTAACGTTAAAAAACAAGCAAACCAAAAAAACTCCACAACCTGGCTATTTAAATGAAGCGTTGGGGATCCTGATAAAGGAGGCATAGGGTTTTCTGATACTGGATTTTGAGTGAAACCAAGCTAAATGTGAAATACAGTCTTGAAGGTTTCTGGAATACTTCTTTG
The DNA here is from genome assembly GCF_019238085.1 of Lagopus leucura. NCBI lineage: Eukaryota > Metazoa > Chordata > Aves > Galliformes > Phasianidae > Lagopus > Lagopus leucura. Next base: position 5,497,751 of record NW_024962334.1, on the reverse strand, counting down.
GAGTACCTACAGCCTGAGTGCTAACTGCTGCTTGGAGAATGTGGATGTGGAAGGGAAATCCTGGCATGAGTGATTAGGACAGAGTGTTTCTGGTGCAATTCAGCTGCTTCTGCAAATGGAGTTTTGAAGAAAGCTTGATGAGAATTGACTGGTCATTTATGATCTTGAATGAGGAGTTACTGAGAGCCAACCAGCACGTCTGTGATTTAGTCTTAGTAGATTAACCGCCTTCTCCATCTAGGTATCTAGGTTAAAAATAGCAAAACTCATGATCTGGAAGGATGAGTAAGCATTATATCAGCATTGATTGTTCCTCTGCTCCCACACACAAACAGGTCTTTGTCCATCACAGCATCCTGCTGACAGTGGCTGTTGGATTGGCAAGCAGCATCTTTGGTGTGAAACCTTCCTGGAAATTTTTGGTCCTTTCAGTAGAACCAGACTTAGAAGGTTTTTCACAAGTCGTGTTTATTATGTCTCTTTGAAATTGCCTGGATTTTTCCGGCCTTGAATTTTTGATCTCCCTTAAAAGCTTCCTTATGTATTTGTGTTCTGTCCCGCTTCAGAATACAGCAAAGTTCTTAATCTGTTTATTCTCACATCACAACCTTTACAGCAGGAATTTCTAAGAAAGTGAGTGGCAAAGGGTGAGATTTTCCGAAGTTAGGTCTAATTGCTTGCTTTCAGAAACAGCCATCTCTGTCACTTGTTTTCCATTCCTGTGGCAGGATAGGGCCTTAAAGTGGATCTTCTGAATTCTTCACAGTGCTAAATAATCTGGAAGGCAAACTTCTTTCTGCCAGTGGGTAAAATGCAGATGGAGAGTTTTGGAATTTGGAAACTTGGGGAAGGTTTTCCCAGCTACTTCAAAGTTGCCCTCATAATCATTATGTTTGTTTAAAAAAAGAAAAGGATAAGAAAGGATAGAAAGGGATAATTTATGTGATCAGGAAGCTCTCCTAATATTAATAATTTAATATTGGCTTATAATAATAAGCCAATAATAATTTACTATTGGCTTAACAAACAAATTTCAGTGTAGAGAACCACTAGGAGCGTGACAGTTGTTTTTCTTCGTCCAGAAACATTTCATTTTATATTTACTTAAGGTTTAAGTTCTGCGTATTGAGAACATTTTCAGGCCATGAGACACTACAATTAGAGCTCACAAACTGAACATCAAACTATTGAGCTGTATTGTCATTCCCATACAAAGGGTGGAGTATGTACCACATCCCAAACCACCCTCTTCCCCTGTGGGATGTTGAGTGGAGGGGGAGCAAGGGGGGAAACATGGGACTGGAAAGAAACTTCTTGCCAGCAAGTCCTGACAGCAAATCTCATCTTCGTAATTAGTCTCTCTTCCCCTAAATGCACATGAATATCTTACTGGAGTTTAAGGATTCAGAACTAAAAGAGAGGCCACAAAAGTCTACAGGCTCAGGGTGGGTCATGCTGCTTTAGAGGAAAATAAAAAGCCAGGAGTCATTGCAAGAAGTGAATTCTTCTAACATCCAGGTCCATTGGAAAATGGATCTCTTAAGAACTCATTTTTCAGTCAAAGCTAATAAAGTGAGAGATGCCTTGAAAATCAGATGTCCTGGTGCTGCTCTCTGTTCTCAACTCTTCTCTTGAGCACTTGGCCCATGGATTCTAAGGACTTACGGGGACATTAGACTAGGAGGCTGGCAAAGGAAATCCAACAAGGGGCGGCCTTCATTCTACCTGCAAGGATCCAGCAGGCAGCTTTTTGAGACACCGCTGCTTACTATGGTGAATGCAGAGGGTTTCTCTTATTAGAACAACACAGGAATGCTTATTTTTAGAGCAACCTTTTTTGTTGTTGTTGTTGTTCTTCTTCTTTTAGTTAAATAAATTTGTTTTGATGACAAAGGAACGTCTTCATTTTTTCCATCTGAACTTGTTCTCTAGCACCATTATAATAGTATGTCAGCATCTTGTGATCTTTCAGGTTTTATCCTCGTAATATAAATGGATGCATTTAAGTGTTATTCCCCCTCTGCGGGTTCGGTAATAGAAGATGAATGGTTTGTTCAGATGCCCCAAAGAAAGTCTGAGGAGCAGTCAGAAATGACTCCAAAATGACAAAACCCTTTGCTGACTCCATTACTGACCTGTGAATCTTTTTTCTCTCTTAACTGTTGCTTCCATTCCTCTCCTGACCTACTCATCTCTTCTTTCTGGTACTGTCAGAGTGCAGGACAGAGACCTATGGCTAATAACCCTTTTGTGTGCAGAGTTTTCCTGGTGGCACGTCATCTGGTCTGGGAGAGAGCTGTTGGCACTTCTTGAGGAGCTGGCTGCCTGCTGAATCAGGTGTAGCTTTCTGTGGGTGTTAGATGCCATTTTAAGAGCTTGCTAACAAAAACAATGGATTAATTGTGAAGTTTCTTAGTAGTCTTGTCAGATTATGACCCCACTTTAAGGTGGAATTTAAGGAACTGGAAAGCAGAATGTGTTACTTTGATTGCCCATTCTGTGGTGTGGGCTTGCATTGGTCCATTACTCAAACTCGAAGTAGGAGTAGTATCTGGGCATGTCCTTGGCATTTGGATAGATGCAAGTTATTGCTCCTGGCCATACACATGTGCGTACACATACATGCAGCACAGGGCGTTTGCACAAGGAGAAAGCTGACGTGTGAACATCTCTGCCTACGTGTACTTTCCCAGTGCATCAGAAAAGAGAAAGCAAACTCCCCATGAAATAAGCAGCAAGAGCAGAGGCAAGAGGCGAGCTTGCTGCTGATCCTGAGCCTGGCGGCAGATGTGCCGCACAAATCCATCCCGCTGCATCCAGGCTGTTTCCATGGCGATGGAGCAAGGAATCGTGCGTCTCCGCTTGGCTCAGCTCGGTGCGCTCCCCGTGTCCCCCCCCCAGCTCTGCTTCTCTCCCTTCAGCCCCGGGAAGGGTAAATGGGGGAATCACAGAGATAAATGGACAGCCAGGGTTTTTCTTTCCCCCCTGTGATGCTGGGAGAGCGAGGCTCTTCCTGAGAAATAGGGTCTCCCCAGCTGCAGAATAAGTGGGCAGGAGTTTCCCCGAAACAGGAGCCGGTTGTGATTGGCTGCCGTCACCCGCCGTGCCAATGGGAGCCTGCCTGGCCGGCAGCACCACACCATAAGCAAAGCTGGGCGGCACTGGGACCAGGCAACGGTGTGCGGGGGGCCCCTCTCACATGGCAGCACAAGGGACGGGGACCATCGAAGAGCCTCACCGGGGACCATCTGCCACTCGTGTGCAACGTGCCATCCCCGAACAGCAGCATTAAGTCATTTGCTTGCGCTGGTGTGGGAGGCGATATGTCATCAGGAAGGATGGAGCTACGGGATCTCTGTAAGTACAGCTGTGCACTTTGTTGTTCTGCTTCAGCCTGAGCGCGGGTCTCTGAATGGTGTTGTCAGTCAAGGAGTGGCGAAAGCAAATTCACTGTAGCTGCAAATAGCATGAAGATTTTCTTGATTTTGTCTCACAGGTGGTGAGATGTGTTCTTATTAACAGGTCCAGGCACCGAACAAACTCGTTAGCTGCTTGCTTTGCCTTGGGTGGCTGCTCAGCCTAATTAAGATGTGTCTGTGAGAGGATGCTGTGTGTGCTCTGAGGCATTTCAGGACCCTCTGTGCTTGAGGAGAGTGAGCCACATGGAAGGGAATGCTCCCTGCACGGAACTCCTAGCTGCCCGTGTGTAGTCGCCGGTGTCTGTACGCTGATAGCAGGTGCACTGGTACAAGGATTTGTAAAGCACTGCTGCAGACCGTGAGCCAAGGAAACATGAGTTGCTCATCATTCACTCCTGTTCTTAGCACAGAGAATTGTTGCTTTTCCTGCCTTCTGTTGTTTTATTTTGTTGGGTTTTTTTTTGTTTTTGTTTTTGTTTTCAAATTAATTTCTCTTTTGGAGGAGGCTTTTAAAACGGCATGCAATTCCAAAGCTTTCTCGATTGCTGATGAAAATGTGTAAGTCCATGGTGGGTGTGGAGTGTTTCCTTGTCCACCATTGTAGGGCATGTGTTAGAAGTTTATTCCTCTGCCTGCTGGGATTCTGCTTTTGCTTTTATACAGTGGAAACAGTGTATTTAGAAGTAGGTCGTAAGGCAGGTGCAAATCGGTCCTTCTGTAGCCCTCGGGGGTTACTTGAGTTACACCGACCATGAATTTGGCTCAGCACTGTCTGTCTTTTATCAGGTATTTGCCATTAGATGAAGAACTTTGCAGATTTGGGGCTGGGGGATGATTGCTTAACCCTCTCAGAGGCTGTGGTCATCTTATCTGGTTTGGGAAAACACATAGGAGAGAGGACATACAGGAACAAAAGATGTATTAAAAAGTTTCTGTATTTTTACTCTGTGCTTTAGCCTTGGGTATCAGGAATTTTATATTAACCAAACTAAGTGCACAAGTCACGTGAAACTGCCTTTTAGGGATCCTTTTTTTGTGTGTGTTGTGTTCATTTTAGAAATAAACACAACATTTCTTTTCGCAGTGCTGGGAGCTGCTGGAAAGTGGCATTGCTGCCTGGAAATCTCACATTGAGAGTGTGATTTTTTGGGGATAGAGCTTAGCTGATCACCATTGCTATTGAGATGCTACCTTGCGAGTTGTGTCTGTGGAGCTTATTCTTTCTGATGAAGGAATCAACATCACCTCAGCTGTTGATGCTGAAAGGAACTGACTGTGTTTTCCAAGAACTGTTTGATCCAAATAAACTAGAAAAATAAAGAATGTGGAAAGCAATGCATCGATTCAGTGGGAGTGTCTGCTGTGGAAGGGTATAGTAAGCTCCTCTGTGTAGTTTTGAGTGTTAAACCTGATGGTACTGCTAAAGCAGGGGAGTTCTTCATTAAGTTTGAATTATTACCTTTTCTGAAGACATAGATGCAAATCACTCGCCCTGTGTTTTCCAGGGGTATGTGGGTCACCTTTTATTGAAATGATTGCCCCAGGTATCCTGTGGCACTAAGCTTCAAAACAGTGTTATTTTCCTAATGTGGAAAAGAGAGAACTGTTGGTTCCTCCTGCAAAACTTATTTTTGTTTAGCAATGATGGAAGTGCCCAAAATGAAATTTTTTGGAATAGTTATTTAGCTACTATGTCACCTTCCCCTGGGACCTGTATCATTTACTTGTATTTACTCAGCAATGGTCTGGATGAAAATCCCATCACGTACAGCAGTCTAGGCAAAGAGATGTGCCCACTTCACGTCTTAGAGGGGGATGTTTTAATCTAGGCTGAGGTATTCCATAAAAAGATGAGGGGAAGCTTGGACTCTGCACATCTGGTCATGGCTTGTCTTTGGCTCCAGCCTGGCCATTTGGTATGCATCAAAAGGAAGCTCCATTGCACTTTTCTGGGTTTTTATTTCTAAACCTACTGCCTTCTGCTTTGTTTTCTGATTGATAATGTGGGAGCCTAGGAGAACATTGTCTTTTAAGGTAACCGCATCTCTAACATGATGTCTTTGTTCTTGTTAATGCTCCAGGGATATAGTTCAAACAATACAAACCTTTTACATTTAGTCGCTCTCACTAGGCAAATACTCTGTGACTGTTGAGAGTCCCTGTATCTCCCACAACCTTGTTTGAAGGGATTTGTTTACTTGTCTATCCCTGTGCCTTAGCCGATAAAAGGAGGATGATGGGGCAGGATAGAGGCAGCCTATGACTGTTAAGCTCTGGATAGTGCATTATGTCAGTCTGTCTGCTGGCTTCAAACCACGTTGTAGTGCCAGAGGTAGAAAAAATTGTGCTGCAGTCAAAGCCACATTTGCATTAGATTTTTTGACCTTATGGTGTAGAGAAAAGTTGCTTGTCACTAGTGCTTGGGGATGATCTATGTGGGGGAAGCATTTCAGATTCCCAGGCTATAAGAGTTCCAGCAACAGAGGAGTGAGTAGGCTTCAGTGAGAGCTGTGGCATGCTGGCAGCAGTTGCGAGGATGCAGAAGCTGAAAAATGCTATCTTGAGATAGCTTTAATTGGTTGCATTGGAAAACACTTGGTTCGACAGGCTCATATGTCTTCTAAAATGCTTGGTGCCAGACCAAGTTGGCATTCTTCCCTTGACTTACACTAAAAGCCACCAGGCATTGATCTGATCTTCAGTCTTACGCTTAAATTTTTCTTGGAAGAGCAAGATTTTTGCAAAGGCAGCAGATTATTTCTCCTCTCCCTTTGCCTCAGCAACAATAATGTTGAAAACATGAGCTGAATGGGTATTCCCCATCTTCTGATTCATTTCATTGTGCTTTCAACTTAACGTGCTATCCTTCATCTGCTCACAGAGCCTCATTCCCTTAGGTTGGTCTGTACTGGAAATGTACAGTACAGAGGTTTCATTTAATTTAAGCAGGGCCTTGGATGGCTCTTCACTTTCCATGTGTTCAGAGATACTGAATTGGAATATTTCACTATTTCCCCGGATCTTAACCTTCCTTCTGCTTCAGTAGAAACATTGTGGTCATGCTTGTTCTAGGTAAGTAGATGCAAGAGCCAGCACTCATCACTTTTGCTTCAGCTGTATTTTTATTTTCATCCAGTTATTCGAGTAACTTTTATGCACCCCACAAACCTAATACTCTTCTTTCTGGATGTTTGTACATCCAAAGGAGTTGTGCACTGTGATAAATCTGAATGATCTGAAACATTCAGATTTTTCAACTCATGAAACGTTTCTTATTTTTGTTTTGCATTTGGAAAATAAATGCTTATAAGAAAAGTGAGTCCATATGAGACATGGCATACGTAGAACCACATGCCAAGTCACAGAAAGCTTTCTCTTCCTATTCCATACATGCACTCTTCATCTCAAATGGCACGTGCACACAACAGAGCACCGCCAAGCACAGAATAAAAGTGGAACAGCATAAAACAAAAACAACTGAATCGTGAAAAGCGCATTGATTTGCTTGACACCTGTTTTGTTCAACAGTGTGCCATTCTAATCTGAAAACTCCTGTGCGTCACAAAAAGTTTTCGGAACAATAGAAACTGTCAATTGCAGCGGATTTTACAGACCTGTCATTATTCTCCTATTGTCTTGAAGCACTAAGTGGCACACAGAAAGATTTTTGGCAGCATTTCAGTGAGTTGTCTTGTAAAGAGGAATCATGTGTCTCTACTTCATGTATGTTATTGTTTGCAATTAGAGTGTTGCCCAGCACAGGCCCTTGGGAGCATATCTGCTCCCATTCCAGCGTGCTTATTTTATGGTGCTCATTTATTCTGTCTCTAAAAAAACTATAGATTTCCTTTCACATATTGACTCAGTGTCTTGTAGAGAGCCTGAACTGCTAGAACAAATTAATATCCTGCTCCAGCTGCTGCTCCTTGGGAATGGTGGGAACAGTGGCAAAAGCAGAAATTTTTACCTATTAGAGCATCTGGGTCCTCACTTGCTTTAGTGTGAGCAGGCACACTCTTGCTCTGCCCTGTGTTCTTTCACTGCAGACCCTTTACCGCTGCTTAATAAGGAGTTCTCCACTCCCCATCATTAGAAACTACAAGCCACTATTAGGGACGTGTCTCTGAATAGAGGCAAGATGAGAAGAGAGATTGGTTTTGTGTTAGGAGGAGACTCAATTGTGCTGATCATGTAACTGGACAGTGTTTTGGCATCCATGACTACCTCTTCCTAGTGGTATCATCCACATCCCTACCCAAATGAAATTGTGTTCCAGTATAGCAGGGATCACGACATTCACTCTGAAAATGAAAACGTGAATCGAGTTACCCACCCTTATTATCATTAGCTTGCAGAGCCCATATGTATTGCAAAAAAAATTATAGCATTTTGAAGAGTCTGCAGAACATAGATCTCTTTTTTTGTGGGCTTCACAACAAATTCTGGCAGGTTTCTCTACTTAAGCATTTGGTGGTTTAAAAAAATGATGAGAAAGTCGGGCCCCAGGGGAGAAGTGTGACCTTCATATAAACCAGAACTTTGATTAGCTGTTTTGGATGTTTTAAACTCCTCTGTAATGCACAAAATCAGTCTTGTAATGGGGTGAAAAAGGAGATCTTCATATTAATGCTAGCATGCTGTCAAATTAATACATCAAATACTACACTCTTATCCTGAGTTGGTGGACTGCTTTTATCAGTGCTTTTGATGTGGCAATGAAAGTGCTTGTTTCACAGCTACAAACCCAACTCTTTTAGCCTTCCCTTCACTTTGAACATCAGTTTTCTTAAGACTTGGAACATAGTTATATGGAGAGCAGCTTTCACAGGTGGGTATTTCAAGATACACATCTGAAGGCATATTAGAAGCCACACAAAGGGATTCTCTTTTAAACTAGATTTTCAAGTAGCCTTCTGGCTTGACCTCTTGATCCACTCCCAGTTTGCATTTCAAGAAAAGTTATCTACCCACATATGGTTATCTCCACTAAGATCAAAGCTGTCACTTTATTCCGACACCTGTGAGAATGAAATGGATATTAAAAAAAAAAGTGGGGGAAATGGTGAAAAGGTTTGAATGATTTCACATTTATAAAAGGCATGCACCCACGAATCTCAGAAATGATGAGAGTGCTTTCAAGATAAGCTGCAGCTCTTCTTCTCAGAAGCAGCAGAACATTTCTTTATTAGTCTCACCTGGGTAATTAAACAGACTTGAAAACATAAACAATTATAGATTTTCCAGATCTGTGCAAATACAGCTCACTTTGCTGTGAAAGTTAATAAGGTTCTCATTTTAGGGTGGATTTTCTGCCTTGGTGTCTAATGGATTCCACTGTAAGGGATGGTGTTACTTTATGCTTCTTTTGGAGTCTCTCCTCAAGGTGTGATGTCTTTCTCTGCTTCCAGCCTTCTCTGACAAATGTGTAGACTGTCATAGATTTATCCCAACCCCAGGGAGGTGATCCTGGCGATCTGAAGGACTGCCTACTATTGACTGTCCTATTAAAGATCTTCATGGGTAGAAATGCAGCTCTGTTCATCTGTGAGTCCATCTCTCCTCCATGTAGATCATGGACGTAAGGCACAGAGGAGTCAAGGTGTGCGTTTTGCTGGTGTGCCTGTGCCTCAGCACTACGGGAGCCCTTGGCTTTCATCTAGACAGGATATGCCAGAACATGATGAAGCCAATGCCCTGAACCCCCTAAAAGAGGAGCATGTCCCAGTTCTTGTCACCCCCGCAAAGCTATCACCCCCTCATCTGATAATTCACCACAATGCTGGGGAACACTGTGGCTTGATCTGTAAGAAAACTAAGTCACGTTCCTTGTTTTCAACACAAGGGGCTAAAATCTGTCTCAGGCATTAGCCACAGGAAGGGAAGAACTATAGGTTACTAGTCTTCTATCTTGTCTCCATCTGTGCGTTCACTAGGGAGCTTCTCCTCTCCCTTTCCTTGTAGTCATGTAGGATAGAGTTCACCCCTGTGGATGATGAAAGCTCTGCTCAGCTTACAGAAAGTGGAGCTTTTCTGAGGAAAGGCTCTACATTGTCTGTTCAGGCTCTCAGGATCATACTTTGAACAGTTACAGCTGCAAAGAGGTATAAGATGCACTTGGAAGCTCTCGTTTTTAGACCTCTAACTGCTTTGGTGCATAAAGTAAATAGGCAACAGTCACAGTTGTTTCAGGGATGAATTCCTGTTTTCTCACTTCATGACTTACTTTCTTAAATCCCTTGCTCAAATTGCCAACCCATTTCAGACGACTGCAAAATATTTTGGGGGTTATGTTTAAAATGTATGATGTCCTATTTTCAGTCACAAATGGATGTGTTCTATTTTCTAATACTACAGAAAAAAATACGAGTGAATCTCAAACAAATAAGTTTTGCTTGTTCATGCATTAAATTATAAATCAACCCACTTTCGCATGCGGAATTTCCATCGTTCATAAGTCATAGACTCCCACTCCAGGCTGAACTTTGCACCAATCCCAGTAACAGTTTTCACTGCAAAAGGTTCTAGCCCAGTGAATGTCATGATTTTGAATTTTTAATACACTTAACGATAAAAATGGAAACTTCCAACCAAGAATTTATTTAATGGAGTAAAGATGAAGCGTTTCATGCATAGATCTGAGCGCTAGCATTTGTCATTCATTTGGTAAGACAAACAATTGCTAGATGTGCATGAGGTTTTTTTTGGATTGCAAAGCACTCTGCTGTCAAGCTTCAACCAACAAGGAGATAGTCACCTTTCTAACCCTGCTGTGTGTAACTGAGTATCAGTAATTGAAAGGAACTTAAAGAGATATATGACAGATTTGTAATGTGAAAAATATAGGAAAGCCCCACAGCTGATTATGTGATTTTAAACTTAAAACACCTGACCTCAGTTGCTGCTTGTTCAAGAAGATTGCTGGGCTATGATTTAGAGGCTTTACTGCACCAAAATCCCAGTTTGTAGTAGTGGGCAGCCAAAAGATAATCACGGTGTGTAGTTCTTGTGATTGTAAAGAAACGTGCACATTTCATCACCATCTCCTGCACAGGCAGGCAGACACCTGGGTCTGAACTCAGATCTTTTGGACCCTGCCCTTGACATGCTGTTCCCGTCCATGCTTCTGTGTCATTAGCACTAGAAGTCACATAACCTAACAAGGTTAACGTAGATCTCTGATATCTGAACCAGTTTGGAGTATCTGTATCTAGCTGCAACCAGTGCTACAAGACCCACCTGTGACAGGTGAATACAGTAGGGTGTGTATGGCCTGGTTCAGAGCTCAGCAGTAATCCTTTGCAAATCCAGTTGCCTCACTGCTTATTATTCACTGCTTATGGGAACTTTTTGCTTGGGATGCAAATTCAGGAGCTGCTAAAAGGAACACCAGTGCAGGAAATGGGACCTTGGCTGCATTGAAACAAGTGTTGCAGCTCCCACCAGTTTCAGTGATCCTAGGCTTGCACCCCAGAAACAAGGGCTCACCTTTCCTGTGGAATGAAGTGGCCAAGTTGTACCATTCACTAAGTCAAAAGACACGTCCTCTTAAGGAGAGTGAAAGATGTCAGAGAGCTCTGTGTGAGCTAGTTGCAAAACAAGAAACAATTTTGATTACCAACATATAAAGAAAAATGTTTGTTCCGCAGGGATAAAAGCTTGTTCCTTTCTTTGCTGTCAGGATGCAGAAAGAAAGGGAGAAAAAAAGGTACTTGTAGTTGGCTGGTGCAGTCCAGCAGCACAGTCAGTCAAGTTGTTTCATCATTCCAAGTCGTTCTGTAATAGCACTGATTTATCTTGCTGCCTTGCAATTGTCCCCTGTTGATAATTTCAGTTTTGTCAAGGCATAGGATTTGTTGAAAACCTGCAAGCTCCTTTTACCTGCAGTGAACAGTAGGAGAACAGAGTAAGATTTTCTCCTTTTCATTGATGCCTATAAATAAGCCATGCTAACCCCCAAAACCTTAAGGCAGTAGGATTTTAGTATTTTTTTTTAAAGAATGCTATTTCTAAGCCACATTGACTCAGCAGAAAGATGTAAGCACTTTATGATAACAGGTTGATAGTCAAGCCCTGAATGCTCAACTCTTTAATTCTAGCTGCAATAGACAGAAAGGAGACCATGCTTTATTATATGTATAATAAATATCTTAGTTATGTGTGTTACTCTTTAGTTTTCTTTCTGTTTCTTCAGTTGAGTGTGAGGGAGAGAGAAAGAGAGGAAAAGAGGGGATAATTAACCAAATGCATTTAATTCGTATCTAGGAACAGACTGCTTAATAATAAACTCTCTAGTTCCCTACTGCGCTAAGCAGAACTACTCACAGGAGCCATTTTATGTTCAGTTCAGTGGGATTGTTCCAAGATGTAAGTGCTACCCAAGCATGATTTGAGCCACTTTGAAAATTGTATGAGGTTTCTTTGAAAATTGAGTCCCTTGGATTTAAGGACAGAAGATTATTATTATTTATACGATGTATGTGTGCAAGAATCCAATTAGATATTATTGAAAATGCAGCTTTGTTTGATGAAGTGGGAGGGGATAACCAGGATGGCTGATGCTGCTGGTGTAAGAGGAGGAGTGATATGTTTTGTGTGTGTAGATATAATGTAAGGTCTAGTAATACTTCTGGTTTCCTTTGTAGTCCTTCAAGACTTCTTACTAATGCAGTTCATGGTCTCATCACTGGAAATGTGAATTTCTGCAGAACATGCAAATCTCTTGTATTGCCAGGTTATTTCTATTCTTCCTGGTGTTCTAAGCAGATTCAAAAGGCTTCTTCAAAATAATGTAGCTAAATTAACACACTGCACTGACAAATATATGAGTGAAAGAGGGATGTACAACAGCCTAAAGATGTTACCTACCATTCAAGTTATTTTCCTGCTATCAGTCTTGAGGAGGAGTTGAGCTCTGAATTTTTTTTTACCTAAAAAAGGTTTTTGGTATTAGCTCAAAAAGGAAGAAAAAGAGCAGATTTCTACTGTTTTGTGTGTATTTCCAGAGCTGGTTGAGAGGAAGATTAAACTGTGTGTATTTGACAGAAGCATTTGAGCATTTGAGTGAAATTCTGTCTGCTCTGCTCTTAATCCTGTGGTAATTCAGGATCTGTAACCACTGATTCCTAAGCATGATAATCCAAACCCCCTGCAGTTGGTGGTGTTGGTCTCATCAAGAGCCTCACTGGCCTTTAAATAGAAAGTGGCTTAATCTGATCGACAGCTAAGCGTTGTTGGATTTTCTTTTAAATGAGTTTGGCTGGTTTAGTAGTCAGTTTCAGTGTAGTGCTTGGATGTCATTCTTCCTCTTTTGCATCTTTTGATGATGGCCTTACCATAGTAATTATGGAAATTATCCCTCCTTAGGAATCTCACCTGTAGTGAAATTTCAGTTAGCATCATGTAAAAGCTTTCCTCTGTATCCAACAGGTTGTAGAAATCTGTTCCTAAGATAAAGGAATTTAGAAGCATGAATACCTGAGTATGCTGTGTAACTCAAGGTCTTGTTTTCAGCAGTTGAGGGTATTGGAATGAAATCACAGTTGTTCACAGATGTTAGCCAGTAGCTTTTCACTGACATCAGTGGGCATTCAGATTGCTCCAGGTTACCATTAGAGAGATGGTAAATTCGATATTGCCCAAATTGATCTTCTGTCAGAATGTACCTTCTAGACATATCAGGAATGATCTGCAGAAATGCACTTTATGGTACTAATAGACAGGTAGCTGCCTAGTAAGTGTTTACTGAATTTATGTACAGGATATATATAATTGGCCACAAAGGTCACTTTTTCTTGAGATCTTTATTGCATTTACTTGCAATCAGGAAAACTGCTGGAGGTTTGTCTCTAAGGCTCTGGCAATGTGAAGTCAGAATCACTGTGTGCATTGCCAAAGCAGAGGTATGGATGGAAAATAGTCAGCAAAAGCCAAGAGAGGAAAGAAAAGCACAAGTCCTTGCAGTGTTTGAGGGCAAAGAAGAGTTAACAGTGGGAAAGGCAGAACTGCAAGCCAAGATTTGTTGTGGCTGGCAGTCTGTGTTGTGAAGGGAGAACATTCATGCCATGTCCAGAATGGAAATACCAAGCCCAACCTTGAACAAGAAGGTATTCTTTATATTTGGCAGGCATGCTATCTCTGAGAAACAGCAGGGGAGAAAGCACTGTCTCATGATGGTGTTGTTGACTAAGTCAGGCTGATGCAGTCTCTTCAGTTCATCCACCTACCACAGACTTTTTGTGCCTCCAAAAACCAAGGAGGAGAACTTCACCCTTGCCTCCATGGCTTTCTGTCTGGGACATGCATGAGAAACAATGCTATCCTAACATTGGGGGATGTTGCAGATACAAAATATAATGAAGATTCGGTGAAATAGCTCAGACAAAGAAAAAATAAACTCGTGTCTCTGGGGCTAGGATTTCCCTGCAAACGGCCTGAAATAAAGCATAAACCCAATTTACCGATGTAAACTTGTTATATTAGCCAAGGGCTCTTTTATAATTAAAGCATTGAGATTCTAGTTGCTTAAAAGAGATGTGAAATTTTCTTCAACAAAAGAGGCTTTGTAGAGAGGCAGAAATAACCACTGCAAATACACGAACTCTGAAATTGCTCCTGATGCCCATTTAAACTTGTTTCTAACCCACTGGGTTCAAATGACGGCCATTTTTCCTTACAACTTAAATTTGTCAGCATCAGAGCGCTCAAACTTTGTCTCTGATAGACCTGAAATGTGAATAGTTGTACATCACAGCAGGTGTGAAAATACATGATAGGCAATATCTGGGCATTGTTAAGGTTTAGATAGGTCAGTGATGCCTGCTTGGTGAACCATGCTAGCTCATGGCCGTGGGCTGCTTCACTGTTACATGAGTGGGGTGGCCCTGCACTGTGACCAGAGCCAAAGTGCCTTCTCCATGCACACATCCTTTCTCAGAAGCTTGCAGATTGCCTCTTTGAGGAAGGAAGAATGGAGCAACACTCGAAATAGAGAGCAAGCAAGAACAGTCTGTGCCAACTGTTTTGGAGGCAGTAGGTAGATCACCTTCAACAAGATGGCAAGAGGCCTTTCCCACCTTCTTTTCCTACAAAGGCTCATATTGGAAAAGGTATTTGAGTGATTCCTGTATCATTTACATTTTCTGTGTTTCCAGCTATATTGGGATGCTTTATTTAATCAAAATGAATAAAAGATGTAGCGTCTCCATTGTGTTGGCCAAATAATGATCATCTTTAGGAAGAAATTGGAAATGTAAAAGAAAGGCCTCAAAAACATGTCCCTGAGGATAAAAAAAATGCTGAGTCCTGCAGTGTTTCTGTTCATACTTTGCCCTTTCACCCTCTTTTTTCTTTTCCTATCCTAATGGTGGCAGCTGATGCAATAATGGGCTCCTGCACATTTTTACACCTCAATCACATTGAGAACCTGACAGCTTTATCTTTCTGGAATATGAACACTACTTGCAGCCTACAGCTGAAACAATTAGCTATAAAACAGAAAGCAGCTTCATGAAGAAAAAAATAAAAAGGGAAAAAAAGACCCTTCAGCTTGCAGACAGATTTCACATTTTAAGAATTTATTAAAAGAAAGCAAAAGAAAAAAATTCAAGTAGGTGAAAAAGCCTCAGAGTACTTAGTTGTGTTTTATGGGTTTTGTGACAATAAATGATTTAAACTAAAAGTCATTTGAGAATACACAATAGAAGAAATAGACTTTGACAACAGCAGAGGGAGAGGAATAGAAATAGTGGTGTTTCTATATGTGCCGCACGCACTAAAAGCAGCAACTGAAGGGAGGAATTTGACCAAACTCTATGAAAATGTATCCTTATAGCTGTTATTAATGAGTTGTTCTGTTCCCAGTTTCTCTTGACCCTTTTCTGAGGGTTAAATTAATCCCTTGTGCAGCTCAGCTGAGGATAATGAAGTTCCCCCGGGGTACCAATGTAGCCCTTGGGTTTGACCTACAGAAGGCTGAGCCTCTGTTCTTCATTCTGTTTTCAGGCAGTTTTGTTTATACTGCATTAATTAAAAAACACCTTCTCCATTCCCCTGGCTGATGTGCTCTCCTGCACAGAATAAAGGAGGTTCCAGTGCCCAGCCACTTGCAGCCTATCCATGCCTGTGCAGAGACACAGTGGAGAACGCAGCTAACAGGGGAACTGCACGACCCAGATCATATTTGTGAGCTAAAATGTGCATGTTCTGGTAGAGCCTGCGTGGGCAAACTTTAAGATGTAAAAGGACTTTGGATTCCAGCAGGCTGTTCTGGTGCTCATAGTTTATGATTCTGGAACCATAGGTATTGCTTGCAGTTCAGCACTGAGGGAGAGTTTGGTTTGTTGGAGGTGAAAGCAAGGCATTTGACCATGTGGTCATCTGGGATTTGCTCAAGGGTGGCTAAGCTGAAAGGTCTGCTCCAGTTCCTACACGCTAGATTTTTAGAAGGTTTTAAAACAGGTGCTTTTTTTCCCTCAACATTCAAATACATCAGCGTCCTCAAATAGTACCAGTTTGGTGTCTGGTAATATGAGTTTTATTCAGTGTAAGAGGCTGGCTGCATTTTGGTCCAAAGTTGCCTCGTTCTTCTGATTATTTTGCCTGCAGTGACCTTCCTCTCTCGTTTCTCCTTTCTTTTCTCCCTGGCACACTATTCTACCTCGTCTTTTATCCTTGCATCCTGTCTTCTATCCTGCCAGTGTGCAGATACCTAGGTACCACAGAGCAACCAAGCAGAGATGGTGCTTCGCTGCAGAGCATCAGAAGTTACATACCACTGAGAGAAAGAAGTTACCTTTATGACAGCAAGCAGAGCACAAAAGCTTTTGGCTCTTTCACCTTGTTTTGTCATGGATGACATTGGATGGCCTCTGACAACTTGAAATTCTTCAGAACTGGTAGCATATATTAGGCTACTGAAATTACTGAAGTTTTCCATAAGGTCATAACCAATGAGTGAAAATTAAAAAGGAATGTCCTGACCATATCCCAGTGATGCTTGTGATGGCCAGGCTGTGTGCTGGTCCTTTGCCATTGTAGCTGTTGAGTTACTTGGCTACCGTTTGCCAAGAGGGCATATTCAGAGGCAGCAGTAGTTGGCTCAGAAAGTCTTTTTTCAAGGTCTTTAGTTGGGTTGCATTTGTTTTGCACTGATTTTAGAGAACGCTGATTAATATAAATCATCTTGTATTGCGACACTTGACCAAGGCCTATAATCATGCCACTACTTCAGCTGTGTCTAACTAAGAAGACCCCAGATTAAGCTGAGCACTTATAGCAAGGAGTCCCCTCTATGCCAGCTGGGAGGCTGGAACCAGCTGCTTTCTGAAATGTGAATGAAGAAATGAAAGAATATCCAAACTGCTGTATAAAATTGTCTCTTTCTCATTACCCTAATCACATAAATATGCTGAAGGCTGCAATCAGAGTATTTTTTGTCTCTTTTTTTTCCCCCTTTAAATCAGGCTCAGGAAAAAAAAAAAGATTAATGAACATCTTACTGAAAGGATCACTCAAGTCATCCAGGTCCCATCCCTGCAACTCAGTAATAGACATTAGAATGGAGGAGATCACTCTACTTCTGTTCCCTATGTCTTGTTGCATGTAACATTTCCCAGTGCCCTTTAAGCCATGTACATCTACATAGAAAACTGAGTGGCCTGTATAATGTGCCGTGGTATAGATCAAGAGGACAGATTTCAGTGTCTTGAGATATATTTCATTTCTTAAATGAAGTAGTGTCACTTCTGAGAATTACATTTTTGAATGAAGTTCCTAATGAGGTAGAGGAAAAATCCCCAACACACTCAGTTACAGTACTACGTGTTGCTTTCCCAGCCCAATGTGCTGTGATTTAAGCTGAGTGTGCCTTTTCCCATTCACTCACTTAGATGTAGCAGTTCCCAATCTTCAGTACTTGAGAGAAGGAAAGCATGGAAGAATTAAGTGATGTATCCAAGATCATACAAAGGCATCTGTGGCAGTCAGCAGTTATATCAACACATCCTAAATGTCAGCACACGGTGCATAATTTAAAGGACTGGCCTACTTCCTTTGTTTTTCAGTATTTTAAATGAGAAAATGGCCCTTAGATAGTATTCCTAGTGTGATTCTTCCTAAGTTTTAAAGTTGGCTTTACTAAAGTACTGGAAATTGGTGATACTTAGCCTATATTTAAACAGAATTGATGGCCCAGTACTTAATCTCAAGCTGTCTTTTCTCATTACTATTGCCATGAGTTTTCTCTTAAGGAGTATTCTTACTGCTGTCAAAGCTTAACAAATGAGGCATGGTTTCACAAGAGAAGGCTTCCGCTTGGGGCTTTGTTTGATTTCTGGCACGACAAACATTTATCTGATCAACATGGAGCAATAGCAAAGTGATGGCTAAACCAGATCCCGCAATAGAAGCATAGATTTTGCAAATGGAATGGAATGAAATACAATGAAATGGAATGAAAAGCACTGTACCGGGTGTGGGTTGCTCTGAGAGCAGAAGAACTGGAGGTGCTGTAGCATTCTCTTGGTTTAAGCGCCAAGGACAAGAATTGCAGTTGTGGAAATGCCCCATGCTTCCCTTACGACAAGATCCTTTAATACCAGCAGTTTGATCTTGTGAGGTCTTGAGCTTTATCAGCCCTCCGCATTTTCGTTATCAGTTAAAAAGAATAAAAATTGACTCCTCGTGCAAGGAGACAAGAAGACAAAATTCTCAAAAAATAAACTAAAAATTGACATCTATAAGCCTTTTGTTTTGGAGGAATGTCTCTGTTCCAAATGTTACTTTCCACAACTGGGCATCTCTGCCTTGTATACAACATCACCACTTGGCATGGCAAATGAAAGTCACATCTGTGGCTCCATTTGTCTAACAAGCAGTCTTCCTGCAGGCTCTCTCACATTTACCCTGGGGGGAGTTTGTAGACCTTATCTAAGAGGAGGAATTACTTGCTGTGGCTTTGACATGCTCTTTAAACAATATTCAGAAACCATCTGAAGCCACAGTATATAAAGAGGATCCTTTTTGTCAGTCTCAGTGGAGAAAGCAAGAGTGAGAAATTTCTGTGTTCTGTTTTCTGGCTTTAGTCTGCATCCTAGTCCTTGGTTAGGAAGCTGTTTAAGTCATAGGACGTGGTAATTAATACTGAAATAAACAAAAGTTTAAAGACTTTCTGCTGCCATTCAGTGTTCTCATTCACCTGCTCCCCTCATCATTTGGATGATGCCTCAGACTGGTGATTTAACTGATGTCCTGCTTACACTGGTGCAAGATAATGTAATGCATTCTTCATTTGACGGAGTAATTTAATCCTTATTCTTTATAGGATCTATTGAAAAACGCTTCCATTGCTCGTGCTCTAAGCTCTGCCATGCTTTGTCCAGCCCTGACTTGTGGGCTGGCAGGATATTTAGATTGCCTTCGGATTGTATGGCAGAGTGCTAATCCACTGGCAGGTGAGACTCCTTTAGATTTGCACTCTCAGGAGCTGGGTTTGAACCCTGAACCGCTCTGATTTACTGCAGCACTTACCCTCTTGCATTAGTTGAAATGGAAAGTTCAATAGAATTTTCTCTCTGATTACAGAAAAACTTATTTTTATAATACTGACCATCACAAGATCTGTAAAAAGAGAATGACAGCCTTTGCTTAGCCACCCAGACACCAGCAGAAGCCGGTCCTGCTGCCTTGTGCTGTCCTAGCAGTGCTGGAAAAACTGGAGCAGAAACCAGGGGTTAGTTCCTCCTTCTCACCTACAAGGAGTCGGGCTTGAGGCCACTCAAACATTTCATTCCCAGGACGTGGCTGAAAAATTTTAGTTCATTTTTAAAGAAAAATACACTACAGTTTTGCTTGAAAAATTCTCCTCTGTTTGAAAATAATGGCTACGTTTACAACAGTAGCAGCAGCAGCCAAATTTTCAGGAAGGAAACCTTGTTGTTTGGGGGCTGGGAAGATTGCTTCTGGTAATGTAAAATCTCAGCTTGGCATTGGCAAGGAAACGGCATGCTGCTGCTGGAACAGGGCAAAGAAATGGGCTCTTCAGGGCTGACATCCCTTTAGCTTCCCTGCATTCTGGAGGATCCCCAAGGCCCCATGGAAACCAGATGCATTCCTGCTGCAACAATTACTGTAACCGACCCTTGCTGGAAGAGAACATTTAGGGGGGAAAACGTTACAGTATTTTCTTTTGGAAAATTCCGCTATTGACATGAAAAGCAGCAGGGTAACAGCAAAGATGGATTGCAAATTTTGACAGCGCCGACAGGTAAATATTGGCTTTGTGCAAACAAGTTTCTATAAATAACCTGTCTGCTCCAGAAACTCCACAGATGGCAGCGGGGCTGCTGGGGTATTGATTTACCCACTGTGCTCAGTGCAGAAAAGCACAGCTGTCAGCTTTGCTGTTCTCCTCGTTCAGAGTGCTGCTCCAGCTCCTGCTGAGAGCTGCGTGCCTTGTTCACCATTTTTCTTTGGCAAGTGGTGATGAAGATTAAGAGCCCAGAAGAAATAATTTGAAAGAAAAACCTGCCGAAGCAACTGAGAACAAATGAACAAGGGTAGAGAATAACTCTAGAAGAAACTATGTTTGTATCCACACCTCCAAAAGCCAGCAAGAACCTCTCTCTCTCTCTCTTGCTCAGTCTGTGTCAGGTAATTTCATACAGCTTACAGGAGCAGTCTGCAGAAATTCAGGGGAGTGTAGTGGACTTGAAGGGAGGGTGAAAGGAGATTGCAAAGGAGCAATGAAGAGCTTATACATTGAGGAGGAAGAGCCAAAATTGAGGCGTACAACCTGATGGTTATCCTTCTAGGGGCCTTACATGCAAACACAGGTTCTGCCAAAAATTCCTAACAACTGGAGAAGACTTACAAATAAATGGCAGTCCGATAGGCAAACACTTAAAATAGCCACCATCTGCTTTTTGGCTTGAGTGAGCCTTCAGAGGGCAGCCTAAATCTCAGATTATGATTTTCGGACATCGGTCAATGAGCACTATCACTATCTCATCAGGAACAAATGTTCATTTACAGTCATAGTGTCAGGATTTGCATTTTAAAAGAGTGCCTCAGATTTCCTAATTCACTTCCCTCAAAATGTTTGCCTGTGGTGCACGTTCACTCTAAAGGCTTGTCAGTTAGCAGACCTATGCATCTCCTGCAGTAGACACAGCATGTGCCTTTTGGGGGCATTTTCTGCTGTTTTTCTATGTAACCTCTGTGTAATTGCACAGTCAGCCAAGATAATGAAGTTCTTCTGTCATTATAGCTAGATCTGCATCAAGGATTTTGCCTGGAACAACTGGATGCAGCTTTCTGTTGTTTTATGTTGTGTGGTAGCTTTGGGCACTTTCCTTTGGTCTCATCTTTTAACAAATAGCTGGCATGGCTAACATCTCACTGACCAAGAAGTAAAGATCTGACCTAGTTGAAATAAACAGTTAAAAGAAATCTTTTCTCAATTCATTTGTTCAGTTTGTGAACTGAAGTTTAGATGGGGCTGACTGTCATCCCTCCTGAAAGTGCTGAGGCTGTGAAAGTCTGTGGAGCCATGCAAATATCTTGGGATTGTTGGGGATAATTATCATTACTCTGTATAATAAATATTTTCAATATTCAATATATTTCAATATAGTTTAAACAGGTAAAAATTGTCAAAAGACTTCTCAGTTGCAGAATGTTAATAGATTGAAGGAGCTAAATGCTAGGCACTGCTGGAAAGACAGAATTTCTATTGCCTTAGTTCATTTTTAGGCATTTTAAATGTTAAGGAAGCTGGTGTATATCTTGTAGGAGAAGTTACATTGTTGCATACAAAGCTGTTCTTTTCACATACTGAAATTCTGTCTTGCTAAAATGAGTGGGAAGCATCTTAACTCCTGAGCTGTAGGTCAGTAAATTCACAAACACAAGGACAGGTCAAGAAGCTAGGACATACTATTGCCCATCCTGTTTGCAGCTGAACCTCACAACCCACTAAATCCCTGCTACCATCCCTGTTTGCTTCTCCAGAGCTTGCTGAGCATGGAGCTGCTTCATGTTTCATGCCTCGATGCTTTGATGAGGTGTGCAAAGTACAAAAGGAACTGAGTGTGGTGTGCTAAATATTTTAAGGCCAGATAGACTGTACTGCAGCTGGAGAGATTTCAAGCATTTTGTTAGATTTTCCTGCATATATGATGTATAAATATAGATTTCTACATCGGATATATTTATTAAGATGTATACAGTGTAGAAATACACTGTTTAAAATACTTATGTCTCAAGATTTTCCTGAAATCAGAGTCCACTTTGTTTTGGAATCTCCTTTCTCGTGTCACAGATGCAGCAGAGGAGTAAAATACCAATTTGTGTCTCTCGGAGGAGAGCAGAAAGGCATCCTGTATGAGTATAATGCAGTGTGATGTCAGCTGTCACTGCTGTGTCCTGCTGAGAGGCTTGCTGACCTGTGAGCTATTGCATCCTCGCTCTCTCATTCCAAGCATAGTTCATAACATTCTCATCGTCGTGTTATTGCAGTCTTTTCTTAAACCTGACTTGTAGGAAGAGAGGAAAGAGTTGTTTAGAGAAGGCAGCACCAAAGCATTCCCAGACAACGCTTCAGCTGAACTGCAGTAACTCCATGGCTGGTGATGTGGACTGTTTACATGGACTAGGCACGTGCCTGTCTAGGGATATTCAAGGATAATTACAGACTTCTCCAAGGCCTATTTTTATTTTTTAGAGGAGATGTCTGGGTTTTTGAGTAGATGTTAGTCAACAATACAGAGCCATCAGCGTTGGATGCAGCTTATCGTAAGAGCTGTGTCAGATCGTTTGGGATTTCAACAGTAAGGTGATAAAGCCTCTGAAATGTTAGACAAGCAGTAAATAAACTTTAGAGGTAGAAAGTGATCCCCTACGCTGGATGCATTCACATAAGGAATCTTAAAAGCCTACCTAGGATATATGTGCCTACTCTAGTTCACAGCAGTTACTGCCCTTCAAATAAATGCCATTGTTTTTTCTGCAGTGTGTTCCTTTGGCAAGCGATGAAACTGCTCCTGATTTACGATTGTGAGATAAAACAAAGTGAAAGAGGGAAAAGTGACTAGTTTTCAGCGTGATTAACTTTAATTGAAAACCTGCACAACTAGAAGGAATTTCTGCATTGCCATCTGAGAAAAATACAGACGTTATCCATTGATGGCAGAAGTAAGCATAGTGCATGAATGGACGTTTAAACTGTAGTGTGTGCTGAGACTGCCTGTCTGCACAGTAGTGTACATGGATATACATGAGTGAGAGACCTGTACATCCTCTGTAGTGTTTTCCTGGGACAGTGATTTTTTATCTCTGTTGAAGTATGTCACGCATTACAGCACGTGAATGTTTTTCCTAGTTTAATCACTAATCTGCCTCTGTGTCAGTAAATATGTTGCCATGGGCGCTACAATAGCAGAACTGAAAGATGAGTTTGTGCCTGGTTGGAGCTTAAAAAATGCCTGTTTGTATTTTTGATATTAACTCGTTCATCACGAATGAGGATAAAGAAGCGTATGTCTCTTTAGAATTTAATTATAGAAACATTTGTCACATGCACTTTCTAATATGTAAATAATATTTACTGCACGTTCATTATTTGTAGTGTCTGGACAAACCTTTTATGGGGCTTCACATTTCTACACCAGATTGTTTTCCAGTAGTGCAGACTTCTACATATCATCAACAGGGAGAAATCACATCCCTTTGCTTCACTCCAAGATGAACAATACCCATCCTGCTTATTGCTGAATCCCATTATTTATCATTCAGTTTCTTCCCTGAGCTGTATACCATGCTTCCAGAATTGTGCATAATGAATTACTTAGCTGTGAAGATTTAAATCCCAGACTGACTCATCCCTTAGTTGTTCGTGGTCGTGGGTTTGTTTGTTTGATTTGCTTTTCTTTTTTAAGGAAAGAAGATTAAACTGTATTAAACTGGTTTGCTTTGTTAGCATGTGTGGTGATGAGTCTGTGACCTACTTTTATGGTGGGTAGTGTACTCTTGCCCTGTATCTGAATAACAAATGACAGAAACATGGTATGGGTTGACCTCTTTTTGGAATATTTCTTGAACATTTTATATCAAAGGAAAATACTGAGATAACAATCTTCAATTAAATACTAATCAAATCCAGAGGAAAAGTAACTAGAGTTTTTCTATTACATAATGTGTAATAGAATGCTTGTGTTGGGAGGGATCTTAAATATCATTTACTTAAGGCTTATACCAAATTACTCGGAAATGATTAAAGAGCAAATCTGGAGTCAAAAGAATAGAATTATTATTTTTTTTAATTTCTTTTTTTTTTACATGGTAGATGATCATGGACAAAATGACATAGGTAGAAGTTGCATCCTGCAGTCTGTAACTGTTTTGAAAGGTGCTTTTATCAAATCTGAGCAGTGTTAACAAGTAATACTTACAAGCTGGCTTTCTCCAGATGCTCCAGAAAGACAATCTAAGTCTGTATGCATGAGTCGTTGGCCTGTTAGTGTTCTGAAGGCCTTGAGCTCCAGGAAGTGCACATAAAAACATAGGCATTGCCCTCTTTCCATGATGGCAATGCTGCATTGATGGGAAGAGCATGTTTGTAGCCTCCGTTAGTACTAATGGGCTTCTCTGTTCAATAGGAGAGCCTAACCTCAGACATAGTTTACATCATTATTATTATCATTATCAGATATCAGAAAACCTTTTTCCCTTTGCTCACAGAAAAACGTGCAGCTTGAATTTTTTCTTTCAGTTTTAAGTATAGCATTTCCAAACCTTTTGGACAGTAAATTATATAGCAGTGTGGAAATCACAAAGACTTTTTTCCTTGTGCTAGGTTGTACAGAGATTATCAGATAGTCCTACATTTCTTCCAGCTTTTCTTTTTCCTTTTGTTTTTGTACACTCTTTGTCAAGGCATTGAGGTGCTAATGGAAGAATTTCTAGGACATCCTTAAAAACCTGCTGATCTCAACAATCCCTACAGGATAGGTGGCTGTGATGAGTGTTCTCTAGCTGCACATTGTCTCTTGATCGTACTCTTTCTGAGGCATGGGGAGAAGTCTTTCAGATTCCTTTGTCCTTTAAAGCTTCCAGAGAGCTTTAACAACCAGGTCCAGAGAGCTTTAACAACTAGGTCCAGAGAGCTTTAGCAACCAGGTCCAGAGAGCTTTAACAACCAGGTCCAGAGAGCTTTAACAACTAGGTCCAGAGAGCTTTAGCAACCAGGTCCAGAGAGCTTTAACAACTAGGTCCAGAGAGCTTTAGCAACCAGGACCAGGACTTCACAGCGGTTAAGGTTTAAATTAAAGTGTGAGCTAATTCACTTGATTCTCATCTACCAGTGCTCTTGAGAAGCCAGGTGAATGGTGCCCAGCTTTGTCCTACATTTATTCCTGCTCCAACCAGTGGACCTCGTATACATGGGCTGTAGAGGTGGTCTTTCAATGCAACCTTTTCGAAAAATAATAGGAAATGGTAAAAACACTATTGCTTGTTATTTTTCTAAATTGAATTTGGCATGGTTGGGATCCCAGTGCAAAGGTGTGTGGGATTTTCATAAGGATATGCTGATATTTATGGTAACTACTTGAAGGCTAAGGGAGACCTGGATGGAAGTAACCTTTCATAATGTTTCTGAAGGAAAAAATACACATTTGTGTTTTTATTCAAAGCTTAAATAACAAATTCATGGCTAAAGCCAACAGGCAGGTTACATTATTTGACTTCAAATAATAATTCCAGGACTGTTTCCAGTTCTGCTTCGTCCATTTAAATTACTTTTGCCCAGAACAGTGAGAGTGCTATAATGGAAACTGGTTTACAATAGAAACTGTTATATTTGTTTTATTTTGAATGCGCCTCACAGTGTGGTTCCTCATGTTTTTCTATGAATTGATGTACTTCCAATTCATCAGAGCATATGATTTTTGTGAAGGATGAGCAAGTAAGGTGCTTAGGGTTTTCGTGGCATGAGTATTAAATATTCTCTCATCTTACACATACAAACATGCATATTTTGCTTTCTCCCTCCTTAGAAAGTCATTGTAAAAGTATTTCATGATTGCAATTTTAACAGCAGTTGATTTCAGGATGTTTTTTAATAACCTCTGGATAGAAGCCTGATTTTTCAGTTGTAGTTTTAATTAAATGCTTACTAGAAATTGTGTCCTGAAGTGGATAATCACAAGTATTGTGAGCTGACTGAAAATTTGTACAAACGTACTATTAAAGATTGGTCATCCTGATTTGAAAAACAATTATGAGAAATGAAATGTTAAAGTAGCAATAGAAATTCAGCAGATGGAGACCTGTCAGGTGCTAAAAGCTAAAAATGTAAACTTGTAGAGTAGGTTGTAATGCTAAAGGAAACTTCAGCATTGACAGGATGTCTACACCTATCCAAAGGTATGATTTTAAAAGTGGACTCAGGCATTTAAATGAAAATGGTTTGAGGAAGCTAAGGTGTCCTGGAGGAGGCTGAGTGTTGTTCATTGGTGGTAAGCTCAGCCATGGTTTTGTATTTTAAAGTGAGCTGGGGAATGGGGTCATTGGCACTTGACATCTGTTCCCTGTGACCCATTTTTCCATGCTGTGAATTTTCATAACTTTCATGCCTGGAAAGAAACAGGTGAACATGGAATTAATTACTTAACAAAAGCTCATTACAACCAATGAAAACTGGGTTGGGATGAAGCCTGTAACACACCTGTGCCAAGTTAATTATTTAATTGGTATGTTTTCATGCTGATTCAGTTAAATGGTTCCACTCTCTACTCTGAAACCTACTCACTATATGTCTTTTCCAGGAGTGTGATACCAACCATTTAGTCTGCAGGTAAACAAGGGAGAGGAAGTTTCAATCACCAAGGGGCACAGATTTGTTTGAAATAATGTATCCCAGAGTCAGACTATTCTTGGGATACGATCCAAAGATTGTTTTGAAAACATTTGTATTTTTTCAGAATGCTTCAAGTACAGAATCATTTTATTTTATAATGTCTTTTTGCAGTTGCTTTTTAATGAGTGCTTATGTACAGTGTTGTTGTAAAGTGAGGAAATGTATATAGTATGCCCGCATAATCTGCTTTGATCCTGAGTTTTCAAGGTTTGGTAGTGTTCTATGAAAGCTACTTCTGTCGCAGAGGATGCGTTTCTTTCCAAGGCCCCTAACTTAACTTAGCATCTCAGGAGCAGGAGGTAGGAAGTGGGCACTCTTTGTAGTCATTGTGGGAGCTAACCAGGTGCCTGGATTTTGGTGTCTGGTGTCATTCATGTCTCTGTAGAAAATCCACAATGTTTGCTCAAACTTGGTAGACATAAGGTAGAGTTTTACCCATCCTCCCATAGTGGCAGCTGGCAGTCACAGGCACATTTTGCAAGTCCTATAAGCACTTGAAATCAAACTCCTTTTAACTGGATCTCCTGCTAGTGATTTTCAGGGAAACAAAAAAAAACAAACAAGCAAACATAAAAAGATGAATGATGTATTTTGTGTGCTTTCTCTGTAGAGATTTGTACTCTTGGAAACAAGAATATTTGTTTATTCTCAGGTATCCTAAACTCCAGACTCACCTGACATTATCATGTTATCACCAACAGCATCTGTGATTAATCTGGAAGACAAATATAGGTTTATTCAGTAATTAACTTGAGATATCAGAGGCTGTTGTCTCCCACAGTAATTTGTAGTGTGAATTACTGCTGTCATATTCTTGAGGAAAAATAGATAACAAAAACTAGATTGACAGCCTGCATATCCCAAAAGTTAACCATGCAGGATCTGTCCCTTCCAGGCTGTGGAGAGTTAGCAGACCACATCTAAGATTAGAAGAAAGCCTGCTTATAATGACTGAGAACATGAAAAACTTACCCAACAAGAGTTGGCACAGGAGATTAGTAGCAGACTACACAGACTCCCTGACACACGGCCTGCTCTTTATGGTGACTTTATGAGGTGAGAAGTCAATTTGAATTAATGCTTCTCTGTGCTATATTTATGAGTATGTCGTGATGATGACTGCCTGAGTCATCCTTGCAAAAACATACTTCTCTGGGTTCTAGATCATCTGTTCTTAGTGGTTTGCTTATGCCCTTTAGTAAAGCAAGGACGCTTTCTGTTCTCTACAGAATATGGTAGCTTTTGTCTAAATCTCCAAGCTGACAGATTAATTTTTGGGTGGCTGTTTCATCTTGCTGAGGAGCAGGAAGAAACATCTGGAAAATGGGATGCAGTTTAGTGAGGATTACTGGAAGTAATTGTATCAGACTCTCAATGCTTCTGGGAGACTGCTGAAGTGCAAGCACCATCTACCATCTCTTTCCAGACCACGGTGATAACATGGCGTGGGTTTTAATACAGTAATGAAGCCGTTCTTACAAAGTGGAAAGTTGCTCTTTCAGATAAACAGAGAGAAGATTACTTTAAAAAAAAAAAAAAAAAAAAAGAAAGACTTACAAAGACTTCAAATAGCAAGAAGTCACTAACTGTAGTACTGATCCAGGAATTCCACCTGAAACATGACTGTTGAAAGTGTGCAAGTTTTGATAAGAGATAAGTCTATGTGTTGGGGTAACCCTTCTTACTGCTTCAGAAATTGAGGTCCTCTATATAACCATAGTTATAGCGATGTATGCGATAAAATAAGGTTTGCATATTTTTCAGTGGCATGTAGCAATAGAACAAGAGGCATTGGGCAGAAACTGGAATGCAAGAAGTTCCATGCTAACACAAGGAAGAACTTCTTTACTGTCATGGTGATGGAACAACTGGAACAGGCTGCCCAGAGAGTTTGTGGAGTCTCTTCTCTAGAGATATTCAAGACTTGTCTGGGCGTCTGCCTGTGCAACCTGCTGTAGGGATCCTGCTTTAGCAGGGAGGTTGGACTTGATGATCTCTAGAGATCCCTTCCACCCCTATAATTCTGTGATTGATATTGAAGAAATACAGTAGCAATGAAAAATGTGCTCCTAGATCATATATTCTATTGGTCAAGTATTTCATTTTTCACTCATGCACTTTTTCTGTAGTCTAATTTAGCAGTTATAAAACTTGTGGATTGTAGAATTGTACTGTGATGTACCACAATTACTTGGTCTTAGCTAAATGTGTCCCCGTTAAGTTGAATTTATGCTAATTCTGTCCCAGTTAAACAGCAGATGATGTTACTAGCTTCACTACTAAATTGCTTTCCTAGAGACATCCCATAAAATAAGCTATGCACCCAAAGCGGAATATAATGAAATACGATTTTACATAAGCTTAATATGTTTAACATCTGTATATAATTATGTTCATTATGGATGACAAAAGACTTCTTGGGTCACATTGTCCAGTTGATGAGCGTGGAACTTACCATGTGCCTTGTCTAGTTAGTTTTAAATACCCTGGGCTGTTTCTTCTACTTGTCTTGGAAGGTGATTCCACAGCCTGATGTTACTTTTCTAATATTTAACCGAAATGACACTTCTTCCCAGTGATTCTCTTCACAGATTGCTTACATGCCAAGAGCATTTGGGCACCAATCCATTTAGATAAACTTCTTTAATCATTTGAATAGTTTCACTAAAATCAGAGAGGCTGTGTGAATTTGACTACAGAATTTGCCCTTTTGATCAGTCCAGACTTTAGTTGTGTGTTCCAGGTTGTATATTCCTCCTGTTCTTGAACAGCTCATTATGCTAGCTGGATCCAAAAGGAACATTGTCTTCTACTCATTTTGGTTATTGACAGCACCTGCTGGCATGAGGAAAATGAAGTGGAAGTTCTACCAAAATGAAGGCTGCCCTTCTGTATGATGTATTATGTCTGTGTTAAGTGACGCTTGTAGTAAATCAGCATCTCAGGTAACCTTTATGCCAGTAATACTCCATTTCCCAATAGACTGATATTGGCTGTAGTTTGTGTAGTAATGCAGTGTAATGAATTGCAATGATGATAATTTCAGGGACAAAAGCATGGAGTCAAAATTCTGTCGATCTGGTTTTGTAAGCTGGTTTCTTACAAATGTGTTGATAAGGAGCGCATGCCACACAGTTGTAGGAAACTGCAGGAACCAGTATATGGGGCTCAGAGTCCGAACAACTACAGAGGAAACTCAAATTAGCAAGTAAGGAGTGTTTGCTAGTCTACTTCGTATGCCAAGAGAGATGGGCAGCATGAGGAACAGTGGATTCTATAGTATTCTGCATGTTGAAGGAAGGGCGTAATATTCAAGAGGCCAGGATTGAGGACTTTGCCTCAAGGACAGTCCAGTGCAACTCACACGGAGCTACTGTACAGCCTTGTGAGTTCTGCTTCCTCATGTATGTATTATACTTTTTTTTTCCTTCACATTAACTACATCTGTTTTCAGCATGGATAGTAAGTTGTTTGCTTACTTGGTGATCAACATACCATTACGTAAATGGCAGGAGAACTGGGACAATTTTCTTATTCTCATGTATTCTGTCTAGGTGGCATAAACAAGATGGTGGGATGGTGAGGGATATTGTGTGCCCATCTTACTGGGAAGCTTGTGAGATAAACCTTGAGCTGTTAGTTTCAATACACAGGTGACAATGTCAAGGGGTTACTTACTCAGCAGCTCAGCATGGCACTTTTGGGGGGGGCTCTGTCAGCTCCAGAAGCAGTTTTAGAAACCTCAAATGAGAAAGAAATGATAACGTTACAGATAGTTTGATACCTGCAGAGTGAAAATCAGTTGGCAAATTAATAATAGGGAAAGTAAAAAAGGCCAGAGTGCATCTGGCAATGGGGGGATGTACAGATAGCATATTGTAATGTGGTAAATTGAAATAAATGCAACTATTTTGTCTCTGGGCATTTAAGCATTTGACAAATCACAGCTGGGAATTGGCAAGAATCTTTGTTGTTTTGTTGTCTTGTTAGTTGTCAAGGAAAGAAGTCCGAATTTGTTCAAGTTCTATCTATGCAGAGCAATGAAATTTCAGCACATTAATATGCCATCAAGCTCAAGACCTACATTCTTCCATAAGCAGTTTGAAATGTCCTCTGCCAGTCTTGTTATTAACAGGCTTTGGCTTGGTTTATACAACTACTTAATATGTTTACAGATGTGTGGAGAAAAATTGCAGCTAGTTCAATTTTGGATGCTGAACTTCATTGAAAATCATCTAAAACCCCAGCAACTATCTAACCTGAGAAAACATATCAAGCCACTTTTGTAGCAGAGAACAGGGAGAAGGATGTTGCAGAGCAGGCTGGGAGCAGACGTAAGGAGCATGTGAGAGCCTGCATTACTCTATCTCAGCACCTTACATCCATGCAGATTGATCCAAGTGTTGGCAAAGAGGGATTTGCGTGGGAAGAAAGGCTGCCTGAGGCAGCATCTGTATCTTGAATATGTTCCCACAGTAATACCACGCTTTCAGCATGAATGCACTCCCACCTATGGCTGAGACTAAAAAGCACCTAAATTGGGCCCTCATATTATATATGCTATGTGTTTAGGTATACGTTAATTCCTTTCTGTTAGTTAGTTCTGTAATTTTGACTGTAGACAAATACCTTCATCTGAATATATTTCCTACACCCAAAATAAAAAAATAATGGGTTTCAGCAGCTAATAGTACAGCTTGGCATTAATTGCATTTTTTTTTAAATTTCTGCCCAATGATCCCTGTTAAAATCATTTCAGATCAGTTATACTATTGCACGTATGGTTAAGGATAGCAATGTTATAAATAAGGCTGTTTGCAGTTCTGTAGCCACAAAATACTGCTCATGGAAAACTGAGCTCTTGTAGGCAGTTTTGACTAGGGAGGAGGGAATTCTTTGGGAATTGCCTTGTACAATTTAGAACCAGCTGTAAGAAACAATAGCTGTTGTCTTGGCCTTGTTTAGAGGAGGATACGTGAATCCATATGTTGATATATGTGTATGAGGGATGAAAAGGAGGGAATTCTAATTAGAGTCATTAGATCTCTTTCCAAGTCCTTTAGCCAGAATGTGAAGTTTTCTCTATTTCATAATTTCCCCAATTTTTGTATGTTTTTGCCATTTCACTTCTGTTGAATACAGATGCAGAAAGCCCATTATAGGCTGCTAAGGATTATTGCTAACATTAGAAGAAATGAGATACGAAGGCTGATTAAATTAGTCATGCAAGTGGTGGATTCCCTAACTCTCAGTGTCTGCAGATCTTCACCAGATGCTAGTCTGAAATGTTTTAGAGATGCATAACTTACTGAGTTCAATGCAAATATAGCTGCAGAATATAGCAACTTTTGCTGTGGAGGAGTTCAGGCTAGCTGATCTAATGGTCCCTTCTGAATTCTAAAGCTCTGCAACTTGAATTCCAAATTGCAAAGAAGGCTGAAGAAGGTGAATTGAGGCTAAAAAAAGGTTTAGTGTTTTTTCTCAAGTTGAGAACAAGTTTTGAGCAACCCTCTTGTAATAGAGGAGGTCTGTTGTCCTTTGGCCACAGCAGTCTAGAATACTGACCACAGTTGGTCTGTGCTGGTAGAGATGACAAAGATGGAACGCTCACCTCATTCATCTGTTGAGAACAATTTCAGTTCAGACAAGGAGAAAAAAGAGTCTTGTGACAAGCTATATTTGACTTGGTGTTCCTAATAAAAGCCTAAAGGTAAAAGCACAGTTCTGAGGCTTGTTCCCTAGACTTTTCCCTCAGTACAGTTGCTCATAACCAAGGCCTCTGAGAAATAGGTTGCTTGTAACTTTGAGCTGATCCAGGTAGGAGCTGAACAAAACTTTACTGGAATAAATTAACACCATTAATTGTACTCAAAGAAACTGTATTTCCCTCAAAAGAAAGTTTGGCTAAATGTGTAATAGCAGCTGCAGAAGAAAATGTTAGCAGGCAGGGCAGTCCAGCTCAACAATGTGCATCATCTTGCCCAGTGGCTATCTGACTCTACTGTGGGAGCTTATTTACCTTTGCAATTTTCCTTTCCCTCTTCCTCTCCTGTTTGTATACCTACGGGTGAGAAGACTGCACGCTTCTGGTTCATATATAATCAGTAATTGCTAGCAAGCATCAGATTTTTGAGCTGCTAGCTCGACATCAGATCTGCTCTGCCCAGGAGATTTCAGGGCAGGCAATCAGGGAGTCAGAGCTAAGTGCCCCTACTGGTGCCCACTGATAGGTTTGTTAATGTGACCACTAGAACACATGTAGAACAGCTAACGTGTAGACTTTGGAGCTCCCCGTCCATTTTACAAAGCCATTTTCACAAGTTGCAGATGAACTCCAATGTGGAATAATTTTCCTATTGCACATATCTCTGCTGACAGCAATAAAGTAAGAATCTGTCAACTGTACACCTGAGATGGTAAATACTGTCATTGTTGGCAAAAGTCCACATATGCTACTGGTTATAGGAAGTGTAACATAACCTCTCACAGTGTTGGTTCATGTTTCCTGTTTTACCAAACTGCTGGAAACTACCAAAAATAATGCAATGTGATATGCTTGGAATATCATAGTTTATTTTACTGCTCTGACATGTTTGGGGTGGCACAGAAAACTGATCTGTGCATTCCTTCCCCTCCTGAGGAACTCACAATAAAAATGACTGCAAAATTCTTTTTGAGTTCATTAAGAATTGGCGTGCTTTGGACATACTGAAAAATACCACGTTTTTATTGAGTTAAATGTATTTTATTTATTCATTTAATGGTTTATTCATTGAATTATTTTATTCATTTAGTGATAAATATATGAAGGAAAATAGCAATTACTTCTTGGGGGAAAAAAAAGAAAGGAAGAGCAAGTTGGAAGAACATTGTAAAAGCCCACAGAACGGGCTCCATCTTGTCAGAAATAAATGTCTCTATTCCCACAATTCACTATGAACAGCTATTTAGCAAGTTGTGGATCCTCATCCCTCTAATCTTCTTCACTCCCCTAAAAAAGCAAAAACTTTTCCTGCTCTGCTGGGTTTGCATTGAGACCCTCTGTGCCCAGACCTAGGTTATTTCTGTTACAGGGAGGATTGAGAAGGCTGCTTCTCTTTGCTAATGCTTTGCTTTACACCCAGTAGGAGCAAAATATGGAATATTTTTACTTTAACAGCAAAATAATTACTTAGTTTTCAACTAGACCCTGGGCAGAATTCATGATCAATTTCACTGCAACAGCCTTGCATACTATCCACTGTTCTCCAGCCTGAACCAGGGAACAATCAAATTGGATATCAGGAAAAAGTTCTTCACTGGGCACTGGAACAGGCTGCCAGGGCAATGGTCATGATGCTAAGATGCCAAAGGTCAATAGCACTTGTTTGGACAATGATCTCAGGCCTATGGGTCTGATTTTTGAGTGGTCTCGTGTGGAGGCAGGAGTTGGATTTGATGATCCTTGTGGTCCCTTCCAACTAAGGATGTTCTATCATTCTATGATTCTGCAACCCAATCAGCCAGTTTTCCTGTTGCCCTGATTCCTTGCCAAATTGGTATCCCAAAGAGTATTAGGAAAAACCTTTTAATTCCATCTTCTCTGCATAGCTCTTCCTTGATTTGCTTTATCTGAGCATCATATTTTAGAAAGTGAAATCTTTGTAGGAAGGGACAGGAGTACTCTGTAGAATTTATGCTTGTCCTTTGCATGCAAGTGGGAGTTGGCTTTGCAAGAGGCCGGTGTGAAGGCAGATGATGTAGTAGCAGTCAGGGTGCAGAAGGCATGGTGGGAGTCTTGATATTAATGAGGTTAATTTGTTACGTGCTGTGGGACAAAAGGTAAAAAACAAAAAACTATGCTGGCCTAGCCAAGGAGGTATTTATACGTGTGTGTATTTGTGTGGCAGGGGACAGCAGTGGGAGGAAAGCTGCGGAGGAAACAAGAATAAGTAAAACAAGATTGATTTATCGGCCCTAAATTGTTCATCTGTATTCCATTCTTCACTGTGCTGCAGAGGAGGAGAGCGGCTCTGGCACCATGGTGGGGGAAGAGAGCAAGAGAGGGGGAGGAAGGTGAGATCTATCACAGGCACCAGAAGCGCTTCATTTTCCAGAGGCTCTGATTAAACAAATGTTACTGCTGCCTGGCAGCTCTTGCAGACATTTTTTGGGATAGAATTAATCAGGAGGTAATTTGTCTCCTGCAAGAAGCAGGGTGGCTTGGCAGCACATTTGTGGCAGGCTCTTTTTTCCAAGTTTCACAGGACAGCTAGATTTCCCAAACTTCCTTCCCTGGCCAAGGTAGTGCCACCAGCTGCCTTAAGGACAGGGGATTTGGTGTTGCTGGGCCCAGCTGGGGTAAATGCTCACCCTGAATAATGATGTGAGACCGTTGTAAGTTGATTATGGAGCTCTGGCACTTACTAGGGGAATGGCAAAAAGGAGTGAACTGTGGAAGTGACAGAAGGATTGCTGTTGTGCAGAACTAGCTGGTTCTGAAGGGGATTGGGCTTTTCATTGTGCCTAAGCAAGGAGGTGGCTGCTGCCCTATTGATGCTATTGCACTTGAGCAGGAGCTTAAGGGGCAAAAAGAGAAATGCCTGGCTCGTAAGAATGGTGTCTGGACATGACTGGGGTAAGACCCAGATAACTGGCATAGGCATACCAGTATTGTGTGTGGACAAGGTTGTTCAGTATCTCACCCATTCACCTAAATGAGATTTGCCTGTACTCAGCTTCAAACCATATTTTGGGTCCTCTGTAGCAGACTGTTCTGTTCACCCGTGTGAAACTACTGGCACCTCAGTCAGGGCACTGCTGGGTGCAGGTTGCCCCTGCTGCAGTCAGTTCTGCAACGCAGGTGAGGATGAAAGCTGTCCTCTGTGATGTTTTCTAAACTTCCCATGCATGTGGACAAAGAGTCATATTGAATGATTACTGCATCCCCCAAAGTATCAAGCTCTCTTAATTTACCTACTTTGGTTCTCCTGGTGCTCAGGGAATGAATGGGCTGCACTGCAGTGGTGGAGCTGTAGGTGAGCAAGCAGATAATTTGAATTATCTACATTATCTGAAATCACTTTGCCTTTTTCCTTTCACCTCTTCTTTTCTTACATCTTCTAGATAATTCTACCTTCTACTATTAGTCTGTGGTGGATGTAGAAGATATGTTGCAGTACAGCAAATAATTGCTGTGTTTGAGCTTGCAGTGGACCCACTGTCCAGGAGGGATGAAGTCACCATCATATTATGCAGGCCGCTTGCAGAAGTGATTATAAAATCTTAATACCACTCTGTGAAGGGCATATGTATTATCAAAATCTTATTTCTACAGGGAATTAGGAAGTTTAAAAATACATTCTAGTGACTGAAAGACCTGATTAACCTCTAGCCCAAATGTCCAGGCTCTTGGGGAAACAAAGATGAATCTTAACTGACAGAAGGCTACTAGAATGACATGACATTCCTATGGTGAAACTGTTGTCATTTTAATGCTTCTTGACAACATGACTTGAGGTAAGCACTGGCAGCCCTTAAAAGGCAGGAATCTTACTCTTCCAGTGTCCTTGACCTCCTTGTTTCCAGGCCTGAAGAGTTATGAGATAAGAGGGGACCCTAAAGCTTTCTGTTTTGTTGCCTAGGAAGCCTGTTACTAGCTCAAGACTCAATCTTTGCCTTTCTTGAGATGGTCTTAGGCTTGATGTCCAACTTTCTTTGGAGGTTTCCTTTCTAGTGAAAATGAAAAAAGTTGTTATTGTATATCCTTTTCATAAAGGTACTGGGAATATTGTTTGATCAGTTGTTTTCATAAAATAGAATAAGAGTTGGTTGTGTTACCTGTGCAGTTGGGATGGCTGGATCAAGTCATAGAGATTTCTGGCTAGGGGACAAATTGACGTCATTGAAGCCAATACTTCTTGTGCTTCTCACCCAGATACCATCTTGGCTTCTGTAGGACACAGTTACGAGTATGGAGAGAAATGTGCTTGCACAGAACAGATTTCCCTCTCAGATGTACTTAGACACATTTGCATTGTACTTAGAAATCTAAAGTAAGAAGTGATCTCAGCTGGTCAAATCTGCAGGCATCTCAGGAACAGAAAAGCTTTCCCCTCTTCTTGCTTCTGATAAGGTGGAAACTGGAAATTTAACATCTGCTCTTTCCAAGCAGTAAATTTAGTAAGTCTGAGAGAGATGTCTTTAAATATGCAGGTTTATAAACTCAGAAAGCTGTCTGTCCTGTCTACATTCTGTTTTCTGTCCAGTGGAGCCTGAAAATTGTTTTGCTCCATTGAGAAAAACTAAAAGGAAGAGGAAAGACTTGTGTCACACTCTGCTGAGCTCCTCTGGGTAGGATAATATATTTTGCAGACTTCAGGAATGAAATTTTCTCTGTGTATCAGAGAGAACCTCCTTTCCAAACTAATGCTTTGCAGTAGGGCAACCATATCTGCAGCCGAAATGGTAGTTCTACAGCCATGCTTGTGCTGTACAACCACTGAGCATGCCAAGCTCTGGTTTCTGCACTTAAGCAAGCTTCCTCATGTTGTAGAAGAAAAAATTACACATCTCTATCACACCTACTTATGCAACGTTCATTCAGAATAGCAGCTTTGCTTTTCTGATTTCAAAAGGGAAAAGGAGAACAAGAAGGAGAATGACAGTGACCTTTATTGCACATGATGTGTGGCTCTGACTTGAGGAGAAATGAAGGACCTCAGAAAGAGCACAATGCCAAAGTAGGACAAGCCAGAGTGCACCACAAACATGGTTTTAGACAGAATAAAAGCAGTAATCTGGAAAAAGTGAAAATCACAGAGCTGCTAGGGCCTCCTGTGGTACCTTGGGTCCCTGGAGTGGAACTGGGGAACAGCAGATGGAGAGTGACCCTAGGTTTTACCTTTGTTTAAAGACGAATGTTGCCAGGTGCCCCTTAGATGCTCGTCATCACATAGCTGGAAGAAACCTTCTCTGCTGCTGTGTGCTGATTTGGATGTAAATGACTGGGGGATGCTACAGCTAGAGCTCCAAACCCTCCAAACAAATCCAGCAGATTGCTGGATGCTGCAGGGGATGCACTGCCTGAAGAGACATCATGCTCTAACAATGTTTTTTCTCAGCAGCAAAAATGCTTTTTTTTTTTTACATACTCTAAACCTGAGATTAGTCTGATCCAGTAATACCTTCTGTCATCACTGGCTTTCTTAAATCGGACATGAAAGATGTAGAGAAAAAGCTGTGATAATTTACATCTCTATATTCCCCATCATAGGCATATCACAACAAGGCTCTTATTCCTTCTCGATGCCTTCCCTTCCCTGAATGCAGCAAGGTTCCTCCCACCTGCCCACAGCCCTTAAACAGCAGGAGCTCAGCTCCCACTGCAGCCTCCCAGCCAGAGCCTCCCCCCAGCCTCCATCAGCTGCCAGGGCTGCCTCTGTCTGCAGGCTGTGCAGCTCGCCAGTCTCCTGACTGATGCTGCAGTCCTCTAGAAATCATCCCAAATCCATCTGGCATCTGATCTGAATTTACACCTTAATACCCCGTGCTCCCCAGAGCTTACCGGATGTAGAAGGCTTGTGCATCATGGATGTGTTTGGAAGGTAGAACCCATCACTCCAGAGACACTTTGTACTATAGGAAGTCTCTTATCCACATGCAGATTTTCTAACTTGGTTTCAGCTCTTTTCAGTTTTTGCCACGTTACTAAGTAATAGGGTATTTATGAAAGTGGTGTCATTGGCAGCTCTTTGCTGACTGATGAGTAAGACCTATTAGAAAGAGATTACTGATTTTTATCCAGGCTGTTCTTTATCTGCAGAAGCAGTGAGAAAAGAATGTCTGATACTCTACTGCCATTTTGTTACTGATTGCCAAAGCAAGCCCTCATCTTAAAACAAGGAAATGTTCCCATTGCCATCTTCCTTATGATCACTCCTTCTTCATGATTTTCTTTGTTTTAGGGATTGGGTCTAGAGGAAACATAGCAAATAATGTGTGGGCTGCAATCTTCCAAAGCTCCACGAATTCGTTAAGCTTCTGTTAAAGTGCTTTGAGAAGGAAATTGATGATAATTCTTTCTGAATATTTTTTTCAAATTGAGATACCTGACTTCTTTAGAGAAATGCTTTAAGTGTCCTAAAAAGTAGCCCCTGTTAGCAAACCCCTTCAAAACAGATTTTACTGAACTATTTGTGTGAACAGCACATTGATAAAAGAAAAAAAAGTCATCCAAATGAACAGAATATATCTGTGCTAGATGTGTTATTGCAATAGCAATCCACATCCAGACCCCTTTAATGCCAGACCTATACATACATGTAGAAAGGCTTATTTGCAATAGTTCCTGCTGATCTATTGCTCTTCTGCCACTGCTTGCTGTCTCAGAAAATATTGACTTTTCAGCAGAGCTCTTGCCAAGTTCTTCAGCACAGGCCTCTGTTCTCAGGGCTTCTCAGATGCTTCAATC
The DNA here is from genome assembly GCF_019238085.1 of Lagopus leucura. Taxonomy (NCBI): domain Eukaryota; kingdom Metazoa; phylum Chordata; class Aves; order Galliformes; family Phasianidae; genus Lagopus; species Lagopus leucura. The sequence goes on along the minus strand of NW_024962334.1, from coordinate 5,458,969 downwards.
TAGTCAAAATTACTCCTTTTGAGTCCTTTAGTCTGTTTCTTTCTCCTCAAGTTTTACTGTACGTTGTGAGGAGGTGAGGAAGGAAGAGTTTTGAAAATGCTGGATTATTCCCCAGACTAATTCAGCTTGATGAGAGTGTGACCCTCTATTTTCTCTTTTTGATATCCCTTTGTTGATAAACACCCTGTGGCACTGGAAAGCAATCCTTAAAATGGATGTGAATTCAGGACATTTGCCAATATGGGAACTAACAGCACTTCCCTCACCTTTCTTCTAGCCTTCTTACATATCCAGCTTTCCCTTGCAGCTGCTGGGGATGGCTCTGCATGCAGTGAGAAGCTGCCCTGCTGTGTGCAGATATTTGCTCTGCAGCTTCCCTGGAGTAGCCTAGGGGCAGCAGCAACACGGTGCTATTAGGGAATCCTCTGCCTTGTTTCCCTTTCGGTGCTGTCCTCCAAAGAAAGCAGCGCATCTGGGCTGAGAGAGGCTTTCCTAACAAGCAGCTGCATTGGTTGTATTTTTAACATCCTATGAGGAAGTTCACATGTCTAAACTTGCTGTGCTGCTAGCTCTGTTGCTGATGCCAGCTGATAATTCTTAGAGACGTACTTGCTGCTATGTTTTTTCACATGGCTACCACCAGTCCAGGATTTGTGAGTTTCATGAGCAGTGCGATGAAGGTGCATGAAGAGCACAGCTTCATGGAGGGCAGAGGGCTGGCCCTTTGGGAAGGGAAGGATTGTTCTTCTGCATTGTTTCCAGCCTCTGAAGAATTCCCCTCAGTTGTCCTTGCTGCTGCACAAACCAGAGTTTTTATCAAGAACTGTGCGTAGGTACATTTACAAGGAATGTCCAAAAAGAAAACTCAAATTCTGTCTTCACTGGGAAATACTTACCTACTGTGGGATCCTATCCTGCTATGGGATCCTATCCTGCTACTAGTGGAGGTGGCTGTGTAAAGCATCAATTCTGATGACTTGTGTTTAACTACAAGGTAACGAGCTATTCACTGCTCTTAAACCTTGCTACTGTCACCTCAAATGTTCTTTTTAACAGGATGGTACTTAGCCCAGATTTCTATTGCAACAGTTTATTGCTTTCTCAAGGAGCTCTAATAGGTAGCTTTTTTTTTCCCTGTGTTACTTTCTGACAGCTTTAAAAAACGGGAACAAAGCTTTCCAGCTTTGCACCTACGTAAGTCCTTTTATCCAGTGTACTCAGATGTACATTATAAAGGCTGGAAAGGTCTTATAGTCTTACCACAAGCTGTATACTTTTCTATCTGTGCTGCAGCACAGACAGTGTGACACACAAGGCAGGTGCAAGTTGCTTTCCCAAGACAAAGCACAGGTTTTCATGATGCAAAGGAGCTTTAAGGAATGAATTTTTCTTTATTTCAGTAATACTTTCAGCATGTGGCAAATCTGTGCCCTACTTGGGCATTGATACAGGACTCGGATATAGTGATATTGCTCAGTGCTGGATCAAGACAGGACTTTTTGTTTTTACCAGTACACAAGGTAACAGTGGTTGGCTGACTCATGCTCTCCATAGGCTGCCCATCCAGCAGCCATCACTTTGCTTTGCCTGCTGGGTAGGTGATGGCTGTGAGTTGCAACACCAACTGTTTAGTGTGGCAGAGACTAAATGATGTGCAAAAGAAGTTTGCAGGACCTCAGCACAGCACAGAGTGTGCCAAAAGCCACGGGTCAGTCAACTTTCTGATTGCATTTCTTCGCTGGATGTTTTTTACCCATCAAAAGCTCCATCCTAGCATTTTGCAAATTCCTGTAAATCACTGACGTGCACCAAATGAGGCACAGCACAGTTTATTCTGAGCCTTCCAAAGGAGATGAGGCTGAGGAAACAGAAGCAGAAGGCAGATTTGACCGGAGCCCCCTGAAGAGGTGGTTGCTGGTGGCAAATGAGGTGCCCCAGGTATTTGTTCCCATGCCCACAGCCCAGCAAGGGTGCCTCGCATCCCTTGTGCCTGCACAGCTCACTCCTCCCTGGGAACCAGCAGCCCCACCAGCCCCTGGGCAGATTGCCCAGTTCACAGCTGCTGTGGGGAGCTGCTGCTTTTCTCTTTCCTGTTATAATAGCAGCCTTATAAGGATTCCCCCAGCCAGCCATCTCCTCTGGAATAAAAAGTTGCATGTTTCCGCATGTGACTTCTGCTGTGATATTTGGGTTCATTTATTGGGATCCTGGGAGCTGGTCGTAACTCTAGAAGGAGGGGAAAGAATGGAAAAAAGGGAAAGAAAAATAAAAACAGGCCAGGAAAAAGCCAGTCTGCAGCAGGAATTCTACAGAAGATGTTAAAACGAGTAGTTTTGTAAGGGAAGCCGCTGTGCAGAGTTGTGGGGCAGTGGTGGTACAGATACAGGCATCTGCCTTCTGCTGGACAGCCATGGTAGCACCCTTTGACTCCCACTAGGATAAATAGCATCATATTTCCAGAGTATCTTTTGCATTCCTTGCCTTATACGCTGCACTCTAATTCCACATTGTAGCAGAAGATTCGAAAGAATAGCATTCTGATACCTTTAACCTCAGTGCTAGCCTTCTCATTACCAAGATGTGACACAGGTGTCTGGATATACTGTGTCTGTGCCCCTGGATGTGGTCTATTGGCTTGCTTCTGGACCAGGGTGAATTTCCTGAAGCAAATCCTTTGTGTAGTCATACATGTGATTGCAGGGGAACTGATATTTTTTTTTGTTGACTTCTTCAACCTGGAATGCACAGAATTTCTCTTTCATAGGAAAGCAAATGGCTTGTATTTAATTCTCAAAATAACTCCTGCCCCAAAACACAAAGTCAGTAGTCACAGAGTTGTAGGAAGAAGGGAGCCTGCTGGCTTGTTAGAATTGTAGATTGCTGACTGTGGAAAGAAGTGCAGTGATTTACAAAGATATGGAAAGAAGAGTGGTGATAACATTCAAGTTACCTGAGAAAGGGTCTTTCATCACTGAAATTGTAAGCCTTTCTCCATCTGTAACTCATTAGCTACTTACTAGAAGTAGCACTATTTTAAGACATTATTTACCCTCCTAGGCAGGATCGATGTGTTTCTGGAGACGTGTGTGTTTCTGTGCATGTCATTGGTAGTTTCTGATCAATAGTGAGAAGTAAACTTGAAGCCAAACTCTACAGTGTTGTCTTGATCCTTCTGTGAGAAAATTTCCTTTGGCTCTGATTCAACACGAATGAAAGGAGCAGGGGGAAAAAAAGAAAAAGAAAGACATAACAATCACTGGAAGGAAAAAAGTGTGATTTCCAGATGCTTCCTATACACGTAGTGCAGGGGATGGAGCAAGGGAACCAGCCTACACAGATCTGATGGGCATATCAATGCCACTGGTATGTGTTTAGTCTTTACACATAGCTAGTAGATACACATAGCATGTAGATGTCTTGCCCTTTGCTCATGGAGGTGCTATTCCTGAAGAGAAGGGTTGTGTAACCTCATAGGTTTGTTTCACTCTTAATTTCCCTGGCTAGCAGACTGGTTTTGTAATCAAGGTGAAGTGATTGAATGCTTTTGTGCAGTTGATTTTAGTATTATGTGTGAAATAAATCAGTGTTATCTATCCTGGGGAGTAGTTTATTTTCCTGTACTGCATATAGATCTCAACAAACCTTTCCTTTGATCTGGGAGAGAAAAGATTGCTCCTTTGCAGCAATCAAAAATATAGGTCTCTGAAGCCATAAACCATTCCACTGCAGTTTTTAGAATGAGGTATGGCAAAGCAAGTCATCTGTGTTTTTTCTTCTTCTAAGAATAGTCTAGTTGAATTCTTTATATGCTTGGGTACATGCCATAATTCAAGGGGAAAAATTATATGCATTGTTCTAATTATTTATATGAGGGTGCAGTAATAATTTAACTACCTTAGGCAAAGGTCTCATCAGACTTGATTCTGTACAAACTCAATTAAAAATATATATATTATTGAGTAATTTCAGAACATTAAGTGGCAATGAAAACGTTCTTTTATTTTTTAATCCCAACACATGGACATTTTCTGTACATTTGTCAGTTCAGAGCAGATCTTGGTTTGCAATAGCTCTGACAGCACTTATTACAGTCTGTCAAGTTAGTAATTTGTGAGTTCAGGATTTACAGAATAATTTTTAGAGCTAGCATCTAACAAGTCACGGTGCATTTAATCTTTTCATTGCTTCACGTATTTTTGTGAATCACTCTGTTAATTCATGCAGCTATTTTTATTCCTGTGGCCCTGACTGGACTCTGATACCAGTACAGCTATTGCTTGAAACAGTTCTACAGTCATGATTTTCAGCTCACTGCTTTCTTTAGTGACATGAATGTGAAAATGAGGGTTTACCTAAAAATTATGACTGCCTATTTGCTGTAAATTACGATGCATCAATATTTATAAGTTCATTCAGAGGAATAGCATATTTGTGCACTGCCTTCTTGTACAGTTCATCGATGTTCAGCCCAATCATTTACCATCACTGGGAGGATAAGCGTGTAACTGGATTGAATCAGATGATCCTACACTGTTTTCCTGAATCACGTTGATCAGGAAAAGCTACTTGAATAATGTAGATCTCTAATTCAACCTAAAAACACACTTTCACTACTTTTGGTAGCTTTTGCTAGGTAGAAATTTAGCCTGCTGAAACAATAGAATGTCAAACAAACAAACAAACAAACATGTAGCATTGAAGCAGTGAATGGCATTTACCTAAAATTTGGAAAAAGAAAAGCTGTGCCTCCTGACTTGTACCTACTTTTATTTTTCCCTTGTTCGTGTAAATAACAGATAAAAAGTGAGACAGTGCTTTGAAACTGCTTTCCTGGGTGCTTACTCTTTGAGTGGTCGGCTGATTTTTGCACTTGCTGGAGAAGCAGGGGAGTATTAGCAAAGCCAGGGAAAGTGACAGCACTTTACATACCTGAGTTTAATCACAATGAGCATTTTTCATAGGCAGATCTCCTTTTCTATTGAAAGCACATATGGAAACTTGAAGTGTTTGTTCTGAGATTCCTGAACAGAAATTTCACGTTTTGGGGGATATTGTAAGAATGGGTAACTCAGCTAATTGCTCAGTATTGCAGCTTCTGTTCCATATCAGGAAAAAAGTAAGCATGAAAGTAATTACTCAGGATTAAAAGTGTGTTTCCTGAGTAGGTGAAGCTCTTGCTTTATCAGATTAAAGTCTTGTGGTTCTGAAGCTACCTGGACCCACTGTTGCTATCGTTTTTTGCTTGATAGACCGCAGTCCTGGGCTAATTAACCAACACCTGCAAGGCTTTCCCTGTTCAAATCAGAGGCCATGCATCTCTTTTATTAGTATATCTGTGAGAATTAAGGCAATAAGTGGGCAGAAGAGCTGCAGAACTTGCTACTCAGTGTCACTACAGATTGTTATAGACACAATAGATGGATTTTCAAGGTCTGTTTGGTTTGGGAGAGGAATGCTGACAAAGGGGAGAGAAGCAAGAAGGGGAAGGGTAAAGAAGCTGTCCCTGTACTGCCTGGTGCTTTGTGCTAGCTGGTGGCTATGGTTTGTGCAGTTGATTAGGGAGCATCCGGCTCAACCACAGGCCATGTCATAATAGCAGGACTCTCATTTCTCTTTGTATTATGAAGACACAAGGAAGGTACACTGCCCCCCCTTCAACTCAGATGTCAAGTTGGGAGTCCCCCACATTTTTCCTACGTTTCTCTCTACTCTGAGTCTTTTTTTAATCCATCATCAACAACCAAAACTTGAGATGATTTATTATTATTATTATTATTATTATTACACTTTTCGATGGGAAAACTATATTTTAGAATTTATCCTTGCTTTTCTTCTGTAGAACCAGCTGCCTGCCATATAATAAAGTTAATTTTCTTATAGTGTATGCTATTTAATGTAATCATTAAAGGTTTTAAGGGAAAACACACCCAAATGTGTGTTCCTAATCATGGGTAATTCTCATGCTATTTTTCTTTAGAAATCACAAGTGTGTTATCAGGCATATTAATTGTTAGAGTGGTGTATGACTGAGGATACAAATATCTCCTCATTTTTTCCCTCTCCCCTCGTAACATTTTGTTTGAGATCAGTAAGTACATTTTGTCTGTGAAAAGCCCTGGATTAAATGCCACCCACCATAGATTTTGTGCATGCTTTATTTTGCCAAAGGAGGTTGTCAGACATTAGGGGAAGTAATGTAATATTGGTTGACCTAAAACTTTAATTAACTGACAAGGAAGTTTACGAAAACTGTCATGTTGACTTTGCACATCATTTTTCTGGGGCAGAAAAGCTTTGTCACAAACCACTCATTTCTTGTTTTGCTAACCTCAAGGCATAAAGGAAATAACTATGTTCCTTATTTCTGGTGCAAATAGTATTGTGGAAATATGAAATAGAAGGAAGAGATTTTCTACCAGTCATTCCTGCTTCAGCTTAATACAACCCAAATAAGCTGTATTAGACGTGCACATTTAGATTAGCATTGTGGGCTCAGCTTTGAACTGAATCCTTAGACACGAGGGCAGCACGTGATTTTAACCCTGCAGGAAGCTAGTAGACTACTTGCACATTGTCTTTTACCAAAAATAGTTTATGGACAGTGTTTACATGTTTTTTCCTGATGACTGCAAGTCCATAATTTTGTGTAGGCTTTTGTCAATCAAATTCAAACAGCTTTTTGCTCACAGCCAGTACCTCTGCCACTCTTTCTGTCTTTAATGGAGCAAATCAGTAATAACATTGAAAAATAACTGGAGGTCTCCCTGGTACGTGGTGCTTCTCCATCAAGACATAGATAGGTAAAAATGATCCATGCAGATAACAGAGTTCTGGGATCTCCTTTGGGAAGTGCAAATCAGTCTGTGGCCATAGGCTCTTCCTGCAGAGGTGGATTAGCCTGGGGATGTAATACAACAGAGTACAAAAATTAGTGATTCATTTTCACTGAACACAACGTTACAAAATGCTCACATCCAAAATCAGAATTAGCCTGGATTTTTTTTTCCCCCCAGAGAAATGAACATTTTTACATCAACTTCTTCAGATGCAGTCACTCCTCTGACCACTTTCTTGCTTTTTGCCAGCCCCCATCTCTCACTGTTTCAGGATTTCATTGGTCCTATGCTCATGGCCCTAGGGCTCTTCTTCTTCCCTTTCTACAAGCCTGGAGTGCATGGAGAAATGTGATGAATCCCTTGCTTACTCTCCTGTAGTCTTTGATTAATGGCACTCTCATCCCACCAGTTCCTAGGGACCATCTGTTATCAGACTGGTTTCCCACACCTGTGATCCATTAGTCAAGGGACAGAAAAAAACTGAAAGAATCAAAGCTGCTCTGAAATGTGCAACAGTTCTTGTTTTTACTTCATCTTCAGCTTTTCTTCCTTCACCACTCAGTCTACTGGGTTGGACCTAAGGGTCCAGTACAAGATTCTGTTCACTCTTCCTGAGCAGTGGGCAGACAATTTGTTTGGCTTGTGAGGCTATAACCATGATTTCACACTGAAGAATTCTATTACTGCAGCATTAAGATTCCAAATACCTCCTATAGACCTTTTATAAGCACCTTGTGTGGAATTGCTGTTACATCTCCTACCTTTCAGCTCCATCGCCATGTCTGCTAGGTGCTCATTTATTCATATTGGGTATACCTGTAAAATGATGGTCGTTGCTGAACTAGATAATAATAGTGATACCACATGGGAACAGTCTGCTCAGCTTGATCAAAACCATTGCATTGTTTCAAGTCTCTTTTCTGCAGACAGAAAAATATCTTGGTTCTTAGTAAAAAAAGAAAAAAGTACAAACGTAAAAATGCATATGGATATGTCTATATATATATATATATGCATATATATATATATATACATACTTTTAAATAAAGAAAGCTAAAACCTCATCAACTAAAAGTTGTTTTTTTCCACAACAGCTTTTAAATTCTGCAGAAAATTAAGAGTTAAAATATATCTGAGCTTTCACCTGCTAAATCTTCTGACAGCTCCTTCCTCATCCCAGTGCCTGAAAATAAATCAACTTAATTATTCCTGTCATTATATACATTCAGCTGGCTTAGAGTTGTCTCTTTATCGTTGGCTGCAGCTACTGTCCTTGTCTGCTGGAACAGTTAAGAAGATTGAAAACTGGTGTGCTTTTTTTTTGTTTGGTTAGTTGTTGTTGTTGGGGTTTTTTGTTTTTTTTTTGAGGTATGAGAGGTTTCTTAGTTTAGTTTTGTGGGTTTTTTTAGTAATTCTGGAGAATACAGACTGTAATAGAAGAAAAAAATCAGAAATTTTGGTAACTCTTGTCAATGTTCAGACTGTACCAACACTGTGTTTAAATTTACTTCTGTAGAACAGCGTGCCTGAATTAATATCCTAAAATAATGTGGAAGATTTGTCCAGGCTAAGATCAGGGGACTACTGTAGTGAAATCATAGATTGCAATATGTGGAGATGGGAAAACAAAGAACAGCATTAAATTTTCTCTCAAGGACTTCTAAGTCTCACAGGATGACTCTTCTGAGTACTCTGAAAATATAACCATTGATCTACTTAAGACAATTCATCCATTGAAATAACCTAAAAAATTGTCTTGAATTACCTGGTGCAACCTTTAAACATGTAACGTTTTCATTAAAGTGGTTGACAGGTTGCTTAAACTGAAGTCATTTTCTTTCCCTTCAAAATTATCTTTTTTTTTTATGCCCTCCTTTGTCATTGGGCACCATTCATTAAGAATGATTTGGTTGTTTCATTCTGCAGCCTTATTTTTTTTGCCTACTCTGTGAGTTTTACTGAGGGAAATCTCCTTTGTGCCTGAAATTATTAAGCTGGATCTTAGTAAATATATGATGTTTTGTTTATTTTATTTTGTTTTTGTTTTATTATTATTTTTTTTAACGTTGCATAAACCATGCTGCTTCTCCCCAGGAACGCTTAGATAGGAGGGAAACTACGTATGAATTCTTGGCGTACAATTTGAAAAGAGATGTCATTTCTCCAGTTTTCTATTCACTGGCTTGTTGATTTTTTTTTGTGTAGTCGTTTGGAAAAGCCAATGAAAGCAGCCTTAAAATGTCTTACTTCTCAGATTCTGCAAGTCTGGTTGTAGAGGATGTAGCTCAGTCCTGTGGGTCATCTTTTATCACATGCTGCAAAGAGACAGGAATCGTCCCTTGTAGAACTTGTTAATACTGAGCCAAATTAGGAAAGCACTCAACCAAGCACATCATAGTTACGTGGATCCATGGCTTATACCTGACTTCTGTAGAACTCTTGGCATCTGTTCTAGCTGTGAGCTGTGAGAGGGATGTTCCGTGTGAAAAGGTATCTTATTAAAGAGAAACAGCTGTGTGGAAGTTATGGGAAGGGTTTATGTCTTGTCCGTTGCTCTGTGGATGAGTTGTGGTGAATCTCCAGCCTTATGGGATGTCCTGGGGGTAATTTCTGAGAAGGTTGAGGCTAAAAGTTTGTACAAAGAGGGGTTTTGTTGAGCAAAAGGCTCAGATTTAACATTTCCAGAAGCTTGCAGATAATGGTTGGATGTCACAGGTGACAGCCACTCTCCTCCAGTCATGCCAAATACAAAGTTTGCATCAGAATGGCAACAAAGAATATACAGAGGGGTCCATTTTGTGTTGCTCGGAGTTGGAGACAAGCTGCTGAAGTTAATGGTCAGTGGAAAGTTACTATATAGATGGATCTTGGCTTCAGATAAATTCCTCTTCCTGACATTGATGCCTTCTCACTCTTTTTATTTTGTCCTCTTAAAGCCTAAATATTCAGATCTCTGCTCAATCCTGGAAGGCAGGGGCTTTATTTGCATAGATAAAAGTTCTTGTGACAAGAAACAGGAGTGAGGAGGAAGCGTGGGAGAGGCAAAATAATCAGGATATGATATTTGATTAGGTCAAATAAGCAAAATATAGAGATATACAAAACCAGCTTAACAAAAAGATGTGTAATTTAAGTTTATGAGTATGAACCATAGAATTGTAAGGCAGATCAGTTAAATAAAAGGCTGGGAATTTACCTGTCCTTGTCATAATGCAGAACTTGGGATCCTCTTACCATACCAAAGGTCATCAGATACAAAATGCACCCTCTAAAGCACTCCTCTCTCAGTAGGAGAAGCAAAGTGTAATGCAATTAAAACAACTATCTGCAGTGTTTATGTACAGTTATATTGAGTAGAGCATACTTTTAATTTCGTTGTAAGGTCAGCTACACAAGGAGGATTACTGCTGTCTCTTAGACAGCAGTAATCAACGGCTGGCAGCTCAGCTTTAGAAATTTTGAACAGATTAGAAGATCTTGGCAGTGGTTCTCAAATGCTCAGGAGACTCACTGCTACCGACAGCTTTGACATTGTGGACATCAAATTAAATATTATTTGCTATAAACATTACAAGGCAATTGATCACCCCTCACATACTGGGCCCAGGGTGCATGCTTCCTGCCTTCTGTGTTGGGAACAAGGGCAGCCCATAAACCAAGGAGCTATTTGATGATATTCCATCAACAACTTTTTAGATTAGAGCAAAGAAGAGGAATTATTTGTATGTTAACCACAACACTGAGTACCAGGGAAGGGAAGCAAGGGCTTATGTAGGATTTTGCAACCACACATGAATGAGAGCACCCATGGTTGTGATTGAAGGACTATGTTTGCTTGCAACTCTAGTTTAGTGGTTTAGCAGCCAGTATGGCTGCTAATAATAATTAACTGTAATTAATGGTAAACTTTATAAGATATATTAACTGGCAGCAATTAGTAGTCATTGAAAAGAAGGCAGATAAAAGAGGATAAGGTAACTTTAGACATCCAACTCGTTGCTGGGCTTGTCAGTTTCTTTTCCATTTTTCCTTTAGCAAAGCTTCATCCATTGCCTTTCCTAAGCCATTTCGGGTATTAAAACAAGACCAAGAGAAATCAGTAAGAGCAAGCCACACATCTCGTTGGACAGTATTGTCATTCAGGTGTTAGGATTGTGGTTTCCAAAGTGTGACAGGATGTTTATCACACTTGGGTTGGTGTGATGTGGTGAGACTAAATGTAACCATTATGTAAGCAAGAGGAGTTCACCCTTCAGCTGGGAAAGTAGCTGATTCTCAGCTAATAAAGTGCTGTGAAATATTTGGCTGAATGTGGCCATGTGGCCACCGTCTGAGAACAGATGGTTCTCTATGTAAAAGACACACTGTATAGCTATAGAGTACTCAAGGTTTCTTCCTATCTTCAAACTAAGTTTCAGAAGACTTGCTCGGGCACACAGCAGTCTGTTCGATTTTTAGGAGTGAATTGACTGGAGCTCTTCTTTATCTGGGCCAGATTTCCAAGATTTACCAAGAGTAAGATCTTGCAAGGGTGCATGGAAATGTGGCAGTGGCATTTGTTGTCCAGCTGGGCAAACAGCTTTGTAAGAAAGATGTTGCTCTTAGAGGACATATCTAGGATGGATGTAGTCCCTGTAGGAGACTGTCTTCCATTTATTAACTGCTTACTTTCAGCTGTTGGACACAGTTTATGGATTACATCTAGGAAGGAAGTTACATCTCAGGAAGTAAAAATAGAAAGCATAGTGCAGACAATGAGAGTTAGGAGATTGAGGCAGCACATGTGAAGCAATGAAATATTCATATGTAAAGGTAAGTTTTCAGAATGAATAGGGAACCTCTGAGGGGCTGAGCTTCTGTTTTAAGATACAAGGTGAAGATGGAAGAAGAAAATGAAACAGTGCAGAAAAAGCTTTTGGCCTCTGTGTAGCAGTTAATTTTGGTCACATCTGCCTTGATTCCATCGGGGTGGTTACTGCTTCCTACTGCTTTCTAGCTGTTGGATTTGGGTGGGATGGGCCTTTCTAAAAGTGGCATTCTTCTTTCAGCCAGCTTCAGCGCAGCATCAGATGTTTCAAGATGTGCGATTTGCACCAGCACTGGGGAAAGGAAATGAGTCCAGAATTTGGAAAGAAACACAGTAATCTGTCATGTGAAACCACTTGAAATAAAGCCAAGCAATTCCCCTTAGTTAACTGTGTCTCAGCAGTTTTCTCTGATAAAATAATTAATATTCAGATTGGTGGCTGTTGCCCACCCATCCTTCATTCTTGTTGTTGGTTTGCATTGCTTATGACATTGCTTCAAAAGCAATCCTTTAATATCTGGGGCAAGTTGGTGTCTTCATTCTGACTAATGTTCTCTGCTAGCAAGTTCCCCTTCCTTCACTGTATATGATCATAAAGTGCCTGCAGTGTGGAGCTTTTGCAGGATCACCAAAGGGTTGAGATGAGAAGGGACCACTGGATTCACCTGGTCTAATCTCTGCTCAAGTTAAGACCCCCAGAGCAGGGTGCCCAGGACCATGTCTCTCTTATGAGACAATTTCCAGTTTCTTTATTGCTTCTTGGTCATCTTTATCATCTTGTTGGACTCCTTCCATCTTTCTCTTATACTGATGAGCCCAGAAGTGGACATACCAGTCTCTGTCCATTTGAGAAACCATAGAGATTCATTCATGTTGAACATGCTGAGTATTGAAACAAAATAGCTGCAAGGCAGAAGGGAGTGAGGGGACAGGATGAACTTAACAAATAATAATGTTCACAAGAACAGCCATATGGCCAGACTGTCCCTTCTCTCACTATGACAGCACTGAGGGAAGCAACAGGACACAGTCAGTGGCTTAACACATGGTCAGAAGAGCAGCTTTGAGGCTCAGCAGGGTAGTCACAAGGCCTGAAAATCTCTCTGCAGTGTGTCCAATGGGCAGCTAGACCCCGCAGCTTGTACACGTCACCTGTGTCGAGCTGGCAGAAGTCAGGATGTGCATCTGCACTCTTGGCTCCATAGGACGTCACAGCTTTGTCATGCTGCTAAGAAGTGTGTCGTGTACATGTATGTGTACCTGTCCCCATCATGACATGAGCATTAGCCCAGAAAAGCCACATTCTTGCTGACAAGAGCAAGGCCTGCAGAAAGAGCAGGATTTACAATCCTGTAACCAGAGGCTGTAGCTCTGCTGTTCAGGGAGAAAGCCAAATGGTGACTGACCCTCTCCCCACTGGCCCCCTGAAACAATAGTTTTCTCATTACAGAGCAAAAGAGCTTTTTCTGTAAGCTGCATTGTCCTGCCAGATGTTGAATCCTTGTCTGGTTATGCTATTGAGCAATTGACTTGAGAACCTGACAGCACTAACCAGCTTCTGCACCTATATACTGGCTCCAGGGACCTCCTCCCAGACTTAACATTGGTCTCAATTCCTCTACTTCCTCCTTTGCCCAAGCAGCACAGGAAAATTGGGAATGGGGTTTGCAGACTACTGGGGAATCTCTGCTTTGATGTCCAAGAACCCAATGCAAACTAGAAACCTTGCTGTGATACTGAACAGGATTTGAAACAAAAACACAGAAGATGTTAATGTGTGTTTTCTTTTCCTTTTCTTGTCAACCACAGGTTATGCAGGTAGTGAAAGAACAGATAATGAGAGCACTCACTACCAAGCCTAGCTCACTGGATCAGTTCAAGAGTAAGCTTCAGAATCTCAGTTACACAGAAATACTGAAAATACGCCAGTCTGAAAGAATGAACCAGGAAGATTTCCAGTCTCGTCCAATTCTGTAAGTACTGTCTTCTCTCCTAACCCATGTTTGCATCAGAGGATTAACAAATGCGATTGACATTTATGAGCTCTTCAGGGGGAACCTGAGGAAGTAGGCTGTCCAGGGAGCTGTGCTCAGAAAGTACAGCATCTGCTTGAAGTGTGTTTGATTTCTTCTGCTGGGAATCTCAACTTTTTCATTGAATTCAGTTAAATCAGATTCACCAAATTCCTACAGGGTCTCACATGGCTCATTTGTGTGAAACAGTGCTGTGACATTTCCTGTCTTTGTATACTTGTGCATATAAACCTGTTTTTGTTGTCAGTTTTGGCTTTTTTTTTTTTTTTAAACTTTGTCTTCTGTCCAAGGGACAAAAATTGCAATTGCTACTTCTCTGAGCCAGGCAAGATGTTCAGAATAAGAGGAGTCAATACATAGTGGCTCCAGAAAAGAGTGGGATTGTGTATTACTATCTTTCTTCAGGGCATTATCTTTGGTGTTAATGAAAAGCTATTATTTATTTGTAAATGATAACACTGTGGTAGCATGACAATGGGATTCTCATTTCCATGTTGTTTACTGCAAAGAATCAAATGCTAATCACCATCACAGCCCCTGCCTGCTGCTCAGAATGCCCTTTGTTCTGTTAGGTGAGAAATGTAGGCCATGCTTGGCTCTGGACCAGGGCTGAGCTAATGGCACAGGACAATCTCAGACTCCATGGTGCACGAAGGGATGGCAGGAACCTTTTGAGATCAGAGGAGAAATAGTGAGGATTCCAGAAATGTCAGTAGAAATGTCATGAAATCTTGACTATGTTTGAAGCATATTGGCTTGTAATTTTCCAGATCTCCATCACAAAGCAAAGCTATAGGGAAGGATTTGAACAGGATGTTTCAGAATTCTGATGTCAAATGCTCGTTTTGATTTGTTTCTGAAGGGTATAGATATATCTAAGTATGAGCTCTGGGGATGTCTTTATCCAGGGGCAGCAGGGCAACAGAGGAAGCATAAGCTAAGTTGAACTGCCCTTTAATCATACTGTTGTGGATCAAAGGGGAAATGCTTCTTTTATGTTTTCAGTGTTTTAGAAGATAGGACCTAATGCCCAATTAGAACTGATGTCACTTAATGCATCAATTAAACAGTTACAAATGGTTCCAGTCACTTTTGCATCATTATACTGCTCAAAATCCCCTGCCAAAATCCTCTGATCCTGTGCAGTGGATCAGAGCTGTTTAGTACTGCTAAGCTTGTCACCAAAGCTGCTCATTTTGCTTGCTTCTGCTGTGAGTCAACTGTTCAGCTATGGTACAGGTCAACTATCTGTATTCTCTTGCAGCCTTGCATTGCCTCATGAAACTGGCCAGTTGCCCTCTGCAAGCTCTTTATGTCCAGCATGGCTCTAGCTAGTTGCTGCCCTGGTTTGGAATTTCCTTCCCCCTGGTGACATGAAGGAAACAGTTAACACAGGTAGTTAAAGGAAACTAAAATGCTACCAGACTCATTTCAGATTCAGGACAAAGGCTAAGCCTAAAGGCTGTAAAGGCTGAGTGAATTGATAAGGTATTTCAGCAACCACAACTGCATTTGCAGAGATTTGACTCCATGAATTTGCATTTCGATTGCATCCACGATCACTCATTCTTGACAGTGAAAAGAAATGGTTCTTTCATTTTCCCCTTTGATTTGATTCTATATACTGAACTCTCTCAAATTGCATAGATGGCACAGTTGATAGAAGTACAGAATCATGGTCCCATTGTAGGGAGAGACTGTGAGTGAAGAGAGCAATCGTGGCTCTACTGTATATTTTAAAGCTTTACAGATATGCTAAAAGAGATTGTGCACAGCTGAATGTAAAGTCAGTGGGCCTTGTTTAATTCTGTGTGAGCATATGGCAGTCGGATGATGGTTTTTCCTGCCTTTAACATGACAGAAATCTTTCTTTTGCTGTTCTTTGTATAAGTACTGGTGGTTTGAGTTTTTTAAGCTGCCAGATCAAAGAAGTTTCAGTTAAGTTGGACTTGAGTGTAAGTTGGAAAGCGTTGCCTTAGATCCATGTAACTACAGCAACCTTGTTTTGTAAGTAATTGTTTCATCTGTAAGAGTACTGTTGTATTGTGCACCAGAGTTTCTTCAGATGAGGGAAAATATGAAATTCTTTAGAACAGAATGCATGCAAGAGCTTGGGTTCATTACTGATCATCCAAACAGCCATTCCACAAGGCTGTAAAATGTTACTGGTTCATTTTGAATGGCTATGACAGGGGATGTGTTCGGAGTCCTGAGATCTTCTTGATGCATTAAATGAGCAGAGATGGGGTAATACTGGATAAAATTGTGATGTCCATGTTGGAGGCTTGATGGTTAAGGGAGAGTTCATGTCAGTTACGGAGACATTGCTAGGCAATATTTGAGTGAAAATCAGCACGTACTGGGAAATAGAGGGAAGAAGGCAAGTGGATGCTTTTTGGCTTTTTATCTTGACAGATTTCTCTGCAGCGTTGAGGATTCGGTAATGCCTATTCTGAATGCATGAAGTGATTAGGAGAGCACATAGCTACCCACCAGAAAGATAAAAGGACAAAACCCATGAAAGCAGTCCTGGGATTAGTCTTCCATTACGTTTTAATGATTTAAATGACTACAGTATGCCCCATCCTGGAAGGAGAACAGCTGATAAGAAACAGTCTTAGTTATAAGCAGAAAAGGCAAAAGATAGGGGCAGGTAGAACTGGTGCTGAATTAAAGCTAGAATCATCTGTATAATTAAAAAAAAAAAAAGTTCAGTAATGTTCAGATTTGCAGATAATCCACGTCTGCTATTTTAAAAATATGTAAAATCCAAGTCTGTTATTTTAAAAATATGTAACTGATGTCAGCAGCCTGTAGTGCTGAGCCCAGTGAGATCAGAAAATTAGCGCTCGTATATTACTCCGTAGTTCCATCAGCCCTTCTGTCATGTCAGCCCACTGACTTTTGTCATTCTTACATCACAGGAACACAGTAGGAAGCTAACAGCAATTTTTAAAGCTACTGTCTCCTTCAGCTTTCCTAGTTTGTTCTTGCTCTTCACAAGGCACAGACTGTTCAGCTGATGTCATCTAAAGGAGCATAAATAATTTTTCCAAAAATATATTTGCATTTACAATCTTCCTTCAACTCTTTGTTCCTCTGTGTGCTGAAGCACGGGGACTGTAAAACTAAGGAAGGTACTACCTCTGAGCTTCACAGTCCTGAAGGCAAATTATGCACATGTGTAGAGGGGCTCTGGCACATCAGCAAGGAGGCAGAAGGCTCCCCTGCCTCCCTTTTTCATCCAGAAAATCTTAGACACTGAGGTACCATAGAGGGGATTGCTTCTTCGTTTTTGAATTGCTTAAAAATCTTCCTCCACTTTGTAAAGGGAAGATGGGACTTCAGAAGACATAAGAGGAAATACTGAGAGTAACTAGTGAGCTACTAATGTGCTAGATGACCCATTCGTTTTTGGATTTTTTTTCCATACTGTCTTAGAAACCTAATGTCTTTAGCACGTCTTTAATGATAGTAATCTGTTTTCTAAATTAGACTACTGAAACATCACAGAGATGTTTGTATCAATTTTGAATGCTTGCAGTCAGTCCAGCTGTATGCAGTCCGTACCTTGGACTGTCAGTCGTTGCCCTGTAGTTTGGCACTACTTTTCTCTGCCCCTGTTCCCAGCTCTTACCTGAGGAGTGGGGAAGCTCATCAGCTCAGAAAGGGAAGGCATCTGTTCAGTCACAGAATTCTTCTAATCACAGAATGTAACCATTCAGCACATTCCTACCTCAGTTCCCAATAAGAAAACAACATCTGAAAATTATCCTGAAGGACTAATTGTATGTTCCTGAGAGGTGGCCTGTTTCTATAGTTACAATGCTTACTTGATTTTTGGCCAGCTAGATTTTCACAGCATGTAAATATGCATCAGGTACTCCAACCATTTTGTTAGTACCTGGGAGAATTAGGACATTTCTGTTTCAAAGCCTCCATCTCTCTAAAAGAATTTCCAGTGGTTTCAGTGGGGTGTTGGCACATCAAAGTTGCCAGAGCCACATGAATGTGGAAATCAGCAGACGCTGAAGTCCCTAAGTGTTTAACAAGTGGACAGTTTTATTTTATCCATGGAATAGCACGGTTTTGTTTTCTTTTGATGATGATTACTGGAACATACTGCCACACAGAATGAGTTTTGGTGTTACCTAATGCATACAGCAATGTGGAATTACGGTTCTGACATGCTTCGTATTTTATAAGCCATCTACACATTTAGTTATTTTTTAAACCTTACTAGGCTTACTGTCAGCTTAATGTTTCAACCTGTCTTTTATATATTCCTAATGAATCTTAGTGAGGATATAACTGATTACTTCAGACATCTCTGATTCCATGTGATGATATATGAAATCAAATTTTAAATATTACATGCATACATTTTACACTTCGTTCTTGACACGTTGATTGCTTTTATCAAAGTAGAATGTAGAAAATGGGTTTTCTTAGGGGTATGTAATAATGCTTCTAAATGCACTGCTGTTTTTTGCACTGCTGGGCAGAGGTAAAGTTTGATCCTTGAGCAGTCCCCATCATGGGTTACTTTTCCACCAAGTTCTGTCAATAATGAATTAGTTGAATGGCATAAGCTCAATACCAGGAATACAGAGCTGGTCTTTGCTTTGCCTGATTAGCATTGTTCACTGTTGTTTGTTTGTTTGTTTTGTTTATTCAAAGTGTGTTTTAGCCTTCTTGTGTTGTCCTAAATAATAATGCTAGTAAAGTACACTAGCAGAGCATCATACAAGAAGAGGTGAGAGACCCTCAAATAAGCTTCACAGTGTTCCTGTGATGAAAGAGCATTATTTGCTGCAGAGAAAGCTTGTCAGTGCATTATAGCAAGTGTTATTTTTAGCTGTGTAAGCTAAGAAACAAGTAAGTTCCCTGAGTCATACACTGATGCTATAGCAGGGAGATGTCTAGAACAGAGATAGCCTGACTCCCATGCCCTTTTATAAGAAAGCAGTCTTATTCTGAAGCAGGTTAAATTCTGACCTGGGCATGCTTCTGAGTTGTCTCCTTTTTGGACATGAACATCTTGTGAGGCTCTTCGTTTCAGAGAGAAGAGGGTGGGTTTTGATTGAATCTCATAAGTGCTTTCTTCCTTCCTTCCCAAGGGAACTGAAAGAGAAGATTCAGCCTGAGATCTTAGAACTGATCAAGCAGCAACGTCTCAATCGACTTGTGGAGGGCACCTGCTTTAGGAAACTGAACAGTCGGCGTCGGCAAGGTACAGCTCAGACTGCCTGGTCTGGCTTTTTATTGTCACTTTTGTCTAAAAGTTGAGATGAGTACTGCTCCTACTGGCAAGATCCTTGGTTTTATTGCTGTCCTGACTGACTGCTTTTACCAGGGGGCATCTGAAAGCATCTCCTAGTTACAATTGTAGGATTTACTGTTTCACTGGAACTGGTTTGGGCTTCATCTGGAATTCAAGTCCAGCATTTGATCAAAATCTCAAACAGCAGTCTTGCATCCTGAACTAAGTATTTTCATTTCTGCTTCATGCCCAGACTTCTTGTTCTCTCTGAACCAAATCTCAGCCTATATTACTAATCAAACGGCAGATGTCCAAAATGTGTATACGAACTCATTTTACACCCTTCCCTCTAGTACTGCCTGTCCTTAGTTTTTGTTGTGTATTGCCATATACATTAAATATATTATAGTGTTTAAATATGCTTTCAAAAGCCACTTAGATCAGTAATTTGTGTACACTTGGATGAATAATGATTGACATGAGAAGATTATTTTCCCAATCCTATGAGTCATTGCTCAGTACTAGATTTACTGCTCATTTTAATACAGTCAAACCTTTATGGTTCTTTTTCCCCTCAGAGAGGAATACTTCTTTCTCAAAACAAAATAATGTGAACATAATGTAAATTCAACAGATTAATGAGAGGTTGTATCAAAAAAATTCCCTTTAGAACCTCTACTCTGTGGGGATAAGGATTGCTGTTTTCTTCCCCACTGCAAATGCGATGCAAAATAGAAAGTTACTTACCGCGGAAGATCAATATTTGCAACATTCAAATTAATTCTGGAAAACTGCTTTCCTCACAGAAGAAATAATCCCTGCAGTGCCTTAGTCCTAAGAAATAAGCAGGCAAATTTCCTTAATGTGCAGTGGTTATTTTGGAAATTTCTAAGCCTTTATCAAAGAGAGAAGTCACAGAAAATTATGATGCAGCTTTATACCTTCTCTGTCAAGACTGCAAGCCTCTGTGAAGCTCTTTGCACAGAGTTTAGTGAAAAAGCGTGAATATTCCACTGCAGCTTCTGTATAAATCTCATAGGGAGGCATATTTCCCCATAGAAGCATCTTCATGAGGTAAAAGTACCTAAAGTAATGCATAGTATTGTTCAGCTATCAGTAGCGAGGGGCTTTTTATTCTATTCCTTTCATACCCTTAATCCAAATGACTGAAATTCTAGGGAAGGAGCACAATCCTTGTAAATGTACTTGTTTTAGCACATCTCCAAGTTGAAAATAGACTATTTTATTTTAAATTGTTGTCAGTCCATGATTCATAGGATCAAAAACATTGGAGTATATAAATTGGTTCACCTTATTTGAGTGGACTTGAATTTAAAGGAAAATAAAATGAAAAAGAAGAAAATCAACTTGATCTTCTGGTCCACAGTTAAGAAGGCTGCTATGCATTATGCCTGGGAGCATATGGAACTATATGGGACATCAGATTAATTTATTTGATGTCATCTTTATTTCAGGGCTGAAAGGGTTCATGACTCTTTGGAAACAAAGAAAATGTGTAGTCATGCCTTGAAGAACTTGTGTATTTTCTCAGAAATATACAGTTGAGTTTTTTTTTTGTCAGATACACATGCCCATTTAGAAGGACATGATTCCACGTGCCTTAGAGTTGTGCATGCTTTGTGCTCGACTTCCTGTATGCTATATTCTCTGAAGCAAAAGTGTAAGGTATTACCTGGGAGGAAGAAGACACGATAGTCATTACTGTACAGTCTAATGAACAAGCAAAGAATGTTAAAGATAAACATGTTTGGCTTAGAACCCATTTAATTGTGAACTGTCCATTTTTACATATGTATGGTGCTTGGCATTGTCTGAAAGAGCAAATAATGACAGGTGGTCAAATAAGTCAAACAAGCTATTCTGAAATTGACTTTTGTCCCTCCGTGTCTCTTGTACCTCAAGCAGAGCAAGCTGTCAGACCAGCCCTCGTGGTGTCAGGAGCTAAAACATGACCAAAAGTGAACGGAAGGCCAGAGGTTTAGCAAGTGATGCTAAACATCAGGGTAGTCCAATTTTTGTATAATGTTCCTGAGTATTACGATAAAAAATGACACAAGCCACAAATTCCTGAGTGTGTCTTCTCTTAGCTTTACCCTGGCTCCTCATCTCGTGTACCCAACCAGCCCTTCAGTGTCTGTGCCCTGTGCTTGTTTAGAGGTCAGCAGGAGCCCCAGCACCTGCACTTTGCTCCAGCTCTTGCCACGGAGTATGGCTGTACAGTATCCAGCTTGACAAAACACAAATGGGAAACACTGGAACGCATCATGGTTTGCCTATTATGTAGCAAACTCCTTGTGTTCATGCTAAGATCAGGTAGTTGTTTTACTTCAGCATGTGTACCACTTCTTTTACCTTTCCTCTGATTCTTTTTTACACAGTAGTGCTGTGTAGACTACTTATGTCTACAGATTATACAAGAGGAACCTGAACATGTCCTGCACAGGAGAAGCTGAAAGCATTAAATTGCCTATTTAAAAAATAATTAACTGGCATTATTCCATGATAAAGACTGCAGAGCAAACTTCCATTTAGGCTGTTGTTTGAACATGCGGTAGGACACACATGGTTAGTCACATTAAGTTGAGACAATTGACTTACAAAAAAGAAACAAGCAGGGAACTTACAGCCTCTTATGGCCTTTTGAGAAGAGATGAAAAGACTTTCATACATACTTGGCACTGGAAAAGCACAGTCCAACAGGTCATTCTTCGTGGGGAGTGAGGCTGAAGGTTAGGCAGTGTGGTGTATGTAGTCTGTGCCTTTTGCATTTCAGAGCAGGATTATCATTCAGCAGGATTTCTCTGTAGTTGAAATTCAGAAATACCACTGTTGTCCCAGCAGGATCCTTGCCACTTTCAAAGAGTACACAGCCTTTGCCTTGCAACGTTTCACAGACAAACTGCAGCACTAACTCCTGTTTTTATTAGGCATTCTTAATCAGTAGGAAATGAAATAGTAAAATCTAGTCTTCCCTTCTGGTCATTTTTCAGTAGCATTTTGTGAAGCTCTGCAAATTCCCACTTTGTTCTTTGACTGTGGACATCAGCTGACAGACAGCCCTCTTTAGCCTTCTCCTTCCTGTGGTAATTCCTAAAAGAAAAAATGAAGACTAAAGCAAAAGCCTACAAAGCTCTTTATAACCCCAAAAGTTATTTTTTTCCAGTAGAGCTAAGCAGCAGATAAAGGCATTTTATTGATGATAATAGACACTTTTGTGGCTGTCATCCAGCATATTTGTAGTGAATGTCACTGGATGCACTCTTGGAAATAAATTCCCCTTTTAGCTTTATAAAGATTATAGAGAAATTGCATGTTATTGCAGTGGTTTTGCAGTTGAAGACAAGGTTTCTTTGACAGATTTTATTTGGAAGGGAAAACAAGCCCGGTGATACACACCATTATACTAAAAACACAAGGCAGCATATTTTTTAAGTAACCTGCAAAGAGAAAATGTAAAGCAAAAAAATCAAGCAAAGACAAGGTTTCCGTGTCATTAGGATAAGTTACTCCCAATTCTGAACGTGAGCATTTTGTCTTATTTTCTGCAAAAGGATCGTGCTTCTACTTTGGTCCATGCTCTGGAACCCCATAAAAAATAATATCCTCTGAGCATGTGATTTGCTGAGAGCAAATGGTGAACCAAGCCTGCCTCCAGCATCGCCCCAAGCTAATTAGCGGCCAGTCATTTTCAAGGCTTGCTGGTTTTTGTCTAACCAGTTAAGACCAGTTAGTGACAGCTGTCGATATGGTGAATATCTGAAAGAAACACAGCACAGCAAAAGAGAGAGGCTGAGTCCACACAGGTATTTAAAATCTACATGCAAATATGTGTTCTTTCCCTGACGTTAAAACATGTTCCTTTCACTAAATCTATGAACAGCCTTCATCTGGAGGAAAAAAAAAAAAGAAAAAAAAAAGCTTGTTTTTTTAGTAATCTGGACCGTATTCTGGGAGAAAATGTATACTCTCAGACATTTTCCCATTAATATCTGAGCTATTTCCTCCAGTCTCCAACACAGAGCACTTCTGCACTAATCGCAGCAATTCTTCACGTGGGGTAGCATTGTGAAGGGCATGTGAATCACTGGCTATTCATGCATTTGGAAACACTATATGAATGGTCAAGCACTCTGTAGCCCATCAGCACAATGTTCTGTGCTCTACTATTTGGTCACAGTTTTGAATATTATTCTTCCAGCCAAATCTGTGGTTGGTTTTGCTATTAGGATAATTTGCTATTATTAAATTTGCTATTATTATTTAACGTTGTCTGTAATCTTCAGCAATGTGCCATGATGTATTTAACCCACTGACAGCTCTAGCAATTGTTTGAAAATAAAAAAAAAAAAAAATCAAGAACTAATTAAAAAGAAAAGCAGAAAGAATAATTGCTTCCCAAAAAGAATCCCTAGCATTTAAATTTGATGGTGTCAAAGGTCAGCTACTAGACAGAAAACTCGGTGACAAGTTTAAATAATAGTGCCTGAACGCTGTGATGGAATCACAGGCTTTCCTTCACGTGTAAGAACACCTGGCACAAAGAAAGGCTTGTATCTCATAGAAGTGACTTAGGCTTCAGGACAACTCTATGAATCACAGAATCATAGAATCACCAAGGTTGGAAAAGACCTAAAAGATCACCCAGTCCAACCGTTCACCTATTCCCAATAGCTCCTACTAAACCATGTCCCTCAACACAACATCCAGCCTTTCCTTGAACACCCCCAGGGTCGGTGACTCCACCACCTCCCTGGGCAGTCCATTCCAGTGCCTGACCACCCTTTCTGAAAAGTAATACTTCCTCATGTCCAGCCTGAATCTCCCCTGCCGTAGCTTGAAACCATTCATGAGAATGCACCTATGTAAATCTGGCTCTGCTCTGAACAAAATGCCCTTCACTCTTTCCTGAGCTGGCAGCTGCCCGGGCTCCAGATACACCCAAGCACAGATCTGCCCACTGAAGGGCAGGGTCTGCCCTGTCTTCAAAGCCTCTCATGGTACTTCAACTCCACAGACTCGTATTTAAGGGCTCTCTGGGTTTTGATAGGTAGTTTTCTGTTGTTTTATAAGCATTGCTTCCTGATGATAGTAAAGAGAACAGGGTTGTCTTTTTTCTTTTGCTTATTTTTTCAATTTCCTCTGTTTAGAGCTGAACGTAAATGCTCACCACTTCCCACACTGTGTTGTGTAATTAAGGCTACTTCACCCTCCTTGTCAGTGGGAGCAATTTCATAGAGTATTTATTTTGACTGCAGTGCTGCTTTATATGCACTGCATCCAGTGAAACTGTGTTCAGTACCTGCACTACAGTAGAACAACATTCATCCCATTCAAAGCTGTTCCCCTTGAGCACTTATCTACACAGGATATTGTCTGGTAAACTAGAGGTAAAAAGAAGCCCAGATAGCCAAGGCTGAGTGGCTGCAGAGGCTTCTTGGTGCAGATCTCTGCTGCCGATGTGCCGATCACCCGGCTCAGCCTGGCTGCAGCTGAGGGAGCCTTGTTAGTTCCATGTATAGGTTTCATTTAAGGGTTTTCCCCCTGACGACCTATCTGTGGTACAATGGCAGTTATTAGGGAACCCACAGGAGAATCGCAGTGGACATGCTTCCAGCTGCAGTCTACAGTTATTAGTTCTTTAATTAACCTTGGGTTACGGGGAGTTGCTGGAAAAGGCTCCATCTGCCTCCAGAGATTAGATGGGTAGGGTTCCTTCAGATAAAACCACCCCTTCCTAAAAACAAAGTAGAGAAATTTTCCCTGAGCGTTTTTCCCCTTTTTTTTATTGGAGCAAGGGACTGCAGTGGGAACGAGGTTACCTGAATGCTCTCACTCATAGGAGGTTAAGGAAAGAACCTTTTCAAACCCTCAGTAAAAACTGCAACCCTGTTTGTGCTAAGCTGAAAGGAGTTCCTGGCATATATATTTATTTTTCAGCTGCAACATCTTGGCTGAGTTACTGACAAAGGAGTGAGACTGTGTTGGTTTTTATTAGGACAAAAATGGTAGTTGTGATCTTGGTGTCTGTAAGGTGTATTCTTTTGAATTCTTTTGAGACTGAAGTGAAAGGTGGGCAGAAGAACCATCTCTACACAGCAGGGTCTTTTCTTTGGGTAGACAAGGGGCAAGTTGCTCTACCATCAGGTCCAACAGGATGTATTTTTTAAAGCTTCAGGTTGTGAAGTGTTTCTGGTAGAGTTCCTTGTGAAAGGTCTGAATGTATAAAAGTTTCACACGCATCCTTCAGAGATGCACAAACTGCTCCAATGAATTGGCTTTGTGTGTGTTCTTCAGGAGAGAGTCTACTGAGGGCTCCTGCTCTCTCATTCCATAAGCTTTGTAAGTGGATTTTCCTCTTGACTCTGTAGTGTAATATTATATGTTCTGCTTACAGTCCTAGGATGCTTATATTTCAGGATCTCTTTCTTTGTATCACAATATCTCTTCATCAAGGGCTCTTCTACCCCTGAACTTTTTGGTATTCTTTATGCTTATGAAGCAAATAATCAAAATCAGGAAATTATTTGAAATGAGTGGTTTATTTTCCCCAAACATTTTTACCCACCATGACAAATAAATTTAAAGAAACACATGGAAGCCCTCTTTTGCCATTCAAAACTGAATTGCCTTTCTCTGCCTCACATTGCACTGCATTTAAAATCACTGGCCAAGAGACTTTAGGGGTCCTTTCAAAAACTTTGGGTCCATTTAGCCATCGCTCTCCTAAAGGAGCCAAGGAGTCCTTTCTTTGCTAACACCCACATGAGTACATGCAGGCTGGCTCTAGTGACTGCCCAGCTCCCCCAGCCTTTTATCCCAGCTGGATGTAGATCTAATAAATAATTTTAAGAGAAGTTCTATCCTGAGAAGCCAGAGACATAAAATATATATGTCCTAGCAAAGAGGAGTGTGATATGTGTACTTCTGTGGGTACACCAACCGCTAAGTCATCTACAAGACAAGGGAGTTAATGTTTGTTTTTTGAATCTTTCCATGCTTGTTGTTCCCAGTCTCTCTATAAATCCAGTCTTCCAGTGTGTGAAAAGCTGCGAGTCAAAATCTTCATGTTATGGGATATTTCAAATATATCAGGCTTAGGGTGTCCAAATTTGGCTTAATTTTCACAAAACATGCAAAACATGAAGCTTTTGTGTGTACGTTAAAGTTAGCCACTCAATGCAGTGTTACTTAGTCTTTTGTCCGTGAGCGTATGCAATATTGTGTAAAACCAAGTGAGTTGGTTCTTGCTAATGTTTATCTTAGGAACCAGTGGCTAAATCAAGACAGAAATGGTAAATGCCAATTTTGTTCAGCCACGTGAAATTACTGAGCAAAGTCCCTGCCCTGCTTTTCTACACCCCCAAACGTTTCTTCTAAGAACAAAAGGACAGTCCTTCCCTTAGTGCCTCACTGATAATGCAGGTGAAAACATGTCACTGACCTTGTTTAATGCATTTATTTTGACAGACAAATTTTGGTATTGCCGACTTTCACCTAATCACAAGGTCTTGCACTACGGAGACTTGGAAGAAAGTCCCCAGGGAGAAGTACCCCATGATTCCTTGCAGGATAAATGTAAGTTATGCACAAGGATTGTGCTGCTTTTGCTTCTTTCAAGCTTGTTCCTCTTTCTAACATGTAGTGTTTTTTTCCTAATACAGGACATTATCGGCAGCTCTTTTATGGAGATAGAGAGCAGAGAACATTTCCTCATGTCTTCAAATACTGCTGTCCTAGTTTTGGCAAGCGTATATGAGGACTGAGCTCAGCTTTGCAATGAGCTTGTAATTTCATTCAATTTGGAAATGTCGTGCATTTCATGGAGAGGAACACAGTTTATTTTCATTCCTCGTCTAACTGCAGATGTCACATTAAAATAGTTTGGCATATTCAGAAGCGCATCCTGTCCATGGAGACAGCTGTTTCTTCTGTTGCAAACAATCTAGTGACTGGCTGAAAAATTAGAGGTCTTTTTGGAGGCAAACAGAGGTCTTTTTCATTATCATAGCCAGTGGGTTTAAAGACAACACCTTGCTTTGAACACTGTTAAAAAGACCCCACATTACTTTGTTGGGAGCGGACATGCCTCTGTGACAGCCTCTAGCAGTAGATTTCTTGGGATATTTTGTAGGGATTAAAGTCATTTTGGAGCCCTTCAGAAAATCATGCTCTCTCAAAAATTTATCCTTAGTCCTTCCCCATAACTTGTAGAGGTTTAACCTGGAGTTCTGGGAAACTATTTTTGAAGTCTGAGACAATGACTGGTATAGTTCCATCACCAGAAAATGATAACAACAAAAAAAACATATTGAATAAGTAATCATTGCTTTTTATTCATGTCTGAACTGCCATAAGTAATAAATGCCATTCCTGTCATCATCAAATCAGACCAGCTTGTACAAGAATTCAGGTTGGTAGTTCCATTTCTATTGTGGAAGAACAAAAAGAATAATTTTTGTACATGATAGAAGTTTCTTCAGCCTGAAAATTGAGAAAGAAGAAAATCAGTGATTTAAACTTTTCTTTGTATTGGTAAAACAAAGACTTATTTCTCTTTTCTGATCCCCAACCTATCTGCAGGCTGTACCTTTTATAATTTTTAAGTGCTCCCAAACTCAGGCTGTGAGAGAAAGAAGAACCTGTCTGATGTTGAAGCCCTGTCATTTCATAGTCACATTCACTTCTTTTCAATACCTTCAGAATGCCTCAGGCTCTCACTGCAGTCTTGGTAGAATGTAGGACAGGGTCTCATATTGCTACATTGGCACTGCAAGATGCTATTTTACTGGGCAAGGAGAAATAGCTCTTGAAAGATTACAGTATGATTTCTCTCTTGGAGAAATAGCTCTTGAAAGTTACAGTAGTGTCAGAATGACAGAAAAAGAGTGAAGGTCACACTTGAATTGCAGGCACAGTTATTGGACCAGCAGTTCTCAGATTTGTTTGCTTTGAGCATATTTCCACAGTGAAAACCCCAACCCTGACTACAGGCTTCATTTTCCATTTGTGTTCCCTGCAGGCTCTTGAGCCTCTATGGGAATGCCATTATCATGTCGGGACAGCAGATTTACAGACTATAAAGAATGTAAGATTTATCATTGTGCCTCCCCGCTAGAGTTTGATAAAAGAGAGTTGGGAATATTACAAGATGTAAGATTATAAAGCATCGTTATTATTCCAAGCATGTCGAGCCAAACTGGATTGAGAATTTGGCAGAACACCTTCCAAAAATACCCAGGTGTTCTTTGGATACACTTGTATTGAATTTTGGATTGTTAAGGTCTGAATATGATGTTTAAGGTTGTCCTTCACGTACAGAATGCAATGGCTTGCATCTCCGAGGAAGGATACGCCTGTAGACCTTCTCATTCTTCTCACTTTTCCTGATCATTTTTAGTTGTTAGGATTTGTGAACAGATCAACAGATGAAAGAAAATAGGTGGATGAGAAGCTGGAGGGCTGAGACAAATAACTGTTTTGTGTACTCCTTGCCAAGCTTGAATATCTTGTGTCTATTTCCAAAAATAAATGTTTTTTACTTAGAACTTTTCACTTCTGTGGGTGTCATCTCTCTCTTCAGGCTGGCAGGGTTAAACAAACTGCAGATTCCAGCTGGGACAGAAAGCAGCTGTCCTCTTTTTTAGGGCTTTATTTGTTGTGAGCGTGCCACATCTGTGCTCACACCCACCAGCATTTTGTAGTCAGCTTCTGATACCACTTCAAGCCTTCCAGGTTTTAATGCTATTATGCTGTTCTATATATATGATGCCTTTCAGAGTCGCAGTGGTAATGGATAATTTATAGATTGTAGAAACTTTCTGTCACTCACTGTCCATACTGTATTGTGGAGTGTATAGATTCTCCATAATGTAATCATGATTGGAAAATTGAATTCCACTTGAAGCTTAGGGAAATGTACGTTTTAGTGACCTCACTGGATTTACTCTGTGAATGTGTGTGGGTGACAGCAGCTTCCAAAACTTTTTCCTACCTTTTTTTTTTTTTAATGGTTTCTGATCATTTTTCTTTTTAAAGCAATTGGGATGGGTTATTATAAGCCTTGGTAGGTCCTCATTCCTGTGAGTACTTGAAGCAACTAAAATGCTGATGGCAGTTAGGTAAAGAAATACATATTTGTAAAATGCATGTAGGCATTAACAGAAGGGCAGCAACATCGACAGAGATCAGGGGTCCAATTCACTCAGCATCCTCTGTTTAGCACAGACTTCACCCAGAGGCCCTGGAAGGAGTAACAGGACAGGCAGGCATATTACATTAGTAAGAGAGAAATCAGTATATGTTGTTAAGATATACAAATACACACAAAGCCTGTCCAGATGCAGATGCACATGTATATGAAATGCTCTTTCCCAGGGTAGCCTCAGCAGGCAAGGAAAGACTCAGCTTTTTATCCATAGTCTGAAATCTTGTCAAGAATTGTTACTGCTTCTTCTAGTTGTTTTGTTACAGTTTTCTTTCTTACAACAGGCTGGAAATGGCAAGGGGTGACAATTTTAACACATTAGTCTTGGCTCTTTTTAGACTCTGTAGCTTCTACACATAAAATGGTTTTAACTCATTTTCTGGTTTTGTTTGTTTGTTTTTGTTGTTGTTTCTCGGATTTTTGCTTTAATGCAGTGCCAGTGGCAGATATAAAAGCTGTTGTGACTGGGAAAGACTGCCCTCACATGAAGGAGAAAGGAGCTCTTAAACAAAACAAGGTATGGCTCTCAAATTCATATGCATGCACACCTTGAGAAAAGCAAGACTGTTCAACCCAACCTTCCCTGAAGCAATAGATATTTTCCATTCTAACCTGACACCTTTCTGTGTACGCACACATGCTTTGTTTTCAGCTCAGACCATTTGAGTTGAATAGTTAGGACAACCTACTGTCCTTTATTCAGATTTCCTGACAGATATTCATTGCCATGTGCCCAGAGCACATTAGGATAGTCTTTAGTAGTGATGTCTTCCAAAGCAAAGCAGTTTTGACTGCTGCTGCAAAGCTCGGCAGCAATGGCTTTTGGTACCTATTCTTCTAATGTCTCTGATAAATTACTGGGTTTGTTCCAGCTGTATTCTCTGATGAGTTCACATTCATTGAACACCAGCACGTGCCAAAATTGCAATTAATGTCCGGCTGCTGATAACTTGAGGTCCAATCAGGTAGAAAAATAACTGCCAACAAAAGGGTGTAAGGTAGATGCTAGGCAATTAATGAGGTGTATAAGGATGTATTCAGCAGTGCATTTGGAAAAAAAATAGGAGACAATGGTCAGCCTGAATTAGATTTATGCTACTCTATCAGAATTTCAAATTGAGCTGGAGCTAAGACTCCAGTTGTTCAGTGCCAGAGAGTTGCAGTTTATGTTAGTAAGCATTGCCACCATTGCCACTACAGTAAGAAGAAATTGAGTTACTAGCAAACTCTGACACCCTTGGAGGAGAAGGTCTTCATCCATATTGTATTACACATATTCATGAAGTCTCAATCAGATTTAACTGTCTGACTTGACAAGAAGCAATCAGATCCCAGTGATGTTCAGTCTGACCCAGAACCACATCATGAGCTCTGGAAGCTGGGTCTGAATTTCAAGCACCTGCAAGAGAGGATGCTTGGAACCAACAAGAGATTTTTATGGACAGAACTGTAAAGTTTAGACTCCCTTCTTCAACACCTTAAGAACAAGATGCATACATTCAGTGTTCAAATAAATACTGGGGAGAAGTTGAGAGGAAAGCTGTAGAAAATGAAAAGGCACTGTCAAAATCATGTCACATGATCATTGCAGCTTCACTACTGACTTTTCTTACCTTAACTGTTGATGGAGATAGATAGATATGCAGAGCATCTCAATTATTCTGTGTTTCTCACAAATGCAAAGTGGTTTATTAGGATACTGTCATCTCTTTTTAGGATTGAGTTTACGTGGTGGGAAATGAAAAAAGTCAAGCCATATGAGAAAAAAAATCCCAAGACTATCTTTCCTTGTTGATTTTCTGAATCAGAGCAAAAACACACACGTACACAATAGATTACATAGAACTCCTACCTCAATTTACAACTGAACCATCAAGAGTATTTGGCTGGGACATTTCTATGATGCATATAAAGTATTTTTAGTGTTTCCTTGTCTTAGCTCTCATACATCCTCACAAAAATGAGAGGTAGGAGCAATGAAAGCAGTGGGCGGCAGTGATGGAAATTTGTCATCTTTATGGAGCAGAAATGTCTCAATAGTATTTAATGCTAAATAGCAGTGCTGCAGATCAGTTTGTCCTCAGCCGTCAGCGTTGCTCCATTTCCTCAGTAAAATTGCTTTGGATTAGTGTACAGCTGTCTGAAGATGTGAAGATCAGGAGATGATAGCACAGCTCCATCCACAGCTGGAGCATTCAATTTCTGATCCAAGCAACAATGATTATCATGGGGTTTTTTTTTACTATTTCTGATTGTTTTGTTTTATTTTGTTTTGCTTGGTTGTTTTCTGTTTTATTTTGGTTTATTTTCCTTTGGGAATATTTGTCTTCCCAAACAAAACTGCAGAATATTGCAACAACTTAATATTGCAGCATCATTTCTTTACAAGGAGAGTGGTTAGGCCCTGGAACGGGCTGCCCAGGGAGGTTGTGGATGCCCCGTCCTTGGACGTGTTCAAGGCCAGGTTGGACGGGGTCCTGGGCAACCTGATCTGAATGTGTATGTTTGGTGGCCCTGCTAGGCAGGGGGGTTGGAACTACATGATCCTTGAGGTCCCTTCCAACCCGGGTGATTCTGTGATAGGAATAACACATCATTGTTTACTGAGTACCAAACAGTGGACGGTGAGATGAACAGGAAAAAGCCAAGCATAGGATGCAATTTGTCTGAGTTCAGGGTGTTAAATCTTTTACTTCCTGAATTTTCACAATTGGTGATATATTTTTTAAGAGGACTTTTCAACCAATGCATTCTTTTTGTGTGTAGTGTGTCTGTGTATGGATGTATATATGTATAAGGTGAGCATATGTGTACATATCAACCACTATAATGTTTATTCATTGCCTGAAAGGAGAATTGAACGTCGGAATGCCACTGCTGTGAGCATAGTTGGAATTGGCAGAATGTCCATAGCAAAGGCTTCAGCATCTCATAATTTGCCTGCACATGGCTGTTATTCTTCCAGTGGGGCCATTTAGAAATAAATAAGAGATAAACTGAGTTGGAATTTGCATGCTCATGAAGCTGGAACTACTTGATAGGACCATTGTTATTCATCTTACTTGTGTTTTTAAATTGTAGTTAAAAGTCCTCTTTCCGAACTCTTGAGTAATATTAATTAATTTCAAGGAAATTAAATGTTCTACATTTTGCAGCATTCAAAGCAAAGCGTAAGAGAATAATTTGGATAAAATATTGCTGTGTATTTGTTATTCTATCAGCCTGTGTTTGCTGATGCAGTAGTCTTCAGGCTTCGTGCCCGTTTAGTCTGCAGAAATAATTCTGCTCACTTCCCTGTACTCCTGCAGCTTCCCTTTTACTTCATGTTGGTGAAAAAGTACCCTGTCACAGCATATATATATAGTTCTCTCAGGAGGAACTCCTGGATCTGCAAGTAACCTTTATTCAGTTTACTCAGCCTTTGCAAAGACACCAGCTTTGGTGATAGAGAGAGGTCATTCCAGCTGCATGGGATCACTCAACCACAGACCCTTTAAAATTCTGTTTATCTAAATATCATTTCTCCAGTTGGCCCAGGTAGCAGGAGAGAGAGGAAAGTTTTTCCCCTTACAAGCAGGTAGGGAACAGCAAGTGTCTGAAACGTGCAGGAGGGCAAGGAGTTAGGAATGCTAAGGTACTGAGTTCAGCAGGTTGAAGTGAGGGAGAAATAAAGCAAAACAAGGAATGAACAGATTTGAAGGAATGAGAGAGAGTTAAAATCAGAGAGCAAGAGGAAGTG
Organism: Lagopus leucura; assembly: GCF_019238085.1. NCBI lineage: Eukaryota > Metazoa > Chordata > Aves > Galliformes > Phasianidae > Lagopus > Lagopus leucura. The sequence continues at coordinate 5,426,066 of NW_024962334.1, read as the reverse complement.
GTGGAAAAGGCTGGAGTAGAAAATGCCTTTGAAAAGAGTTGAAAAGTAGAACAGAAGATAGCAGAGAAAATCACAGATGGCTAGTGGAGACTACTGGTCCTCCTCCAGGAATTGCTGCATCCTCAAAATCACCTGTCCTTGGTAGGAGCAGACCAAAGCCAGGTGGGTGTCTGACAAGTCAGACAGACCAACTACTGAGACCTCCATCAATATGGAAGACCAGATGGCAACTCCAGCCTTAGGCTTCCACTCCTCTTGACTGTTTGCTGTGCATGAGATGGCAGAGATGCTGGAGCCTGGGAGCTGTAATTCCCGACCTGTTGGTCTCTGGGGCAGCGAACAAAGAAGCCGAACTAAATCCAGGGCTGCCAAGCTTCTACTTTGCACATAAAAGGAAGCTTGGTGCCTTAAATCTAGTTCTTCTGTCTATCTGCTTAGGAATGTCTAAATCTGTGGCTTGCTTTCGTGTTCCTCTCAGACAGGGCTTTGCTTTCCTTTTCCTTTTGTTGGGGATGAGCAAAATCTTCAATCTCTTGAAATTCTCCAAAGGACAAACGATCAGAAACCAGGCCAATAGAATTGTTGTTGACTTTCATGAACATCATAGGACAGCCCTTTTGTCACTGATATCTTTCATTTTCACAAGCTCAGCTGCATGACTTGGCATGTTCTGATGTCAGTAATTTAGGACGCTCTGAGGAGATAATGCCAGCTTTGTGTGGGCAGCAGTAAATTTGTTTCTTTAATGAGGGATATCACTCTTAATAAGGTGTGGCTTAGAGACATGCCTAGCACACAGAGAAAGGCTTTGTGAGCCATGAGCAATTTGTTTGCTTAGCGTACCAACAGTAGGAGTAGCTGCAGCTTTCTTGGAGATTTAGCACAGACTTGTCTCCTGTGGCTTGGCAATACTGCAAATTGGACCTAATAACTATACTCAGGGAAATCAGCAGCATTTCCCATGAGATCCTGATCTCTGATCAGCCAACATTATCCTTAATGATTACAAGTTTCTGTGGTTCAGACTCCGCTCTTAATCACACAAACTCAAAAATAAAGTAACCCTTACTGAGATCCAAGGATCTGTGCGTGTGTTGGACCAGGAGATGGAGGTGGGAGTCTAGACCAACACACATGCTGCAGTCCCCGCAGTCAATTTCAAATTTAAAACTGAGTGTAGCAAATTTAAGAAGCGGTGCTGTTATTGCTGCTGGCAGCGTAGGGCCTGTTGTCAGCTGAGAATCAGCTGGCGATCACAGAATCACAGAATGGCCAGGGTTGGAAGGGACCTCAAGGATCATGAATCTCCAACCCTCTGCCACATGCAGGGCCACCAACCTCCCCATTTAATACCAGACCAGGCTGCCCAGGGCCCCATCCAACCTGGCCTTGAATACCTCCAGGGATGGGGCATCCACAACCTCTTTGGGCAGCTGTTCCAGCACCTCACTGCTCTCTCTGTGAAGAACTTCCCCCAACATCCAACCTCAATCTCCCCTCCCTCAACTTAAAACCATTTCCCCTTGTCCTGTAGTTATCTACCCTTTCAAAGAGTTGATTCCCCTCCCCTGTGTAGGCTCCCTTTAGGTACTGAAGGCTGCAATGAGGTCACCCCACAGCCTTCTTTTCTCCAGGCTGAACAAGCCCAGCTCCCTCAGCCTGTCTTCATAGGGGAGGTGCTCCAGTCCCCTGATCATCTTTGTGGCTCTGCTCTGGACCCTCTCCAGCAGTTCCCTGTCTTTCTTGTACTGGGGGCTCCAGACCTGGACACTAATCAACTTTATGAGGTTCAGGAAGCCAAGAGGCAAAAAGAATAGGATGTATCATACAGATCAAAGTAGTTCTGAGTCAGCATTGTCCTGTTGTAGCCAGGTCTTTTTTTTTCCACAGAGTTATTATTTACATATCAGCTAGCTTACAGGTTGAGAAATGGTTGTAGCAGCGTTTATAGTGATGTGTGCAGTAACCATGATAACATCCTTGTGTGCTCACTGTTGGCTAGTGAAAGATCATTATTTATTCACATTGGCTGGGTTTCCCAGTAGGAGCCCAACTCCAGGTGCCCTGTAGGGAAGACTAGTGCTTAATGAATTCACTTTGTCATCTATGAAGTTACAGCTTCAACACAAAGGAGGAAAAAGTAGATGGTTTGTCCTCTCCCAAGATTCATTTGGGTCCTTACAACAAAGTAAGCCAGATAGTTCACTTTGCACCTGCAGATTCTGGTTCAGGTAAAGATTAAATGACAGAAATCTTCTGAGAATTAATAATTTCACAGATTTCCAAGTGCACTTTTATGGGTTGTGTTGATTTTAGTCCTCAGTGAGTGAGCAATAGTTAGCAGTGAGTTAATTTTACCTGAAGCTGCTGTGTTGGAGTTCCTGCTGTACCAGCCTCTTGCAGTGGTTTGGTACTGCTGTGGCTTTGGCCTGGCCAGGGGAGTACCGTAGCCTATTTTTCCATTTGTATGAGGGAGTAAGAAAGACCTGCATGTATGTATGCCTCTTCTGGAACATTAACATATGTTTCTTTGTCTTTTTTTCAGGAAGTGCTAGAGCTTGCGTTCTCTATATTGTATGACTCAAGTGGCCAGCTGAATTTCATTGCTCCAGACAAGCATGAGGTGAGTCAAGTTCAGAGCACAGAAGCTTCTTTGGAGCCCTGTCAGTTCCTCAGCTTTTTAAGAACATAGGAATGGTCACCCTATTACGGAGTATCTGTCTGAACCTGTGTCGTGTCCCACAACAAACTGAAAGCAGAGAGATTGGTATGGGAGCAAGACCTGCAGTTTTCATGTGTATCCTGAACTGTGTTTTGCATTTGTGTGTCACAAAGCACCATGGGGGACAAAATCCAGGACAATATTTCTAAGACCTACTGAAATGAAAACTGTGAGTAAGGGAAAGAAGGGAGTTTGGGAAAACGTCACAGTTCCGCAGACCTGGCTCACCATTTTTGGGTGCAGTAAAGATTTTTCTTGTCTGGTCTGTGTTAGACACTGAAACACTTTGCTATGTATTCTATTTTGTGAACTTTAATTCAACATCAATGATTTGTACAGCCAAACTGTTCATGAATCACTACTGTCCTCAGCTTATCTTGACCATGCCTGTATAATCAAGGGCGGTTATACAAACACAGGGCCTCAATTTTATGTGCTCTCCAGAACAGCATATCCTCTTTCTTCTTCATTTTGTGCTTCTTGAAAGCATTTATGACAGGTGATTATAGAAAGTCATTTCTCTTGCACCTCCGTCAGTGGATACAACAGGAGCTTGCAGTTGGTCTCACTTTTGTAAGAAGTGTAAATGACAACAGCAAGGCACGGTGATGGTCTTCTCCCTGCTTCTTTCTCTTACTTGATAACAGAAGGAATTGACAGTATTGTTGCCTTTTAAGAGATGATGAAATTTATTTACCTAATTATGTGGAAGCATCACAAGTGATTCTCTCAGAAAACTTGGAATTTTCAAATAAAAATTTAGCTGAGAAATATTGCTGGTAAACTTTCATCCACGAGCAACAGGATCCCAGGCATGATGTGCCATTAGAGCTGTTGGTCCAAATCAAACATGATTGTCTTCATCCACTGAACTGGACCTATGTCAGGTACTTTCTGATATGAATTCTCCAGAAATTGAGTTCTAGTCTGTTTCAGCTCATAAAAGCAAATAGTCATGAAAGTCAACAGATTTTTCAGTTACTTCTGTTACAAATATAGCCCAAGGGTACAAGTGTATTTTAATGGTCTGAATGTTCAAAAACTGCTACTGTACCACACTGGCTGATGCTAGCATTGAGGTGCACTAGTGATTGTATTAAAACACCTCTGTTATCTTTATATCTCTTTTTGATCTTATGCAGCTTCTTTGAAGCAAAAATAAATGCTCAAAAAGGGGCCAGAGGCAACAATCTCTGCTGCTATTTGATAGTTCCCACATGAACATTTTCAAAAGGGCATCTCCCTTCTCCTGTACTTTTTCTTGAATTACAGAGGAAGGAGTTATGGTTACAGTGAATAGTGCAAGTGTACAGAGGAAGCACCCACAAGGAAAGGCAGACAGGTTGTTGTGAACCTCATGATTCTTCATCCAAGTAACTGAGGTGATTGTTGATAAAAATGCTGATTTAGCAACATGTCAGCTGGGGAGATTTCACAGGTGGCCCCTCAAGATTTGGACAGCTTTGTGTAAAGTGCCACAAATGATGTTGGTGCCTGAGAATTTCAGGTCAGATTTAGAGAGCTTTATTTCTGCAGTCTTTTTGACTGTAGAGAGAGCTTTGGATGTGGGAATCTAGTGCGTCCTAAAAACAACTGGGGTGGTAGGATAGTACAAGTTGTAAGGGACCTTGAAAGGTTAAACTTAACCTCTTGCTCAAGGCATGTCAGCAGTGAGCTCAGACCAGATTGCTTGGGGCTGTATCCAGATGGATCTGGAAAACCTTCAGAGATGGAACCTGTGCAGTGTTTCTCATTGTCTGGCTCTGCTGCTTGACTCCTAAGGTTGTTTTTTTTTTAATAAAATCTCATTACAGAACCAATGTCATTGAGATTTGGACCTCTTTCTTGCACCCTTAAGTATGGCAATACCCTTAGCCATCTGTTGGAGCTTACTGCTAGCCAGAGGATTCAGCACTGAGAGATCACTTCATCATATTTGTTTTTCATTTGAATACTAATAGCTGGCTTCAACTACATAGCAAAAAGATGGATTAATCTTATCCTTGATTTTTGACGGAGAAACTGATGAAGTAGGCTATAATTAGGTTTCTCTGGAATTTTGTGAAAATGAATCTGTAGTAAATTAATTTTTCAGTGGCTCTTATTCTGTTTTAAATATAAAAAAGAAAGAAGCAATTGAATGAATGCCTCTGTTTTTCTACCTTCTCATTAGGATTTCTCTCTGCTCAAAATGTGCGGTTTAATTAGAGGCACTTGCCAATATGGAGATTAGAGAGGAATCCCCTTTTCCAGGCCATTGCACTCATTTGAATTCTGGCCAGAATTTGGTTCCTGTGGGCCCTGAATGAGTTATATCTGGAAGAGAATCACAATTCTGCTTTCTGGATCACTGGTATTCCTCCACAGAGAAAGTCCTGGCCGTACTCACTGAGCAAGTGATGGATGATTTACGTCAGTTGCTGCATCTGTTGAATGGATGCTCTGCACTTCTGTAACTTGAGGAGGGCCTTTTGCCTTTCTGTTCCTTTCCTGAGAGTGCATGCTAGGAAAATTTTCCCAAAGAAAGATTTCAAGATGGTCATAAAAATTATTAAAAATAATTAAGGTATAGGGTAGCTTTTTTTCTTTTCTTGATATTCTGCATACTCTCCACAGTAGTTGCATGCTTTGCAAGTCTTCAGTGGCACTCTTTGAGAGCTTAGAATAAGTAGGGAAATTGTTTCCTTGGTGCTTGTTAGCAGGACAGCCTGAACCCTCATGTCTCTTTATATAGCTGATCTGTACCCTCAAGTCTCTTTTGTATAGCTAATCATATTAAAGCTACAGCTTGGCTTACCAATACCCTGAGTGAATTTCTAGCTCTGGTGCTCTTGTGGTACTGACTTAAATGGGTCGGATTTCCCTTTGGATGTTGAAGTGTATTAACCATCCTATTTGAAAAACATGCCCTTTTTCTGGATGAAAACATACCCCAAGAGGGGGCTTTCTCTCCGTCTCTCTTTAAGATAATCTTCGTTTCTGCTGTAGGATGAAGTCAACTGTGGCTATCTTTAGATTTGCCAATATCATGTAGCAAATGGTCAGCTAAATTTAAAATCCATTTCTTGGCATGAAATCTAGCAGAAGTATTTGTAAGATAAAAATGTAGTTACGGTTGATTTAATTTTCTCCTGCAAACTAGGACACAAGTTCATGATTGAACTCTTTATTTTTAGATGATAGCATTTGAGTACTTCTGTTCATGGTTGAATAAATGGCCTGTAGTAATAAATGAAAGAGGCTTGTTTTGATGTAAGTTGACTGTACGTCACCATTCTCCCACGGGCTTGTTACGTATTTAAAATGGTTATTCAGCCAGTGTTTGTCTCAAGCTGTCAGCCATTGAGAAAGATAGCATCTTCTATCAGGAAAAAGCTAACAGTAAAAAGGGGGTTCTAGAGAGCATTTGCAGCATTTAGAATGTAAAGTAGAGGTTAAATAGATTGATTGGTCAATGAGAGCGTATCTCTGCACAGGTCTGTTGATACCACCTTGCTATGATTTGTTTTGCTATGGATTAAACTGGGTAGTTGATAGAGGATTTCTTACGGAAGGAATCACGGGGAATTTGACTTTGGAAATCAGCTAATTTAACTCCATGGAAAAATAAAATAGCGTGGGCAAGAGGAGACTATAAAGATCATCTAATTCCAATTCCCAGTAGCCCTGCCATTGGCAGGGCTGCCACCCACTAGTTTTATTTGTCCAGAGCCCCATCCAACTTGGCCTTGAATGCCTCAACAAATGGGTTGTCCACAATGTGGTTGTCCTAGTAACAGAAGTTTGATGTAAGAGAATCATGCTCTCCAAGTACGGGGAAAAGGAGGAGGAGAAGGAGACATCTCCAAATATTTCTTATCCTAGGTGAAGTTTCATTCTTTCTCACTTATCTTTTGGGGAATATTCTACAAGAAGTTTGGAGCAAATATCTAACTGTCAAACCATCTAGAGGTTTTCATTTCTTCCTACTTTTAGAGCATTCCTTATTTTCTGAGCAGCTGATTGGAACATACCTTCTTTGTGATATGAGGGAGTAAAATGAATGAACCTCATTTTAGGTCACTTCGTAAGTCCTGAGGGAGCAATAACCATAGAAGACCAAAACAGACAATCAGTCTGTATCCAGAAAGTCTATTAATGACAATTTCTCTCTTTTCCCTTTGCAGTACTGTGTATGGACCGATGGGCTGAATGCCCTCCTTGGGAAAGATATGTTGAGTGATTTGACACGAAACGACTTAGATACGCTGCTCAGCATGGAGATAAAGCTACGCCTCCTTGACTTGGAAAATATACAGATCCCAGATGCTCCTCCACCCATCCCAAAGGAGCCCAGCAACTATGACTTTGTTTATGACTGTAACTGAGGCTGCCGCTGAAACTTGCTTCGAAACTGGAAATATTATAACTGGAGAGATATTAAAAAGAGAAGAGTGTGTGAGAAAAACAGAAACCCACTTGTGCACCTTGGATTTTGGCTTTGGGGAGGGATGTAGAAACACTTGCATTCTTCCCCGCTCCCTGCATCCTTTCCTTCCCCATTCCCATCTTCCCCATCACTCATCCAAATCCACATTGCTTTAATTAACTTTTAATTGCAGGCCATTGGCCTTGCTTAAGGCAAAGACTGCCACTAAGAAGCACCCTCTCGAGGACTTTTTTTACATTTTTAATACTGGAATAGACATTCTTAACTAAAGGACAACGCTACCAAACCACATGCCTCTGGCACCCACTTGTCAGAGCGGAGGCTCTAACTGGAAGGAGGAGGGAGGTAGGGAGAAGAAGCAGCTACTGTAAGCAGAAGATTTCCCCAGATACTCCCAAGAGTTTGCTCACAACTGAATCCAATGCAATGACAAAAAAAAAAAGAAAAAAAGACAAAAAAAAAAGTTAACTGCTTCCCAGTACTCGCACCGTTCATCGCTGTCATTGTTCTCTCCACTGTCATCTCAGCTCTTGTCACTGGCCTTCACCCAACTGATCAGCTCTCAGAATGGAAAGTCTGCAGGTTTTTGCTGTACCATATGCTGTGATGCCGCAACAGCTTTTAACTTCTTTTCCTCCCAGCTCTCAAATAGCCCCTCACTAGCAGTCCACTAGCACAAACTGTTGATGAAGCCACTAGTGTGCCCTGTCCCTGTAGCATTCCCTAACCCTCGACTGCCTCTAAAATTGGCTTGTTGCTACTCAGAGTTATTTTTATTTTCTTGGTCCAAAGTTCAACAGTAATTTCCACAAGTTAATTACAACTGCCAGACATTTAGGTTTACATTGTTGTCATTGCTACGGTGTTACAAATTTGCAAGGGATTTTCTTTTGTACGGGTTCTAATTTTATTTTATTTTTTATTTTGCCAGACAAATATATTTAATGAAAACTAATTTCATTGTGAGTACTTTTGGGAAACAATATTTTTACTTAATCTCCATTTGGAACACTTGCCCTGAGGGGAAACACCAATATTCCCTTCAACTTTGCTGTTGAATAAAGATCTGAGTTGTGATGATTCTTGGAACTTTGTTTTTCTTCTGAAATTGTCCTTTATTCTGTATGGTTCCTAGAGATTGTGGGGACAGGGAAAGGCTGACCTTTCTTCTCTGCACCTGATTTCATTTACTGGTTTGCTTGTGGTGATGAGGATGAGGTGAGTCCAGAGATACTCACTTGCTGCAGGTACACAAACCTTCCTGTATTAAAGGGCCTTTCAGAAATCTGAAATCAAAGCACGCTCACGTGCTTATGATCAATTCAAAGCTGCAGCCTTAGTGTGTTTGCTGGACTAACTGTTCCTCTACTTCCATTTTCTCTATGAAGAGTGTTTCTTGCTGCAAAGGACAGGTCCTGGGGAAGACAGGAACACTCTCCCTGCTTTTCTTCTGGGTAATTCATCACGTTCGGTCTCTCTTAGTGCTGAGTCTAGATCTGGAGGAGCCCACCAGCCCTTATAGCTGAAGACAAATCTTTGTTTGTGTTCGTTCTCTCCTGCTCAGACCCAGCCTTAAAGAGACTGTGAGGCGGTTTTATCAGAGCTTGGACTATGGAGAAACCTGGAGAGTGGCTCCAGTTTAAAGATAAAGAGAAGATATTGGTCAGGTGGCCTTTGTCCATCAGGCTGTCTGGGACAAGTGTCCTGACTGAGATTACAGCAGGTGGGAAGAGAAGTCCCTCAAGTGCAATGAAACAGGAGTGGAGGGGAACATCAGGAGCAGAGCAGGAGAGTCCTAAAGAAGGTGCCTTCCCAAAGTGGTGTTTGCAGTGTTTCATGAATGCCTTGGTCAGCTGGGAGACGCGAGTTGGTTTAGGTGATGAATGGTCACATAAAGAGTACAAAGTTAATATGGACTGAAGCCTGAGAGAAAATCCAGTATGAATGAGAATGAGTGATGTGTAGTGTAGGAAGTGGAAGTTCGGGTTATTTTATTCTGTGGAGTCTTTTAATACAGCGAAGGCAGTCAGGGGTCACGAATGAGTGGTTTGCAGGGATTTGGGGAGGGATCCTGGAGCTGGAGACAGAGGTAAGAACACGTTTATTTACCAAGCACTGATGCCTTCCGACTTCCTGAAGACCAGACTTAGAGCAAGACAGAGAATCCAAGCAGTTTTATTAACTTCCTTGACTCAGCTGGGTGAATTGGCTGTGCATAACCTTTGCTTAGCATTGTTTATGGCACTGCAAAGCTGCTTGTGAGTCGTTGGCAAAAGAAATGCCTGTGGCTTCTGGATTGACCCTGTCGCTGCTGCTCAGGGGCAGGGGCTCAGGGGCTGTGTGAGCATTGGAGAGCAGCAAACAAAGCCTTCCTTCTGAGGATGAATTGTGCAGGAGGAGGAGGTTACACTTGGCTCTCCCACAAAGGTGAGTGCCCCAAGCTGCAGGGATGCTAAATTTGTCCATCTACGTGTCCTGCCTGTGCCATCAGAAAGAAGAGACCTGGGCTCCGTGCTGGCATAATAGCTTGTGCAGCTATTTTAGCAACACTCCTACAGCAGTGCGAAGGGTCATGGTGCAAACACGAATCCTGCCTCCAGTTTCTAGAGCAGTCACACAGCTCGCTTCACCATTATGAAATTTAAACAAATGTTTGGTGATGAACGAGCACCCTGCTGCTTCCCATTCATTTAAAAAACAAGAATTAAAATGGCAATTTCATTCGCTTGTGCTGTTGTGCGTTCTGAGAAAGCTTTTAAGGCTTTCCCTTCAAGAAGCTTCAGAAATAGAATTGCTGTTGAAGTTTTGTGTGTAAATTCGAAACACTAAATGGGTAATTGCTTGTAAAAGCTGTAAAGGGGAGAGAAAAAAAAAATAATAAGCCTAATTTTAGCTCTTGTTTTTGAAATGACTTTGTCTTTGAAAGTTAATGTATTCTTTACAAGAAAACATGAATCTGGAAAAATACGTATTTTAAGTCAGCTGTTCATCCTGCCTGGAAGACCAAGGAGAGGAGCAGCAGTGCTGAGCGATCCTGCCCAGAATAAAGCTATGTGTTGTGGGAAGGTCTTTCTGTCATGGCTTACAGTTCTTCTTTTCCAAAGCAATTCTTTTTTTAGCACGGAGAACACTTTAACATTACAGCCTGCAGAGAAAATAACATTCTCTTGCAGAGCAGCAAGTAGGTGATGACTGTTTTTTGGGTTGCAAAACTACCATGCAAGATCTTGATTACTTTATTTGTGAAATCCTCCTGATGCCCTCTCCAGGATTGCGTTCTGCCTGCCTGAGGCACTGTTACCAGCATTTCTCTCACGTCAGTGCTCCCCAGTAATGAAGATGTGTCACATGCATAGCCTTGGGTATGCGGTGGGACCCACTGCCTTCACACAAACTGACTGATGAAGGAAAGGAGGAACGAGCCTCCACAGTGCTGAGGATAGAACCCCGCACATTGGAAAATGTTCATATGATGTTGCCTTCCTCAGAGCTTGCTGAACCAGGATAAGACGTGCTGAGTGTCCTCACTGGATGATAATTATGGTTGAACAGTGAACATCCACGTGGCTTCCTGATTAACAGAGCACTTAGGCTTATCCCTGTGCAGCAGGAGAGCCTTGATTTCAGACTGATGAGCAGCACCTAAATGTAGGTGTGTGCTGGCGGCCTGGCTGGGTGAAGGCTTTGTGGAGAAAGGCAATTTTATCCATTTCTGAGCTTTCACTACACACTCAGAGGCGGTGCAGTAACTGTGCTGTGCCCTGTGTGATCGGGCTGGTGTTGCTGGTTACCTCATGATGCTAAAGGAGACACTGCCTGGCTATTGAATGGCTCTGCAGCTGCTCCACACATCCTTGGGATTTAGGCAGAGGTAGAAGGGTCAAAAGGGACTCTCCTTTTGGCGTGAAGTCAGGCTGAAGTGGTGTCAACAGAGAATTTTGTTGGGGCAGCACCACGTATAAAATGGATGTTGGCAGAGTGATGAAGTTTTATTGCCAGGTGATTTCAAAGTGCTTATTCAGGGAGCACAGCTTCATGAGGGCAAGGTTAAAGAACTGGAGAGAGCTTCACACTCACTTAGTGACATATACTTACATTTTATTTCTCCTTCTTGCTGGGAGACTGTGGATGTCTCTGGGGTGCAGAGATGCTCTGGTGGTGCCCAGCAGGGACACAGGCAGAACCTAGCCCATCCTTCCTTAGCCATCCTTCTGCAAACAGAGAGATTGCTGTTGAAAATAGAGGAATTTTAAAAACTGATGGTTTTTTTTTCCAACAGATAATTTCTCCGACATCCCACTCAGGTTGCTGCGTAGGCATCTATAGCTTTTTTGGCTTTATGTGATCTTGCAACAGCCAAGAAAGTCTCCTCGTGTTGGAAGTCTCACCCAAATGCTCTCCCATTCTTTTTACCACTTGTTTATCAGTTATTTCCTGAGACATGACCCATGGGGCAGTCACAAAACCTGGGGACCCGCTGCTGCTTTTCCCAAGGGGATGCCAGCCTTGGTTCCGCCACCGGGCAGCGATGTGATGAGACACCAAAGATGCCTTGGCCAAGAAACACAGGCAAGGGCAGACTTTCCTTCCTGCAGCATGACATGTAAGGATGTGTCTTGAATGACTTTATTTCAATTGTCATTAGCGGGTTCTGCAGCCTGATTGAGCGCCGCAGTTAAACTCTCCCTTGATGAAACCTTGTGAGTCTAATTTTAATCTTGTTTGCAGCCTGATGTTCAGCATAGTCTGTTCTGGGACTCCTTCGGCTGGTTGTGAAGGGGAGGGGAGCTGCTTGTCTTTTGCTTAATAAGAGGCAACATTTGTTTCCCAAAGTACGTCTGCATCCTCTCAGTTTCCCTTGAAAAGTCTCAGATTTGACGTTCCCTCCCCACAAGGAGAGGACACCTTGGTGACCTATGCTGTCCCACTGGCAGGCCATACCAAATCAGAAGTAACTTCAAAAATCTGCCAGACTTCGAAAGCCAAATTTTCTGCAAATGCTTAAAATGAGGACACCCAGGGCACTGGTGGCTGCAGAAGGATCAGCAGCAGGCTGTGCAGGCTGCTGACTGCCTGCAGCTTTCAAGGACAAGGATAGCTCATCCCCAGGGTTTGCCCAGGAGCTGGCTCCTTGCTCCCCATTCCCTCCCCAGAAGGCAGCAGAGCTGGGTGCCTCTGCAAAACAAGTGAGGGGTTCCTCTGCCAGCAGGATGACATCCAAGCAACACCAGTAGGATTACTTCCACTGTGCTTTTGTTCAACTGTGCTACACCCTCTGAAGTATTGCTCAACTCACAATGTCCTCTGTCAGCCTTGCACCCATCCCCAGGCTCTGGGGTTTCCCCCTCTATTCCAGGATCAGTGCTGTAACTTCTTACATCTCTCCACAATTACATCATAAATTGCCCACATGCAGACTAGCAAAGCCAACTTCCACATCAAACACAACTCTCAGGCTTCTCTGGTTCCCCATGCGATTTAAACTCCACTCAAAGCTGAGGTTGAGGCGTTGGAACGACCTTTCATTTCTTCTCCAGCATGCCACAAAGCTTTGTGTGCAGCCAAATGTTTTCCTTCGGTGAGAACTCTTTAAGAGTCCTCCACTCATCTTCTTGCCACCTTATGAAGTTTTTCCCAACCTTCCATCTCTTCTCAAACGCAGCAGCTCCCAGAAAGATCCACAATGCCCACAGGGTTCATGTGCCTCATATCTCCTCAAAAACAGGCTCAAACCAACACATTTACAACTTGACAACACTGAGAGGGCACGGAGGAAAATCTGAGCTGGGGGCACCCTGATGGAGGCTGGTGGGGCTGTGCCAAGGGGAGGCTGGGGCTGTGCTGTTGCTTTGGGAAGTGAAACAGTAAAGCTGAAGTGGCAGGAACTTGCTCCCCGTGGTGCTTTTGGGCTGCTGGAAGTCATGGTTCTCTGTGGCAAAGTGCTAGTGCTTCAGTGCTTCCTTTAGTTCCAGGAGTCACATAACTGAAACAAAATATGAGGTTTTTTTTGTTTTTTTTTCACTTTCTTTTAGAAATTAAAGAACTGTGGGGCTTTGCTTTTTTTTATTTCCTTTTTTTTTTTCCAGAAAACAAGACAAATTGCAGAAGTCTTGGTACCTCCCCCACCAGAAATGCTGGCCTCTGCACAGCCAAACCTGCATTGCATGAGGAACACCATCCCACCTGTCCATGTGGCTGGCTGGGAGGAAAAGGAGCACATTGCAAAGGCATCCACATAAGTGCCATGGGATGAGTTGCATTATTTTCACTCAAATATTTCTTCTGCTAGAGCAATTTGATGAAGAAAGTAATCCAAGCCTCCCCCTGCCCTTGCTGTGCTGCCAGTTTTGCAGTACACCAAGGAGTGGCCATAGCCATGATTCTAAGCTGTGCTTATGGAGGGAAAAAATTTACCAGCAAGCAGTGACTGCCTTCACTGCATGGTTTGATTTGGACCAAACTCAAGTCACATTTTAATTCCCATATTTCAGGGGGCTTCTTGGTGAGACTTCTGAAGACAGGTCCCTGTGTTTGGACAATTAATCAAATGACGGGCAGCACAAAGGTCATAGAATCAGAATCACCGCCCTCTGAGTAAAGAATTTGCACCTAACATCTAACCTAAATCTCCACTCTTCTAGTCTAAAGCCATCTCCCCCTGTGTTGACACTACCAGACCATGTAAAATGTTGCTCCTCTTCCTGCTTATAAGCTCCCTTCAAGTACAGGAAGGGCGATGAGGCCACAGTGAGATCTCCCCAGAGCCTTCCCTTTCCCAGGCTAAAGAAGCCCAACTCACTTAGCCTTTCCTCATAGGAGAGGTGCTCCAACCCTCTGATCACCTTTGGGGCCCTCCTCTACATCCACTCCAACAGCTCCACATTCTTCCTGTACCGGGCAATGCAGGGCTTGGACACGGTACTCCAGGTGGGGCTTTATAAGGGCAGAGCAGAGGAGAACAATCCCCTCCCTCTCCCTGCTGGCCACCCTTGTTTTGGTACAGCCCAGGATACCACTGGTCTTCTGGGCTGCAAGAGCACCCCGCTGGCTCACGTCCAGGATAAATCCCATCAGTTGTCACGCACTGTGCCTTATTCCAGCACATCACCAGTGACAAACGTTGAGAGAAGTGCCCCAGTTCACTCCAGCACCGTGCTGTACCCCTACAGCAGCAGCCTCTTTCTCCAGCCAGTAGCACAGCACTGGCTGCGGTTTGGCACAGGAGTTATTTGGGCACCTGGGGTGAGGATGCTGAATGTGCCCTTGCTTCCTGACATGATGGAGATTTGAGCCAGCCTGCAACTCAGTTCTGAAACGTTCTGGAATGAAAAACAGAAGCTAATCTTTTGGGGAGATAAGCGTGCTTATCTTGAGGAAAGGAACTGTGCTATTAAAGAAGAGGGGATTTGGTTGTGCTGTTGCAATGAAGATAATAAATATGCATCCCTGAAAGGCAGATGTGGGTTCGAGGGATATCATACAGGTGAGCAGGACCGGAGCGAAGGGAGCTGAACTGCTCATGGAGAGGGCCCTGGGAAGTGGGGAGGCACTGGGAAGGGTGATGCCCTGTGTGCACCACTCCCTGCACCCAAGGGAAGAGTCAGGCTTGTTCTGTCCTGACCATTCCCCCGTCCTGAGCACAAAGAATGGCTCTGGGACAAATGCAGGATTAATGGTGTCTCCTGCTGAACTCATTGTGGTCTCTACCCCCTGGGGATGGGAAGGCCTTCTTAATTAATTCTCCTAATTCAAGTACCTGTAACTGATTTATGTGTACTGCAGGGCCCGATCCTGCAGGATGTCATCTGACTCTGGCAATGCACACCACTTTCCACACCCCCAGCAGAGGGGTGCAGCAGTGAGAAACCCATGCTGGCTTTCTCCCGGCACAGCCAATGTATTGCACTTTTTGGAAATGGCACAAACCATGAAAACCCTGGAGCTAGTTAATGGAGACAGGCAAACTAACAGATAATTCCCCTTCAGTAAAGGGGGAAAAGCTCACTGCTGTGGGTTTCTTTGCCTGTAACAGAAGATGTGACAGAAAAAATACCTTTCCAGATGGGAATCTTTCCTCCCAGGATACACCCAGAGTATGTGCAGGGAAAATGTACCATTAGGTGAAATATAACATGTGACTTCCCTTGGAGGTACTGCTTTCCGTCCAGGAACACCTTTGGAGAGAGCCAGGATGGGGAGTGAAGCTCTGAGACAGTGGCTCCAGATGGTCATCGAGGGGAGCAGTGTCCAAAGGTGGGAATGGAAAGTATCCACACACATTTTAGTGGCTACGGCCTTGGGTCCCAGTACTTCAACATTTTAAAGCTTGTCAGACTATTTGGGGCAGATAGAAGTGGAAGATTTGCTGGATATCCTTCCTACCACAAATCTAAACCAGCACTTCACCTATCTTGGGGGATGATCTGATTTATCTTGCTAAGAGGACGGGAATGATTCATTTTCACTTGGGTACCAACTCTTCCATCAGCAAGTAAGCTTTCCTGGAGCCCTTAGAGCAGCAGGCACGCTCAGCAGGAGTGGGACTGGGTCACTGCTCTGACGAGCCTGATAAATATAGACAGGGAGTTTGGGATGAAGGTTACAGCTCACCTTCATCTGCATTGACTGCAGTTATTTTTGCTAGTCATCTAAAGAAACTGCTGAATGTAGGATCAAAGTGAAGAAACGATGCAGATGGATGAATTATGAATTTTTCGTCACAAATTGTTGCCTAAAATAGTGTGAGGCACCAAATAGATTGAGGGCAAGCATTCTCAAGTTTTGAAGGGCTGGAAATGACACCAGCTTCAGAAAAAAAAAAAAGGGATGCTTAATTTCTGTACCTTAAAAAAATTGAGCCACTTTTCTTTGTCTGACATTCAATAGTTCTTAATCTCTGTTAGCAGTTTTTGCCACAGCGATGCTCCTGGGTTCTGTTTGCTCATCCTGCAGAGTTGCTCTGGGATGTGATTTTCAGAAGTTCAGTGCTGAGGATTTGCCAAAACCCAGCTGTCAATAGGGAATCAGAGAACCAGATGTAGTGATGCCCTAACCCAGGTGGTCCCTTGTGGGGCAGGAATGGGGCTGTCTGCAGCTGTCCTACCTCTTTGCACTTGCTCATCACTTAGAGCCCAGGAACTTGCAACACAGATTCGCTACCATTTCCTAACTAGCTTTCTCTGTGGTTTCCACATCAGACTTTGGGGCAACAGGTCTTCCTTCCGGAGGACCCTCAAGGCAAGAATTTGGCTCTGCCTCCCTGGCAAACTGCACCAGAATGGCAGCTCCCTGGAAGTACCAAATTCTGCACCCAGCGGAGGGCAGGAAGGGGAAGGCCTGGGAAGAAGAAGAACACAGTGAGTCTCAGGTACCCAGGTCTTTGGATAACAGCACAAATAACTGCATATTCAGGCTGCCATGTGTATCCCTTTGGTGGCCCTGTAGTGATGGGACACCCCGTACAGCGTATCTGCTTTTCTGTACCTACGCCAAAAGAAGCGTTTGTCTCCTGCCTACCCAGCTTCAAACACAAAATGAAATTCCTTATCTATCTCACACGTTATTTTCTCTCTGGTCTTGCACAAAGACCACTGCTGCAATATCACTCAGAGGCAGGATTATTCAGACTCCTTGCTGGGCACTTCCAGCACCACGTTGCACAGAGAGCAGCGCACTCATATACTGAAAATAGAGATGGAACAGATTTGGGCACACTCAGCTGCATCACCATCGGGATTTCTGCTTCCTGGGAAATGCTGTCTCATGTTACTAGGGATCTGATTGCTGCTAGAAGTGGCTGCTGCCTTGTGTTCAATTCAGGGACCACAGCTTTCCAGAGCTCCTGAACGGATCCTGATCTCTTGTTTTCTTCCTTGGCTGTACGTGGTGGAAACTTAGCAAGGAGGGGCAGACCTGCTGCTGGTGGGTTTGTCTGCTGCCTTTCTGCAAGGCTGAAGAGCCACTTTGTTGAGTTATGCTGAACCAGCCCTGCAGAAGCAATGGAGACAGTCCTTCCCTTTAGGCAGCGAGGGTCCTTGAGTGGCAGCATGCAGTTCCCACTGTGCTGACCTCTGGGGCACAGCATCAGACATGTGCTCGAGTATGAGCACTGCGAGAAATGACTCCAGTGAGGGGGAGGAGGCTATTTAAAACCCTGAAGGCTTGTTGTTAATTTATGTCTGTTACTTTCAATATACATAAACACTGAGTCTAAATGATGAATGACAGCAAACAAATAACCAGGAGACAAAATCCACACATACTCTAATGATAGTTTTTTTCTAAGCCAGGAAGAGGAGGGAAATACCAGTTCTGTGTCACACTGCTATAACACCCTGGGTGGCATCCCTGATCCTTCCTCTCTCTTCCATTGTGTCAGAACAATTGATCTGCAAGGCAGAAGCTTGTCTGCTCTTCTCATCTGAACAGTCTAGGCGGCTAGACTTGCCTAATGCATATGCCTATACACCTCATATTTAATAAACCTCGCATTGAGAATATATCAGGTTTCAAAAAAGATTCAGTAACTCATTGCAAGATACTGTAGTACTTCTTTATGCATCCAGAGAGAGAGCAGAAAGACATCGGAAATGTATTATAGCGAGCTGTTCATGTCTCATTGCACCAGCTGGCTAAATCAGCTGGAAAGGACCACAGAAGGCCAATAATGAGCAAGGGAGGCAGCCAAGCAGCCAGCCATCCCTCCCCACACAAAGGATGGAGTCCTAATGGGTGGTTTAATGACTTCGACACATGCAGAGGGGCTAGAGACCAGGTGGAGAGGCCCTGAATGCAAGGGAGAGCTTGAGAAGGAGGCAAATGGGGTGCTTTCTCCCTCGCTCAGGAAGAGACAGATCTGGGGAATGTCAAGCCAGGATAAAGAAGCAGAAAGAAGGAAGAAAGCTTTTCCTCATGCAGAGCTGTTTTTGAGAGGCATATTTTTTGCTTTACGGAGAGGTGGCTACAAGCAATGATAATTGAAACCAACTGCCCGTGTCATCTTCTCGTGTACATGCAAGACTCAACCACTGGTGTCAAGACAGTATGTCAGCATAAAATCTACTGCAATTGACAAGACAGACAAGTGCAAATAAATCCTCCTTGAATGATCAGTGATAGGTCAAGACGTAAGGGATGACCTGGTCCCTGAGGTTGCTTTGTCTAACACCACTGAGTGACAGTGGAGTGGGTGCAAGCCTCACTTGGCTGTAACTTAGCCTTTGATTTGTCTGAGACAGTGGGCATGCAATCCTTCAAGTGCTTCGAGCACTTTTGTGCATCCTGATGTCCCCATGGAGCAGGAAAACTCCGTCCACGGCTGGCTGACCAGTCACTTGCTTAATTAATACTTGAAGAATCAGCCGTGCTGCCTTGGTGTATTTATCTGTGAATGATGGATGCTGTCCCTGAAGGGCCATTTTGCTAATGGAAGCTGTCCAACTCACCTGCAGGTCTTTTATTATTGGAGCAAATCAGCGAGATGTATCTTTGAAAAGAAAAAAGAATCCTTCAAACTCAGCCCTGTTATTGAACTGTGGAGTGCCATCAGCAGTATGTCTGTCATATAGGCCCCATTTCTGAGCACAGAATTCCCAACGCAAGCCTGCAGCAGTACATTTAAATCATCTTGGGAACTTTGGTGTGTGCTAAAAATGCCTTCTATGCTGTTTGCTGCTGTCCCCAGACCCAAACACTGGGAATAATTATCTTTTTTTGGCACACGCTCTGTGCTGAGATCAAGAGTCTGTAAAGCTGCGTTTCTTCTGTTTGTGTGATCAGAGAAAAGATCAAATGGAACAAATGCCGTCAAACATTTATTTTTCTTCTCCTTTGATGCTGTGCTCCCCTGCTGTGAACACTCCTAACCTGGCAGCATCTGGGAAAACTTTCCCCAACGAAAACGCCCTCAGTTTGTGTCAACCCTGAGCCCAATGGGTAGTTCTGTTCTGACAAAACCCAAAGCAACAGCGAGAGCTGTGTGGGAATCAGTACAGAGGGCTGGTTTGCTGAGCAAGTGATGAGCTGTTCGTGGCCTCACCATAATGCCAAAAACCATCACCGTGCCGAGTTGGTGATGCTCAGCTCTGACTTCTTCTAGGTTCAAATGAGTACCCAGGTGGCAGGGCACTGCTGAATCTGTCCCAGCCTGCCTGACTTGTATTTAGAGAATCACAGAATCACAGAATGGCCAGGGTTGGAAGGGACCTCAAGGATCATGAATCTCCAACCGGAGATTCATTTACATCTGGCTCTTACTTATATTACCTGAGTGCTCTTAATAAGCCTTCCTAATTAATGCTTTCTCAGTTGAAGCACCTTGTTCTCCTTGCTTAACAGATTTGTTTCTTTTGTCCCTGTGATGGCAAGAGTTCATTCTTATTTAGATCTGAAAAAGCTTAAAATTTGTCCGTGCAATTCAAAAGGCAAAATCAACATTGGTAAGGTTACTTGTGAATTTATAGTGACATCTGTGCACGGTGAATACACACCAGCCAGGTTTGTATTTCTGGACTAAAACCAACCCAGTAACAAAATGCAACAGCAATAACAAAGCTGTGTTTTTCACATGTTCCCTACCTAAAAACCCTAGGAGTCTTCTTCCCACGCCTCACTATACCCAAAGCTGAATGAAGCAGTGTCACTGGTTTACTGTTCCAAAAGCACAGATGTCAACAGCTCTTGCAAGCTGGGATAGTTAATTTCATTAAAGGTTGCAGAATAAAGGATAATCATCTCAGCCACTGCTTGCTAATAGTTTGGAACAATTTTCCAGATAGGAGTGTAGGAAAATATTGTTTTAAATGCTTTCTCTGCAGCTTTGAATGACAATGAGATTGAGAGACACTCTGAAATAGATGCATGACTTCAATCTCAAGCAGAAACTGGGGCAGAGGGAATGACTCAATTGGTTGTGGTGCAGTAGCAAATCCACATGGGGCTTTGGAAACGTTCATCCATGCATCAAGCATGGAGCTGATTATGACAGTCACAGAAATCCTGAGAGAAGCAAGGCAAAATAATCAACGCAACGAGCCAGTGGGAACTTTATCGTGAGGGGACTCAAAGGGTGACATTTGGAAAATAAAAGCAAGAGAATCAACCAAAAAGATCTTTGACATAAAAGCTCCTTCCTGCAGGTTTTATCTCTCCAGCCAGAAAAATCTAAGGCATATGTCTATTCCCTTAAGAACAGAACAACATGTCAAATGGAAGAGATAGAGAGAAGACCTTCCAAAACAATATTTAGTCATCATACAACCACGTGTATGAATGTAACAAAGAGAAAGAAATACATGTACCTTAAAAATAAATATGTAAAAGAAATCTAGCCAAACAGTGTAAAAAGGGAAGGGAAGGGAAGGGAAGGGAAGGGAAGGGAAGGGAAG